>NC_092333.1:472801875-473475000 GCF_046630445.1 Rutidosis leptorrhynchoides | reverse complement strand
CTTCCGCTGTGCATTTGCTCATTTTAGAGATATTACTTGGAGTCATTCATGACATATTTTAAAAGACGTTGCATTCGAGTCGTTGAGTTCATCAAGATTATTATTAATTCAATTATAGTTGGATATATTATGAAATGGTATGCATGTCATCAACTTTCGATGGAATGAAAGTTTGTTTTTTAAAAACGAATGCAATGTTTGTAAAATGTATCATATAGAGGTCAAGTACCTCATGATGTAACCAAATGTAATGTATTCATCCAGATGGATTAGGACGGGTCGTTATATCAAACACGGGGTAATGTCATCCAAACCCACTAATCATCAAGAAACTTTGAATATGGCCCGCAAATTGATAGAAACGGTGGACGAAATCATAGTATCGGCACCTAAAGCCGAGGATAAGTCGGGTAGCAACAAAAGAAAATGGGAAGCCCCCCAATTAAGCAACAACAACTTTGCCAAGAAGCCTTTCACCTCCGATGGCAAGAAGGGTTATGCCGGGAACCTACCTCTTTGCAACAAATGCAACAAGCATCACTTTGGTGAATGTGACAAGCTAATTTGCCATCGGTGCCAAGCAATTGGTCATAAGGCCAACGAATGTAAAATTGCCGCCCCCGTCGCTCGAAAGGGGCCCAATGCACCAAAGACGGTCACTTGTTACGAATGTGGCCAAACATTTCATTATAGAAATGCATGCCCAAAGAAGAAAGATAACCCCAATACACGCAGCCGAGCTTTCAACATTAACACCGAGGAAGCCCGAGATGACAATGAACTAGTCACGGGTACGTTTTTTCTCAACAATTCTTATGTCTCTTGCTTATTCGATTCGGGTGCCGATAAGAGTTTTGTATCCAAGACTTTGACTCATTCTTTTAGCACTCCACCACTCCCACTAGATACTACTTATACCATTGAAGTGACCAACGGGAAACTATTGAGTGCCTACAAATTTTATCAGGGGTATACGTTAAACTTAATGGGTAAAGAGTTTGAAATTGACTTGGTACCTATAGAACTAGGGAGCTTCGATGTAATCATTGGTATGGATTGGTTAGCCAAAATGAAATCTCACATCCTTTGCAATCTTAAAGCGATTCAAATTGCTATCGAGAATGGTGAACCCTTGATTGTCTATGGCGATAACAGTTGCACTGGACTCAACCTCGTCTCGTGCCTTAAAGTTGAAAAATACCTTGGTAAAGGTTGTTTCGCAATTCTAGCTCATGTTAAAAAAGTCGAGATTGACGAGAAGCATATCGATGATGTGCCAATTGTTAGTGACTTTTTCGATGTTTTTCCCGACGAATTGCCGGGCCTTCCACCTCATCGACCGGTAGAATTCCAAATCAATCTTATTCCGGGAGCCGCACCCGTAGCACGTGTACCGTATAGACTTGCTCCATCCGAAATGCAAGAATTGCAAAGTCAAATCCAAGAACTACTCGACCGTGGTTTTATCCAACCTAGCCATTCACCATGAGGTGCCCCAATTTTGTTCGTTAAAAAGAAAGATGGATCCCTACGAATGTGCATTGATTATCGTGAACTAAACAAATTGACGGTTAAGAACCGATATCCTCTTCTGCTCATCGATGGCCTCTTTGATCAACTACAAGGGTCTTGTGTATATTCAAATATCGATCTCCGCTCAGCTTATCATCAATTAAGGGTTAAGGGGGAAGATGTCTCCAAAACCGCTTTCCAGACTCGTTATGGTAGTTATGAATTTCTTGTAATGCCATTTGGTCTCACTAACGCTTCGGCAGTGTTCATGGATCTTATGAACCGCGTGTGCAAGCGTGTACAAACCATACCTCGACATATTCATTATCGTGTTCATCGATGATATTTTGGTCTATTCTAAAAGCGAAGAAGAGCACGAACAACATCTCCGATTTGTGCTTGCACTCTTGAGGCAAGAACGACTCTATGCCAAATTCTCCAAGTGTGAATTTTGGTTGAAGGAAGTTCAATTTCTTGGTCATGTTGTAAGTGATCAAGGTATTAAAGTCGATCCCACAAAAATTGAAGCCATTAGTAAATGGGAGACTCCTACTACTACTACTCACATTCGTCAATTTTTGGGTCTCGCCGGATACTATCGTAGATTCATCGAAAACTTCTCTTTGGTTGCACGTCCTCTAACCGCGTTAACTCACAAGGGAAAGAAATTCATTTGGGTGACCGAGCAAGAATCCGAGTTTCAAATCTTGAAGACAAAGATAACCACCGCTCCTATCTTGTTTCTTCCCGAAGGCAATGATGATTTTGTTGTATATTGCAATGCCTCGAAACATGGTTTTGGGTGCGTATTGATGCAACGAAAGAAAGTCATTGCTTATGCTTCTCGACAATTGAAAATTCATGAACGGAACTATACAACACATGATCTCAAACTCGGAGCTGTTGTCTTTGCACTTAAAATGTGGAGACACTATCTTTATGGAACCAAGAGTACTATCTTCACCGATCACAAAATCCTCCAACACATCTTCGACCAAAAGCAACTAAAAAAGAGACAATGCTGGTGGATTGAAACTTTAAACGATTATGATTGTGAGCTTCGTTACCATCTCGGTAAGGCAAACGTAGTAGCCGATGCCTTAAGTCGAAAGGAAAGAGCGTTGCCTCTTCGTGTCCGAGCTTTAAACATCACCATTCACACCAACCTCAATAGTCAAATTCGTGTAGCCCAAGATGAGGCTCTCAAGGATGAAAACATCTCTCTCGGACACTTGAACGTCCTCACCTCTCGATTCGAAGTTAAGGAGACCGGACTTCGATATTTCGCCGGAAGAATTTGGGTGCCTATTTATGGGGACTTGCGAAGCCTTATTCTAGACGAAGCCTATAAGTCAAGGTATTCGATTCACCCCAGTGCCAATAAGATGTACCACGACCTCAAGGAACAATATTGGTGGCCAAACATTAAAAGGGACGTTGCTACTTATGTTGAAAAATGCCTAACTTGCTCCAAAGTCAAAGCCGAACATCAAAGACCGTCCGAACTACTTCAACAACCTGAAATCCCACAATGGAAGTGGGAGAGAATAACGATGGATTTTATCACAAAACTATCAAGAACAATGAGGGGTTATGATACTATTTGGGTTATTGTAGACCGTCTCACCAAATCCGCGCACTTCTTAGCCATGAAGGAAACTGAAAACATGGAAAAACTTGCACAACTTTACATTAAAGAAATCTTAGCCCGTCACGGTGTGCCTTTATCGATTATTTCCGACCGAGATGGTCGTTTTGTTTCTAGATTTTGGCGTACTTTACAAGAAGCGTTGGGAACGCGTTTAGACATGAGCACCGCATATCACCCACAAACCGACGGATAAAGTGAACGAACAATTCAAACCTTGGAAGACATGCTACAAGCTTGTGTTATCGATTTCGAAAAAGCTTGGGACAAGCACTTGCCTCTCGCCAAATTCTCTTACAACAATAGTTATCATGCGAGTATTAAAGCCGCACCTTTCGAAGCTTTGTATGGCCGAAAATGTCGTTCTCCTCTTTGTTAGGTCGAAGTAGGCGACACACAAATCACCGGACCCGAACTCATTCATGAAACAACCGATAAGATCGTTCAAATCCGAGATAGGCTTAGGACGGTCCGAAGTCGACAAAAGAGCTATACCGACAAAAGACGCAACGACCTCGAATTTCAAGTCGGTGACCGCGTAATGTTAAAAGTCACACCTTGGAAAGGTGTAATCCGTTTTGGGAAACACGGGAAACTAAATCCTCGGTATATTGGTCCTTTCGAAATCTTGGAGCGTGTTGGAACCGTTGCTTATCGTTTAGATCTTCCACCTCAATTAAGCTCCGTTCATCCTACTTTCCATGTATCGAACTTGAAGAAGTGTTTTGCAGAACCCAAACTCGTCATCCCTCTCGAGGAACTTACTATTGATGACAAACTTCATTTTGTGGAGGAACCGGTTGAAATTGTGGACACCTCCGTCAAGATGCTAAAACAAAGTAGAATCCCTATCGTTAAGGTCTGTTGGAATGCCAAGAGGGGACCCGAGTTTACTTGGGAAAGGCAAGATCAAATGCAAAGGAAATACCCTCATTTATTCGTAGATTTGGAAACGCAAGATCTCGAGGAAGAAACAACGACCACTACGCCTACTTAAATTTTGGGACGAAATTTATTTTAAGGAGTAGGTAATGTAACATCCCACCTTTTTCCGTTTATTTTCTATTTATTTATTTAAAGTTCGTTATAGAATTATAACATCTTCCGTTAATTCGCATTTTAAAATATTTCGTTAAGGTAATCCGTTTGGTTAATGCACGCACCCGCTTCAAACTTGAGGGACCAATGTTGTCATTTGACTAAACTCATGACTAGGTCAAAGAGTCAACATCCATCTCCTCCATTCATTATCCATTTCCTTTTTCCTTTTTCTTAATACTTTCACCTTTTCTCTCAAAACTCCAAATCAAAGATTCATCATCCATTTTCAATCTAGCAATCAAACATCAAAACAAATTACATATTTGGAATTCTTGCATCTTCCTCTTCAATTCCATGCCGATTTCATCAAGTTTGGGTAACTTTCTAAATCACTAGATTCTTTGTTCTTGATGTTTTTAACTTATAAAAGTGTTAATTAGTGTCTATGGCTCAAGTCTAACATGAATATATGATTTGTATGCTTGTTCTTGTTATTTTGATGTAACTAGCTTAAACTTGAAATGGGTGTGTTTGATCTCGAGATTTGGTTGCTTAAATGTTGTTCGATGTTAAAAGTACATGTATTAAATGTGTTACTAGCATCACTAGCTTCAATTTGATGTGTAGGTTGATTAGGAACACTTCATTAAAATGATTATTGATTTTGTGATTTTGGGTTAGGGTTTGATAGAAGTAAAATGGTGAAACAACCCAACCCGTATTTAAACCGGCCCATATAAATTTTTCTTTAATACATTAATATTTAGGTCCCAATTATGTTTCCAAAAACATCCTTAACACAAATAATAAGTTCAATAAACTTTTGAAACATTTAATACATAGTTTAAATATCCGAACGGGCAAACACGACCCGAATATTTTAAATTCCAACAAAACCGAACATGGTGATTGAGGATACGCTACCCAATACTAATAAATCCATAAGCACGTCTTCTAAAGTAAACTACGCAAGTTCACTAGTTCCCACGCTTACCCAAGCCACCACCTCCATGCAAATCTATAAAAAAGTAAACAACGAGAGGGTAAGCTAACGCTTAGTGAGTGAAAATATACTACATACATATATATGCATAAAATGGACACGCCACACAACAAATCAAAATATTACATACCGGAGCATCCAAGCATAAAGGCAAGCTAAACTAAGTATACCGTACGATCACTAAGCAACAAGTTAAAGATACATCAACGATTATAAATTCACTAACGACGATGTGAACAACGCGAATAAGCTACACCCGGAGGGTTAGCTACATCACAACAATACAAAAATATACATATAACAAAGCGTAAACCGCCCAAGGTTAACCCCTTAACCCGAGTACCGAAAACCAATTACCAAAATAAGATTGGCCGAACTACACGAGCCTTAGTAAATCCACATCCACACGAGACTACTATCTTCAATAACACAACAACATCGAGGTTGACCGAACTACACTAGCCTTAGTAATCTACAACCACACGAGATCACTACCTCAATAAGATGACCGAACTACACGCGTCATCGTGAATCCGAACTACACGAGACTCATGTAGTGACCCGAACTTTTCCGAACCTTTCTATGATTATATGTTTAATGAACACTATATTTACATGATTAAATGTTTCCAACATGTTAAGCAATCAAACTTGTTAAGACTTGGTTAATTGAAACAGAAATTTTGTAAACGTCTGATTACCCAGTTTGACCAATGATTCACGAACGCTATAAGTTTTATATGACATGATGATACATAAATGAATAAATATATATGTTTAACATGATATAATGATCATCAAGTATCTCATTAAAAATAGTAACAATAAGTTATATACTTAAAAAGGAGACTATTGACGTATGAAACACGAAACGATACATATAACGATTATCGTTATAACCACGTCTTACTAAATATATATGAAGCATATTAATACATTGTTATATTATATATAACATGATAATATGATAATTAAATATATCATTAAGTGTATTAACAATGAACTACATAAGTAAAAACAAGACTACTAACTTAAGGATTTCGAAACGAGACATATATGTAACGATTATCGTTGTAACGAAATTTAAATGTATATATCATATTAAGATATATTAATATATCATAATATCATGATAATATAATAATTTAAAATCTCATTTGATAATATAAACTTTGGGTTAATAACATTTAACAAGATCGTTAACCTAAAGGTCTCAAAACAACACTTACATGTAACGACTAACGATGACTTAACGACTCAGTTAAAATGTATATACATGTAGTGTTTTAATATGTATTCATACACTTTTGAAAGACTTTAATACACTTATCAAAATACTTCTACTTAACAAAAATGCTTACAATTACATCCTCGTTCAGTTTCATCACAATTCTACTCGTATGCACCCGTATTCGTACTCGTACAATACACAGCTTTTAGATGTATGTACTATTGGTATATACACTCCAATGATCAGCTTTTAACAGCCCATGTGAGTCACCTAACACATGTGGGAACCATCATTTGGCAACTAGCATGAAATATCTCATAAAATTATAAAAATATGAGTAATCATTCATGACTTATTTACATGAAAACAAAATTACATATCCTTTATATCTAATCCATACACCAACGACCAAAAACACCTACAAACACTTTCATTCTTCAATTTTCTTCATCTAATTGATCTCTCTCAAGTTCTAACTTCAAGTTCTAACTGTTCTTCATAAATTCTACAAGTTCTAGTTACATAAAATCAAGAATACTTTCAAGTTTGGTAGCTCACTTTTAATCTTGTAAGGTGATCATCCAACCTCAAGAAATCTTTGTTTCTTACAGTAAGTTATCATTCTAATACAAGGTAATAATCATATTCAAACTTTGGTTCAATTTCTATAACTATAACAATCTTATTTTAAGTGATGATCTTACTTGAACTTGTTTTCGTGTCATGATTCTGCTTCAAGAACTTCGAGCCATCCACGGATCCGTTGAAGCTAGATCCATTTTTCTCTTTTCCAGTAGGTTTATCCAAGGAACTTAAGGTAGTAATGATGTTCATAACATCATTCGATTCATACATAAAAAGCTATCATATTCGAAGTGGTAAACTAGTAATCACTAGAACATAGTTTAATTAATTCTAAACTTGTTCGTAAATAAAGTTAATCCTTCTAACTACACTTTTAAAATCAACTATACACATGATCTATATCTATATGATATGCTAACTTAATGATTTAAAACCTGGAAACACGATAAACACCATAAAATCGGATTTACGCCGTCGTAGTTACAACCGGGGGCTGTTTTGGTTTGGATAATTAAAAACTATGAAGAACTTTGATTTAAAAGCTATACTTCTGGGAAAATGATTTTTATTATGAACATGAAACCATATCCAAAAATCATGGTTAAACTCAAAGTGAAAGTATGTTTTTCAAAACAGTCATCAAGATGTCGTTCTTTCGATGGAAATGACTACCTCTTTCAAAAATGACTTGTAACTTGTATTTCCGACTATAAACCTATACCTTTTCTGTTTAGTTTCATAAAGTCACGTTCAATACGAAACCGTGGCCGCTTAAATCACTCAAAACGGATTAGAAACGAAGAAATGGCGAGCAAAACAAAATTGGTAAAAACTACTCATTTTAGCTACGTGAAAATTGGTAACAAATCTATTCCAACCATAACTTAATCAACTTGTATTGTATATTATGTAATCTTGAGATACCATAGACACGTATACAATGTTTCGACCTATCATGTCGACACATCTATATATATTTCGGAACAACCATAGACACTCTATATGTGAATGTTGGAGTTAGCTATACAGGGTTGAGGTTGATTCCAAAATATATATAGTTTGAGTTGTAATCAATACTGAGATATGTATACACTGGGTCGTGGATTGATTCAAGATAATATATATCGATTTATTTCTGTACATCTAACTGTGGACAACTAGTTGTAGGTTACTAACGAGGACAGCTGACTTAATAAACTTAAAACATCAAAATGTATTAAAAGTGTTGTAAATATATTTTGAACATACTTTGATATATATGTACATATTTGTTATAGGTTCGTGAATCGACCAGTGGCCAAGTCTTACTTCCCGACGAAGTAAAAAATCTGTGAAAGTGAGTTATAGTCCCACTTTTAAAATCTAATATTTTTGGGATGAGAATACATGCAGGTTTTATAAATGATTTACAAAATACACACAAGTACGTGAAACTACATTCTATGGTTGAATTATCGAAATCGAATATGCCCCTTTTTATTAAGTCTGGTAATCTAAGAATTAGGGAACAGACACCCTAATTGACGCGAATCCTAAAGATAGATCTATCAGGCCTAATAAACCCCATCCAAAGTACTGGATGCTTTAGTACTTTGAAATTTATATCATATCCGAAGGGTGTCCCGGAATGATGGGGATATTCTTAAATATGCATCTTGTTAATGTCGGTTACCAGGTGTTCACCATATGAATGATTTTTATCTCTATGTATGGGATGTGTATTGAAATATGAAATCTTGTGGTCTATTATTATGATTTGATAATATATAGGTTAAAACTATAACTCACCAACATTTTTGTTGACGTTTTTAGCATGTTTATTCTCAGGTGATTATTAAGAGCTTCCGCTGTAGCATACTTAAATAAGGACGAGATTTGGAGTTCATGCTTGTATGATATTGTGTAAAAACTACATTCAAGAAACTTATTTCGTTGTAACATATTTGCATTGTAAACCATTATGTAATGGTCGCGTGTAAACATGATATTTTACATTATCATTATTTGATAATCTACGTAAAGCTTATTAAACCTTTATTGATGAAATAAAGGTTATGGTTTGTTTTAAAATGAATTCAGTCTTTGAAAAACGTCTCATATAGAGGTCAAAACCTCGCAACGAAATCAATTAATATGGAACATTTTTAATCAATAAGAACGGGACATTTCAGTTGGTATCAGAGCGTTGGTCTTAGAGAACCAGAATTTTGCATTAGTGTGTCTTATCGAGTTTGTTAGGATGCATTAGTGAGTCTGGACTTCGACCGTATTTACTTGAAAAATGATTGCTTAACAAATTTTGTTGGTAACTATATATTTTTAACATGTGAATATTATGTGATATATTAATCTCTTAACGTGTTTGATATTATGTGATAGATTTCTACCTCTAGAACAAGTCCCATTGACTCACCTAATAATAATGAAGAGTCAAATGTAAATTGGAATGATTCGTGGACTGATTCACAAGTTCCCGAAGAGGAACCGGAAGAAGAGTCGGAACCGGAAGAAGAATCGGAACCGGAAGAAGAATCGGAACCGGAAGAAGAAATAGAACCAGTGGGGGAAATAATAAAATGGTTAAGTAGAAGAAAATCCTCAACCAACAGACCAAAGTTAATTATGGTTAATGGTGTTTCCGCCAAGGAAGCAAAGTATTTGGAGGATTACCAATTCTCCGATGAATCGGATCCCGACAAGGATTCTGATGATGTTATAGAAATTACCCCAACACAATTTAATAAGGCAAAAGAGAACAATAAGAGAAAGGGCATAAAAATAGAGAAATTTGATTCCAAACCCGATGAACTTTATATGTATCGTCAACACCCGTATTTCTTAAGTTGTGACAATAACCCGGGAACCTCTAAACCACCAGGTTTTTCTAAACCAATGTGGAAAACGACGGCTCGTATTAGGGGAACATCATATATCCCTAGAAACTTGGCAAAACGAACCAAAACTAAAGAAGAAGAAACGAGCGAGTCGGAATAAGATAGTTGTATTCGTGTGGTGTAATATATGTAATATAGTGTGCTTATGCTTTATGATATATGTAAAAATCGCTTGTATTAATAAGTATTTTTTTTTTTATGAATCTAACTCTTGTCTATTTTACAGTATAAAAACACAAAATGGATAGACAACCCAATATTTTAAGAGACCTACCCGGAGACATGATTGATGAAATCTTGTCTAGAGTCGGTCAGAATTCCTCGACACAACTATTTAAGGCGAGATCAGTTTGTAAGATATTTGAAGAACATTCCAAGAATGCCTTGGTTTATAAAAGGCTTTCGTTCAAAATATGGGGGATATCACATTGGGAAATCCATAAGTTACGATGTGTTTACTTTGACGCATATATTGCGGGGAATCCAAATGCTATTTTACGTAACGGGTTAAGAAATTATTTTGACTCAATATATCCGAATATAGGACTTCGTGATTTAGAAAAAGCGGCTAACATGCAACATAAAGAAGCATGTTATGCTTACTGGTTAGTAATGTTCGCTTCTCACCAAAATGAGAACAAGAACATCGGGCTACAACTATTAAACAAAACGTTCCCACAAGTGACGGAGTCGGTAATTGGGGTAAGAAATGAAGTTTTTAGATTGTTACAGGACTGTTGGACATTACGTAACCCTCGTCCCTTTGACGACGTTACAACACGCTGTCTTATCAATGGCCATAACGGTTATCTTCCACAAGACCAAGGATGGGAAGTAGTCCTAGTAAAACCAGAATGCATGACTTGTTTCTGGACGTATGAATTAGGTGTCTTTATTGCCTTTGCTGAACGACTTGTATACTAGCTAGAATTATCTTCACAACCATCTTGTATCAAATTTATTGTGTGCTATATTTCATGCTATATGTAAAATAAGCGGTATTGTAAGTTTGTAAAATATTGTGTAAAAGTTTGAACGCGAAATATTATTATAATCAGTTTTTCATATAGAAATGTAGTAGTTGAATTGTATATTAGCTACTAAGTATGAACTTAACGGGTAGGTACTACCCGAATTTAAACTTATAAAATGCTAATATGAAGAAAAAGCTTTTATAAATGAGTTCATATTATGCTACGAGACACTATTGACTACTCTTAATATTCTGTATGATTAACTTGTTTCATTTGACTATTTTGAAGGAAATGGCACCAACTACTCGACATACCTTGAATATGAGCGAAGAGGAATTTCGTGCCTTTCTTGCTTCAAACATAGCCGCAGTACAGGCTACGCTACATAGCAACAATAACCTTGGATCTAGCAGTACAGGAAATCGTGTAGGATGCACCTACAAAGAATTCACTGCCTGCAAACCTTTGGAATTTGATAGAACCGAAGGACCGATCGAATTGAAACGGTGGACCGATAAAGTCGAATCGGTGTTTGCCATAAGTAAGTGTACTGAAGAGGACAAAGTGAAGTACGCTACGCATACCTTCACAGGTACTATGTTAACATGGTGGAATACCTATCTAGAGCAAGTGGGACAAGATGATTCTTACGCACTACCGTGGTCAGCATTTAAGCACTTGATGAACGAGAAGTACCGTCCCAGAACCGAGGTCAATAAGCTCAAGACAGAACTTAGAGGGTTACGAACCCAAGGATTTGATATTACCACGTATGAAAGACGATTCACAGAATTGTGCCTATTGTGTCTGGGAGCGTTCGAAGATGAGGAAGAGAAGATCGACGCGTTTGTGAAAGGATTACTGGAAAGAATCCAAGAAGATATAAGTTCACACGAGCCCGCCTCCATACAACAGGCATGTAGAATGGCTCACAAACTAGTGAACCAAATTGAGGAAAGAATTAAAGAACAGGCGGCTAAAGAGGCCAATGTGAAGCAAGTCAAAAGAAAGTGGGAGGAAAATGGTGATAAGAATCACCAATACAACAACAACAGCAATTACAACAATAATCGCAACAACTATCCCAACAATCGTAACATCAATCGCAACTACAACAAACGGCCCAACAACAACAACAACAACAACAACAACAACAGCAGCAGCAACTACAACAATCATTCCAACAACAATAACAACCGCAACAACAACAATAATCAGAAGCAGCTATGCCAAAGGTGTGAAAAGTATCACTCGGGGTTCTGCACCAAATTTTGCAACAAGTGTAAAAGAAATGGTCATAGCGCGGTGAAGTGTGAGGTCTACGGACCAGGGGTTAACAGAACGAAAGGAAAAAATGGTGTCGGAATGAGTAATGGTGGAGCAAGTAGTGTCGGAGTAAGTTATGCCAATGTAGTTTGTTATAAATGTGGAAACTCGGGCCACATTATTAGAAATTGCCCGAACCAGGAGAACACGAATGGACAAGGCTGCGGAAGAGTTTTCAATATTAATGCGGCAGAGGCACAGGAAGACCTGGAGCTTGTTACGGGTACGTTTCTTATTGACAATAAATCTGCTTACGTTTTATTTGATTCGGGTGCGGATAGAAGCTATATGATTAGAGATTTTTGTGCTAAATTAAGTTGTCCATTGACGCCGTTGGATAGTAAATTTTTACTCGAATTAGCAAACGGTAAATTAATTTCAGCAGATTATATATGCCGAAATTGAGAAATTAAACTGGGTACCGAAATATTTAAGATTGATTTGATACCAGTAGAGTTAGGGAGTTTTGATGTAATAGTTGGCATGGACTGGCTGAAGAAGGTGAAAGCAGAGATCGTATGTTATAAAAATGCAATTCGCATTGTACGAGAAGAAGGAGAACCCTTAATGGTGTACGGAGAAAAGGGCAACACGAAGCTACATCTTATTAGTAATTTGAAGGCACAAAAACTAATAAGAAAAGGTTGCTATGCTGTTCTAGCACATGTCGAGAAAGTACAAACTGAAGAAAAGAGCATCAATGATGTTTTTGTCGCAAAAGAATTTCCCGATGTATTTCCGAAAGAATTACCGGGACTACCCCCACATCGATTTGTTGAATTTCAAATAGATCTTGTACCAGGAGCTGCACCAATAGCTCGTGCTCCTTACAGACTCGCACCCAGCGAGATGAAAGAACTGCAAAGCCAACTGCAAGAACTATTAGAACGTGGTTTCATTCGACCAAGCACATCACCATGGGGAGCTCTTGTTTTGTTTGTCAAGAAGAAAGATGGTACATTTAGGTTGTGTATTGACTACAGAGAGTTGAACAAACTTACCATCAAAAACCGTTATCCACTGCCGAGAATTGACGACTTATTTGATCAACTACAAGGCTCGTCGGTTTATTCGAAGATCGATTTACGTTCTGGATATCATCAAATGCGAGTAAAAGAGGATGATATTCCAAAAACTGCTTTTAGGACGCGTTATGGTCATTACGAGTTTATGGTTATGCAGTTTGGATTGACTAACGCACCAGCTGTGTTCATGGACCTTATGAACTGAGTGTGTGGGCCATATCTTGACAAGTTTGTCATTGTTTTCATCGATGACATACTTATTTACTCAAAGAATGATCAAGAGCACGAAGAACATTTGAGAAAAGTGCTAGAAGTATTGAGGAAAGAAAAACTGTACGCTAAGTTTTCAAAGTGTGCATTTTGGTTGGAAGAAGTTCAATTCCTCGGTCACATAGTGAACAAAGAAGGTATCCAGGTGGACCCTGCAAAGATCGAAACCGTTGAAAAGTGGGAAACCCCAAAAAATCCGAAGCATATACGTCAATTTTTAGGATTGGCTGGTTACTACAGAAGATTCATCCAAGATTTCTCCAAAATAGCAAAACCCTTGACTGCATTAACGCATAAAGGGAAGAAATTTGAATGGAAGGATGAACAAGAGAAGGCGTTTCAGTTATTGAAGAAAAAGCTAACTACGACACCTATATTGTCATTGCCTGAAGGGAATGATGATTTTGTGATATATTGTGACGCCTCAAAGCAAGGTCTCGGTTGTGTATTAATGCAACGAATGAAGGTAATTGCTTATGCGTCTAGACAATTGAAGATTCACGAGCAAAATTATACGACGCATGATTTGGAATTAGGCGCGGTTGTTTTTGCATTAAATACTTGGAGGCACTACTTATATGGGGTCAAAAGTATTATATATACCGACCACAAAAGTCTTCAACACATATTTAATCAGAAACAACTGAACATGAGGCAGCGTAGGTGGATTGAATTGTTGAATGATTACGACTTTGAGATTCGTTACCACCCGGAGAAGGCAAATGTGGTAGCCGACGCCTTGAGTAGAAAGGACAGAGAACCCATTCGAGTAAAATCTATGAATATAATGATTCACAATAACCTTACTACTCAAATAAAGGAGGCGCAACAAGGAGTTTTAAAAGAGGGAAATTTAAAGAATGAAATACCCAAAGGATCGAAGAAGCATCTTAATATTCGGGAAGATGGAACCCGGTATAGGGCTGAAAGGATTTGGGTACCAAAATTTGGAGATATGAGAGAAATGGTACTTAGAGAAGCTCATAAAACCAGATACTCAATACATCCTGGAACGGGAAAGATGTACAAGGATCTCAAGAAACATTTTTGGTAGCCAGGTATGAAAGCTGATGTTTCTAAATACGTAGGGGAATGTTTAATGTGTTCTAAGGTCAAAGCAGAGCATCAGAAACCATCGGATCTACTTCAACAACCCGAAATCCCGGAATGGAAATGGGAAAACATTACCATGGATTTCATCACTAAATTGCCAAGGACCGCAAGTGGTTTTGATACTATTTAGGTAATAGTTGATCGTCTCACCAAATCAGCACACTTCCTGCCAATAAGAGAAGATGACAAGATGGAGAAGTTAGCACGACTGTATTTGAAGGACGTCATCTCCAGACATGGAATACCAATTTCTATTATCTCTGATAGGATGGCAGATTTATTTCAAGATTTTGGCAGACATTACAGCAAGCATTAGGAACTCGTCTAGACATGAGTACTTCCTATCATCCACAAACTGATGGGCAGAGTGAAAGGACGATACAAACGCTTGAAGACATGCTACGAGCATGTGTTATTGATTTCGGAAACAGTTGGGATCGACATCTACCGTTAGCAGAATTTTCCTACAAATATAACTACCATTCAAACATTGAGATGGCTCGGTTTGAAGCACTTTATGGTAGAAAGTGCAGGTCTCCAATTTGTTGGAGTGAAGTGGGGGATAGACAGATTACGGGTCCGGAGATAATACAAGAAACTACTGAGAAGATCATCCAAATTCAACAACGGTTGAAAACCGCCCAAAGTCGACAAAAGAGCTACGCCGACATTAAAAGAAAAGATATAGAATTTGAAATTGGAGAGATGGTCATGCTTAAGGTTGCACCTTGGAAAGGTGTTGTTCGATTTGGTAAACGAGGGAAATTAAATCCAAGGTATATTGGACCATTCAAGATTATTGATCGTGTCGGACCAGTAGCTTACCGACTTGAGTTACCTCAACAACTCACGGCTGTACATAACACTTTCAACGTCTCGAATTTGAAGAAATGTTTTGCTAAAGAAGATCTCACTATTCCGTTGGACGAAATCCAAATCAATGAAAAACTTCAATTCATTGAAGAACCCTTTGAAATAATGGATCGTGAGGTTAAGAGACTTAAACAAAATAAGATACCGATTGTTAAGGTTCGATGGAATGCTCGTAGAGGACCCGAGTTCACCTGGGAACGAGAAGATCAGATGAAGAAGAAGTACCCGCACTTATTTCCAGAAGATGAGCCAACACCTCCAATCGCTTAAAATTTCGGGACGAAATTTATTTAACGGGTAGGTACTGTAGTGACCCGAACTATTCCGAACCCTTCTATGATTATATGTTTAATGAACACTATATTTACATGATTAAATGTTTCCAACATGTTAAGCAATCAAACTTGTTAAGACTTGGTTAATTGAAACAGAAATTTTGTAAACGTCTTATTACCCAGTTTGACCAATGATTCACGAACGCTATAAGTTGTATATGACATGATGATACATAAATGAATAAATATATATGTTTAACATGATATAATGATCATCAAGTATCTCATTAAAAATAGTAACAATAAGTTATATACTTAAAAAGGAGACTATTGACGTATGAAACTCGAAACGATACATATAACGATTATCATTATAACCACGTCTTACTAAATATATATGAAGCATATTAATACATTGTTATATTATATATAACATGATAATATGATAATTAAATATATCATTAAGTGTATTAACAATGAACTACATAAGTAAAAACAAGACTACTAACTTACGGATTTCGAAACGAGACATATATTTAACGATTATCGTTGTAACGATATTTAAATGTATATATCATATTAAGATATATTAATATATCATAATATCATGATAATATAATAATTTAAAATCTCATTTGATATTATAAACTTTGGGTTAACAACATTTAACAAGATCGTTAACCTAAAGGTCTCAAAACAACACTTACATGTAACGACTAACGATGACTTAACGACTCAGTTAAAATGTATATACATGTAGTGTTTTAATATGTATTCATACACTTTTGAAAGACTTCAAGACACTTATCAAAATACTTCTACTTAACAAAAATGCTTACAATTACATCCTCGTTCAGTTTCATCAACAATTCTACTCGTATGCACCCGTATTCGTACTCGTACAATACACAGCTTTTAGATGTATGTACTATTGGTATATACACTCCAATGATCAGCCCTTAGCAGCCCATGTGAGTCACCTAACACATGTGGGAACCATCATTTGGCAACTAGCATGAAATATCTCATAAAATTACAAAAATATGAGTAATCATTCATGACTTATTTACATGAAAACAAAATTACATATCCTTTATATCTAATCCATACACCAACGACCAAAAACACCTAAAAACACTTTCATTCTTTAATTTTCTTCATCTAATTGATCTCTCTCAAGTTCTAACTTCAAGTTCTAAGTGTTCTTCATAAATTCTACAAGTTCTAGTTACATAAAATCAAGAATACTTTCAAGTTTGCTAGCTCACTTCCAATCTTGTAAGGTGATCATCTAACCTCAAGAAATCTTTGTTTCTTACAGTAGGTTATCATTCTAATACAAGGTAATAATCATATTCAAACTTTGGTTCAATTTCTATAACTATAACAATCTTATTTTAAGTGATGATCTTACTTGAACTTGTTTTCGTGTCATGATTCTACTTCAAGAACTTCGAGCCATCCAAAGATCCGTTGAAGCTAGATCCATTTTTCTCTTTTCCAGTAGGTTTATCCAAGGAACTTAAGGTAGTAATGATGTTCATAACATCATTCGATTCATACATAAAAAGCTATCATATTCGAAGTGGTAAACTAGTAATCACTAGAACATAGTTTAGTTAATTCTAAACTTGTTCGCAAATAAAGTTAATCCTTCTAAATACACTTTTAAAATCAACTATACACATGATCTATATCTATATGATATGCTAACTTAATGATTTAAAACCTGGAAACATGATAAACACCATAAAACCGGATTTACGTCGTCGTAGTTACAACCGGGGCTGTTTTGGTTTGGATAATTAAAAACTATGAAGAACTTTGATTTAAAAGCTATACTTCTGGAAAAATAATTTTTCTTATGAACATGAAACCATATCCAAAAATCATGGTTAAACTCAAAGTGAAAGTATGTTTTTCAAAACAGTCATCAAGATGTCGTTCTTTCGATGGAAATGACTACCTCTTTCAAAAACGACTTGTAACTTGTATTTCCGACTATAAATCTATACCTTTTCTGTTTAGTTTCATAAAGTAAAGTTCAATACAAAACCGTGGCCACTTAAATCACTTAAAACGGATTAGAAACGAAGAAATGGCGAGCAAAACAAAATTGGTAAAAACTACTCATTTTAGCTACGTGAAAATTGGTAACAAATCTATTCCAATCATAACTTAATCAACTTGTATTGTGTATTATGTAATCTTGAGATACCATAGACACGTATACAATGTTTCAACCTATCATGTCGACACATCTATATATATTTCGGAACAACCATAGACACTCTATATGTGAATGTTGGAGTTAGCTATACAGGGTTGAGGTTGATTCCAAAATATATATAGTTTGAGTTGTAATCAATACTGAGATATGTATACACTGGGTCGTGGATTGATTCAAGATAATATATATCGATTTATTTCTGTACATCTAACTGTGGACAACTAGTTGTAGGTTACTAACGAGGACAGCTGACTTAATAAACTTAAAACATCAAAATGTATTAAAAGTGTTGTAAATATATTTTGAACATACTTTGATATATATGTACATATTTGTTATAGGTTTGTGATTCGACCAGTGGCCAAGTCTTACTTCCCGACGAAGTAAAAAATCTATGAAAGTGAGTTATAGTCCCACTTTTAAAATCTAATATTTTTGGGATGAGAATACATGCAGGTTTTATAAATGATTTACAAAATAGACACAAGTACGTGAAACTACATTCTATGGTTGAATTATCGAAATCGAATATGTCCCTTTTTATTAAGTCTGGTAATCTAAGAATTAGGGAACAGACACCCTAATTGACGTGAATCCTAAAGATAGATCTATTGGGCCTAAAAAACCCCATCCAAAGTACCAGATGCTTTAGTACTTCGAAATTTATATCATATCCGAAGGGTGTCCCGGAATGATGGGGATATTCTTAAATATGCATCTTGTTAATGTCGGTTACCAGGTGTTCACCATATGAATGATTTTTATCTCTATGTATGGGATGTGTATTGAAATATGAAATCTTGTGGTCTATTATTATGATTTGATAATATATAGGTTAAACCTATAACTCACCAACATTTTTGTTGACGTTTTAAGCATGTTTATTCTCAGGTGATTATTAAGAGCTTCCGCTATCGCATACTTAAATAAGGACGAGATTTGGAGTCCATGCTTGTATGATATTGTGTAAAAACTTCATTCAAGAAACTTATTTCGTTGTAACATATTTGTATTGTAAACCATTATGTAATGGTCGCGTGTAAACAGGATATTTTAGATTATCATTATTTGATAATCTACGTAAAGCTTTTTAAACCTTTATTGATGAAATAAAGGTTATGGTTTGTTTTAAAATGAATGCAGTCTTTGAAAAACGTCTCATATAGAGGTCAAAACCTCGCAACGAAATCAATTAATATGGAACGTTTTTAATCAATAAGAACAGGACATTTCAACTCACTTCTGATAAGATGACCAAACTACACGTGTCATCGTGAATCCGCATCTACATGTGACCCATTTCTCCCAAACACAACTCAATATCAACCCTTCGCCATTGGGGTTATATAATCCACATCACAAGCATATGTGATAACGTACACACAAAGTGTGTACCTCATCAAAGGTGGTCAACCAAAACGCACAACCGTGCTAATTGGACACATACACAAGTCCATCAAATCCACCTATATGTTAAGTGAGCTCTATAGCCGAGAATCACTTCACCCGACCCGCACCCATCCCACACATATATATGCACATAGGATATTAACACTCACCTTATCGCCTTGATAAATGCCACCGAACAATCTGCAACTCGCCAATGGAAAGTACCTATTCTGTTATCACATGACAAATAACACAATTAGGGTGGATTTACAAACCAACCCAAATCGACAACTAGCGAAATTTCGACCCAAATGCACCTCCAAGCACAAACCGCGCCCAAACTAACCAATAATCACTAACACTAGTGATTATACACCATTTACTAGCCTTAAACATGGTTAAATCATTAACCAACCCAAAACCCGCCTTCATCACTTATCAACCCGAATCTTGGTTTTAATCTTCAATTAACAACTAAATGGGTTCCATCTATGAATCATAGAATCAAAAGCCCCAAATTTAGATGATGAACACGAAAATGAAATTCGGAGTTAGAACTTACCACTAGTATCACCTTGAAGCTAAGAACGAGGAGAACAAACTTATCTCTTACACTTTCGATCAAAACTCGCTTCTTCATTTCCAAAAATCCCTTTGAATCGATTGGGGTTTGAAGTTTTTGAGAGGAAAATGAGAAGAAAAGGAAAAAGAAATAAAGAAAATGAGATGAGTGGATGGGATTTAAGATCCCAAATCTGGCACATACGAGAAATGACCAAAATGCCCTCGAATATCCTTTAAAATTGCAAATCTAGTACCAGCTCGCCCAGAATGCCGTACCGCGACCTATAACGTATTCTGGTGGTTGCCTTAACATGCCTCCTGGAATTGAAATCAACTGAATGCCGCGCCGCAGCCCTTTCTGTCGCGCAGCGACCCAAGGCGTGGTCTGGTGCCTTCCTTACCGTGCCTCCTGATCCTGATTTATTTGTAATGTCGCGCCGCAACCCATACCTCCGTGCCGCGACCTTTAACATGGTCTGATCACTTTTCGCATACAAGAACTTTAACACACGAACATGTCTCAATTCCTTCATACACCTATCGTACATATGCGATACACCTGTAAATCATGTACGGGGAAAAACGGGGTGTTACAACTCTCCCCCACTTAGATTCGATCACGTCCTCCTGATCCTAGTCACTTAACCGATCGGAACCACACTCTATGGTCCTCAAACTACGTTACAATCCGACTTCCATTACCCTTCTCATTAACCCGAAGATTAATTCATTTACTAAATACATACACGCACGTATTCCAAGTCGCGCAATACACGCAACAACCGAAGTCTACAACGATCACTTAGAATACGCGAAATCACCACGTATTCTTCCAACTTCTCTAGGCAATTCTTCTCAAAGAGTTACACTTAACAACTAAATTGTCACTCGCGACTTCTTAAGAATCCACAGATCCGAGTACTACAAACTTGCTCAATCCCTCATATCGGGAAAAACTCCACCAATCTCGTACCGAGATATCAACCCTTTAGCGTACCATACCAAGTACAATGCTAAAAGTAACCACGTCCCAAACTAAAGTCAACCATCAAACCGATGAAGACAAAATAAAAGTGAAGTCTAACGGATAACACTTACCACTTAACATCCCTTGTAGTGCGCAAACACGTCTAATACGCAACTACCGCAAACACGTGAGCAAAATACGACTATTGCATCACTATTCGCACTAAAATGGTCCTTACGACCCCACCATTGGCGTATAAAACAACCAATAGATCACACAACATGGTCCTTACGACCCCACCATTGGCGTATAAAACAACCAATAGATCACACAAGATGAAGGCTGGCCGAAAACTACACGCGCCTTAGTGAATCCGCAACCACACGCGACCCACTACCTCCACAGCACAACAATCGGGATTGGCCGAACTACACGCGCCCTAGTGAATCCGAACTACACGAAAGTCACTATCCTAATAGAATGACCGCAACCACACGTGTCATTGTGAATCCGAACTACACGAGACTCACTTCCTCAATATAATGACCGCATCCACACGAGTCATTGTAAATCCAAACTACACGAGACTCACTTCCACAATAAGATGACCGAACTACACGTGTCATCGTGAATCCGCATCCACACGAGATCCACTTCCCAAATCTCAACACAGGAATGGTACTCGAATTTCCCATCGGTGTTCATAACAACCGTTAGAGTACTTAACACGTCGTACACTAATCCACGAGTGGCATCTTAACACGTCGATGCTTCACCCCAGGTGGCGTCTTAACACATCGACACTTCACCCGTGATAGTCCTTGGAGTGGCATCTTAACACGTCGATACTTCACTTCGAGTGGTGTCTTAACACGTCAACACTTCATTCTTCGTCTTACTTGGGGTGGCATCTTAACACGTCGACACTTCACTCGCCACGTAAGAAGTGGTGTCTTAACACGTCGACACTTCACAACTCATACCACACAAATAAATACATCATATATCCACGCATATAATTATTCCACTCACAAATCATACGCACACATGAACATCGCTATCACAATCGAGCAAGAACCACCTATATCGCACATAGGCTCAAAACAACAGTTCTCTAGAAGAGAATCCGACATGCACATCCCTTAACCGGGAATCCCACCTTGCTCGTCAAACACATCCATTTATCTCTCAACGAGATTCACCATATTACCACCTCGGTGATAATTCAAATCCAAAACCTTAAGTACAAATTAACCGAAATTGTACTCTACCACAAATCGACCAATTCTAGGTCCTATCACAAGTTCCGAATATACTAAGAGCATCATCCGAAATCTCACACTAAAACCTCCTCGTGCGGGAGTGTAACTCCCCCACTTGGAACTACGTTCCATAACCGTACCTTGTACAACCGTACAATGCTACCAAGGGTAGACTTTACTAACAATTGGGTTCAAACGACCCATCACCACATCTTGCTCCAACCTAGAGCATACGAAAGAATTTAACAAATCCTCAAACACTTCAAATGAAGAGTTTACCACAACTCACACAAACTTCATTCTTGCAGCCTTCTAATTGTTATAGTTTGCCAATCTCTACCTAGTCACTCATGTACCTAAGGGTTTCTCTCCGGTACCCTAAGTACAATGTAACCACAACATCATCGGAGTCGAATACCACGCTAGTAGGTATGAAAGAGGTACCTAACATCGCGTCACGAAGACTCCATTACCAACATACATCGAGATCAAACACTCGACATTTAGAGTTTTAAACCACCCATCGAACCTCATGGTTCATCAACCTCAACACGAAAGCAAATACATGCTTCACAACCGAACACCCAAGCCCATACCTATTACTTGGTAGAAACATTTTCTAACACTAAGGAATGCTTGGTTATACCAAGTCTTACGCCCTTCGCCCATCGATCAAAAAGTCACCATAGGGTACTTCCATTACGAACGTCACCCATAACAATAACATGCACAACACAAGGCTTTTAACAAATCCAAACTCGATGGCACATAATAAATAATCAAAGGACATATTTATTAAAATAAAACGTACCTTAACGTCTCCTTGTCGCACCTGTCCCCGCTAACTCGGGACGCTCCGACTTACGATGTCCTTCTTCTTGGCAATTGAAGCACACCGTGCCATCACCGTTTGGCACCGAACATTCCCAAGACTTGTGACCCCTCACGCCACAATTGTAACACCTAGACGCACTAGAATCCGATATACACATCCGTGTACCACCCATGCTCACACTCGGACCCTTAGTCCTCTTACTTGGAGCACCATACGAAGCAACCCTTCTCTCACTTGAATGTTCACCAATCTTTGATCGCGAATACGACTCAAAACCCCTAGCCACCGCGGATAACTCCGCAAACGACTTCGCGTAACCCCGGCTAATTTTATTCTTCAAGTCATCATTCAAAGTTCGATAGAAATCCTCCATCAACAAATGATCATTCCCCAAATACTCCGGGCAAAAACGAGCCTTCGCCATAAAGGTCGTCTTGAGAGTATTCAAATCCATAGAACCTTGTTGCAAATTTCGCAACTCATTACGCAATTTCGATAAGTCAGTTGATGTCCGGAACTCCTCAAAGAATTCCTCCTTAAAATCATCTCACGATAACCCCATAAACGCTTCTCCACTGACAAGATCAATCTTACCATCTAACCAATCCTTCGCCCTACCCCGTAACAAGCTAGTAGCGAGTCTCGTCTTTTTCTCAGGAGGACATTCAATAGTATGAAAACACCCTTCGACATCCGAGATCCATGTTGTGCTAACCAAAGGATCCGGTTTTCCGTCATACATCGGGGGTTTAGTCCTCATGAAGCTCTTAAGACAACGCTCCATTTCACTACTACTTCGAAATTTGGAATACTTCCTATCCATTGCTTCTCGAAGAGCACCCATTTGCTCCGCAACGGTGGCCGCAACTCTAGTGTTAAACTCCTCATCATTTGTATCGATCTCGTTTCGCGTCATCATTCTAAAGAATGCAAAACGATTAGTCCACGAACGTATAAAACCACACGCACAACACCGCCCCATCTTACTAAACACTCGTCGTACATCACTTGTTAGATACGATTTGCACCCGTAATAAGGTTTGCAAGTCCTTATTACGCACACATGCCGTATCAACTCGTTAGTACAACGACTGCCTCGCTTGATGATATAAACCAACACAAACATAAACAAAACACAACCCGATAATATCTTAAAAGTATCCACATATTAATATAAACGTTAGTCCACCTACAAACAAGGCACTAACTATAACCCGTTCCGACCCGTTTGAAATGTCCCGTTCTTATTGATTAAAAACGTTCCATATTAATTGATTTCGTTGCGAGGTTTTGACCTCTATATGAGACGTTTTTCAAAGACTGCATTCATTTTAAAACAAACCATAACCTTTATTTCATCAATAAAGGTTTAAAAAGCTTTACGTAGATTATCAAATAATGATAATCTAAAATATCCTGTTTACACACGACCATTACATAATGGTTTACAATACAAATATGTTACAACAAAATAAGTTTCTTGAATGCAGTTTTTACACAATATCATACAAGCATGGACTCCAAATCTCGTCCTTATTTAAGTATGCGATAGCGGAAGCTCTTAATAATCACCTGAGAATAAACATGCTTAAAACGTCAACAAAAATGTTGGTGAGTTATAGGTTTAACCTATATATACCAAATCATAATAATAGACCACAAGATTTCATATTTCAATACACATCCCATACATAGAGATAAAAATCATTCATATGGTGAACACCTGGTAACCGACAATAACAAGATGCATATATAAGAATATCCCCATCATTCCGGGACACCCTTCGGATATGATATAATTTCGAAGTACTAAAGCATCCGGTACTTTGGATGGGGTTTGTTAGGCCCAATAGATCTATCTTTAGGATTCGCGTCAATTAGGGTGTCTGTTCCCTAATTCTTAGATTACCAGACTTAATAAAAAGGGGCATATTCGATTTCGATAATTCAACCATAGAATGTAGTTTCACGTACTTGTGTCTATTTTGTAAATCATTTATAAAACCTGCATGTATTCTCATCCCAAAAATATTAGATTTTAAAAGTGGGACTATAACTCACTTTCACAGATTTTTACTTCGTCGAGAAGTAAGACTTGGCCACTGTTGATTCACGAACCTATAACAATATATACATATATATTAAAGTATGTTCAAAATATATTTACAACACTTTTAATATATTTTGATGTTTTAAGTTTATTAAGTCAGCTGTCCTCGTTAGTAACCTACAACTAGTTGTCCACAGTTAGATGTACAGAAATAAATCAATAAATATTATCTTGAATCAATCCACGACCCAGTGTATACGTATCTCAGTATTGATCACAACTCAAACTATATATATTTTGGAATCAACCTCAACCCTGTATAGCTAACTCCAACATTCACATATAGAGTGTCTATGGTTGTTCCGAAATATATATAGATGTGTCGACATGATAGGTCGAAACATTGTATACGTGTCTATGGTATCTCAAGATTACATAATATACAATACAAGTTGATTAAGTTATGGTTGGAATAGATTTGTTACCAATTTTCACGTAGCTAAAATGATAAAAATTATCCAATCTTGTTTTACCCATAACGTCTTCATTTTAAATCCGTTTTGAATGAATCAAATTGCTATGGTTTCATATTGAACTTTATTTTATGAATCTACACAGAAAAAGTATAGGTTTATAGTCGGAAAAATAAGTTACAAGTCGTTTTTGTAAAGGTAGTCATTTCAGTCGAAAGAACGACGTCTAGATGACCATTTTAGAAAACATACTTCCACTTTGAGTTTAACCATAATTTTTGGATATAGTTTCATGTTCATAATAAAAATCATTTTCTCAGAATAACAACTTTTAAATCAAAGTTTATCATAGTTTTTAATTAACTAACCCAAAACAGCCCGCGGTGTTACTACGACGGCGTAAATCCGGTTTTACGGTGTTTTTCGTGTTTCCAGGTTTTAAATCATTAAGTTAGCATATCATATAGATATAGAACATGTGTTTAGTTAATTTTAAAAGTCAAGTTAGAAGGATTAACTTTTGTTTGCGAACAAGTTTAGAATTAACTAAACTATGTTCTAGTGATTACGAGTTTAAACCTTCGAATAAGATAGTTTTATATATATGAATCGAATGATGTTATGAACATCATTACTACCTCAAGTTTAGTAGGTAAACCTACTGGAAGTGACAAGAAATGATCTAGCTTCAAAGGATCTTGGATGGCTTGAAAGTTCTTGAAGTAGGATCATGACACAAAAACAAGTTCAAGTAAGATTTTTGCTCGAATTAAGATAGTTTATAGTTATAGAAATTGAATCAAAGTTTGAATATGAATATTACCTTGAATAAGAAAGATAACCTACTGTATATAACAAAGGTTTCTTGATCTTAGATGATTACTTGGAATGGATTAGAAAGCTTGGAAGTAAATTAGTAAACTTGAAGGGATTTTTGAAGTATTCTTGAAGTGTTCTTCCTATGATGATTATAGCTTGATTCTTGAAGTGATTTTTGATGAAGATGATGATTAACTACTGGAAAAATACGTTCATAATAGTGTGGGTGTGTTGAGAGAGAATTAGAAAGAGATTTGGAAGTGAAATGGAGTGAATGATGAGTGTTAATTGGTGAGTGGTGAATGGGGTTAAAAGGAGTTCTAGTTAGTTGACTAGCTCATGGTAGAAGTTAAAATTGATTAGTCATACATGACATAATCAAGAGTGGAATCCCATGCTAGTTCCTATTGGTATATACCCATAGTAAGTACGTTTTGAAGCTGTGTATAATACGGGTAAGAATACGACTAGAATTCTTGATGAAAGAAAAGAATGGGAAAGTAACTGTAACCATTTTCGTTAAGTATGAGTGTTTCGATATATGTCTTGAAGTCTTCCAAAAGTATTTTAATACATCTAAATACACTACATGTATATACATTTTAACGGAGTCGTTAAGTCATCGTTAGTCGTTACATGTAAGTGTTGTTTTGAAACCTTTAAGTTAACGATCTCAATTAATGTTGTTAACCCATTGTTTATTATATCTAATGAGATGTTAAATTATTATATTATCATGATATTATGATATATTAATATATCTTAATATGATATATATACATTTAAATGTCGTTACAACGATAATCGTTACATATATGTCTCGTTTAAAAATCATTAAGTTAGTAGTCTTGTTTTTACATATGTAGTTCATTGTTAATATACTTAATGATATGTTTACTTATCATAATATCATGTTAACTATATATATAACCATATATATGTCATCATATAGTTTTTACAAGTTTTAACGTTCGTGAATCACCGGTCAACTTGGGTAGTCAATTGTCTATATGAAACCTATTTCAATTAATCAAGTCTTAACAAGTTTGATTGCTTAACATGTTGGAAACGTTTAATCATGTAAATATCAATCTCAATTAATATATATAAACATGGAAAAGTTCGGGTCACTACAGTACCTACCCGTTAAATAAATTTCGTCCCGAAATTTTAAGCTGTTGAAGGTGTTGACGAATCTTCTGGAAATAGATGCGGGTATTTCTTCTTCATCTGATCTTCACGCTCCCAGGTGAACTCGGGTCCTCTACGAGCATTCCATCGAACCTTAACAATTGGTATCTTGTTTTGCTTAAGTCTTTTAACCTCACGATCCATTATTTCGACGGGTTCTTCGATGAATTGAAGTTTTTCGTTGATTTGGATTTCATCTAACGGAATAGTGAGATCTTCTTTAGCAAAACATTTCTTCAAATTTGAGACGTGGAAAGTGTTATTTACAGCCGCGAGTTGTTGAGGTAACTCTAGTCGGTAAGCTACTGGTCCGACACGATCAATAATCTTGAATGGTCCAATATACCTTGGATTTAATTTCCCTCGTTTACCAAATCGAACAACGCCTTTCCAAGGTGCAACTTTAAGCATGACCATCTCTCCAATTTCAAATTCTATATCTTTTCTTTTAATGTCAGCGTAGCTCTTTTGTCGACTTTGGGCAGTTTTCAACCGTTGTTGAATTTGGATGATCTTCTCGGTAGTTTCTTGTATAATCTCCGGACCCGTAATCTGTCTATCCCCCACTTCACTCCAACAAATCGGAGACCTGCACTTTCTACCATAAAGTGCTTCAAACGGCGCCATCTCAATGCTTGAATGGTAGCTGTTGTTGTAGGAAAATTCTGCTAACGGTAGATGTCGATCCCAACTGTTTCCGAAATCAATAACACATGCTCGTAGCATGTCTTCAAGCGTTTGTATCGTCCTTTCGCTCTGCCCATCGGTTTGTGGATGATAGGCAGTACTCATGTCTAGACGAGTTCCTAATGCTTGCTGTAATGTCTGCCAGAATCTTGAAATAAATCTGCCATCCCTATCAGAGATAATAGAGATTGGTATTCCATGTCTGAAGACGACTTCCTTCAAATACAGTCGTGCTAACTTCTCCATCTTGTCATCTTCTCTTATTGGCAGGAAGTGTGCTGATTTGGTGAGACGATCAACTATTACCCAAATAGTATCAAAACCACTTGCAGTCCTTGGCAATTTAGTGATGAAATCCATGGTAATGTTTTCCCATTTCCATTCCGGGATTTCGGGTTGTTGAAGTAGACCTGATGGTTTCTGATGCTCAGCTTTGACCTTAGAACACGTCAAACATTCTCCTACATATTTAGCAACATCGGCTTTCATACCCGGCCACCAAAAATGTTTCTTGAGATCCTTGTACATCTTCCCCGTTCCAGGATGTATTGAGTATCTGGTTTTATGAGCTTCTCTAAGTACCATTTCTCTCATATCTCCAAATTTTGGTACCCAAATCCTTTCAGCCCTATACCGGGTTCCGTCTTCCCGAATATTAAGATGCTTCTCCGATCCTTTGGGTATTTCATCCTTTAAATTTCCTTCTTTTAAAACTCCTTGTTGCGCCTCCTTTATTTGAGTAGTAAGGTTATTATGAATCATTATATTCATAGATTTTACTCGAATGGGTTCTCTGTCCTTCCTGCTCAAGGCATCGGCTACCACATTTGCCTTTCCCGGGTGGTAACGAATCTCAAAGTCGTAATCATTCAATAATTCAATCCACCTACGCTGCCTCATATTCAGTTGTTTCTGATTAAATATGTGTTGAAGACTTTTGTGGTCGGTATATATAATACTTTTGACCCCATATAAGTAGTGCCTCCAAGTCTTTAATGCAAAAACAACCGCACCTAATTCCAAATCATGCGTCGTATAATTTTGTTCGTGAATCTTCAATTGTCTAGACGCATAAACAATCACCTTCGTTCGTTGCATTAATACACAACCGAGACCTTGCTTTGATGCGTCACAATAAATCACAAAATCATCATTCCCTTCAGGCAATGACAATATAGGTGCCGTAGTTAGCTTTTTCTTCAATAACTGAAACGCTTTCTCTTGTTCATCATTCCATTCAAATTTCTTCCCTTTATGCGTTAATGCAGTCAAGGGTTTTGCTATTCTGGAAAAGTCTTGGATGAACCTTCTGTAGTAACCAGCTAGTCCTAAAAACTGGCGTACGTGTTTCGGAGTTTTCGGTGTTTCCCACTTTTCAACAGTTTCTATCTTTGCTGGATCCACCTTAATACCTTCTTTGTTCACTATGTGACCGAGGAATTGAACTTCTTCCAACCAAAATGCACACTTTGAAAACTTAGCGTACAATTCTTCCTTCCTCAATACTTCTAACACCTTTCTCAAATGTTCACCGTGTTCTTGGTCATTCTTTGAGTAAATAAGTATGTCATCAATGAAAACGATGACAAACTTGTCAAGGTATGGTCCACACACTCGGTTCATAAGGTCCATGAACACAGCTGGTGCATTAGTTAAACCAAACGGCATGACCATAAACTCGTAATGACCGTAACGTGTTCTGAAAGCAGTCTTTGGAATATCATCTTCTTTTACCCGCATTTGATGATACCCGGAACGTAAGTCAATCTTTGAATAAACAGACGAGCCTTGTAGTTGATCAAATAAGTCGTCGATTCTCGGTAGTGGGTAGCGGTTCTTGATGGTAAGTTTGTTCAACTCTCGGTAGTCGATACACAACCTGAATGTACCATCTTTCTTCTTGACAAACAAAACAGGAGCTCCCCACGGTGATGTGCTTGGTCGAATGAAACCACGCTCTAAAAGTTCTTGTAATTGGCTTTGCAGTTCTTTCATCTCGCTGGGTGCAAGTCTGTAAGGAGCACGAGCTATTGGTGCAGCTCCTGGTACAAGATCTATTTGAAATTCAACGGATCGATGTGGGGGTAATCCCGGTAATTCTTTCGGAAATACATCGGGAAATTCTTTTGCAATGGGAACATCATTGATGCTCTTTTCTTCAGTTTGTACTTTCTCGACGTGTGCTAGAATAGCATAGCAACCTTTTCTTATTAGTTTTTGTGCCTTCAAATTACTAATAAGATGTAGCTTCGTGTTGCCCTTTTCTCCGTACACCATTAAGGGTTTTCCTTTTTCTCGTATAATGCGAATTGCATTTTTGTAACAGACGATCTCTGCTTTCACTTCTTTCAACCAGTCCATACCGATTATCACATCAAAACTCCCTAACTCTACTGGTATCAAATCAATCTTAAATGTTTCGCTAACCAGTTTAATTTCTCGATTCCGACATATATTATCTGCTGAAATTAATTTACCATTTGCTAATTCGAGTAAAAATTTACTATCCAAAGGCGTCAATGGACAACTTAATTTAGCACAAAAATCTCTACTCATATAGCTTCTATCCGCACCCGAATCAAATAAAACGTAAGCAGATTTATTGTCAATAAGAAACGTACCCGTAACAAGCTCCGGGTCTTCCTGTGCCTCTGCCGCATTAATATTGAAAACTCTTCCACGACCTTGTCCATTCGTGTTCTCCTGGTTCGGGCAATTTCTAATAATGTGGCCCGGTTTTCCACATTTATAACAAACTACATTGGCATAACTTGCTCCGACACTACTTGCTCCGCCATTACTCGTTCCGACACCATTTGTTCCTTTCGTTCTATTAACCCCTGGTCCGTAGACTTCACACTTCGTCGCGCTATGACCATTTCTTTTACACTTGTTGCAAAATTTGGTGCAGAACCCCGAGTGATTCTTTTCACGCCTTTGGCATAGCTGCTTCTGATTGTTGTTGTTGTTGCGGTTATTATTGTTGTTAGGATGATTGTTGTAGTTGCTGTTGTTGTTGTTGTTGTTGTTGTTGGGCCGTTTGTTGTAGTTGCGATTGTTGGGATAATTGTTGCGATTATTGTTGTAATTACTGTTGTTGCTGTATTGGCGATTCTTATCACCGTTTTCCTCCCACTTTCTTTTGACTTGCTTCACATTGGCCTCTTCAGCAGTCTGTTCTTTAATTCTTTCTTCAATCTGGTTCACTAGTTTGTGAGCCATTCTACATGCCTGTTGTATGGAGGCGGGCTCGTGTGAACTTATATCTTCTTGGATTCTTTCCGGTAATCCTTTCACAAACGCGTCGATCTTCTCTTCCTCATCTTCGAACGCTCCCGGACACAATAGGCACAATTCTGTGAATCGTCTTTCGTACGTGGTAATATCAAAGCCTTGGGTTCGTAACCCTCTAAGTTCTGTCTTGAGCTTATTGACCTCGGTTCTGGGACGGTACTTCTCATTCATCAAGTGCTTGAATGCTGACCACGGTAGTGCGTATGCATCATCTTGTCCCACTTGCTCTAGATTGGTATTCCACCATGTTAACGCAGAACCTGTGAAGGTATGCGTAGCGTACTTCACTTTGTCCTCTTCAGTACACTTACTTATGGCAAACACCGATTCAACCTTCTCGGTCCACCGTTTCAATCCGATCGGTCCTTCGGTTCCATCAAATTCCAAAGGTTTGCAGGCAGTGAATTCTTTGTAGGTGCATCCTACACGATTTCCTGTACTGCCAGATCCAAGGTTATTGTTGGTATATAGCGCAGCCTGTACTGCGGCTATGTTTGAAGCTAGAAAAGTACGGAATTCCTCTTCATTCATATTCACGGTGTGTCGAGTAGTCGGTGCCATTTCCTTCAAAATAGTCAAATGGAACAAGTTAATCATACAGAATATTAAGAGTAGTTAATAGTATTTCGTAGCATAATATGAACTCATTTATAAAAGCTTTTTCTTCATATTAGCGTTTTATAAGTTTAAATTCGGGTAGTACCTACCCGTTAAGTTCATACTTAGTAGCTAATATACAATTCAACTACTACAATTCTATATGAAAAACTGATTATAATAATATTTCGCGTTCAAACTTTTATACAATATTTTACAAACTTACAATACCGCTTATTTTACATAAAGCATGAAATATAGCACACAATAACTTTGATACAAGATAGTTGTGAAGATAATTCTAGCTAGTACACAAGTCGTTCAGCAAGGGCAATAAAGACACGTAATTCATACGTCCAGAAACAAGTCATGCATTCTGGTTTTACTAGGACTACTTCCCATCCTTGGTCTTGTGGAACATAACCGTTATGGCCGTTGATAAGACAGCGTGTTGTAACGTCGTCAAAGGGACGAGGGTTACGTAATGACCAACAGTCTCGTAATAACCTAAAAACCTCATTTCTTACCCCAATTACCGACTCCGTCACTTGAGGAAACGTTTTGTTTAATAGTTGTAGCCCGATGTTCTTGTTCTCACTTTGGTGAGAAGCGAACATTACTAACCCGTAAGCATAACATGCTTCTTTATGTTGCATGTTAGCCGCTTTTTCTAAATCACGAAGTCCTATATTTGGATATACTGAGTCAAAATAATTTCTTAACCCGTTGCGTAAAATAGCATTTGGGTTCCCCGCAATATATGCGTCAAAGTAAACACATCGTAACTTATGGATTTCCCAATGTGATATCCCCCATCTTCCGAACGAAAGCCTTTTATAAACCAAATCATTCTTGGAACGTTCTTCGAATGTCTTACAAACTGATCTCGCCTTAAATAGTTGTGCCGAGGAATTCTGACCGACTCTAGACAAGATTTCATCAATCATGTCTCCTGGTAGGTCTCTTAAAATATTGGGTTGTCTATCCATTTTGTGTTTTTATACTGTAAAATAGACAAGAGTTAGATTCATAAAAAAAAAATACTTATTAATACAAGCAATTTTTACATATATCATAAAGCATAAGCACACTATATTACATATATTACACCACACGAATACAACTATCTTATTCCGACTCGCTTGTTTCTTCTTCTTCGGTTTTGGTTCGTTTTGCCAAGTTTCTAGGGATATATGATGTTCCCCTAATACGAGCCGTAATTTTCCACATTGGTTTAGAAAAACCTGGTGGTTTAGAGGTTCCCGGGTCATTGTTACAACTTAAGGACTTCGGGGGTTGACGATACATATAAAGTTCATCGGGGTTAGAATTAGATTTCTCTATTTTTATGCCCTTTCCCTTATTATTTTCTTTTGCCTTTTTAAATTCAGTTGGGGTAATTTCTATAACATCATCGGAATTCTCGTCGGAATCCGATTCATCGGAGAATTGGTAATCCTCCCAATATTTTGCTTCCTTGGCGGAAACACCATTGACCATAATTAACCTTGGTCGGTTGGTTGAGGATTCTCTTTTACTTAACCGTTTTATTATTTCCCCCACCGGTTCCGATTCTTCTTCCGGTTCCGATTCTTCTTCCGGTTCTGATTCTTCTTCCGGTTCCGACTCTTCTTCCGGTTCCTCTTCGGGAACTTGTGAATCAGTCCACGAATCATTCCAATTTACATTTGACTCTTCATTATTATTAGGTGAGTCAATGGGACTTGTTCTAGAGGTAGACATCTATCACATAATATCAAACACGTTAAGAGATTAATATATCACATAATATTCATATGTTAAAAATATATAGTTTCCAACAAAAATGTTAAGCAATCATTTTTAAAGAAAACACGGTCGAAGTCCAGAATCACTAATGCATCCTAACAAACTCGATAAGACACACTAATGCAAATTTTCTGGTTCTCTAAGACCAACGCTCGGATACCAACTGAAATGTCCCGTTCTTATTGATTAAAAACGTTCCATATTAATTGATTTCGTTGCGAGGTTTTGACCTCTATATGAGACGTTTTTCAAAGACTGCATTCATTTTAAAACAAACCATAACCTTTATTTCATCAATAAAGGTTTAAAAAGCTTTACGTAGATTATCAAATAATGATAATCTAAAATATCCTGTTTACACACGACCATTACATAATGGTTTACAATACAAATATGTTACAACAAAATAAGTTTCTTGAATGCAGTTTTTACACAATATCATACAAGCATGGACTCCAAATCTCGTCCTTATTTAAGTATGCGATAGCGGAAGCTCTTAATAATCACCTGAGAATAAACATGCTTAAAACGTCAACAAAAATGTTGGTGAGTTATAGGTTTAACCTATATATACCAAATCATAATAATAGACCACAAGATTTCATATTTCAATACACATCCCATACATAGAGATAAAAATCATTCATATGGTGAACACCTGGTAACCGACAATAACAAGATGCATATATAAGAATATCCCCATCATTCCGGGACACCCTTCGGATATGATATAATTTCGAAGTACTAAAGCATCCGGTACTTTGGATGGGGTTTGTTAGGCCCAATAGATCTATCTTTAGGATTCGCGTCAATTAGGGTGTCTGTTCCCTAATTCTTAGATTACCAGACTTAATAAAAAGGGGCATATTCGATTTCGATAATTCAACCATAGAATGTAGTTTCACGTACTTGTGTCTATTTTGTAAATCATTTATAAAACCTGCATGTATTCTCATCCCAAAAATATTAGATTTTAAAAGTGGGACTATAACTCACTTTCACAGATTTTTACTTCGTCGAGAAGTAAGACTTGGCCACTGTTGATTCACGAACCTATAACAATATATACATATATATTAAAGTATGTTCAAAATATATTTACAACACTTTTAATATATTTTGATGTTTTAAGTTTATTAAGTCAGCTGTCCTCGTTAGTAACCTACAACTAGTTGTCCACAGTTAGATGTACAGAAATAAATCAATAAATATTATCTTGAATCAATCCACGACCCAGTGTATACGTATCTCAGTATTGATCACAACTCAAACTATATATATTTTGGAATCAACCTCAACCCTGTATAGCTAACTCCAACATTCACATATAGAGTGTCTATGGTTGTTCCGAAATATATATAGATGTGTCGACATGATAGGTCGAAACATTGTATACGTGTCTATGGTATCTCAAGATTACATAATATACAATACAAGTTGATTAAGTTATGGTTGGAATAGATTTGTTACCAATTTTCACGTAGCTAAAATGATAAAAATTATCCAATCTTGTTTTACCCATAACGTCTTCATTTTAAATCCGTTTTGAATGAATCAAATTGCTATGGTTTCATATTGAACTTTATTTTATGAATCTACACAGAAAAAGTATAGGTTTATAGTCGGAAAAATAAGTTACAAGTCGTTTTTGTAAAGGTAGTCATTTCAGTCGAAAGAACGACGTCTAGATGACCATTTTAGAAAACATACTTCCACTTTGAGTTTAACCATAATTTTTGGATATAGTTTCATGTTCATAATAAAAATCATTTTCTCAGAATAACAACTTTTAAATCAAAGTTTATCATAGTTTTTAATTAACTAACCCAAAACAGCCCGCGGTGTTACTACGACGGCGTAAATCCGGTTTTACGGTGTTTTTCGTGTTTCCAGGTTTTAAATCATTAAGTTAGCATATCATATAGATATAGAACATGTGTTTAGTTAATTTTAAAAGTCAAGTTAGAAGGATTAACTTTTGTTTGCGAACAAGTTTAGAATTAACTAAACTATGTTCTAGTGATTACGAGTTTAAACCTTCGAATAAGATAGTTTTATATATATGAATCGAATGATGTTATGAACATCATTACTACCTCAAGTTTAGTAGGTAAACCTACTGGAAGTGACAAGAAATGATCTAGCTTCAAAGGATCTTGGATGGCTTGAAAGTTCTTGAAGTAGGATCATGACACAAAAACAAGTTCAAGTAAGATTTTTGCTCGAATTAAGATAGTTTATAGTTATAGAAATTGAATCAAAGTTTGAATATGAATATTACCTTGAATAAGAAAGATAACCTACTGTATATAACAAAGGTTTCTTGATCTTAGATGATTACTTGGAATGGATTAGAAAGCTTGGAAGTAAATTAGTAAACTTGAAGGGATTTTTGAAGTATTCTTGAAGTGTTCTTCCTATGATGATTATAGCTTGATTCTTGAAGTGATTTTTGATGAAGATGATGATTAACTACTGGAAAAATACGTTCATAATAGTGTGGGTGTGTTGAGAGAGAATTAGAAAGAGATTTGGAAGTGAAATGGAGTGAATGATGAGTGTTAATTGGTGAGTGGTGAATGGGGTTAAAAGGAGTTCTAGTTAGTTGACTAGCTCATGGTAGAAGTTAAAATTGATTAGTCATACATGACATAATCAAGAGTGGAATCCCATGCTAGTTCCTATTGGTATATACCCATAGTAAGTACGTTTTGAAGCTGTGTATAATACGGGTAAGAATACGACTAGAATTCTTGATGAAAGAAAAGAATGGGAAAGTAACTGTAACCATTTTCGTTAAGTATGAGTGTTTCGATATATGTCTTGAAGTCTTCCAAAAGTATTTTAATACATCTAAATACACTACATGTATATACATTTTAACGGAGTCGTTAAGTCATCGTTAGTCGTTACATGTAAGTGTTGTTTTGAAACCTTTAAGTTAACGATCTCAATTAATGTTGTTAACCCATTGTTTATTATATCTAATGAGATGTTAAATTATTATATTATCATGATATTATGATATATTAATATATCTTAATATGATATATATACATTTAAATGTCGTTACAACGATAATCGTTACATATATGTCTCGTTTAAAAATCATTAAGTTAGTAGTCTTGTTTTTACATATGTAGTTCATTGTTAATATACTTAATGATATGTTTACTTATCATAATATCATGTTAACTATATATATAACCATATATATGTCATCATATAGTTTTTACAAGTTTTAACGTTCGTGAATCACCGGTCAACTTGGGTAGTCAATTGTCTATATGAAACCTATTTCAATTAATCAAGTCTTAACAAGTTTGATTGCTTAACATGTTGGAAACGTTTAATCATGTAAATATCAATCTCAATTAATATATATAAACATGGAAAAGTTCGGGTCACTACACCGTTCACCTACAAGTCCCGCAACAATTAAGCACACACAAAAGTCTAAGTCTAGGCACCTATCTCAAGTCGCCTAAATCCCTTAGACCATGCTTTGATACCACTTGAAACAACCCAACCCGTATATAAACCGGCCCGTAAAAATTTTTCTTTAATACATTAATATTTAGGTCCCAATTATGTTTCCGAAAACATCTTTAACACAAATAATAAGTTCAATAAACTTTTAAAACATTTAATACATAGTTTAAATATCCGAACGGGCAAACACGACCCGGCTATTTTAAATTCCAACAAAACCGAACATGGTGATTGGGGATACGCTACCCAATCCTAATAAATCCATAAGCACGTCTTCTAAAGCAAACTACGCAAGTCCACTAGTTCCCACGCTTACCCAAGCCACCGCCTCCATGCAAATCTATAAAAAAGTAAACAACGAGAGGGTAAGCTAACGCTTAGTGAGTGAAAATATACTATATACATATATATGCATAAAATGGACACGCCACACAACAAATCAAAATATTACATACGGGAGCATCCAAGCATAAAGGCAAGCTAAACTAAGCATACCGTACGATCACTAAGCAACAAGCTAAAGATACATCAACAATTATAAATTCACCAATGACGATGTGAACAACGCCAATAAGCTACACCCGGAGGGTTAGCTACATCACAACAATACAACAATATACATATAACAAAGCGTAAACCGCCCAAGGTTAACCCCTTAACCCGAGTACCGAACACCAATTACCAAAATGAAGATTGGCCGAACTAAACGAGCCTTAGTAAATCCGCATCCACACGAGACTACTATCTTCAATTACACAACAACATCGAGGTTGGCCGAACTACACGAGCCTTAGTAATCCGCAACCACACGAGATCACTACCTCAATAAGATGACCGAACTACACGCGTCATCGTAAATCCGAACTACACGAGACTCACTTCCGATAAGATGACCGAACTACACGTGTCATCGTGAATCTGTATCCACACATGACCCACTTCTCCCAAACACAACTCAATATCAACCCTTCGCCATTGGGGTTATATAATCCACATCACAAGCATATGTGATAACGTACACACAAAGTGTGCACCTCGTCAAAGGTGGTCAACCAAAACGCACAACCGTGCTAATTGGACACATACACAAGTCCATCAAAACCACCTATATGTGAAGTGAGCTCTATAGCCGAGAATCACTTCACCCGACCCGCACCCATCCTAAACATACATATGCACATAGGATATTAACACTCACCTTGTCGCCTTGATGAATGCCATCGAACAATCCGCAACTCGCCAATGGAAAGCACCTATTCCGTTATCATATGACAAATAACACAATTAGGGTGGATTTACAAACCAACCCAAATCGATAACTAGCGAAATTTCGACCCAAATGCACCTCCAAGCACAAACCGCGCCCAAACTAACCAATAATCACTAACACTAGTGATTATACACCATTTACTAGCCTTAAACATGGTTAAATTATTAACCAACCCAAAACCCGCCTTCATCACTTATCAACCCGAATCTTGGTGTTAACCTTCAATTAACAACTAAATGGGTTCCATCTATGAGTCCTACAATCAAAAGCCCCAAATTTAGATGATAAACACAAAAATGAAATTCGGAGTTAGAGCTTACTGCTAGTATCGTCTTGAAGCTAAGAACGAGGAGAACAAACTTGTCTCTTACGCTTTCGATCAAAACCCGCTTCTTCCTTTGCAAAAATCCCTTTGAATCAATTGGGGTTTGAAGTTTTTGAGAGGAAAATGAGAAGAAAAGGAAAAAGAAATAAAGAAAATGAGATGAGTGGATGGGATTTAAGATCCCAAATCTGGCACATAAGCGAAATGACCAAAATGCCCTCGAATATCCTTTAAAATTGCAAATCTGGTACCAGCTCGCCTAGAATGCCATGTCGCGTCCTTAATCGTCTCGTCGCGACCTATAATGTATTCTGGTGGTTGCCTTAACATGCCTCTTGGAATTGAAATAAACTGAATGCTGCGCCGCGGCCCTTTCTGTCGCGCCGCGACCCAAGGCGTGGTCTGGTGCCTTCCTTACCGTGCCTCCTGATCCTGATTTATTTGTAATGTCGCACCGCGACCCATACCTCCGCGCCGCGACCTTTAACATGGTCTGATCACTTTTCGCATACAAGAACTTTAACGCACGAACATGTCTCGATTCCTTCATACACCTATCGTACATATGCAATACACCTATAAATCATGTACGAGGAAAAACGGGGTGTTACAAATGTAATTTAAATGCATTGAATGCTTTACAAATTTAATTGTAAGTGTTTATTAGCATTGTATGTATGATTACCTACAAAACGGCATATTATATGTGTGCATTTAATTCCCGAATCATAAATGTGCATTTATGAACTTGAAGGTATTTATGATGAACATTAAATGAGCATTTAACTTGGATTTTGATTTTTATGAATGATATTTTTAATTGATGAAAGATGTTTAGTTGTGTTCCTCGTTAAATTACCTTTCCAACGATGTATGGTATGCGTTTTAGGTATTTACGGTTAATGAGTTATGATAAATTGAAGTTTGAATGAGACTTGAACACTTGCACCAGCCCAGGTACCAGCTCACGTTGAGTGTCGCGACGTGGCCATCCTTGGTCTCGTCGCGGCATTAGGCGTGTTTGGATTCTGATCAAACTTACATTTTTACGAAAAATGTTTGGTATGCTACGCACCTCCGATTCACATGTAACTTATTCTAACATGCTTATATATGATTAAAAACCTCAGAAAAATAATTCGGGACCCGACCCGAACGTGTTGACTTTTTCGTTGACTTTGACTTGACCAAAGTTGACTTTTGTCCAAACTTAACCAATACTTGTTTAAACCGTTCTAATCTTCTTGTATACTTATACCTTGCATGAAACATGACAATTTGATTCACATGCTATATAATCGAGTCGTAACGAGCCATAGGACTAATTGAACAACTTTGACCCATCGTGTTTACTGTTATTGATACAACCTACTTGTTTAGGTCAAGACTAGCAATTGTCCTTGGACACGTTTATTTGTGAAGTACTTTATTACTCGTGCACTCAAGGTGAGATCATAGTCCCACCTTTACTCTTTTAAACTTACATTTGGGATGAGAAAACACAAACGTTTCATTTTACAAAGTGAACACAAGTACGAAAACAAACATTCTACATACGAGTTAGAACAAAAATCCTCAATTCGATTATCATTAGTTACACTTGCCGGGTGTAAGAGAGAACTTATGTTGTATGGCCATATGGGTTTGACAAACCCTCATTCGGACGGTTCGCTACCGTTATTCGGATGAAATATATTTTCGAGAAATGGTGTATGTTCTAACACTATTGTGATGGGGTTCTATGGATGGAAAGTTAAGCCTTGATAATTGGGTGCTCGTGATAACAAATTTTAGAATGGTTTACTATTATTTCAATTATATAAATCTTGTGGTTCATTTGTACTTACTTACTTACTTAAACCTATGATTTCACCAACGTTTTCGTTGACAGATTTCTATGTTTTTCTCAGGTCCTTGAACGTTTTGTGATACATGCTTCCGCTCATTATTTTGATACTTGCATTGGATGTCGAGTATATATGCATACGTGGAGCGTCTTTTGGCTACTTTTAAATTGTGTCGCATAGGTTTCATTTGTACTTACAACGTAACTTGCGGTTGAACTGTTCTTGTAAACTTTGAAACAATCTTTACATTTGAAATGAATGCGACATATTTTTGGTCAACGTGGTTTTAAAGACTTATGACCACGTAACGGGACCTAAGTAGATGGCGCCGTCAATGACGTTTTTGTTGGGTCGCTACAACATAGAGGATCTCTACTCACTTACATCACCCACCTCTCACTCTTCTTAGCAGGATGTTCGCACCAGTCCGGTTACATGGCATCATCATCTCGGACATCCCAGATATGATGTTTTTTGAAGACTCCTTTCTAATAAAGATATTATTTGTAGTAAATCATTGTCCCCTGATCTTTTCCATGCATGTCGGCTTGGAAAACATGTGCGACTCCCTTTTTCAATTAGTTCTAATGTTAATGCTACTTTTGATATCATCCATTCGGATTTATGGACAAATCCTGTTTCTAGTCTTAGTGGTTTAAATTATTATATTATATTTATTGTTCATTTTTCACTTTATGTATGGGTTTTCCAGTTATGCAATAAATTTGACGCACTTACCACACTCATACAATTTCATTCTTTCATACGCACTCAATTCAACCAAGAATCAAATCTTTCCAAGGTGATGATGGCAGTGAATTTGATAACACGGCCTTCCACCAACTCCTTCAGACCAATGCCATTCAATTCCGATTCTCATGCCCCTATATTTCTTAACAAAATGGGAAGTACGAGCACATTCTATGCACCATCAACAATTTAATCCGCACCCTTCTTTTTTATGCACATCTACCACCCACTTACTAGGTGGAAGCTCTTCACATGGCCTATCTACTTAATATTCTCCCCTCCTCTGCCATTAACTATGACATTTCAAACTCTCGCCTATACAAATGAAAACCTAACTACACTAATCTACCAGTCTTGGCTGCCTCTGCTACCCTCACTTACCTACCACAAACAAACTTGCTCCTCGTTCTACTCCATGCTTCATTCTTGATTATCCTTCGAATCACCGTGGCTACCGTTGTCTCCACCTGTAACAGAATCATTTTGTCTCGTCATGTCAACTTTGATGAGACATCTTTCCCATTTGGTTCTATGACACCCACACAGCCACCATCTTATGATTTTCTAGATCCACCTCCAAGCATGTTCTCTCGTTCCTTTCATTTCTCGCAACATGCCAACTCCCCCACAGAGACACAACCTCCTCCACATGAGGCTACTGCTGTCACTCCTCCTCATAATCATTCTTTGGAGACACATTCTCCTCCTAATGAGGTTACCATTGTCTCTCTTCATCCTAATCCCTCTTAATAAACATAACCTCCTCCTAATGAGGCTGCCACCGCATTCCTTTAACTAATCCCCTACTGGAGACAAAGCCTCCTTCTACCGAGGCTACTGCATCTCACTCTTCTCACCCCATGATCACCGGCACTCTTCTCGGCACTACAAAACTTGTCCAACGTCTTAATCTACACAACACTATCATATCTATCATACCACGCACTAACTTCAAAGCCCTACAAGACCATAACTGGAAACAAGCTATGACTGATGAATATAATGCTTTAATTAACAACTTTACTTGTACACTTGTGCCTTGCCCATCAAATACGAACATAGTTTGCTCGATGTGGCTCTTTAAGCACAAGTTTAATGCAGAAGGTAATCTGAGCATGTATAAGGCTGGACACATTGCTAATGGTCGTAGCCAACAGGTTGGCATTGATTGTAATGAGGCTTTTAGCCCGGTTGTCAAATCAGCATCGATACATACTATCCTCCGTTCGCGGTATCTAGACATTGGCTCATTGATCAACTCGATGTCAAGAATAACTTTCTTCACATACAATTTTTTGAGACAGTTTACATGTATCATCCCTCCCGGTTTCGGGACCCGCGCAGTCCAGATCATGTCTTATTATTACAGAAATCACTATACGGTCTTAAACAGGCCCCCTGTGCCTGGTTTCAACGATTTGCATAATTTGCTCAGCGGATTGGGTTATACTAGAGCCGTTGTGACCCTTACTGCCTGAGAACTGATATTGCATACCTTTTGTATGTTGATGATATTGTGTTGACTCCTTCTTCAATAGGTCTTCTTCAGCGGATCATTACTTCATTACATAAGGAATTCTCTATGACAGATTTGGTCCCTATGAACTATTTTCTTCGCATCACTGCCACCCGCACCACATCTAGCTTGTTCCTATCTCAACGACCGTATGCCACCAAGATCTTTTAGTGGGTGGATATGACCTCTTGTCACCTGTGTTGGACCCCCATAGAATCGGGTGCCAAACTTACTACTCATGATCCTCCTGTCAAGGATTCAACTCTCTACTGTAGTCTTGCAAGAGCATTATAGTACCTCAGTTTTACCCCCCGAATATCTCATATGCCGTACAACAGATTTGTCTCTTCATGCACGACCCTCGAGAGCAACATTTCCACGCTCTCAAACGGATCATTCACTATGCTCAGGGGACTACTGAACTTGGCGTGTAGCTCTATGCGTCATCCCCAACCACCTTTGTAATACCCCATCCTACATTGATTTGCATAAGTAAGTTTGAGTCCCTTATAAGGTAACTCTTGTCCTTACCACACACAACGTGTTTTGGGGCTACAAGCACAACCGATCCCGTCAGAACTCTCCAGTTAAGCGTGCTCGAGCGGAGTAGTACTAGGATGGGTGACCTCCTGGGAAATCCTCGTGTGGTCACCAAGAAAAAGCCGTGCGCCTATGGGCAAAGCGGACAATATTGTGGTTTGGTAAGGCGGGACGTTACAGATGGTATCAGAGCTTTAGGTTCGAAACTGTAGTTATTTTTAAGTTTGACCTGTGAGGTTGGGGTAGACCAAGATTTAGGATTCGTTATCGCTCTATTACTCTTCGATACTTTGCTATTTCACTTCTTGATCATATTTAAGTTCCCTCATCTTTTATCCTCCGTTCCATTCTTTTTCAAACCGTATGTTCATTAAATTTTCCTTCTCTAATTATTGATATGTGGTTCAGTATGTGTCTAGTTGGCTTAGGCGTTTTTGATTGTTCTATGCTTCGTTCATAAAATACATAAAACGGTTAACGAGTCTTAAAATCGATACGTGAAAACACGTTCCTTTTAAGATGTAATTATAACGACTATATTTTTATGCTATTGTAAAATGATTATTATCTTTCTCGAATTATTAAAGAATATATGTTTAAGCTCAATTAATGTCTTCCATGTCATTACAACATATAGATATGTCTAGTAATTTACATGTACAAATTTATTATTATACGGGTATTAAGTATAATCATGTCGATCTTAATAAAAGAATAGGTGAATCATATATATAACCTATTAGTCTATCTATTCTTAGACATTTTATTTTTATATTTTTATATGTAAGAGGATATACATGAAAATGATAATTGTGCAATTAACTCTCACACTATAATTAAAATTAACATTAGTATTATATTATATGAGTTATATGTTCAAGTGAATAGAAATATATTTGATGTTGTATCTCATGTATTTGGATAGTAAATGCATTATTGAAATTAAGAAAAATCATAAAAAAGTGTGACGATCAACAACCAGTCACATTTAGGAATAAATACATATATGATTAGTTTGATATTGTGTGCATATGTTTTGATTGCATGTTTTAAATTTATCTATTTTGATTTTTGTTGTCTTTAACTCTTAATGATATTTTACACGCTAATTTGAAGAAAAAAAAACATTTTTGAATAAAAATGAAATTAATCATTATAGCTTAAACATGCATCATATATATTTGATTAGATAATGATTACCAAATTTGTTACAGGATAAAATTAGTTACATATGTAAAAATCTAAACGATGGTATGAAGTGATAAACGATAGGAACATACATGTACAAATTAATCATTATCAAGTCCGGCCGGCGCGATCGTGGTTAAGTTGTTATGTATGAACCTATGGAAATCATGGAATATTGATATGAAATAATATATGCTATATTTATTCTACTTAGATTAATCTTTGACACGTAGTGTAACGTCCCGCCTTACCAAACCACAATATTGTCCGCTTTGCCTATAGGCGCACTGATTTTATTATTTCAATTTATATATATATATATATATATATATATATATATATATATATATATATATATATATATATATATATATATATATATATATATATATATATATATATATATATATATATATATATAATTACATATTTATTTACAAGCAAAGCGTTCGTGAATCGTCGGAAATAGTCAAAGGTTAAATGAATGTATGTACATAGTTCAAAAATTTGAGACTCAGTTTAACAGACATTGCTCATCATGTCGGAAACACATAAAGATTAAGTTTAAATTTGGTCGAAAATTCCCGGGTCATCACATGTTTGCTGGAGCCCAGTGCGTCCCTATTGTGTGATAGCCTCGGTAGGAGAGATCAACCTGCGGGTTGGGTTCCTCATGTGGTAGCCTAGACAATCGAGGTGTATATATATGTGAATGACGCGTCCATCGCGTGTGGATTATATATATACACACGATGGTGGAGGAACTTCTGGTAAGCCCCAGTCCAATCAACTTGTGGTTAATGGTTTGGCCGAGCTGCCAGAGTCTCTGTAGACAGCACTTGGGTGATGTTTATGTGTTAGACTATATGACATGATTAGTATAACAGATTCTGTATACTATTTCCTGTAGTTAGTTATACTCACTTAGCTTCGTGCTAATCCCTCACATCTTCCCTGCAGGTTATGGATTTGTTGTATGATACTTATCAGGGTGAAGATGGGATGTTGGAAGATATGTTTGACAAAGCCGAAAACTCTGATGTCGTGTCTTTTATATTAAAAGCTGTTTTATTGTTTAAAATAACACCCGGACTTTTATATATCAAGGTGTTTATAATTATTAAGTGGATTTTTATATTATGTATTTGATAAACAGGTCGTCCGCTGTATTTAAAAAAAAATCAGGGGTGTTATAATGGGTGTACACTCCGTACCTCCTAACCCATTTACAAGTGTAGACTACATCCCTCAATTACTCTAAATTTCCCACAATCCTCCCCAATTTAGTGCAATTCGTTTCATGAGAAATAAACAATAAAACAAAACTCATGCATAAATGAAAGTATCTTGAAGATTGAATTTCCACCTTACTAAATTACACATTCTAAATATTCGAGAATCAGGGTGTTCTAAGAATTGAACCCTTTAACCCATTTGAATAGCTGAAAATATCATACACATAAGTTTTCAAATACTCTAAAGCTATCCTGAAACTTTACAAACTATGTGTCCATATCCTTTCAGGAATGTATTCAAAGCTAAAAGTCCAAATCTTTCTTGAAGCGGCACAACTTCACTTAGACATAGGTAGTTTATTTCAGTCATGCACCTACTCTTACATTTTTTCAAATGAACCATTAAGAAGCTAGACTTCAACCTCACTTTTAGCAGGTCCGAGTACATACCTTACCTTGGAATGATACAAAATTTATGTACTCCAAATTTCTAAGTATAAGCCCTTTACATTAAATTCAGCTTCTGATTTTCATTAGAAGGGAATTGGATATCTTATTATCAGAAATTTATGTGGACTTTAAATCCATCCCTACAGCATACTTGTCAACCAAGTCTCTTGCCAATCCCTTCGTCAAGTCATCGGCTAAATTTTGTTGTGACCTCACAAACACTATAGAAATTACCATATTCGTGACTAGTTCACGAATCATGCTATGTCTGACATCTAAGTGTCTAGACTTCCCATTGTACATATGGCTATAAGCCTTTTCCAATGTAGGAGCACTATCACAATGGATATGAATGAGTACAATAGGTTTAGGCTATAATGGTATCTCATGGATCAAGTTTCTAAGACATTCAGCCTCTTTACCAGTAGCCGCTAATGCAACAAACTCAGATTCCATCATTGAGTTGGTAATACATGTCTGCTTCTTAGAAGCCCATGAAATGGCTCCTCCCCCAAGCAAGAACACCTAACCACTTGTTGAAGAATGATCTTCACTATTGGTTATCCAACTAGCATCAGTGTATCTTTCTATAACTGAAGGAAGTCCATTATAAGATAAACTATAGTCCATAGTTTTCTTCAAAAACTTCAGTACCCGCCTAATTGCTTGCCAGTGATGAGTACTAGGATTACTAGTATATCTACTCAATTTTCCCACAGCAAAAGCAATATTCGGCCTTGTACAAGTCACGACATACAACAATCAGCCAATCACCTGTGAATACTCAAGTTGTGATACAACTTCACCTTGATTAGGCATAAGCTTCTCACTTGGATCCACAGGTGTACTCACTGAAGTACAATCAAAGCAATTGAACTTTTTGAAACAACCCAACCCGTATTTCATATGATAATTTTTTTTTTTAAAAACAATAAACCATTATCGAACAAAATAACGGTTACATATAACCCATTCAAACAATATCACAAGTTAAATGTTTACAAAGGCACAAAGGCCATTAACTAAATGTATTACAAGTTCGACATACTTAAATTGATAGTTTTAATCCAAACTACACCCGAGCATGGTTTGGGGCTAAACTACCAAAAATGCTAGGTCGACTTCAAAAGCTTCCATGGTATCCCACAACCCCCTTCCCTCTATCCGCACCTGCATCTAAAAAGATAAACAACGAGAGGGGTAAGCTATGCATATACTTATACAAGCATGCATTCCATAATATATATATATATATATATATATATATATATATATATATATATATATATATATATATATATATATACACGTTTACGCATTAATTTATACTCATTTCATTTCATCACATAACGAACGAGTTATAAGCGTACTAATGGTTAAATATGTACCTTAGATCACGTGTGGGAAAAACGGGATGTTACAACTCTCCCCCACTTGAATCGGAGCGCGTCCTCGTGATCCAAGCCGCATGACAAGTTGGAAGATAAACCAAAACAAACTCTTCGGATTCCCACATAAATTCAGAACCCTTTCGATGTCGCCATTGCACTTTGAAAGTTCTAACTTCCTTGTTTCGCAACATCTTAACCTTCTCATCAAGAATTGCAATCGGCTCTTCAACATACTCTAACTTGTTGTTCGACACAATCTCATCTAACGGCACCCAAGTCGAGTCATCCGCAAGACACTTATGGAGATGGGAAACATGAAACGTATTATGAATCCCCGCAAGTTCTTCGGGCAACTCTAGTCTATAAGCAACCTAACCAACGCGTGCCAAAACCTTGAAAGGACCAATAAATCGAGGAGCTAACTTTCCCCTCTTTCGAAACCGAATAACACCTTTCCATGGCGAAACCTTAAGCATCACCATGTCACCTTCTTGGAACTCAATCAGTCTCCTACCTTTATCGGCATAAGACTTTTGTCTATCTTGTGCCGCCTTAAGTCGAGCCCGAATCATTTCAATCTTACTATTCGTCTCTAGGACCAAGTCGGTACTCCCGATTTCTCGTTGTCCCACCTCACCCCAACAAATAGGAGTTCGACACCTACGCCTATAAAGCATCTCATAAGGTGGTATTTCAATACTAGTGTGGTAACTATTATTGTACGAGAATTCCACCAATGGTAAGTGCTCATCCCAACTACCACCGAAATCAATAACATACGTCCTTAACATATCCTCCAACGTTTGATTCGTACGTTCGGTTTGACCGTCCGTTTGAGGATGATACACCGTGCTCATTTTCAATTGATTACCCATATCTTCATGAAACTTATTCCAAAACCGAGATGTGAAACGAGTATCTCGATCCGAAACAATAGATATAGAAACCCCATGTCTCGATATCACCTCCTTGATAAATATCTTGGACAAAGTCTCCGACGATATCGTTTCCCGAATGGGAAGAAACAAAGCACTCTTCATCAATCTATCAACTATCACCCAAATTGTATCATATTGGGTCCTCGCCGTCTTTGGTAACATGGTAATGAAGTCCATGGTAATGTGCTCCCATTTCCATTTCGGGACTTCCAATGGTTGTAACTTACCATACGGATTTTGGTGTTCGGCTTTAACTTGCAAACACGTGACGCATTGTTCAACATACTTCACAACATCATGTTTCATACCGGGCCACCAATACTCTTTCTTCAAATCATAGTACATCTTTGTTGCACCCGGATGAATGGAATACTTCGACTTATGTGCTTCATCAAGTAGCACTTGTCGGTAACCACCCATCTTAGGCACCCACACTCTTCCTTGAAAAGATAACAAGCCGTGCGGGTCTAAAGTAATAGACTCCGTTTGCCCCACAATCCGCTCTTCATGCTTGTTGTGAACGTACGCTTCTATTTGAATCTCACCAAGCTTTACAAGAAAATCGTTAGTAATGATCATACTTAACGACCCTACTCGTATTGCAGGATGTTGACTTTTTTGACTTAACGCATCCGCGACCACGTTCGTCTTACCCGGATGATAAAGTATTTCGCAATCATAATCCTTTACCACATCCATCCACCTACGTTGACGATAATTCAAATCTCATTGGTTAAAGAGGTGTTTCAAACTCTTATGATCCGAATAAATCGTACACTTGACACCATACAAGTACTGGCGCCAAATTTTCAACGCATGAACCACCGCCACCAATTCAAGATCATGAGTCGTTTATCTCTTTTCGTGTTCCTTTAATTGTCAAGAGGCGTAAGCAATGACTTTACCTCTTTGCATTAGAACACACCCGATTCCATTTAATGAGGCATCACAATAAACCATCATATCTTCGATCCCTTCCGATAATACCAACACCGAAGCTTGACACAATTTCTCCTTTAATAATTAGAAAGCAATTTCTTGCTCGTTTTCCCAATTAAACCTCACATTCTTCCTAGTCAATTTCGTCAACGGAGAAGCAATTTTAGAAAAGTCTTGGATAAACCGACGATAATAACCGGCCAACCCGAGAAAACTCCGAATTTCCGTAGGCGTAATCGGTTTTCCCCAACTCTTCACCGTTTCGATCTTCCCCGAATCTACTTGAATACCTTCTTTATTCACAATATGGCCAAGGAATTGAACTTCCCTTAGCCAAAATTCACATTTGGAGAACTTAGCATACAACTTCTCCTTCCTCAACGTCTTCAACACTTCAAGCAAATGGTGCTCGTGTTCCTTCATACTCTTAGAATAAACAAGTATGTCCAATGAACACAATTACCGACTTGTCCAATATAGGTTGGCACACTCGGTTCATAAGATCCATGAATGCTGCTGGTGCATTCGTGAGACCAAAAGGCATAACTACAAACTCAAAATGCCCGTAACGAGTTCGAAAAGCCGTTTTCTCTATATCTTCCTCACGGACCAGCACTTGGTGATAGCCGGACCGTAAGTCAATCTTAGAAAAGTACGTTGCACCTTGGACTTGGTCAAACAAATCGTCAATCCGAGGCAATGGATAACTATTCTTGATCGTTACTTTGTTCAACTCCCGATAATCGATGCACATCCGCATACTACCATCCTTCTTCTTCACAAATAAAACCGGAGCACCCCATGGCGAGGAACTCGGTCGAATAAAACCCCTTTCAAGCAACTCTTAGGTTTGATTTAACAACTCTTGCATTTCCGTCGGCGCTAAACGATAAGGATTTTTAGCAATGGGAGTAGCTCCCGGAACCAATTCAATGCGAAATTTAACTTGTCTTTCCGCCGGAACACCCGGTAACTCATCCGGAAAAACGTCTTCAAATTCATTAACCACCGGAATTTCATGAATGGATGGTGGCTCACCACGAGTATCAATGACATGGGCAAGAAAAACCATACCGCCACTCTTAAGAAAACGTCGTGCCCGTGCATAAGTGCATAATGGTACGAGTCTTCTTTGTTTATCACCATGAATAATCAACTCTCCCCCACTTGAGGTCTTGACACGAATGAATTTATCATGGCATGCGATATCGGCTCTATAACGATCGAGCCAATCCATACCAACAACAACATCAAACTCACCCAAGGTCATCGGAATGAGATCGATTTGAAATGTTTCGGTACCAAACACAACATTACAATCTATACACACATCAACCCCTAGCACCGTCTTACCATCCACTATTTCAACTTCTACCGGATGACATAACTTAGCTAGTGGTTTGTTAAGCTTAGGCACAAATCGAGGCGACACAAAAGACAAATTAGCACCGCTATCAAATAATATCCTTGCCGGATTAGAGTTAACCATGAAAGTACCTGAGACAACTTCATTGGATTGTTTGGCCTCATCATTGGTCATCAAATAGTTTCGCCCCTTAGCCGTGCCCGCCGCCTTCTCCAACCTCTTAACATTATCATTATTCAAATCGGGACACTCCGGCCTTCGGTGCCCTTCTTTACCACAATTGTAACAAGTAATTTTGGTTGTAGCAGATGGTTTGGTGCAATCACGGGCCATATGTCCCTTTCGTCCACAATTGTGACAAGAATAAGGAAAATCTCCGGAAGCACCTTTCTTCACACTACCAACACTCTCGGAGCCCTTCTTGTTCTTCTTGTTTGAAAAGTTCGAATGACTAGTAGCTTCAAACTTCCTTTTGCCAAAAGTAAAGCCACTCTTTCTCAACACAAGCGCCTCAAAACCTTTGGCCATATTGAACAACTCATCAAAACTCTTCACCACATTTACACTAATCTTCTCTTGATAACTATCGTTCAAGATTCGATAGAAATCTTCCTTCAACATTTTATCATTCCCGGCATACTCCGGGGAAAATTGGGTCTTGGACAAGAAAACGGATTTGAGAGTGTTCAAATCCATCGACCCTTGCCTCAAGGAACGTAATTCATCCTTAATCCTTGTAAGATCGGCCGAAGTTCGGTATTTGTCAAAAAATTCCGCCTTGAATTCATCCCAAGTAAAATCCATACATTGTTCTTCACCATAAACTTGGATTTTAGCATCCCACCACAATTTAGCGTTACCTCTTAACATGCTACAACCATACCTTGTCTTTTTATCAAGAGGGCATTCACAAGTACGAAAAGCCCCCTCCATATCGGAGATCCATCGGGCACTCTTAAGTGGATCCCGTTCACCCTCAAAAGTGAGAGGTTGAGCATCTTTGAAATTCTTATAGAAAAAGTCTCGTCTTCCAACATTGTCCTCTTGAAAGACAACTTTAATTTACTCCTTTACTACATTGACTAATTGCTCGTCAATCGTATCTAGAAACATTTTCTTAACATCTTCTAGGAAAGACGCATGATGACTTTTCAAAATGGCCTCAACCTTGGCCGTGAACTCGGGGTCCTCGCTCGTGCCCCCATTTTTGGTGTCGTGTCCGTTTCTCATCTTCATTATATAAAACGGAAGAGGTTAAACAACGAAACGAAAAGACATGACACATATATATATATATACACATATACACCTTACCGCCCCATCTTGCTCAACAATCATTGTACATCGCTTGTTTGACACGATTCGCACCCGTAATAATGGTAGCTAGTCATTACTACGCGAGCACATCGCATTAACTCACTAGTACAACGTCTATCTCGCTTGATGATTGCAAATACAACACAAAACAAATAGCGCAAGGTTAGTTCACATAAACCTATATACTAACAATTCCCAATCCGACCCGAAGTCCTACAAGTCCCGCATAAAGCGCACACACAATAAAGTATAAGTCTAGGCACCTATCTCAAGTCGCCGAAATCCCTTAGACCAGGCTCTGATACCACTTGAAACAACCCAACCCGTATTTCATACGATAAATTTTTTTTTTTTTAAACAATAAACCATTAGCGCCCGAAATAACGGTTACATATAACCCATTCAAAAAATATCACAAGTTAAATGTTTACAAAGGCACAAAGGCCATTAACCAAATGTATTACAAGTTCGACCCACTTAAATTGATAGTTTTAATCCAAACTACACCCGAGCATGGTTTGGGGCTAAACTACCCAAAACGCTAGGTCGACTTCAAAAGCTTCCACGGTAATCCAACATAGGGAACTAGTATCCCACAACCCTTTTCCTTCTATCCGTACCTGCATCTAAAAAGATAAACAACGAGAGGGGTAAGCTATCGCTTAGTGAATGCAATAACTATACATGTTCATATATAACCTACTTACTTGCAATCACTTACACAATACCGCATACAAACTAGCAATTCGATAACCATACAAGCATCATGCATAAACTTCTATCCACAATTCACAAGATGCTAGCAACAACAATAGCATATAGTTCACAATTTAATATGCTAAACACAAATTCACACAACCATGGTTAATCAATCGTACAAGGGAACGGTACTCGCTAGAGACCATCGGAGTTCATAACATCCATTAGTGTACATACGATGCGTAATCACTAATCCCTCGGGTGATGTCTTGAACACCGCGACTATCTCACCCCCATGACAATGTGGTGTCTTTAACATCGCGACACTTCCACATGTCAATCAAACTAAATGAGTTGTGTCTTGAACACCGCGACAATTCTACTCCCATGACAATGTGTTGTCTTAAACACCGTGACTATTCCACATGTCAATCAAATCAAATGAGTGGTGTCTTGAACACCGCGACAATTCCACTCGTTACATAGAATGTGGTGTCTTGAACACCGCGACAATTCCACATTCCACGCTATACAAATAAATACATTATATACGTACACGCATAATTATTCCACTCACCTTAATACAAGGATGATGACTATGCACTTTCGAAACTTCAAAGCATCATTCCTAATACATTAAGTACATATTCAATACACAACTTATGGAACCAACCACAATACTCACTCTTGAGCATTCAATGACCCAAATGCATTAAATGGCTCACATCCACTAAAACCGCCTATCAATGGCCATGACTCGTCATAAATTACTAAAAGCTAGTGATTAGAGTCTACTATTCCAACTAACCCAATTTATGGGTAATTCATACCCATTTCACCCAACTAGGTCAACAATTACCCATTTGACCCATTTTGATAATTAGACTTGCAATTTTAGTCAAACATGACCCATTAACAATTCTTTCATCATTTACAAGTGTATTAGTGACTAACAACACCATCTAATACTTACAACCTCAAATCATAAGACCAAACCATAGATTATAGCTATTTAGGGTTTCCTTTCGTCAATATAACCCAAATTCACCCATATTAACCCCAAATGGGTCATACAAGTCTCAAATGGCCAAACCCTAGCCATAAATTAACTAAAACTCAAAATACAGAGTTAAGGCTTACCAACACTATCCACTCGTAGCTAAGAACGAGAAGAACGACTTTAATTCTTGCTCCAAAGATCAACTCTCAAATCTTCACTCTCTAATCTCACTTTGAATCCAATTGGGTTTTATGTTTTGAGAGGAAAATAGAGAAGAAAATGGAAAATAAAATGAATAAAATGGATAAGTGGTTAATATTTAATGTTCCAATCAGATCTATACGCGGAAAGACGAAATTGCCCGTGGGCCAATTATTTAAAAAACAAAAACCGAAACCAGTTCACCCAGTGGGTCGCAGCGCGACCCCATATGTCGCGGCACGGCAATTAACTGATTTTTTGAGCTGTCTTAATCCTCTCCAGACTTTGATTTGCGTTGTTTATCGCGGCGTGGCCAAGAGCCTCGTGGCGCGGCAATGGCCTGTAACTGACCCATTCGACAACTTAGCTTAAAATTGATTTATACGACTAGTACACCCCGTTCATGCTTCCTATATACGTCTAAACTTCGTCTTTAAGCCTCACAAGACTTAACATCAACAAAACCTATGCATATACTTATACATGCATGCATTCCAATATATATATATATATATATATATATATATATATATATATATATATATATATATATATATATATATATACATACATACTTTTACGCATTAATTAATACTCATTTCATTTCATCACATAACGAATGAGTTATAAAAGTACTAATGGTTAAATATGTACCATAGATCACGTGTGGGAAAAATGGGATGTTACACTTTCTTAACACCTTCTCAATATAATGAGATTGAGAAATTGAAATTACATTACTTTCATGTTTGATCCTAATACCAAGGACATCTTAAACCTCCCCCATACCTTTCATGGATAAATTTGATGACAAAAATTCTTTGGTTAAGTCAACCTGCCTTTGATCAGTTCCAAAGATCAGCATGTCATCAAAATATAGACAAATGATAACTCCTTTACCAGAATCATCAAATTTGCTATATACATATTTATCAGCTTGGTTTAATTTAAAACCACTTGATAAAACCACTTCATAAAATTTTTGATACCATTGCTTAGGTGCTTGTTTCAATCCATATAAGGATTTTATAAGTTGCACAACTTTCTTTCATTTCCTGGCATGACAAAGCCCTGAGGTTGGTTCATATAAACCTCCTCATCCAAATCACCATTTAATTCCAGATAATGCAATCAGCAGTCTTATGGTAGTGATACGTGCCACTGGAGCATAATTATCAAAATAGTTAAATCCAGACTTTTGTCTAAAGCCGTGAATGACTAATCTTGCTTTGAACTTTTCAATAGTTCCATCTACCTTCATCTTCTTTTGGAAGATCCATTTACAACCCAAAGGTTTTGAAACCAAGAGGTTGATCAGCTAACACCCAAGTGTTATTGCCTATAATGGAATCCATCTCATCAATAATTGCCTCCTTCCAGAATCTAACATCTCGAGACCTCATTGCTTCATCAAATTTTTTAGGATCATTCTCAACATTGAAGCAATACGAATATTGGGTAGAAATATCATCCCTGGAACCTTCAACTAAGAATAATTAAAAATCTGGTCCAAATGATTTATGTTTCCTTTCTCTTTTGCTTTTTCGAAGCTCGAGTTATTGATCACCGGCCTTTTCAGATCCTTCATTATTACAATCCGTATTGATTCCATTGTTACTTGGAATCATATCCTTTGGCCTAGGTATAGATGAAATTTGATTTTCATCAAAGATTGCATCCCTTTAATCAATCACGAAGTTGATTGAAATAAACTCATTAGATTCCTATAACATAGAACCTATATGCCTTGGAATGTTCAACATATCCAATAAATAGGCAATCTATACCTCTTTCACCCAAAATTTTCTTCTTAGCATCAGGAAGTCTTACATCAGCCCTACAACCCCATGCTCAAAGATAATTCGAGTTAGGTTTCCTTTTGTTTCAAATTTCATAAGGTGTAATCTTGTTCTTTTTGTTAGGAACTTAATCGGCTAAAAAGTCACATTTTTCCTCGATATTAGAGCCCAAAAGTAATAAAGTTCCAGGCTTTATCAGCAAAATATTCACTTTGTTGGTTAATTTTGTAGAATTAATAATTACGAAGACGATGCAAAAAGAATCAGGAGAATCGGAGCTAAAACGAAGATTCTAGAGCGAAAACAGTGAAAGACAAGTTACGACCCAAGAAACCAAGTTACGACCGAAGAAACTAAATTACGATCAATGAAATCAAGTTACGATCCATTGAAAACAGCAGACTAGGGCAGGCCATATGGATTGCCATACGGCCTGCCATAAGGGAGAACGGCCTGCCACTATACGCCGAGGTCAAACGGCTTGCCAGCCCATTCAAGCTTATATAAAGGGCACTTGTCATCCATTTTTCACACACCTCTTCAGAGTCTCTCACTACAATACACTTTCTCTCACTAGAGCTTTGAAGGCCTTCTCACCTTCGAGCGGGAAATTAAGTACCCGGAGGAGAATGCCTAAGATTGTACTAGGATCGGTCTAGAGGATGTCAGCACTTGTAATGGTCCAGATCTCGTCTGTAAACGGTGAACGCCTTCCTTAATCTAATAAAATTATTTTGTTACTTTAAGTTGCTTTCATCTTGCATGCTTATCTATCCGTTACAAATGTTTATTATATGTTGAATATCTTATCTGAAACTTATGCTATTGTTATGCTGAAACCTTGACGCTTTAGAAGTCTAATTTACGGACCACCCTTTCCACTTATTCACGTGGCTATAACACTAGGTGAATTATAGCTAGGAAACCCAGCTAAATATAAATAATAAAACCATTACTCCCCCTTCGTAACTGACTCTGATGTTTTGCGACCTAACAACACCGCACAAATAAAACCGTCCGTTTTGGCCATATCATAAGGAGAGCAAGTATTTGGCGCCGCTGCCGGGGACTTAATTTCCTGTTTGTTAAGGTAATCGTTGAATCTATCAAGATATCTGAGATTCTTGAGTGGTGTCTAAGAAAGAAAATTATACACGGACTTGGTTGTTGGATTTTTCGAACAGTCTCCAATTATATTGGAATCAAAAGGATCCTGCCTCTCCTTTGTCGATCTGGCCACTTGTTTCAAAGATAAATTTATAAGAAACACATATACTTAATAAGCAGAGAGTTTGTCGGTATAGAATTTAAAGTCGCCATTATAGTAAACCCTTTATAAAACTACAAAAAAAATATATTAATAATGGTATTAATTTCTGTAGATTCCAGTTCAAACTTAACCGATTATGAAAAAAGTGCGAAAGACAGTTGCTCCCCCACGACTTCGGAAACCGAAGAAGTTTCCTTTATAAAAATAAAATGAGTCTAAACCCTAATGAGTCTCATCAAGAATTAATTCTTGATCCTTGCAGTCCAAGAAGCCGGATAACTTCATCCGACTTGGAGATTTCATTGCTTTTGGATAATTTTTACTCAAATGAAACAGGATTCGACCCTCTTCATGATCCAAAAGGGAGGCTCAGTCTTAATGAACTCCTCATTAAGGTAGATGATATACGGGAAGAATAACCAACTATTTTCAAATATCCAGACTTGTTTGAATATGTTTCAAAAGAGAAACAACATGTTGATAGGTCAAAAGCTCCGTTTAATGTGAATCTGTTAAATCCTAGCAGAAGGTTAGACGTCTATAGAGAATTCGTTAGGCACCACTATTCCTCAGATGTCATGTTTTCAAAAATTCAAATAAATCTATTAAAAGAGCTGCGAAATCAAGTTCGTTCTCTTCACAAACTATTAAAGGAATGTGAGGAAAATATTTTTGTCAAGTATCGGGATGCAGAAATCGACCTCAACTTCCATTTAGAGTCATTTTTCAGTTTTCTACCTCATATCGATGACAAAGAGTTTTCTTAAATTCATATCAACCGTTATGTCGCCGCAATGATTTTTGAATTAGAATTTTGGATTGAAAGCAAAAACCCTAACCCTATTTTAAAATACGGAGATCGAGATTTATTCTACTTTGATCCAGCATCATTTATCATCAAAAGATTAATCAAAGTTTTTCCGGATTCAACCGAGGAAAGAATACATCAGAATTTCTTCACAAAAAGAAAGGAAATATATTCTGAACTCGTACAAATCCTCACTACGTCAAAATTTCCATCTATAACTCCGCAAAAAAAGGTCATTGGAGAAATATCTGAAAAATTAAAATTTACTATCGGTGATCCTGACTCAGCGGAAGATCTTTTATTTTAAAACACAGTGTCAAAACTTCTTTTTGAACTTAATTATCGAGATACTGGACCTAGGGATGGAATTTCAAACATTAAAAAAGTTAGAAGGGCTTTGGTTAAACTTATGGACGGCATTGGGGATTTATAAAAGCGTGAGCGTAAAATGCTAAGTGATTTTGAAATATTCTCAGTAGACTCCGCCGATTTACTCTGGATGGTCAAAGAAGCTTTAAACTTATCTTTCTTTCTGCGTCATTTCTAGAACTTGGTTATGAAACCTGTGTAATTTGCATTATTAATAAAAATAAGAATCTTTATTTTATTCTATCTGTTTGTCTTTTTCTTTTAAATTTTAGTTTACTTGGTAAAAATAACCGGATTAAAATCCGAAGCAAAATTTTATAAGTCTTTTATTAATTTAGTGACAAAATTTAAAATTTTAAAATATAAAAAATCATGAGTCGGGTCGGAAAAATAAGCCCGTGCGCCACACGGTCCCATTTTTTCCCCTTTTTCTTCTTTCTTTCTTTTCTTTCTTTCTTTTCTTCTTCTTCCTCCTATCCTTCTCCTTCTTCGGCTGTGACCTCACACACACACTCACCAATTCTTGACCAAATCAACGAATCAAAGCTCGAATCTACGTCTCTCATACCTTCTAAACTCATTTTCACTGTCAATTTCGCAAGAAAGGTACTCTTTCACGGTTAAAAATCGAATTTTTACTTAGGGTGAAATTTTTGACTTTTGTAAAAATTTGTGTTTTATGCCCAATTTTGATTCCCTATATGCTTAGTTAGACAATGTGATTGATATTTGCTAGTTTTTAGGTTTGATTGAGGCATTTTGATTCACTTTTGGCATATGATTCATGATTTTGTGTTCTAGGCTAGAAATTGGTGAAAATTTTGGAATTTTGATGTTTTGCTAGCTCATTTAGGCTTAGTGATGCACCTAAAACACTTAGGAATAAATTTTGGAACAATTTAGGATCATTTGATTGAAAATTGCAATTTTGATAAAAATGTACAAAAATTAGGCTTTTGATTTTTCATAACGTTAAAACGTTTTTAAAACTTAGGATGATTTAAAAAATATTTTGAATTGAGATATCATTGACTTAAGAATGAAATTGGAACCTAGTCTTTTATTTTTCTTATTATGTACGTTTTGGTTAAAATGAATATTTCTCGATAAAAATGGTTTTAAATCATGACTTAAGGACGTTATAGTAGGATGTTTGAAAATATTTAAGGTAATTAAAAATGGTCATTAGGATCATTATATGCTTAGAAATCATCTTACTTTGAACAAATTGCTTCTACGACTAACTCGCTATAATTATTATTTTTAGCATTATTTGTTACAATCAAGGGTACGCTTTGAATTTTGCTTAGAGTAAATTTATAGTTAGTTTAGATATTGTTTGCGGTAATTTTGGCTATAATTGACAATAACATGGATATGGAAAATGCCATTTTTAAAGCCCTCATTTTAAATTTTTTTTCGAAAATTATATGTACTTTTTCATTCCTTATTATTATAATAAGTCTTATTATTTTGGAACATAACCTATATTGTTTAATTATTGTAGATGGCAAATAGATATCATCTTATCGATGAGTACGAGTTACCCCATTCTATCCACGGGCAAGATAATCTGGGGGTAAATGAGCCATTTATGAGAAATTGGATAAACAAGCGAAAGGGTCATAATAAGTACATCAATTAGGAGATAATGGAACAATGCGGGTGGGTGGAGGAACTGAGAGGAATGTTAAGTTTTCAGAAGAATGGAAAAAGACACAGCACCTGGATAAAGCTGTTTGAGATTAACGAGCGCGTGTATCAAGAACCATTTACTGAGTTTATGGCTACATGGAATTTTGAGGCAAATGTTGACCCAGAAGAGTACAACACTCGTTCTTGGATCCACTTCCGCCACCAAAATATCACGCACCATCTCACTCTTGCACAGTCCGCCACTTATCTAGAACTGTACAAGAATTCTCATGTAAACCGCCCAATATTCAAGAAAGGGTACACTACTTTGGACCCTACAGTCAATCATCAAGTTTTCTGGCAAACCTACACCACCGATCAAGAAGCATGGAGGTCAGGGAAAAAGGCCTCCAGTTTCATTAACCTAGTCCATCGCATCCTCCATCACCTCATAGCTAAGATTCTTCATACGAAAACCCATCATGGCGGAGTTGTCACCATTGCTGACATGCATCTTATGCACTCCATGTTCTAAAAACAAAATCTGCAAGTTGCATACCTTCTGGCCCAGGCGTTCACTAATGAGAACAACGTACCGTGTACAGTTGAACCAGTTTTAGGGACTGCAATTACAAAACTCCTTAGGCAGACGCACATCTTGGGTAGTATTGAAGCAATGGGTTATAGGAGAGAGACTGAGTCGGAGGAGATCGGGTACAAACTGCTACACAGTTGGCAGTTGTGATGGCCCCGTCAAAACACTTAACGGCTCCGTCACTTGGTCCCACAGCTTGATCGAACTTAAATGAATTTAACAAACGACATTGCATTCTTTTATTTCAAAAGTTTCCCAAAAAGGAAAGCATACCAAAATATGTATTTTAAAAGTAACCCAACATATTAATAATCCAAAGTTGACACAAAACATTGTCAACAACCCACAAGTATTAATTATTCAAAACCGAATGCAAGCCAAAGTTTCATAAATTGTTTCATAAAAATCTGCCCAAATGCATGCAGACTCTTCTAAACACATCAGAAGCATCACATAAACTCAAGTACCTGTGAAAACATGCGAGTAAACTGTCAACACAAAGGTTGAGTGAATTATAGGTTTAAATAATTGAATAAACTTTAGACCACAAGATTTAAAAATGTTAGAAAACATTAAACATTATTCCATTATCAATGAGCCACCTGGTAACCACTTAACCCTTTATTTACCCTTGCCAAACACAATAAAAATATACACTGGACAGTGTATCTACAACAAAATACGAAGTACTAAACATTCCGATTGTAAATTGCTAGCGCGACTAGCTCGAAATGGGGTTGTCAAACCCGATAGATCTACCCGTAAGATTCGCGTTCACCGATAGAAACCAATGATTACAGTTACCAGACTAGGGAATATTTTTTCCAACTCACAATGAATAATTTAAATTTAACTGTCACTTGTGTCTAAACGTGAAATAAAATGCATGTAATCACATCCCAAAAATATACTTTGAAAAGTATGTAAAAACGGGACTATAACTCAGCTTAACAGTAACGAAGTAGCCAACACAATTAAGCGAACAGCAAATGTAGTACAGTGATCAGGAATGATCACAACGTCGACCTATAAATAAAGCAGGTCGATATAAATAACTAACTTAGGTCAAGTCTTAGTATGATAGCTATTGTACATGTTGCAAGTAGACATAGAACAATACTCAATATGCATCGGTTTGATCGGAACAGCTTACGGACACACACTTTCTATTTTTAGAAAGTTTCTATTTTTAGCAGGTTTCCATTTTCGTAAAGTTTCTATTTTTTGGAAAGTTTCTATTTTTGGAAAGTTTCTATTTTTGGAAAGTTTCTATTTTTTGAAAGTTTCTATTTTTGGAAAGTTTATAAGTTAGGAAAATTTCCTTAATTAGAAAGTCAACTGAAAGTCAAAGTCAACCGAAAGTCAACTCAAAAGTCAACCTTGGTCAAACATAGTCAACGTTAATTTTAAAAGTGTAAGTTATAACGTTTATTAAAGTTAAATATGTCTAATTATGTCATAACATAAGTTTAATAATAATATAAGTTATAACGTTTATTAAAGTTAAATATGTCTAATTATGTCATAACATAAGTTTAATTAAATTAAAATGATTTATTAAAGTTAATATAAGTTTAAATGATATAATTAATATAACATAAGTATGTAATTAATTAATTAAATATTAGTCATAATATAAGTATTATTAATTAATAATAAATTTTAAATCATATCATAAGTATTATTAATTAATAATGAATTATTAATCATATCATAAGTTTCTAATTATAATTATTAAATCGTAAGTATTTAATAATTAAATTATAATTAAATAATAACTAAGCCTTATAATAATTAAATAATTAATTAATTCTTATTATAAGTCTTATTATAATAATCTCATAATGTAAGTTTAATACTTATCATAAGTATTTTCCATTAATAATAAAAGTATTATTAATCATAAGTTTAATTAAAATGTTAATTAAATCATAAGTATTAATTAAATGATATAATAAATATATATCATAAGTCTTAAATAATAATAATTACTTTTTTTATCATAAGTAATTAAATGATAATGAAATCTATTATTTATATCATAAGTTTAATAATTAGTCACAAGTTTTAAATCAAAAGTTTATCGGGTCGTATCCTGAGCCCCGGGTGTCGGTTTTCGGCGAGCCTTACATATATCTCCGCCTAAGCAAACCACCCGCCTAAGCAAAGTCACCAAATATGGTCACAAAGTCGGACCAAACCTGGTTCATACCAAAATCACATTTCAATCTTAACAAAATGCCACTTTGATCATATCTAGGGCTCCGGGAATAGTAACGACATGAATCCGGAGTCTAAAATTAATGTCTTGATGAGAGGAACTCATCTAGATACTTTATTTTAACTTCTATAACAGTCACAATTCCAGAATTAAATAAAAAGCTGCTGTCCCAATTATATCAAACCGAAAACATATGTATTCGAGTAATTCTACGCATACAAACACCATTACAACAACAAGTAATCATCATACTATTAATATATAATAAAAATACAGAAATATAATGAAAAATCAAAAGTTCTAGGGTTAGGTTTTATACCCTAATCAAGAAACGAGAAGTATAATCGCGTAGAGAACGGAACGAGGAACGCGTTGGTGTTAATTGATCCTTGATCCAAGCTATAAAAATTGATGAAGATGATGATGTTAGGTGTTGGTTCCATCACCAAAAGAAAAGAGGGAGGAGGAGGAGAGCAAAAATAAAAGCTAGGTTTTAGGGAAATTTTGGTGGAATGAAAATAATCACCAAAAAAAGAAATCAAGGGAGTAATACTCCCTCCCTCCCCCCATTCGGCTGAAATTGGATGGGGTAGACCCCATGGTGGGCCAACTTGCTAAAAGTGAAACCCATTGTGGCCCGGAAGCCCGAACGAAACCCGAAACGCGAAAACACGCTTACACGATTAAAAATTCGGAGAGATAACAAACGCGCGACGAAAAATAAATATAAATACTATATGTAATTATATGATCTTAAAATATCATATTTAAAATAACTAGGATTTAAATATCCCAAAAACGCGACCGTTGGTTTGAAAACCGAAAAGATTCGCCGGATAGAAATCCGCGACACGTAGAAACGTATAATTTAAAATATGAATACAAATATTCACATAACACATAATAATTAATATATTATTATTAATTTAACAATATAGGCCATAGAAATGACGTAGCACAATTAACAGTTAACGGTCATTAAATAATTAACGGTAAAAGATAACGGAAAAAGTAGGGTCGTGACAGTACCTTCCCGTTACGGAAATTTCGTCCCGAAATTTAAGCAGATGCAGGGGTTGACTCAGCATCTGGGAACCAATGCGGGTACTTCTGCTTCATCTGATCTTCACGCTCCGAAGTGAACTCGGGACCACGTCTGGCATTCCATCTAACCCGGAAAATAGGAATTCGTCTCTGCTTAAGAGTCTTAACTTCTCGATCCATAATTTCAATAGGTTCCTCAATAAAGTGTAGTTGCTTATCAACATGAAGTTCTTCCAAAGGAATAGTTTTGTCGGCCTCAGCTAAACACTTCTTTAAATTCGATACATGAAAAACATCGTGAACAGCACTGAGTTCTTGTGGCAACTTCAAACGATAAGCCGCCGGTCCAATTCTCTCAATGATTTCAAACGGTCCAACAAAACGAGGACTTAGCTTTCCCCTCTTACCAAAACGGATCACACCCTTCCAAGGTGAAACCTTTAACATAACACGATCACCAACTTGAAATTCTACATCTTTCCTTCCCCTGTCGGCATAACTCTTTTGCCGACTTCTAGCAATTCTCAATCTTTCCTTAATCTGTACGATCTTCTCGGTAGTCTCGTGAATAATTTCTGGACCTGTGAGTTGAGCATCCCCAACCTCATTCCAACAGACAGGAGACCTACACTTTCTACCGTACAGAGCTTCAAATGGTGCGGCTTGAATACTTGCGTGATAACTGTTGTTATAAGAAAACTCAACTAGCGGCAAATATTTATCCCACCCATTACCAAAATCGATAACACACGCTCGTAACATATCTTCTAACGTTTGAATGGTCCTTTCACTCTGACCATCCGTTTGAGGATGATGAGCGGTGCTCATATCCAACTTAGTTCCCAAGGCTTCCTGTAAGGATCGCCAAAACCTCGATACAAATCGACTGTCTCGGTCTGAAATAATGGATACAGGAACACCATGCCTAGAAATAATCTCCTTCAAGTACAAACGAGTAAGCTTCTCCATTGAATCTGTTTCCCTAATCGGCAAAAAGTGAGCTGACTTATTGAGTCGATCTACAATCACCCAAATAGTGTCATAGCCACCTGCAACTCTCGGTAACTTAGTAATAAAATCCATTGTAATCCCTTCCTACTTCCACTCGGGAATCTCCGGTTGTACCAACAGTCCAGACGGTTTTTGATGTTCAGCTTTAACCTTAGCACAAGTCAAACACTTAGCCACATACGTAGCCACATCACCTTTCAAATTAGGCCACCAATACAGCTCCTTAAGATCATGATACATCTTCCTGAACCAGGAAGAATAGAGTACCTAGACTTATGAGCCTCATCTAAAACATGTTGTCGCAGTTCACCAAACTTCAGAACCCAAAGATGTCCTGCAAAGTATCTAGTACTATCTGCTCGTACCTCAAACTTCTTAGCCATACCTCTTACGTTCTCTTTCAGAAAATTCTCTTCCTTTAAGGCTTCTTGTTGTGCCTCAAGAATCTGCCTTGCGAGGTTTGTTCTAATTGTCATATTCAAGGCCCTAAACCTGCGAGGTTCAGCCCTTTCTTTACGACTCAACACATCCACCACAACATTGGCCTTACCCGAATGATACAAAAGTTCACAATCGTAATCATTCAACGTCTCAATCCATCTTCGTTGTCTGATGTTCAACTGTTTCTGGTCGAGGATATGTTGAAGACTTTTGTGATCTGTGTACACAGTACTCTTGACCCCATACAAATAATGTCTCCAAATCTTAAGTGCAAAAACAATGGCCCCCAACTCTAAATCATGAGTTGTATAGTTCTGCTCGTGAATCTTCAATTGACGTGACGCATACGCAATGACTTTCTTTCGTTGCATCAAAACACAACCAAAGCCTTGACGCGAAGCATCACAATAAACAACAAAATCATCATTACCCTCAGGTAGTGACAATGTCGGAGCAGTAGTCAACTACTTCTTTAAAATCTGAAAAGCAGCCTCTTGTTCATCCTTCCACTGATACTTCTTCCCCTTATGCATTAAAGCAGTCAGAGGTTTCGTGATACGAGAGAAATCTTGAATGAACCTTCTATAGTAACCTGCTAATCCTAGAAACTGACGAATCTGAGTAGGAGTTTTTGGAGTTTTCCACCTTTCAATCGCCTCAATCTTAGCAGGATCAACTTGAATCCCTTGCTTACTAACAATATGTCCAAGGAATTGAACTTCTCGTAACCAGAATGCACACTTAGAGAACTTAGCGTACAACTCTTCTTTTCTTAACAGATCGAGCACTAACCTCAAATGTTCCTCGTGCTCTTCATCATTCTTCGAATAAATAAGGATGTCGTCGATGAACACAATAACGAACTTGTCCAGATAGGGTCTACACACACGGTTCATGAGGTCCATGAACACAGCAGGTGCATTTGTCAACCCGAACGGCATAACAAGAAACTCAAAGTGACCGTAACGGGTGCGAAAAGCAGTTTTCGAAACATCAGATTCTTTAACACGCAACTGATGATAGCCGGAACGAAGATCGATTTTTGAATAAACAGATGAACCCTGAAGCTGATCGAACAGATCATCAATTCTCAGAAGGGGATAACGGTTTTTAATATTAAGCTTGTTCAACTCACGATAATCAATGCACAAATGAAAAGAACCATCCTTCTTCTTAACAAACAGAACAGGAGCTACCCAAGGAGACGAACTAGGACGAATAAATCCTTTGTCTAACAAATCGTGGAGTTGACTTGACAATTCTTGAAGTTCAGAAGGCGCAAGACGATAAGGAGCACGTGCTACAGGAGCAGCACCGGGAACAAGATCAATTTGAAATTCTACCGCGCGTTGCGGCGGAAGGCCAGGTAAATCTTTGGGAAATACCTCAGGAAAATCTCTAACAATATGAACATCACCAACGCTCTTCGCTTCTTTATCAGAATCAACAACATGGACTAGAATAGCATGATAGCCTTTGCGAAGATGTTTAAGAACTTTCAAACAGCTAATAAGATTTAACTGTCGGCATTTCTTATCTCCAAGAACCATCAGCGGCTCTCCAACCACATTAGTAATACGAATAGCTTTATCATAACACACAATCTCAGCACGATTCGCAGATAACCAATCCATCCCAATGACAACATCAAAACTACCAAGTTCAATCGGTACCAAATCTATCTCAAAATCTCTATCAGCCAGATTAATGTTACACTTATGATGCACAGTCTTAGTAGTGAGTACCTTACCATTAGCTATTTCAACAACATAAGTATTGTCTAAAGGAGTTAACGGTGTTTTGATTTTTAAACTTAATTTACTCGACACAAAACTCAAATCAGCCCCTGAATTAAATAGTACATAAACTAATAAATCGTTGACCGAGAATGTACCAGTAACAAGTTTAGGATCTTCCTCAGCATACCTGGCGTTAATGTTGAATGCTCTTCCTCGTGCAGTCTCTGCAGTCTTCTTGTTGGGACAGACATCACGGAAATGCCCCGGCTTCCCACACTCGTAACAAACTCTCGGATTACGACCATTATTCGGCCTTCCATTACCATTACCATTACCATTCCCACCTCTATTACCAGCATTATTACCATTATTACCACCTGCGGTAGGAGTAGCAGAACCCGGCAGAAGCACAGTACAATCCTTAGCAATGTGTCCCTGTTTGGAACACCTCTTACAGGTCACGGTACAGAAACCATCATGAGCCTTGTAACAACGTGGACACATACGCTGACTGCGGTTATTTGAACCAGAAGTATCCTGCTTTTTCTGCTGACCTTGGCTTTGATTGCGGTTATTATCCCACTTTCTCTTCCCATTATCAGCTTTCTTAACAGTCTCTTCACTGGGTTCTGTTACAGCAGCCTTGCTCCCTCTCAAGATCTTATCATTCAACTTATGAGAAATTGACATCGCGACCTCAATAGTCTGGGGCTCACTAGATTCAACCCCATGTTCAATTTTCTCGGACAACCCATCAATGTAAGCTTCAATCTTAAGATTCTCATCGGCATAAACATTAGGGCACAACAAAGTCAACTCGAAGAACCTCTGCTCGTAGGCATCTAATTCGGTGCCCTTCATTTTTAAGTTTTTAAGTTCAACCTCTAACTTCTTAAGCTCACCCCTAGGACGGTAGCGGGTGATCATTCTTTCCTTGAAATTATTCTAAGTTAAGCCATATGCCACATCATTTCCCAAATCGTTAACCAAGTTGTTCCACCAGGTCAATGCACTATCCTTCAAGGTGCAGCTAGCAAAACTAACCTTGTCCTCCTCTCGGACTCGACTAACCCTGAAAATAGACTCGATTTTCTCGAACCAGCGGGTAAGTCCTATGGGTCCTTCTGTACCACTGAATTCTTGTGGGCGACTTGCCATGAACGTTTTGTGGGAGCATCCCACCTGATTGTTGTTCGCATTAGCATTAGCATTCACTGCCATAGCAGCAACTATCCCTTCTTTAATAAGACGTTGCATACGGGCTTCGTTGGACTCTCTAGGAGGCATGATCTTCAAAACAGAATAACACAACCGTTAGTAATAAGAATAATACTAGTGTTATAAAGGAATAGATCGAACACGAAAAGATTAACCATTAAAATAATAGTCAATAAACACTATGAGTAATAACATGACAGTTATGATTGTTATAGAAATAACCACCACATGCATACATATTTTATGATAACATCATACAACATACATAGCACCTAACATACATGATCTACATTACGCATAATATAACATGCCAAGAGTCACATCATCAGAAATAAAATGTGATAATAATAATAGATGTCATAAAAATAACCATCCATACATAATGAAGAACATCTCATAACAAAATCTTAATAAGATCCTCTGCAAAACGCCGTACATAACTCAAAAATGTATGTATGAAAGGACATTAAGTCTTATGAAATAAATTATCAATCATGAATCATCATATCACATCTGCTTAGAGCGGGTGTGATAAGCTGGGCCGGCATGAGTCTCGGCAGAAGGCTCATACTTCCACAACTTTCCTTTCACTTCTTCCAACTCTTCCTTCAAACCACGAACTGTACTCTCTAGAGCCTCGAACCTAGCCTCAACTTCACGGTTACGCTTACATTTCTCGAACCCAACATTGTTCTTGAAGCTAACAAACGAATCCATACTAGCTCGAATCTGGTCCATCATCTCGTTATGTGGCAAAGTACGCATACAATCACTAAGAGCATTAATACACGTCACTTCATTGTAAGCCATGTTCATGTGAGTAATGGTGGAAAAATAGTAGTGAACAGGATCATCGATCTGTGGTTGACCAGCACGGCGTCTGGCAGCAGCCGGAGGAGCAGGAGCAGCAACTGAGTTATCGCTCGAAGTCGACATCTGCAAATAATAAAACCACAAACCATATACCAAATAGGAATAGATGCTAATGATATAACTCATACGAAATGAAATGCATAATAATGCTATAGCAAAAGGGTCGGGCTGTAGACTAGACTCTAATGCACCCTAAGAACCACGGGTTGACCACATTAAGACCGCCTAGTTCCCTACAATCAGAGCTCTGATACCAGCTGTGATGGTCCCGTCAAAACACTTAACGGATCTGTCACTTGGCCCCACAGCTTGATCGAACTTAAATGAATTTAACAAACGACATTGCATTCTTTTATTTCAAAAGTTTCCCAAAAAGGAAAGCATACCAAAATATGTAGTTTAAAAGTAACCCAACATATTAATAATCCAAAGTTGACACAAAACATTGTCAACAACCACAAGTATTAATTATTCAAAATCGAATGCAAGTCAAAGTTTCATAAATTGTTTCATAAAAATCTGCCCAAATGCATGCAGACTCTTCTAAACACAGTGGAAGCATCACATAAACTCAAGTACCTGTGAAAACATGCGAGTAAACTGTCAACACAAAGGTTGAGTGAATTATAGGTGTAAATAATTGAATAAACTTTAGACCACAAGATTTAAAAATGTTAGAAAATATTAAACATTATTCCATTATCAATGAGCCACCTGGTAACCACTTAACCCTTTATTTACCTTTGCCAAACACAATAAAAATATACACTGGACAGTGTATCTACAACAAAATACGAAGTACTAAACATTCCGATTGTAAATTGCTAGCGCGACTAGCTCGAAATGGGGTTGTCAAACCCGAAAGATCTATCTATAGGATTCGCGTTTACCGGTAGAAACCAATGTATACAGTTACCAGACTAGGGAATATTTTTGTCCAACTCACAATGAATAATTTAAATTTAACTATCACTTGTGTCTAAACGTGAAATAAAATGCATGTAATCACATCCCAAAAATATACTTTGAAAAGTATGTAAAAACGGGACTATAACTCACCTTAACAGTAACGAAGTAACCAACACAATTAAGCGAACAACAAATGTAGTACAGTGATCAGGAATGATCACAACGCCGACCTATAAATAAATCAGGTCGATATAAATAACTAACTTAGGTCAAGTCTTAGTATGATAGCTATTGTACATGTTGCAAGTAGACATAGAACAATACTCAATATGCATCGGTTTGATCGGAACAGCTTACGGACACACACTTTCTATTTTTAGAAAGTTTCTATTTTTAGCAGGTTTCCATTTTTGGAAAGTTTCTATTTTTTGGAAAGTTTCCATTTTTGGAAAGTTTCTATTTTTGGAAATTTTCTATTTTTAGAAAGTTTCTATTTTTGGAAAGTTTATAAGTTGGAAAAATTTCCTTAATTAGAAAGTTAACAAAAGTCAACTGAAAGTCAAATTCAACTGAAAGTCAACTCAAAAGTCAACCTTGGTCAAACATAGTCAACGTTAATTTTAAAACTGTAAGTTATAATAATAATATAAGTTATAACGTTTATAAAGTTAAATATGTCTAATTATGTCATAACATAAGTTTAATTAAATTAAAATGATTTATTAAAGTTAATATAAGTTTAAATGATATAATTAATATAACATAAGTATTTAATTAATTAATTAAATATTAGTCATAATATAAGTATTATTAATTAATAATAAATTTTAAATCATATCATAAGTATTATTAATTAATAATGAATTATTAATCATATCATAAGTTTCTAATTATAATTATTAAATCATAAGTATTTAATATTTAAATTATAATTAAATAATAACTAAGCCTTATAATAATTAAATAATTAATTAATCCTTATTATAAGTCTTATTATAATAATCTCATAATATAAGTTTAATACTTATCATAAGTATTTTCCATTAATAATAAAAGTATTATTAATCATAAGTTTAATTAAAATGTTAATAAAATCATAAGTATTAATTAAATGATATAATAAATATATATCATAAGTCTTAAATAATAATAATTACTTTTTTATCATAAGTAAATAAATGATAATGAAATCCATTATTTATATCATAAGTTTAATAATTAGTCACAAGTTTTAAATCAAAAGTTCATCGGGTCGTATCCTGAGCCCCGGGTGTCGGTTTTCGGCGAGCCTTACATATATCTCCGCCTAAGCAAACCACCCGACACTTTGATATACTCAATAACACCTTAAGAAAAGTCCACAAGTCGTGATGTACAGCCATTACACTACTTGGAACTTCAATTCACTCAAAATCGTGTTTTAGACGTAACGGGTGATTCGTGGCTCGGATTGAGATGACCCGAACATGAAAGGTCGCCCCACCATCAGTCCTAACACACTAACACACCCTAAAGTCACCAAATATGGTCAAAAAGTCGGACCAAACCTGGTTCATACCAAAATCACATTTCAATCTTAACAAAATACCACTTTGATCATATCTAGGGCTCCGGGAATCGAAACGACATGAATCCGGAGTCTAAAATTAATGTCTTGATGAGAGGAACTCATCTAGATACTTTATTTTAACTTTTATAACAGTCACAATTCCAGAATTAAATAAAAAGCTGCTGTCCCAATTATATCAAACCGAAAACATATGCATTCGAGTAATTCTACGCATACAAACACCATTACAACAACAAATAATCATTATACTATTAATATATAATCAAAATACAGAAATATAATGAAAAATCAAAAGTTCTAGGGTTAGGGTTTATACCCTAATCAAGAAACGAGAAGTATAATCGCGTAGAGAACGGAACGAGGAACGCGTTGGTGTTAATTGATCCTTGATACAAGCTATAAAAATTGATGAAGATGATGATGTTGGGTGTTGGTGCCGTCGCCAAAAGAAAAGAGGGAGGAGGAGGAGGAGAGCAAAAATAAAAGCTAGGTTTTAGGGAAATTTTGGTGGAATGAAAATAATCATCAAAAAAAGAAATCAAGGGAGTAATACTCCCTCCCTCCCCCCATTCAGCCGAAATTGGATGGGGTGGGCCCCATGGTGGGCCGACTTGCTAAAAGTGAAATCCCTTGTGGCCCGGAAGCCCGAACGAAACCCGAAACGCGAAAACACGCTTACGCGATTAAAAATTCGGAGAGATAACAAACGCGCGACGAAAAATAAATATAAATACTACAAGTAATTATATGATCTTAAAATATCATATTTAAAATAACTAGGATTTAAATATCCCAAAAACGTGACCGTTGGTTTGAAAACCAAAAAAATTTGCCGGATAGAAATCCGCGACACGTAGAAACGTATAATTTAATATATGAATACAAATATTCACATAACACATAATAATTAATATATTATTATTAATTTAACAATATAGGCCATAGAAATGACGTAGCACAATTAACAGTTAACGGTCGTTAAATAATTAACGGTAAAAGATAACGGAAAAAGTAGGGTCGTGACAGCAGTTCATTCGGATACGAGATCAGCAGTTGATAGTTATAGCTAACCCAGTGATTGCAGGTTCAGTCGATCGGACTATGCCTAATGTAATAGTTAGAGGTTTTAGGCCCGACCCTGGGATGAAGGATGGAAGGAGACGAGCTCGGGGTTCACAGGAACCAAGAAATGAGGATGATCCCACGTTGCATGGTGTGCCCACTGATAGTGACACCCAGAGACATTCACAGTACGTCAGGGGGCTCAGCCATATTATGAGCCGTATTATTATCACATGGGGATTTTCCTGGGCCAAATAGATGGTCCGCTGAGTCTGCGATACTCCAGAACCTTCAGCACTTCACGCATCATGCAGCAAACAGGTTATTGTCCCACCATATCCATGGTCATATCTTTTGATTGTCAGCCATAGAGAGCCTAAAGATGCAGGGACCAACTATCAGCGTCCACCACCACCTCCCCCTCAGCATCACTACACACGGCACATAGTTATTCCTTCTCCACCACGGGAGCAGAATACAGGGTACGAGGATTTGGCTAACAGCCTTTTCGGGCTAAACCTCGTCAGCACACATAGAGATACATCTGTCGGTGTTCAGACTTCTGTATGGGATCAGGCAGTGAGCCAGGGTATGACCGAGGATGTAACACAGGGTCTAGGATGAATGGGTGTGAACCCTGATTGGGGTAGGAATCTGCAAGAAGGACAGGGTTAGTGTATGAGGCCAATGATTCATACTAGCACCTCATTGCTCACCGGACTAATTGCACGTTTGGACGAGGTTCGTTTCGTGGTATCCTCAGGTACAAACACTTCAGGATGGGTACAACAGTTGGCCACCGATGAAGGCCAATCAGACTTGAGACCTCTGAGGCAGCCTGATCAAGCATATTTTCACGAGGTCAAGGTGAACCTACATTTGAGTGCATGATAGGGTTTAAGGACTAACAACATTCAAACCTCTGGCACTTAGTCATGGATAACCCACATCGGTATCGTTTTGATTCTGACAGGGTGTCCAATTTGAGAGTCAACCAACAACCCAGCATACGAGGTTGAGTGGCCCAAAGACATGAAGGTATTATAGTTCGAGACATATCTAAAAGTCTTTACATGAAAGATCGTATGAAGCTTTTTCGTACGATGATGTGTATGCTATGTTACGTATGAGTAACCGATTATGTTCTTAAGGTTTGTGAGCTATGTATTTATAGGCTCATGAATTAGGGTTTCAATAGGATCTCTTCTCTAATTAAATTTGATCTTATCCCAACTAACTTTCGTTATTTAAGGAAAAGAATCTGAATTAATTATACCGTACATTCTTCTAGAATATACTGGACCCTTATGCAAGTATACGAAACTCACATCAGATGGTATAGCCGCATAGAGTGCAACTATACCCGTGCCATATGCCTTTCATGGCAATTAGTGTGCGGTTCAGGGCTTTGGATGCGTATTCCGCATGATCATGCGGATATGCGTATCATTAAGTCCCCCAGTTCGATGTTATATACAATGAAAATTAGTGTATGACGTCGAACTAGTAAGAAAACTTAAACACATAATGAACCATAAAAATTCCTTGAACCAAATGAACATGCTTAATATTTTTGTTTAAATGCCTAGTTCGATTTCAAGTGTAACCGGATAGTGCATAAGATCATTTAAAAATATATGCGTAACCGGATACTGTATTAGTATTAAATGCAATGTATGCATGCAGTCACTAAAGTGTCTTTTTGGCTGCATTTCCTGCACCCGAGATGACAACTGTCACTGTTTACCGAAAAGGTAATGATTGTAATTATGCAACCGCTTGGTAATGCTAATGTACACCAGGCATCTTAACAAAGTGTTTAGCTTAAGATTGACACACGTGTACGGATGTGATTACACCTATGTTACTTTTTGACCTACGTATTTTCTCTATAAATAGGGTTTTGGCATATTTCATCTCACAATCTTTTCCATTTACAGTCATTCAAATCTTTTCATATTCTCTGCCAAATCTTTCATCTGATCATAAAAAGGTGTGTATCACACTCTTATACTTTGTTGCGTTCTACTATGTAACCTTAGTTACATACTCACTTCTTATGTATATTTTGTTTTGATTTATTTTATTTTCTAGATGAAGATGGAATCATATGCACCTGTTCCTGCCGCCGACTCTGGTAATCTCACCAATTCTCTGGCTAGTAGTTCCAACACCATACCTTCGCTTTATAAGGCCCCCGAAGGCAGAAGCCTTGGTAACCACAAGTGGTTACTTGATGAAGGTATTTATTTTGACCACCTGACTTGATCTTAAACTGGACTTTAAACCATTTATAACGTCGCTGCATCTTATTTGCAGGTCCAAGTGGTGTATCCCACTATTCTTCGTATGCCAAGCGTGCATGTTTGAACCCTGACGATTCATCTCCATTGATCCCTAATGTCGATGAGTTTTTGAAAATTCCACTCCTAGTGTTTGCAGAGCAATTTTTGTTTCTACAATCCTGTGTCCCGCATCAATTAGTACAGAAGTCTGCTGCCCTGTCTCCCTCTGAAGAGCTCTATGTTGACGCACAGTCGACATTATTTAATTTTTCCAAAGATCTGAACCGTCTGCAACAAAAATCTGCTGCTCTTGCCCATCCACCGGCAGCATCATTGACATCCAAAATAAATTCTTTAGAAGAGGAGAATGCAAGGTTGACTGCCCAACTTGCGGTTGCTGTAACCGCACATGTGCAGGTGGAGGAGCGCATAAATGTCATGATGTTGAAGAGACAGCAGGATGAAGACCAGCACAACGCCGAGAAGAGATTTATGGAGTCTGAGATTGCATCTTTATCTGCGAAGCTAAAGGAGGCGGAGAGCCATGTCTTCTTTCTGAACGAAAGTTTTAGTGATTGGATTGCGGCCCAGGAATCGTGGGGCGCAAAACACGATGCCGTGAAGGCAGAGTATGACATTCTCCGAAAGGGTTTATCGACAATCATCCAGCATGCTCTAGACTGCAAAGTGGTCGAGCAACGGTTCGACGCAGCAATGTTGGCTGCGCGTGCTTATGAGTGCACCCTATTCTAGGATGTTATTTGTCAGGAGATGTATGTACCCTCCTCAATTCCTCCGAATGTTGCTGAGCTTCTCTCTGATGAAGCAAAAGAAAGATGCAACCAAGCTTGTGCCCGAATCGCACAAATCCCTATTTCCCGTTTGCAGTTTTTAATCAATGATCACAACGTATCCACTTAGGAGATTATGAATGACTAGTTTGACTGAACTTGTTAGGCTACCAAAAATGGATGCTGTTTGTCCATATATGGGTAGCAATTTTTTGTTAGTGAGGGATGGGCTTTGCATTCTTGGAGGTTTCGCATCCCTATATTATATTTTTTTCTGTTTAAAGCAGGGTATGCTTCTGATCGCTGCGTGCGAGGATGGCATATTCTCCTTAGTGTAGGGCAACGTTCCAGCCAAGCCACCCCTTTTATTATTTTTACATTAGCATATACTAGTTCACATTTTGTACAAGTCACGCTATTATGCTAAGCATTTGACTTTATATTTTTTTGACCCAACTGTAATTGTTAGGTTCGAATATTATAATCGAATATTCCTATTGGTTATCTGCAATTAGATTATTGTATTTTATGAAATCATTATGGCGGATATAACGATTCATTACAATTTTTATGCACGCGATAACTCTAAATTAGAATAAATGCCATGACTTCATGACGGGAGCGACCCCTCAATCTTTTCATTATCTTTTTATTCTTGTGCTAATAATCTAATGTTATACACAAATTAAGCAAACCAATGCTTATAAGTTTATACTCAAGACTTTTATAAGTAAAAATTTTATAAGTGTTTACGCATATACAATCCAATGTAATTTATCCGTAGTATAGACAAACCAATGTTTATATTCAAGAGTCTTCCGGCCACGTCAATGTCCGGGCTTTTTAAACAAGTAAACCAAACTTGTATTTTATAGTCTAGACTGTGAAAGTCTCCGTATTGCGCGGCGTACAAGCGTTTGAAACAATCCAATGTTTTACTACTGTCACCATTAAAAGATAGTTTTAGTAACCAAACTAAACTATGTCACATGAGACTCGGAGTGTGTCCCTGTGCAGCTTAGGGGCATGCAATCAACAAATGTAAAAATACACAAGTTATTGGCTTAAACTGAATGATTCAATTTATTTCAAACATCTTTTGATCAACACTTAGTTGTCATGTTTACGATGGAAAATGTAAAATTACATAATAAAAATTTCAAACAGCTGCTTTGGGGTGATCAGTCCCTCTGTTGTTTTTTTATATGTAGCACCGCTTAAGTGTTTGCACATGCCAGGTGCGCTTTATTGCTTTTTCATCTAAATTCGCTAACCGATACGCCCCTGTATTTCTTACATCAATAACCTTGTATGGTCCATCCCATTTAGGTCCAAGTTTACCCGTGTCCTCCGCTCTACTTGCTTCATTTTTCTGCCATACCAAATCATTCAATTGGAAAGATAATGGTTGTACGTGCTTGTTATAGTAACTTGCGATTCTTTGCTTGTTGATTGCTTCTTTTATTACCGCCATTTCCATGCGCTCTTCAACCAAATTTAGATTTTCGTGTAGTTCTTCGCTATTGCTACTTTTATCGAAGGAAGCTATGCGCATCGTTGGTACGTTCATCTTCGCGGGTATTATAGCCTCGGACCCGTACACCAAAGTGAAAGGTGTTTTCATTAGTCGTGCCTTTTGGGGTTGTGCGGTGTGCCCACAACACGTTTGGTAGTTCATCTATCCAACCCCTTCGGCACAACCCAAGTCTTGCTTTGATACCTAACACGATATCTCAATTTGTTACCTCACACTGGCCGTTTGCTTGGGGGTGTGCAACTGATGTGAATGTTTGCTTTATATTTAGCTCTTGGCACCAATCGCTGAATGGTTTACCTTCAAATTGTGTACCATTGTCGCTTACTATTTCATTTGGTATTCCAAACCGGCAGACTATGTTCTCCCATACAAAGATGCGGATTTGTTTGCCCGAAATTGTTTTGAGCGGTTTGGCTTCTAACCACTTTGTAAAATAATCAATGACCACAACCTAAAACTTTACCCCTCCTGGTCCTGTAGGGAATGGTCCCACTATATCAATTGCCTATTTGCAGAATGATCATGGAGACGCGACTGGTATCATTTGATGCCGCGAAGCTTTGCTTACCAGTGCATGCAGCTTACGTGACCGACATTTGCATATTACCTCCGCCGCATCTCTGTACATTAACGGCCAATAGAACCCAAGCCGCATTTTCTTTGACGCAACTGTTTTGTGACCTGAATGCAAAGTGCACATCCCTTCATGCACTTCTCGTATAATTGATTCTGCTTGAGTTGGATTGAGACACCGCAAATGAGGTCCCAAAAAAGACTTTCTGTATAGAATGCCTTTGTCTAGCAAATACATTGGTTCTTTCATTTTAATTTTCCTTGCCTCCGTTGAATCTATCGACAATGTACCAGTGTTCAAAAATTCCACTATTGGTGTCATTCAACTTGGTTCATCTTCTTCGACTGCAGCAGATATGCCGTCTGTATCAATGGACTTAACTTTCACTTCCTCAACCCAAATTTCTTTTTTGAAATGGCTGAACGTTAAGGCAGCCAGCTTACTGAGCACATCCACCTTTTTATTCAATGTTCTTGAAACCTGCATTATCTGGAATATATCGAAGTATACCGCAAGTTCTTGCACAAGTTTCAGATACTTTTGCATTGACTCATCATGTGCTTCAAATATCCTGTTGAATTGATTTACAACTAACTGTGAATCAACATATACTGACAACTCTTTTACCTCCAAGTATTTCGCTACTCGGATTTCAGATAATAATGCTTCATACTCAGCTTCATTATTTGTCACAGGGAAGCTAAAACGTAGCGCAAAGGTATATTCCTCTCCTTCTGGACTTTTCAGGACTATTCCTGCCCCTGCACCTTCTGGACCACAAGCCCCATATGTGTGCATTTCCCACATCTGTTCGGGCGAAGGTGATATTTCTTTTGATTCATGCGAGATTTCAATGTCTCTGGCTGTTTCAGCCAAATAATCTGCTAGGACTTGCCCTTTTACCGCACTTCTTGGTGAGAAGCTTATCTCGTGCTCACCTAATTCAATAGCCCATTTGGCCATGCGACCAGAATTTTCTGGTTTGTATAGCACCTGCTCAACAATTATCAGCGAATATAAATTTGCAAGAATTTTTCAAGCAGTTTGAAGCTTTTGACAATATTTTTTTGTCATACCTGCTTTATTGGTTGGTCCGTTAAGACTATTATTGGATGCGGTTAGAAATATCTCCTTAAGCGTCTGGCCATATGCACGAGCGCATAAACCAGTTTTTTGATCGCAGGGTAATTTAATTCGCTTCCTGTTAAAGTTTTACTAACAAAATATACAGGCATTTGTACATGTTCGCACAGCATAATACATATAATTTTAAATGTCAATTGAATAAGAAAAAACTAAATTTTAGTTTATAGTGCGTACCTGCCCCCTGTTTGCTATCAATACTGAACATATCGCTTCTTTTGATGCCGCTAAGTAAAGTATTAACGTCTCTCCTGCAATCGGCGCAGTCATCATCGGTAATTCCTTTAACAGCTTTTTCATTTCTTGAAACGCAACTTCGGCTTCCTCTGTCCTCTTGAAATCCATTTTCTTTAAGCAATTTTTCAACGTCGCGAAAAATGGCAACAATCGCTCTGCGAATTTTGATAAGAATCTTGTTAACGCGGCCAATTTATCCATTAAACTTTGCACCTCCTTTTTATTTCTAGGTGATGGCATACTTTCGATGGCTTCTATTTTCTTTAGATTTGCGCGTATCCCGCGCTCAGTGATTATGTAACCAAGAAACTTTCCTTCTTCTTCTCCAAAGCTACACTTCGACGGATTTAGCTTCATGTTTATCTTCCTTAATGACGCGAACGTTTCTAATATATCATCCAATAAACCTTGCTCTGTTGTGCTTTTTATCACCAAATCGTCAAAATACGCTTTTAAATTTCTTCCAATTTGACTTTTAAAAGCCTCATCTATTACGCGTTGGTATGTTGCTCCAGCATTCTTTAAACTAAACGATATCTTTGTATAACAATAGATACCTTGGCTGGTGTGAAAAGTAGTTTTATCCTCATCGTCTGCTGCCATCTGTATCTGATGGTATCCTTTGTACGCATCCAGAAAACATTTATACCAGAAGCCAGCTAGCGATTCAACTTTCCAGTCTATTTCAGGTAGAGGATAATTATCTTTGGGACATGCCTTGTTGATATCTGTGAAGTCAACGCACATGCGACAAGAACCATTAGGCTTTTTTACCAGTACCAGGTTTGCTACCCACGTTTGGTACCGCACATCTCGTAATATATTTGCTTTAACCAACTTGTAGACTTCTGCCTTCAACCATTTGTTTATTTCCGGTGCCATACCGCGTTTCTTTTGGCGTACTGGCATCTGACTTGGGTTTGCATTAAGCTTATGCTCAGCTATTTCTATTGGTACACCGATCATGTCTGTCTCTTTCAATGCAAATACATCCGTGTTAGAAGCTAATATGTTACGAAGCTTAAACTTAGTTTCATCAGACAATCCTCCACCGATTTTAATCTTTTGAACTGGATATCATGGATTTGCGATGATCATGCAGCTTCGTAGCTCCTCCTCTTCACTTGGCTATTTTTCGGCTTGGTCTACCACCGCAACACTTGCGTCCTGTGTTTCTGACCTTATCGTCGCGATTCCTAATGGAGTTGAGAACTTTATAATACCATGCACCGTGGAAGGAATAGCTGCCAACTTTTGCAAAGTTGTGCGTCCTAAAAGCGCATTATATTTCGAGTAAGACCTTACTACAACAAATTCTACTGTTGTACTTCTTACTAACTCCTTATTATCATCATCTACCAACTCTAATTCAAACTCGATGATCCCAATTGGCCATGCGGACTCCCCAGAAAACCCTGATAATGCGGTGTTAGGCGCTATTAGTTTTGCCCGAACCGCTCCAGGCAGCAACCGGAAACAATGTTCGTACAATATATAAACGCCGCAACCAGTGTCTATGTGCAATCACTTTATGATATACCCACAGCCTTTAACGCGCCCTTTAATTGTGATAGGCGCATCTGATGGTTCTTGCGCTATTGTCGGGAATATGATGGGAGTGTTTTCCCATTCCTCTGACAATTCTAATTTGCGTCTCTGATTTGCTCGTCCACTGATGACCATGTTAATAGTTTTCTCTTTCCCTTCCATCATTCTTTCTTTGCCATGGATACTCTTTTTCTCCTTTTGACTTCTCACTTGATGCTTTTCCACCTTTCTTCAAGTGTTGCAATCTTCCTCTTTTGAGTTCAGCAACTACCTTTTCGATTAGATGCCGACATTCATTGGTTTCATGACCATAATCATCATGAAAATCGCAAAATTTGCTTTTGTCTCTATTACCATATTTTGACAAAGGTATCGGGGGATCGAAGCTTTTGCATACTGCCCCCGTAGCCAATATTTCTTTTGGTGTTTTTGTGAGGTCTTTTATCAATGCAACATTATCAGCGTGGTTATTTTTAAACCTTTGACTTCTTCCTCTTTGTTATTATTAAACTTGCGGTATTTGTCACTATTATAATTACCACCTCGGGATGGCCCATTACTACTATAGCGCTTACCAGATTCTGCTCCTCTTCCTTGCACCCGATAATAATCGTCATCAGTATCCATGCTTGAGGAGGTATTTCCACAATTCTGCTTTATGTCTTCTTGCGGAAGCATATAATCATGTGTTTCTTTTATAGCTTCTGCGAAAGTATCTGGCACTCTTCTGCGTAACGCTGCCACAAAGATAAATGTCTTTCCGTGTCTATGCAATGTATAAAGCCGGATACCTTCTGACTTTCTGGGAGGTCTTGTATTTTGGCCACCTCCTTGGTGTACCTGTCTATGACTTATCCCAAACTTTCTTTTAGTTTCTGCTTAATGTCGTGGCATTTGACATGTGTTCTTTTGCGGGCGCGCAGATTGTGAAAATTTAAAAGAAATCTTGAGCGCAAATCCGCAAAGCCTGTAACGCTTTGGGCTGGCAAGTTATTTAACAATTCCCTAGCTACTCCTTGCAGCACTATTGGTAGCATATGGCATGCTAATGTGTCACCCCAGCCGTGTGTTCTCCTTCAAATTTTTTCAAAAAATCATCTGGGTCTGACAACCCATCGTAACTTCCTAATGTTAAAGGTAAAACAGGTGCTACTATGAAGGGATGATTTGAAATATGTGGCACTAACTTTTCAGTTGTAGGAGCTAGCTCAAGACTTTATTTAGCTTTTTGTCCTTGCATTACTGCAAACCAGTTGCTCATAAATTCTTGTACTCATGCTGGTTCATTGAAAGCTGGTGCCAAATGCGGAAGCGCGACTTGCTGCAACTGAGATATAAAGATGTTGGATTGAGTCGGGACATATTGCGTCCTGCTATATTGATTGCTTGCAATATTAGGAATTCATTGCGAAGACGCATATGTCGTTGACCCTTATTGTGGTGTCAGTGTAATATATGAACCATCTGGATTTCTCAGACCCATCTGTCTGATTCTTTCCTGAGCATTCTCTGTGGTAACCCTTTCGATAGGAGTTTCGGGTTCAACCGAAGTGATGATTGGTATGGTACCCACACAAGTAGTTTTAACTTTGAAACCCAGTAGAACGGTTTTGCTTGGAGAACTGAAGCTCATATTTTTTGGAGGCAGATCCTCGAATGGTTTGAAACTAGTTCCTGTTTACAACACGCTTCCATCGGGAGAGTGCCACCAATTCTTAGATGATTCTTTTAGGACTATTTCTGATGTGATTGGTCCTGTTTCGACGTTCGATGTTGATGGAGGCTTCGATGTGCCTTTAACTAGTGCATGTGTCGTCGGTGGTGTATTCATAGCAGTTGTTGTAGGTGTTTGAAACCCTGGACTTATTGGAGAATCCGATCGCCCTTGATTTTTGGCATTCTTGTTTCGTCCGCCCATACTTGCTGACAACTTTGAAAACTTGAAAGTGATCAATTAATTAAACAAAAAAGTTTTACGGGAAGAAGATACATATAATAAATTATACACAACATAAATTCCAATCTTATTTGTTCATATAACCGGTCCCACGGATGGCGCCAAATGATCAAGCATATTTTCACGAGGTCAAGGTGAACCTATGCTTGATTGCATGATAGGGTTTAAGGACTAACAACATTTGACCTCCGCCACTTAGTCGTGGATAACCCACATCGGTATCATTTTGATTCCGACAGGGTAGCCGATTTGAGAATCCACCAACAACCCAGCATACGAGGTTGAACGGCCCAAAGACATGAAGGTTTTATAGTTCGAGACATACCTGAAAGTCTTTACGTGAAAGATCATATGAAGCTTGTTCGTACGATGATGTGTATGCTATGTTACGTATGAGTAACCGATTATGTTTTCAGGGTTTGTGAGCTATACTGGACCCTTATGCAAGTATACGAAAATCACATCAGATGGTATAGGCGCATAGAGTGCGACTATACCCGTGCCATATGTCTTTCATGGCAATTAATGTGCGGTTCAGGTGAAAGGACCCGTTCATACCGATTATAAACGATTCACAATAGTTGATTTCATTGCGAGGTATTTGACCTCTAAATGATACATTTTACAAACATTGCATTCATTTTTAAAATACAAACTTTCATCACATCGAAAGTTGACGGCATGCATACCATTTCATAATATATCCAACTATAAATGACTTAATAATATTCTTGATAAACTCAACGACTCGAATGCAACGTCTTTTGAAATATGCCATGAATGACTCCAAGTAATATCTTTAAAATGAGCAAATGCACAGCGGAAGATTTCTTTCATACCTGAGAATAAACATGCTTTAAAGTGTCAACCAAAAGGTTGGTGAGTTCATAGGTTTATCATAAACAATAAATTTCATCATTTTGATAAACCACAAGATTTAAATACAGTACACCTATCTCGTGTACGAAACCATTTTTCATAATGCTTGGCAGAGTAGGTTCGTATCCTTTTCTCCCCCGTAGGTTGCCTCGCGATTTTTAAATAACCGTACACATATCCCGTGCACAAAATATAATACACATAACCTGTGTATAAAAATCATTCTCTCGATACATAACATTCACTTTGCTTTCATTGCTTGGCTTGGTAACCGACCTTAACATATAATGCGCATCAATAATATCCTCAAAACAGAACATCTCGTCTATATAATATATAAACTTCGAAGTACTAAACACCACGCCCACTAGCTCTTCCGTCTAGTGAACATTCTGGGTGGGGGTGTTAAACCTGGTAGCTACCTTTAAGATTCGCGTGAATTAGGGTCATAACCGTTTCTAATTCTTAGGTTACCAAGCAATAATAATCAGGGGAAAATATTCATAACAATTAGTGGCAATTATAACGTCCAACTAATTCAATAATAATCCACAGAACTTCTGTCTGCATAATAATTCATTCGAGGAATGTTTTGCTTGTGTCTATCTCGTCAAATATTTATAAAAGCATTTCATGTATTCTCAGTTCAAAAAATATTTCAAAAGAATTTAATAAAGCAGTTGTAAAACAGCGCATGTATTCTCAGTCCCAAAAATATAAAGAGTAAAAGGGAGCAAATAAACTCACTATACGATATTTTGTAGTAAAAATATGCATACGACGGAACTGAACAATGCAAGGTTGGCCTCGGATTCACGAACCTATATCAAGTATATATATATTAACACATATAATCAAATAATTCCTTCTATATAATATTTATGTATATTAAGTGTTTTAGTTATAAATATATATACTTTATTTATGCTTTTATATCTTTAGTTATATTTTATATATGGTTATTTTGTAAAATAATCAATATTCATACATACATACATATATATATATATATATATATATATATATATATATATATATATATATATATATATATATATATATATATATTTGTAATTGGTATTATATCAAAAATCAATAATTTGTTATAAAAACAATACAATTAATAATAATAATGATTCTAGTAATAATAAAAATGATAATAATAATAATAATAATAATAATAATAATAATAATAATAATAATAATAATAATAATAATAATAATAATAATAATAATAATAATAATAATAATACAAATTATAATGATAATAATTTTAATAATAATACTAATACTATCATTTAATAATAATAATAATAATAATAATAATAATAATAATAATAATAATAATAATAATAATAATAATAATAATAGTTATATGTTAAGTGCTTGCATGCTGACCACGGTAGTGCGTACGCATCGTCTTGTCCCACTTGCTCTAGATAGGTATTCCACCATGTTAACGCAGAACCTGTGAAGGTATGCGTAGCGTACTTTACTTTGTCCTCTTCAGTACACTTACTTATGGCAAACACCGATTCGAACTTCTCGGTCCACCGTTTCAATCCGATCGGTCCTTCGGTTCCATCAAATTCCAAAGGTTTGCAGGTAGTGAATTCTTTATAGGTGCATCCTACACGATTTCCTGTACTGCTAGATCCAAGGTTATTGTTGGTATGTAGCGCAGCCTGTACGGCAGCTATGTTTGAAGCTAGAAAAGTACGGAATTCCTCTTCATTCATATTCACGGTGTGTCGAGTAGTCGGTGCCATTTCCTTCAAAATAGTCAAATGGAACAAGTTAATCATACAGAATATTAAGAGTAGTTAATAGTATTTCGTAGCATAATATGAACTCATTTATAAAAGCTTTTTCTTCATATTAGCGTTTTATAAGTTTAAATTCGGGTAGTACCTACCCGTTAAGTTCATTCTTAGTAGCTAATATACAATTCAACTACTACAATTCTATATGAAAAACTGATTATAATAATATTTCGCGTTCAAACTTTTACACAATATTTTACAAACTTACAATACTGCTTATTTTACATATAGCATGAAATATAGCACACAATAAATTTGATACAAGATGGTTGTGAAGATAATTCTAGCTAGTACACAAGTCGTTCAGTAAAGGCAATAAAGACACGTAATTCATACGTCCAGAAACAAGTCATGCATTCTGGTTTTACTAGGATTACTTCCCATCCTTGGTCTTGTGGAACATAACCGTTATGGCCGTTGATAAGACAGCGTGTTGTAACGTCGTCAAAGGGACGAGGGTTACGTAATGTCCAACAGTCCCGTAACAATCTAAAAACCTCATTTCTTACCCCAATTACCGACTCCGTCACTTGTGGGAACATTTTGTTTAATAGTTGTAGGCCGATGTTCTTGTTCTCACATTGGTGAGAAGCGAACATTACTAATCCGTAAGCATAACATGCTTCTTTATGTTGCATGTTAGCCGCTTTTTCTAAATCACGAAGTCCAATATTCGGATATATTGAGTCAAAATAATTTCTTAACCCATTGTGTAAAATAGCATTTGGGTTCCCCGCAATATATGCGTCAAAGTAAACACATCGTAACTTATGAATTTCCCAATGTGATATCCCCCATCTTTCGAACAAAAGCCTTTTATAAACCAAGGCATTCTTGGAACGTTCTTCGAATGTCTTACAAACTGATCTCGCGTTAAATAGTTGTGCCGAAGAATTCTGACCGACTCTAGACAAGATTTCATCAATCATGTCTCCGGGTAGGTCTCTTAAAATATTGGGTTGTCTATCCATTTTGTGTTTTTATACTGTAAAATAGACAAGAGTTAGATTCATAAAAAAAATACTTATTAATACAAGCAATTTTTACATATATCATAAAGCATAAGCACACTATATTACTTATATTACGCCACACGAATACAACTATCTTATTCCGACTCGCTTGTTTCTTCTTCTTCGGTTTTGGTTCGTTTTGCCAAGTTTCTAGGGATATATGATGTTCCCCTAATACGAGCCGTCGTTATCCACATTGGTTTAGAAAAACCTGGTGGTTTAGAGGTTCCCGGGTCATTGTTACAACTTAAGGACTTCGGGGGTTGACGATACATATAAAGTTCATCGGGGTTGGAATTAGATTTTTCTATTTTTATGCCCTTTCCCTTATTATTTTCTTTTGCCTTTTTAAATTCAGTTGGGGTAATTTCTATAACATCATCGGAATTCTCGTCGGAATCCGATTCATCGGAGAATTGGTAATCCTCCCAATATTTTGCTTCCTTGGCGGAAACACCATTGACCATAATTAACCTTGGTCGGTTGGTTGAGGATTTTCTTTTACTTAACCGTTTTATTATTTCCCCCACCGGTTCTATTTCTTCATCTGGTTCCGATTCTTCTTCCGGTTCCGATTCTTCTTCCGGTTCCGACTCTTCTTCCGGTTCCTCTTCGGGAACTTGTGAATCAGTCCACGAATCATTCCAATTTACATTTGACTCTTCATTATTATTAGGTGAGTCAATGGGACTTGTTCTAGAGGTAGACATCTATCACATAATATCAAACGCGTTAAGAGATTAATATATCACATAATATTCACATGTTAAAAATATATAGTTTCCAACAAAATTTGTTAAGCAATCATTTTTCAAGTAAACACGGTCGAAGTCCAGACTCACTAATGCATCCTAACAAACTACATAAGACACACTAATGCAAAATTCTGGTTCTCTAAGACCAACGCTCTGATACCAACTGAAATGTCCCGTTCTTATTGATTAAAAACGTTCCATATTAATTGATTTCGTTGCGAGATTTTGACCTCTATATGAGACGATTTTCAAAGACTGCATTCATTTTAAAACAAACCATAACCTTTATTTCATCAATAAAGGTTTAAAAAGCTTTACGTAGATTATCAAATAATGATAATCTAAAATATCCTGTTTACACACGACCATTACATAATGGTTTACAATACAAATATGTTACAACAAAATAAGTTTCTTGAATGCAATTTTTACACAATATCATACAAGCATGGACTCCAAATCTCGTCCTTATTTAAGTATGCGACAGCGGAAGCTCTTAATAATCACCTGAGAATAAACATGCTTAAAACGTCAACAAAAATGTTGGTGAGTTATAGGTTTAACCTATATATATCAAATCGTAACAATAGACCACAAGATTTCATATTTCAATACACATCCCATACATAGAGATAAAAATCATTCATATGGTGAACACCTGGTAACCGACAATAACAAGATGCATATATATAAGAATATCCCCATCATTCCGGGACACCCTTCGGATATGATATAAATTTCGAAGTACTAAAGCATCCGGTACTTTGGATGGGGTTTGTTAGGCCCAATAGATCTATCTTTAGGATTCGCGTCAATTAGGGTGTCTGTTCCCTAATTCTTAGTTTACCAGACTTAATAAAAAGGGGCATATTCGATTTCGATAATTCAACCATAGAATGTAGTTTCACGTACTTGTGTCTATTTTGTAAATCATTTATAAAACCTGCATGCATTCTCATCCCAAAAATATTAGATTTTAAAAGTGGGACTATAACTCACTTTCACAGATTTTTACTTCGTCGGGAAGTAAGACTTGGTCACTGGTTGATTCACGAACCTATAACAATATATACATATATATCAAAGTATGTTCAAAATATATTTACAACACTTTTAATATATTTTGGTGTTTTAAGTTTATTAAGTCAGCTGTCCTCGTTAGTAACCTACAACTAGTTGTCCACAGTTAGATATACAGAAATAAATCGATAAATATTATCTTGAATCAATCCACGACCCAGTGTATACGTATCTCAGTATTGATCACAACTCAAACTATACATATTTTGGAATCAACCTCAACCCTGTATAGCTAACTCCAACATTCACATATAGAGTGTCTATGGTTGTTCCGAAATATATATAGATGTGTCGACATGATAGGTCGAAACATTGTATACGTGTCTATGGTATCTCAAGATTACATAATATACAATACAAGTTGATTAAGTTATGGTTGGAATATATTTGTTACCAATTTTCACGTAGCTAAAATGAGAAAAATTATCCAATCTTGTTTTACCCATAACTTCTTCATTTTAAATCCGTTTTGAGTGAATCAAATTGCTATGGTTTCATATTGAACTCTATTTTATGAATCTAAACAGAAAAAGTATAGGTTTATTGTCGGAAAAATAAGTTACAAGTCGTTTTTGTAAAGATAGTCATTTCAGTCGAAAGAACGACGTCTAGATGACCATTTTAGAAAACATACTTCCACTTTGAGTTTAACCATAATTTTTGGATATAGTTTCATGTTCATAATAAAAAACATTTTCTCAGAATAACAACTTTTAAATCAAAGTTTATCATAGTTTTTAATTAACTAATCCAAAACAGCCCGCGGTGTTACTACGACGGCGTAAATCCGGTTTTACGGTGTTTTTCGTGTTTCCAGGTTTTAAATCATTAAGTTAGCATATCATATAGATATAGAACATGTGTTTAGTTAATTTTAAAAGTCAAGTTAGAAGGAGTAACTTTTGTTTGCGAACAAGTTTAGAATTAACTAAACTATGTTCTAGTGATTACGAGTTTAAACCTTCGAATAAGATAGTTTTATATATATGAATCGAATGATGTTATGAACATCATTACTATCTCAAGTTTAGTAGGTAAACCTACTGGAAGTGACAAGAAATGATCTAGCTTCAAAGGATCTTGGATGGCTTGAAAGTTCTTGAAGTAGGATCATGACACAAAAACAAGTTCAAGTACGATTTTTACTCGAATTAAGATAGTTTATAGTTATAGAAATTGAATCAAAGTTTGAATATGAATATTACCTTGAATAAGAAAGATAACCTACTGTATATAACAAAGGTTTCTTGATCTTAGATGATTACTTGGAATGGATTAGAAAGCTTGGAAGTAAATTAGTAAACTTGAAGGGATTTTTGAAGTGTTCTTGAAGTGTTCTTCCTATGATGATTATAGCTTGATTCTTGAAGTGATTTTTGATGAAGATGAAGATTAACTACTGGAAAAATACATTCATAATAGTGTGTGTGTGTGTGTTGAGAGAGAATTAGAAAGAGAATTGGAAGTGAAATGGAGTGAATGATGAGTGGTAATTGGTGAGTGGTGAGTGGGGTTAAAAGGAGTTCTAGTTAGTTGACTAGCTCATAATAGAAGTTAAAATTGATTAGTCATACATGACATAATCAAGAGTGGAATCCCATGCTAGTTCCTATTGGTATATACCCATAGTAAGTACGTTTTGAAGCTGTGTATAATACGGGTAAGAATACGACTAGAATTCTTGATGAAAGAAAAGAATGGGAAAGTAACTGTAACCATTTTCGTTAAGTATGAGTGTTTTGATATATGTTTTGAAGTCTTCCAAAAGTATTTTAATACATCTAAATACACTACATGTATATACATTTTAACTGAGTCGTTAAGTCATCGTTAGTCGTTACATGTAAGTGTTGTTTTGAAACCTTTAAGTTAACGATCTCAATTAATGTTGTTAACCCATTGTTTATTATATCTAATGAGATTTTAAATTATTATATTACCATGATATTATGATACATTAATATATCTTAATATGATACATTTAAATGTCGTTACAACGATAATCGTTACATATATGTCTCGTTTCGAAATCCTTAAGTTAGTAGTCTTGTTTATATGTATATAACTTATTGTTAATATACTTATGGAGATACTTACTTATCATAATCTCATGTTAACCATATGTATATCCATATATATATCGTCACGTCGTTTTTACAAGTTTTAACGTTCGTGAATCGCCGGTCAACTTGGGCGGTCAATTGTCTATATGAAACATATTTCAATTAATCAAGTCTTAACAAGTTAGATTGCTTAACATGTTGGAAACATTTAATCATGTAAATATCAATCTCAATTAATATATATAAACATGGAAAAGTTCGGGTCACTACAGTACCTACCCGTTAAATAAATTTCGTCCCGAAATTTTAAGCTGTTGAAGGTGTTGACGAATCTTCTGGAAATAGATGCGGGTATTTCTTCTTCATCTGATCTTCACGCTCCCAGGTGAACTCGGGTCCTCTACGAGCATTCCATCGGACCTTAACAATTGGTATCTTGTTTTGCTTAAGTCTTTTAACCTCACGATCCATTATTTCGACGGGTTCTTCGATGAATTGAAGTTTTTCGTTGATTTGGATTTCATCTAACGGAATAGTGAGATCTTCTTTAGCAAAACATTTCTTCAAATTCGAGACGTGGAAAGTGTTATGTACAGCCACGAGTTGTTGAGGTAACTCAAGTCGGTAAGCTACTGGTCCGACACGATCAATAATCTTGAATGGTCCAAAATACCTTGGATTTAATTTCCCTCGTTTACCAAATCGAACAACGCCTTTCCAAGGTGCAACTTTAAGCATGACCATCTCTCCAATTTCAAATTCTATATCTTTTCTTTTAATGTCAGCGTAGCTCTTTTGTCGACTTTGGGCGGTTTTCAACCGTTGTTGAATTTGGATGATCTTCTCGGTAGTTTCTTGTATAATCTCCGGACCCGTAATCTATCTATCCCCCACTTCACTCCAACAAATCGGAGACCTGCACTTTCTACCATAAAGTGCTTCAAACGGCGCCATCTCAATGCTTGAATGGTAGCTGTTGTTGTAGGAAAATTCTGCTAACGGTAGATGTCGATCCCAACTGTTTCCGAAATCAATAACACATGCTCGTAGCATGTCTTCAAGCGTTTGTATCGTCCTTTCGCTCTGCCCATCAGTTTGTGGATGATAGGCAGTACTCATGTCTAGACGAGTTCCTAATGCTTGCTGTAATGTCTGCCAGAATCTTGAAATAAATCTGCCATCCCTATCAGAGATAATAGAGATTGGTATTCCATGTCTGGAGACGACTTCCTTCAAATACAGTCGTGCTAACTTCTCCATCTTGTCATCTTCTCTTATTGGTAGGAAGTGTGCGGATTTGGTGAGACGATCAACTATTACCCAAATAGTATCAAAACCACTTGCAGTCCTTGGCAATTTAGCGATGAAATCCATGGTAATGTTTTTCCATTTCCATTCCGGGATTTTGGGTTGTTGAAGTAGACCTGATGGTTTCTGATGCTCAGCTTTGACCTTAGAACACGTCAAACATTCTCCTACGTATTTAGCAACATCGGCTTTCATACCCGGCCACCAAAAATGTTTCTTGAGATCCTTGTACATCTTCCCCGTTCCAGGATGTATTGAGTATCTGGTTTTATGAGCTTCTCTAAGTACCATTTCTCTCATATCTCCAAATTTTGGTACCCAAATCCTTTCAGCCCTATACCGGGTTCCGTCTTCCCGAATATTAAGATGCTTCTCTGATCCTTTGGGTATTTCATCCTTTAAATTTCCCTCTTTTAAAACTCCTTGTTGTGCCTCCTTTATTTGAGTAGTAATGTTATTATGAATCATTATATTCATAGATTTTACTCGAATGTGTTCTCTATCCTTCCTGCTCAAGGCATCGGCTACCACATTTGCCTTCCCCGGGTGGTAACGAATCTCAAAGTCGTAATCATTCAATAATTCAATCCACCTACGCTGCCTCATATTCAGTTGTTTCTGATTAAATATGTGTTGAAGACTTTTGTGGTCGGTATATATAATACTTTTGACCCCATATAAGTAGTGCCTCCAAGTCTTTATTGCAAAAACAACCGCGCCTAATTCCAAATCATGCGTCGTATAATTTTGTTCGTGAATCTTCAATTGTCTAGACGCATAAGCAATCACCTTCGTTCGTTGCATTAATACACAACCGAGACCTTGCTTTGATGCGTCACAATAAATCACAAAATCATCATTCCCTTCAGGCAATGACAATATAGGTGCCGTAGTTAGCTTTTTCTTCAATAACTGAAACGCTTTCTCTTGTTCATCATTCCATTCAAATTTCTTCCCTTTATGCGTTAATGCAGTCAAGTGTTTTGCTATTCTGAAAAAGTCTTGGATGAACCTTCTGTAGTAACCAGCTAGTCCTAAAAACTGGCGTATGTATTTCGGAGTTTTCGGGGTTTCCCACTTTTCAACAGTTTCTATCTTTGCCGGATCCACCTTAATACCTTCTTTGTTCACTATGTGACCGAGGAATTGAACTTCTTCCAACCAAAATGCACACTTTGAAAACTTAGCGTACAATTCTTCCTTCCTCAATACTTCTAACACTTTTCTCAAATGTTCACCGTGTTCTTGGTCATTCTTTGAGTAAATAAGTATGTCATCAATGAAAACAATGACAAACTTGTCAAGGTATGGTCCACACACTCGGTTCATAAGGTCCATGAACACAGCTGGTGCATTAGTTAAACCAAATGGCATGACCATAAACTCGTAATGACCGTAACATGTTCTGAAAGCAATCTTTGGAATATCATCTTCTTTCACCCGCATTTGATGATACCCGGAACGTAAGTCAATCTTTGAATAAACAGACGAGCCTTGTAGTTGATCAAATAAGTCGTAGATTCTCGGTAGTGGGTAGCGGTTCTTGATGGTAAGTTTGTTCAACTCTCGGTAGTTGATACACAACCTGAATGTACCATCTTTCTTCTTGACAAATAAAACAGGAGCTCCCCACGGTGATGTGCTTGGTCGAATGAAACCATGCTCTAAAAGTTCTTGTAATTGGCTTTGTATTTCTTTCATCTCGCTGGGTGCGAGTCTGTAAGGAGCACGAGCTATTGGTGCAGCTCCTGATACAAGATCTATTTGAAATTCAACGGATCGATGTGGGGGTAATCCCGGTAATTCTTTCGGAAATACATCGGGAAATTCTTTTGCGACGGGAACATCATTGATGCTCTTTTCTTCAGTTTGTACTTTCTCGACGTGTGCTAGAACAGCATAGCAACATTTTCTTATTAGTTTTTGTGCCTTCAAATTACTAATAAGATGTAGCTTCGTGTTGCCCTTTTCTCCGTACACCATTAAGGGTTTTCCTTTTTTTCGTATAATGCGAATTGCATTTTTGTAACAAACGATCTCTGCTTTCACTTCTTTCAACCAGTCCATACCGATTATCACATCAAAACTCCCTAACTCTACTGGTATCAAGTCAATCTTAAATGTTTCGCTAACCAGTTTAATTTCTCGATTCCGACATATATTATCTGCTGAAATTAATTTACCATTTGCTAATTCGAGTAAAAATTTACTATCCAAAGGCGTCAATGGACAACTTAATTTAGCACAAAAATCTCTACTCATATAGCTTCTATCCACACCCGAATCAAATAAAACGTAAGCAGATTTATTGTCAATAAGAAAAGTATCCGTAACAATCTCTGGGTCTTCCTGTGCCTCTGCCGTATTAATATTGAAAACTCTTCCGCGGCCTTGTCCATCCGTGTTCTCCTGGTTCGGGCAATTTCTAATAATGTGGCCCAGTTTTCCACATTTATAACAAACTACATTGGCATAACTTGCTCCGGCACTACTTGCTCCGCCATTACTCGTTCTGACACCATTTGTTCCTTTCGTTCTATTAACCCCTGGTCCGTAGACCTCACACTTCGCCGCGCTATGACCATTTCTTTTACACTTGTTGCAAAATTTGGTGCAGAACCCCGAGTGATACTTTTCACACCTTTGGCATAGCTGCTTCTGATTGTTGTTGTTGTTGCGGTTATTATTGTTGTTGGGATGATTGTTGTAGTTGCTGTGGTTGTTGTTGTTGTTGTTGTTGTTGGGCCGTTTGTTGTAGTTGCGATTGATGTTGCGATTGTTGGGATAATTGTTGCGATTATTGTTGTAATTGTTGTTGTTGTTGTATTGCTGATTCTTATCACCGTTTTCCTCCCACTTTCTTTTGACTTGCTTCACATTGGCCTCTTCAGCAGTCTGTTCTTTAATTCTTTCTTCAATCTAGTTTACTAGTTTGTGAGCCATTCTACATGCCTGTTGTATGGAGGCGGGCTCGTGTGAACTTATATCTTCTTGGATTCTTTCCGGTAATCCTTTCACAAACGCGTCGATTTTCTCTTCCTCATCTTCGAATGCTCCCGGACACAATAGGCATAATTCTGTGAATCGTCTTTCGTACGTGGTAATATCAAATCCTTGGGTTCGTAACCCTCTAAGTTCTGTCTTGAGCTTATTGACCTCGGTTCTGGGACGGTATTTCTCGTTCATCAAGTGCTTGCATGCTGACCACGGTAGTGCGTACGCATCGTCTTGTCCCACTTGCTCTAGATAGGTATTCCACCATGTTAACACAGAACCTGTGAAGGTATGCGTAGTGTACCTTACTTTGTCCTCTTCAGTACACTTACTTATGGCAAACACCGATTCGACCTTCTCGGTCCACCGTTTCAATCCGATCGGTCCTTCGGTTCCATCAAATTCTAAAGGTTTGCAGGCAGTGAATTCTTTGTAGGTGCATCCTACACGATTTCCTGTACTGCTAGATCCAAGGTTATTGTTGGTATGTAGCGCAGCCTGTACTGCGGCTATGTTTGAAGCTAGAAAAGTACGGAATTCCTCTTCATTCATATTCACGGTGTGTCGAGTAGTCGGTGCCATTTCCTTCAAAATAGTCAAATGGAACAAGTTAATCATACAGAATATTAAGAGTAGTTAATAGTATTTCGTAGCATAATATGAACTCATTTATAAAAGCTTTTTCTTCATATTAGCGTTTTATAAGTTTAAATTCGGGTAGTACCTACCCGTTAAGTTCATACTTAGTAGCTAATATACAATTCAACTACTACAATTCTATATGAAAAACTGATTATAATAATATTTCGCGTTCAAACTTTTACACAATATTTTACAAACTTACAATACCGCTTATTTTACATATAGCATGAAATATAGCACACAATAAATTTGATACAAGATGGTTGTGAAGATAATTCTAGCTAGTACACAAGTCGTTCAGCAAAGGCAATAAAGACACGTAATTCATACGTCCAGAAACAAGTCATGCATTCTGGTTTTACTGGGATTACTTCCCATCCTTGGTCTTGTGGAACATAACCGTTATGGCCGTTGATAAGACAGCGTGTTGTAACGTCATCAAAGGGACGAGGGTTACGTAATGTCCAACAGTCCCGTAACAATCTAAAAACCTCATTTCTTACCCCAATTACCGACTCCGTCACTTGTGGGAACGTTTTGTTTAATAGTTGTAGGCCGATGTTCTTGTTCTCACTTTGGTGAGAAGCGAACATTACTAATCCGTAAGCATAACATGCTTCTTTATGTTGCATGTTAGCCGCTTTTTCTAAATCACGAAGTCCAATATTCGGATATATTGAGTCAAAATAATTTCTTAACCCATTGCGTAAAATAGCATTTGGGTTCCCCGCAATATATGCGTCAAAGTAAACACATCGTAACTTATGAATTTCCCAATGTGATATCCCCCATCTTTCGAACGAAAGCCTTTTATAAACCAAGGCATTCTTGGAACGTTCTTCGAATGTCTTACAAACTGATCTCGCCTTAAATAGTTGTGCCGAAGAATTCTGACCGACTCTAGACAAGATTTCATCAATCATGTCTCCGGGTAGGTCTCTTAAAATATTGGGTTGTCTATCCATTTTGTGTTTTTATACTGTAAAATAGACAAGAGTTAGATTCATAAAAAAAATACTTATTAATACAAGCAATTTTTACATATATCATAAAGCATAAGCACACTATATTACTTATATTACACCACACGAATACAACTATCTTATTCCGACTCGCTTGTTTCTTCTTCTTCGGTTTTGGTTCGTTTTGCCAAGTTTCTAGGGATATATGATGTTCCCCTAATACGAGCCGTCGTTATCCACGTTGGTTTAGAAAAACCTGGTGGTTTAGAGGTTCCCGGGTCATTGTTACAACTTAAGGACTTCGGGGGTTGACGATACATATAAAGTTCATCGGGGTTGGAATTAGATTTTTCTATTTTTATGCCCTTTCCATTATTATTTTCTTTTGCCTTTTTAAATTCAGTTGGGGTAATTTCTATAACATCATCGGAATTCTCGTCGGAATCCGATTCATCGGAGAATTGGTAATCCTCCCAATATTTTGCTTCCTTGGCGAAAACACCATTGACCATAATTAACCTTGGTCGGTTGGTTGAGGATTTTCTTTTACTTAACCGTTTTATTATTTCCCCCACCGGTTCTATTTCTTCATCCGGTTCCGATTCTTCTTCCGGTTCCGATTCTTCTTCCGGTTCCGACTCTTCTTCCGGTTCCTCTTCGGGAACTTGTGAATCAGTCCACGAATCATTCCAATTTACATTTGACTCTTCATTATTATTAGGTGAGTCAATGGGACTTGTTCTAGAGGTAGACATCTATCACATAATATCAAACGCGTTAAGAGATTAATATATCACATAATATTCACATGTTAAAAATATATAGTTTCCAACAAAATTTGTTAAGCAATCATTTTTCAAGTAAACACGGTCGAAGTCCAGACTTACTAATGCATCCTAACATACTAGATAAGACACACTAATGCAAAATTCTGGTTCTCTAAGACCAACGCTCTGATACCAACTGAAATGTCCCGTTCTTATTGATTAAAAACGTTCCATATTAATTGATTTTGAGGTTTTGACCTCTATATGAGACGATTTTCAAAGACTGCATTCATTTTAAAACAAACCATAACCTTTATTTCATCAATAAAGGTTTAAAAAGCTTTACGTAAATTATCAAATAATGATAATCTAAAATATCCTGTTTACACACGACCATTACATAATGGTTTACAATACAAATATGTTAAAACAAAATAAGTTTCTTGAATGCAGTTTTTACACAATATCATACAAGCATGGACTCCAAATCTCGTCCTTATTTAATTATGCGACAGCGGAAGCTCTTAATAATCACCTGAGAATAAACATGCTTAAAACGTCAACAAAAATGTTGGTGAGTTATAGGTTTAACCTATATATATCAAATCGTAACAATAGACCACAAGATTTCATATTTCAATACACATCCCATACATAGAGATAAAAATCATTCATATGGTGAACACCTGGTAACCGACATTAACAAGATGCATATATATAAGAATATCCCCATCATTCCGGGACACCCTTCGGATATGATATAAATTTCGAAGTACTAAAGCATCCGGTACTTTGGATGGGGTTTGTTAGGCCCAATAGATCTATCTTTAGGATTCGCGTCAATTAGGGTGTATGTTCCCTAATTCTTAGATTACCAGACTTAATAAAAAGGGGCATATTCGATTTCGATAATTCAACCATAGAATGTAGTTTCACGTACTTGTGTCTATTTTGTAAATCATTTATAAAACCTGCATGTATTCTCATTCCAAAAATATTAGATTTTAAAAGTGGGACTATAACTCGCTTTCACAGATTTTTACTTCGTCGGGAAGTAAGACTTGGCCACTGGTTGATTCACGAACCTATAACAATATATACATATATATCAAAGTATGCTCAAAATATATTTACAACACTTTTAATATATTTTGATGTTTTAAGTTTATTAAGTCAGCTGTCCTCGTTAGTAACCTACAACTAGTTGTCCACAATTAGATATACAGAAATAAATCGATAAATATTATCTTGAATCAATCCACGACCCAGTGTATACGTATCTCAGTATTGATCACAACTCAAACTATACATATTTTGGAATCAACCTCAACCATGTATAGCTAACTCCAACATTCACATATAGAGTGTCTATGGTTGTTCCGAAATATATATAGATGTGTCGACATGATAGGTCGAAACATTGTATACGTGTCTATGGTATCTCAAGATTACATAATATACAATACAAGTTGATTAAGTTATGGTTGGAATATATTTGTTACCAATTTTCACGTAGCTAAAATGAGAAAAATTATCCAATCTTGTTTTACCCATAACTTCTTCATTTTAAATCCGTTTTGAGTGAATCAAATTGCTATGGTTTCATATTGAACTCTATTTTATGAATCTAAACAGAAAAAGTATAGGTTTATAGTCGGAAAAATAAGTTACAAGTCGTTTTTGTAAAGGTAGTCATTTCAGTCGAAAGAACGACGTCTAGATGGCCATTTTAGAAAACATACTTCCACTTTGAGTTTAACCATAATTTTTGGATATAGTTTCATATTCATAATAAAAATCATTTTCTCAGAATAACAACTTTTAAATCAAAGTTTATCATAGTTTTTAATTAACTAATCCAAAACAGCCCGCGGTGTTACTACGACGGCGTAAATCCGGTTTTACGGTGTTTTTCGTGTTTCCAGGTTTTAAATCATTAAGTTAGCATATCATATAGATATAGAACATGTGTTTAGTTAATTTTAAAAGTCAAGTTAAAAGGATTAACTTTTGTTTGCGAACAAGTTTAGAATTAACTAAACTATGTTCTAGTGATTACGAGTTTAAACCTTCGAATAAGATAGTTTTATATATATGAATCGAATGATGTTATGAACATCATTACTACCTCAAGTTTAGTAGGTAAACCTACTGGAAGAGACAAGAAATGATCTAGCTTCAAAGGATCTTGGATGGCTTGAAAGTTCTTGAAGTAGGATCATGACACAAAAACAAGTTCAAGTAAGATTTTTACTCGAATTAAGATAGTTTATAGTTATAGAAATTGAATCAAAGTTTGAATATGAATATTACCTTGAATAAGAAAGATAACCTACTGTATATAACAAAGGTTTCTTGATCTTAGATGATTACTTGGAATGGATTAGAAAGCTTGGAAGTAAATTAGTAAACTTGAAGGGATTTTTGAAGTGTTCTTGAAGTGTTCTTCCTATGATGATTATAGCTTGATTCTTGAAGTGATTTTTGATGAAGATGATGATTAACTACTGGAAAAAATACGTTCATAATAGTGTGTGTGTGTGTGTGTGTTGAGAGAGAATTAGAAAGAGAATTGGAAGTGAAATGGAGTGAATGATGAGTGGTAATTGGTGAGTGGTGAGTGGGGTTAAAAGGAGTTCTAGTTAGTTGAATAGCTCATGGTAGAAGTTAAAATTGATTAGTCATACATGACATAATCAAGAGTGGAATCCCATGCTAGTTCCTATTGGTATATACCCATAGTAAGTACGTTTTGAAGCTGTGTATAATACGGGTAAGAATACGACTAGAATTCTTGATGAAAGAAAAGAATGGGAAAGTAACTGTAACCATTTTCGTTAAGTATGAGTGTTTTGATATATGTCTTGAAGTCTTCCAAAAGTATTTTAATACATCTAAATACACTTCATGTATATACATTTTAACTGAGTCGTTAAGTCATCGTTAGTCGTTACATGTAAGTGTTGTTTTGAAACCTTTAAGTTAGCGATCTCAATTAATGTTGTTAACCCATTGTTTATTATATCTAATGAGATGTTAAATTATTATATTATCATGATATTATGATACATTAATATATCTTAATATGATACATTTAAATGTCGTTACAACGATAATCGTTACATATATGTCTCGTTTCGAAATCCTTAAGTTAGTAGTCTTGTTTATATGTATATAACTTATTGTTAATATACTTATGGAGATACTTACTTATCATAATCTCATGTTAACCATATGTATATCCATATATATATATCGTCATGTCGTTTTTACAAGTTTTAACGTTCGTGAATCGCCGGTCAACTTGGGTGGTCAATTGTCTATACGAAACATATTTCAATTAATCAAGTCTTAACAAGTTTGATTGCTTAACATGTTGAAAACATTTAATCATGTAAATATCAATCTCAATTAATATATATAAACATGGAAAAGTTCGGGTCACTACATAATATTCTGTTTTCTCTATTTCTTCACCTTCTTTTTCTAAAAAGAATGTCACAGTCAGAGATCGAACCCGAGACCTCTCGCTTAACAGACAACACGCTTAACCACTCCTCCACTAGTTCGTTTTTGATTTATTCCTTGCGTTTAATTTTATTAACTCTTATGTTTGCTGTTTTCTCATCATCATCAACCCATAACATTATCATCTATCATCTCCTAATCTCATCATCACCATGATCAAATCATCATTCATCTATATCATCATCGAACATTTTATGATCATCACTCCACGATATCATATAGATACCATCATCATCCTTAAATCGTTTGATCGAAAAAAATATATATAAATATCATCATCTCATTGTCATCGTTGATCATCACCTCGATCATTCATGTTTCATTTGTCTTTCATCATCAATAACTTATTATCATAACAACAACAAAAAATCACGGCCACCTACTGCCTTTCATATTCAAGACTATCCATAAACAATTTTATAAAAAAACGGGTCCCGTAGCAAACAAAAAGAAATGGAACGCCTACTCCTTTATGTTTCCCACCTTAAGAGCACTATCATCCCATGTGTCTTTATCATTCATTTCATATCTACAGCCCAATATATAGAAACAGATTACGTGGCATGAAAAGTCTCGGCCCATCAAAGTAACTTTCGCTTCCTAGTTATCATAGTGAGAATGTTTAAAAAAGAATATATATGTGGTACGTACCAAATTCCTTGGATACTCTAATAAACGAACCTCATGCCCCATGCATTAACCATTGTCGGCCAGTAATCTTTTAATTGGTCCCCATAATTTTGTTTGTGGGAAATTGGTAAACATTAGTATAAATTAATACTCCATACATCAAGTTGTCATCTTTAAATTTTGTAACTATCCTTCCTTAATTCATGTTGTTAACTTGCTCGAATAAATAAATAAAAAACAAGAAAAAGGAGAAAAATAATATATAGCGTTAGAGTGGTGGTTCGTCTAAATGATAAAGGTGATGTTCGTAATTTATGAAGGTGGATGTAGGTGGTTATCGATGGTGTTAGAAGGTGACAGGGTGTTGTTGATCGATGGAGGAGAAGACAAAAAAAAGAGGTGTTCGGTTGTTGTGGTTTCACGAAGGAAAACAAGAAAATGGATGTACGTATGTGTATATATAAAGAGTTAATGATGAAGTGATGGTGGTTGATTTGGTTTACTAAGAAGAAAAAGAAAAGTGGTGTGTTGTAGGGTTGTGGTTCAAAGAATTTCCCGATTGAAGGTGATCGAGTTTAGTCGAGCATGTAAGGTGTATATATATGTGCATACATATAAGTTTATATATAGATTTTACAATATCTTATATTATATATCATTATCACATATAATGTTAATAAGGAAAATAGTACTAGTGCAGAGACAACGAAATGAAATAGATTCGTACGCTTATTTGATAATTATTTCTAATAGATTTTGTTATATAGCTTGGAAGTAATCAATCAGAAGAATGAATCCGAAGAGATACCAACAAAATAATAAAAGAAAACAGATTGAGAATGTTGTCAGAAATATTCGAGTCAGGAGGAAGAAAACAAGAAAAATAAAAGTAGATAATGATGTGCAACTGAATTTGTTACGATATGTGATCGATCAATTGTCTTATAGCGGTAAGTTATTCAACTCAATTACTTTTAACAGACAGGAAGGACAATTGAATCGATGTAAAACAGATTCCCTAATTTTTTTATTGGTTTTTCTTTTTCTGTTTCTTCCTGAATTGTATCAGTTACAGTTTTATATAGTGTTTATGAGATTAAAATAGTTATAAGATTCGATTCAATTTTTGTTTTGTAGCTTTGGTTGGCTCGACAGAGTTGGGAGAAAGAACAGAGAACGAAGAGAAAAAGAAAGAAAAAATGATAGTGATACTCAACTGAATTTGATTATATTTGATTTATGTATCTTAACAATTTTGTTTGAAATGGCAAAGAAAATCTTTTCTCAATTCGAGCAGATCACCAGGACAGAAAAAAATATATAAAAAATTAAAGCTTTATTGTGATTGCTAACAGAAGGAAATAATTCGATCTTTATATTTTTATCTGTGATATCCACAGATTGATTGGAATCCAGTTTAGAGTCAGGAAACAATTTCAATAAAAATGTGATAGTTACGTGAAACTAAATCCATTCTTATTTTCTAATTTTTATAAATTATTTAATTTTAATAAATATATCATTAATAATAATAATACTATATAATTATATTAATAATAATAATATTATTATTAACAAGATACAAATAATGAATTTAAAAATAATGATGATAATAATATGATGATATTATTAATAACCAAAATGATAATTTTTAATGAGTTTAAAAATAATTAATAAAAATAGTAATAATAATATTATTTATGACTAATAATAAATTATATTATTTTCTACTACTATTTATAATAAAAATAATGATTTTTAATGATAATGGTAATTATAAATAAAATTTTAATAATAATAATTTTAATCATAATTTTTCTACTAATAATAATAATGATATTAACAATGATAACAATAATATTAGTAATAATACTATATTAAATGTATCAACTTTCATATCTATATACATAATAATATAACTAATACTGATTTTGATATTAATATTAATAATAGTAATGCAAGTAATAATAATATTATTATATCAATTATATTTATATATATATATATATATATATATATATATATATATATATATATAATATTATTATTATATCAATTATATTTATATATATATATATGTATATGTATATATATATATATATATATATATTTCCATATTTATTTACACATAATTGTTCGTGAATCGTCGGGATTAGTCAAAGGTCAATTGCATGTGTAAAATAGTTCAAAATTTTTGAGACTCAACATTACAGTCTTTACTTATCGTGTCGAAATCATATAAAGATCAAGTTTAAATTTGGTCGGAAATTTTCGGGTCGTCACATCAGGGCTTTGGATGCGTAATCCACATGATCATGCGGATATGCGTATCATTACAGCCCCATACCAGCGTATCATATTTTCTCCCTCCACACATGCCAGATCAGCCATGACTCTACCCTATCTCTCTCTATCATATTATGATTATCTGTGATGTCATGATACAATATTACATTATTCATGTACGCCCAATCTTGGGCATAATTGCTTTTTTTACTTTTTTTAGTTTGTATGATATTAAATAAGTTTGCATGAATAAACGTCACAAACAAACGTTGATCGAGACCATACACAAGATGGAAGCACGAGTTAGGGGAGTACTACGTCTTCACCAAATTTTCAATAGAATATACGCAATGCACTACACCACTTTAAACACTAAGTGTGGGATTAACAACCCTACCAACATAAACTTTTAATAACAAAATGTCTTTTTTAAAACCTAAAGTGTGGAATACGCTGTATCATTAACATTGAGGACAATGTTATTTTAAAGTATGGGATAGTAATATATTGCACATAATGATTCTCACAAAATCCTCAAGTGTTTATAAAACTAAATTTTTTTCAAAATTTAAAACTTTCCGAGCCTTAAAACACTTAGGATTACGAAATTCTATAAATGATCAAAAAACGTTTTTCGTTACAAAATAGACAAAAGAGTAAAATAATGTCAAAACTTTTCGCGAAAACCGAACGAAATTCTCCAAAACACCTTTGCATAACTAAAAGCGCAATTTGACCCATTATAATTGTTGTGAGGCACCCCAAATAAGGCCAAAAAGCACTCACTTTTAGTGCTTCACTATATTTCTGTTAAGTGCGCCGATGTTAGCATCTCTGAATCAGAACTTGCTCTTGATCTACATTTCGGAATCACACCTTTTGATGAGAATTACTAGGTTAGAAACCTCGGCTATTCGTGAAGACAAAAAACCCCCCATCGTATACCTTCATTTCCATTTTTCACTCCAAGCCACCACAAATCCATCTATCGCTACCTGTTCTTTTCATTCACTTCATAAATAAAGAAATAAATCCCGGCGAAATCATAACTTCTGGGAAATCCTCTATAAAACCGCATTAGAAAAATGCGAGCATCCAAGTCAAGTATCAAGGAGACCGCCAATAAAAGGAGACCTCGAAGAGAAAAGCAAAAGATGCTTGCCAAAAAAAAATGATGAATAAAGGTTCTGAAAAAAGGAGCGGAATCAAAAAGATTCGAGAAAAGAACTCCTGACAGTCAAAAAGAAGGATGCTCATTCCGAAATTCTCGATAAAAAGCTGGAAGGATTATCAATGATCGATCCTTAAAGAACTCCTATCTATCCAAACCCTTTACAATCCAAAAACTCCAATCACCATCCATTCACAAAAATAAGCTGAGCCTATAACTGAAAATTTTCTCGAATAATTGGTGGAGATTTGAGTCTTGATCAAGCCTATGATGAAGAATGCAAACATGACTGGCTATGAGTGATTTCATTTCTTAGAACTATAGGGCGCTCGATACACTTTAGTGAATTGAGTGACCTGAGTGAGATAACTTTAGTTATGTAACCTCCTCTCATGCTTGCGGAAAAAGATTCGGAATAACAAAATGAATAACACTGAGTTTCACTCCTACGTCTTACGAAATAAAGATCACTTGATCACTACGAATAGGAATCTTGTGTGCTAAAATCTCAAAAGTTTGCTTGAGGAAAAGCAAAGTCTAAGTGTGGGATACTTGATATCGGCTAAAAATTCACATTTTTACCTCGATATTAGAGCCCAAAAGTAATAAAGTTTCAGGCATTGTTAGCAAAATATTCACTTTGTCGGTTAATTTTGTATAATTAAAAATTACGAATACGATGAAAAAAGAATCAGGAGAATCAGAGCTAAAACGAAGATTCTAGAGTGAAAACGGTGAAAGACAAGTTACGACCCAAGAAATAAATTTAAGACCTAAGAAACCAAATTACGATCAAGGAAATCAAGTTATAATCCAGCGAAAACAGTTGTCCAGGGCAGGCCATATGTCTTGCCATCCGGCTTTCCATACGGTCTGCCATAAGGGAAAACGGCCTGCCACCATACGACCAGGTCAAACGGCTTGCCAGCCCATACGGGCAGGCCATACGGCTTGCCATACAACTTGACATACGGCCTGACAGCCGTATACAGGCATAATTCAAGCTTATTTAAAGGGCACTTGTCATCCATTTTTCACACACCTCTTCAGAGTCTCTCACTACAATACACTTTCTCTCACTAGAGCTTTGAAGGCCTTCTCACCTCCGTGCGGGAAATTAAGTACCCGGAGGCGAACGCCGAAGATTGTACTAGGAGAATTCTAGAGGATGTCAGCACTTGTAATGATCCAGATCTCGTCTGTAAACGGTGAACGTCTTCCTTAATCTAATAAAGTAGTTTTGTTACTTTAAGTTGCTTTCATCTTGTGCTTAACTATTCATTGGAAATGTTTATTATAAATATCTTCTCTGAAACTTATGCTATTGTTATGCTGAAACCTTGACGATTTAGAAGTCTAATTTACGGACCACCCTTTCCACTTATTCATGTGGATATAACCTAGTATTAGGACCTGATCAACCATAGGATACAAGGTAAGTAGTTATGTGTGCTTAACGTCACAATAGGGATATAGTACCTACGTACGGTTAATCATTTATCTGTCAAAAAAGATCTGCCCATTTAGGTTGTGATTAGAGTAGGCAATATAAAAGTTCAGTGAACACTGGCTTACTCAAAAGCATGATTCGCGTCAGAAGCAACGTTTTTGAGATGTTGTAAGATGATCCGAGGTTGAGTAAGTGATGGCAGTGGAGAGACCTCTAATCCAATTAGCAGTACCTTAGAATATCTAAGATGCACATCTGTTAATGTTAAGGTATATCTTAGTATTAAGTGGAGGAATGATACTGTAGTTAAAACAACTAGGATTAAGAAAAGCTGAGACTTTCCTTTAGGGATATACCACTTTACTCATGTACCTAGAATTCTATCCATAAGGTCATTTAACCCCTCTAAGGTTAATGTTAAAAGTAGGGATATCCATCTTAGTCAGAATCTTTAAAGCCTAAACTCTTAGTGACAAATTGATTAGGTTCATAACCCAATTGATTGAGGTTTAATGTTCATTCTAGGAAGTTAAACTCTTGTAATAGTTTTTTATCAATGTTCTATTCTTCATACCTATCCTTTTTTATCTTTATAGTTTGTATTACGTTAGTTAAGTTTAGTCTATCAACACTTGTCGCTAGGGTTAACTATTTAGGCACTTTTATTCCACATTACTGAGCAAACATACAAAAATACGAACCTGAGTTATACTTATCACTTACTCGTTAAAAGAAAGACAAGTAGGTGAATTATAGCTAGGAAACCCAACTAAATATAAATAATAAAACCATTACTCCCCCTTGGTAACTGATTCTGACGTTTTGCGACCTAACGACACCGTACAAATAAAACTGTCCGTTTTGGACATATCAAAACTCTATTAAGCAAATAACAAGCTATTAACATAGCTTTCCCCAAAAATCCTTCACTTAAACCCGAATAGAATAACATGGAATTAACCATCTCCTTAAGGACCCTATTCTTCCTCTCAGATATACCATTTTGTTGTGCTGTATAAGGAGCTGTGATCTCATGGATAAAACCAACGGATTGGAAATAAGTTTGGTCAGTGTATTCACCTTCCCTATCTGTTCTAAGTCTTTTAATCAAAGTCTTTTGTTGCAATTCTACTTCAGTTTTAAATATTTTGAATTTATCTAATGCTTCATCATTCGTATGTAATAAATAAACATCATAAAATCTAGAAGCATCATCAATAAACGTTACAAAATATTTTTTGTTCCTAAAAGTAGGAGTAGCATGTAAATCACATAAATCACTATGTATTAATTACAAAATTTCGGTATCACGATGTATATTTTGAAATGGTTTCTTAGTGATTTTTGTCAGCATACAAGTTTTACACTTTTCATTCGTCACATCAAAGGCTAGTATTAAACCATCTTTAGACATATCAATCATTCTTTTAAAGTGTACATGTCCTAGACTAGCATGCCAAAGAATAGAATTATTTATGCTAGTAGTAGACATACAAGAAATATCAACACTTACATGTTCAATGTTTAGTCTAAACATTCCATTACTCAAATAACCAAATCCAACAAATAAACCATGTTTAGATAAAACAAACTTGTCAGTTAAATAAGTTGATTGTAGCCACAATTATTCAACATACTACTTGAAACCAAATTATTCCTAATTTGTGGTACATGCAAGACATTAAACAAATAAACAATCATTCCAGAACTAAAACTTAAATCCGCATAACCACGTCCATGAACAGAGGCTGTTGACTAGTTTCCCTTATGAAGAATTGATCCATCAGTCATCGACTCGTAAGTATTGAACCAACATCTATCCTTGCACACATGGGTACTAGCTCCCGAGTCAACCCACCACACAACATCATCATCCTGCTCAAAACAAATCTCAAATATATATGAAGCATAATAATTCAGAATTGAATTATTAAATATAATCTGACCTTTCTGGGTTTAGTTGTTTACCATTACCCGAATCGTGTGAGCTAGATCCCTTACAATTATTAGTGCCAAACATAACCTTGCAATCCCTTTTCAAGTGTTTAGATTTACCACACTTCCAACAAGTCAAGTTAGACTTCCTATTAGGATCAACTTTGTTATTACCTTGATGTTTACGTTTGCCCTTTTTGTCATTATTACCAGTGAACCTTTTATGTTCCACCATATTTACAAAAAACGTAACAGCAACTTCGTTGCTTTTTAGCTTTTCATTATCCTGCAACCTGAGGCCTTCTTCAATATGTAGATGACTGCCCAACTCAATAAGAGTTAACTCCTCCTTCTTATGTTTCAAAGTATGTTTAAATTCTTTTCGGGAAAAAGGTAGTTTATCAATGATACTTGAGACTTGAATAGACTCGTCCGTGTTCATCTTATGTTGTGTGAATTGACAAAGTATACGAATGAGCTCATTGTATTGTTCCAGGACCAGTCTAGAATCGACCAACTTGTAATTATTAAAATTACTCACCAAGAACTTTTAACTAGAAGCATCCTCACATATATACTTAGTTTCCAACATGTCCCATAGTTCATTATCAAAATTAACATATTGATAAAATATTAAAAAGAGAATCAGCCATACCATTGAGGATTAAACCTCTAGCGATATAGTCATCGTTTTTCCACTTGCTCCTTTGCCTAATTTGTTCAGCAGTAGCCTCATGACCACGATCTTCAGGAATAGTGGAAGTCATAACATATAACATGCTCATGCTAGTGAGAAGAAAGTGCATATTTTTCTGCCATATCCTAAAATTAATTCCTTCAAACTTATCAAGTTTGGAGAAATTCTTCATCTTGTGCTTCATCATAGTCACCATCAATTATATCAAAATAGTTACTTTTGATTGTTGGAGGTTTTATAGTATTCGTGTAGGGTAAAATAATCGATTCCCGGATAAATCACTGAATCGTGGTATCACTTTACGAAAGTAACTATTCAACACACGAATATCACTTTGGGATAAGACAGAGATTATGTTCTAAATTTTGGCAGAAAGTAAGAACCCGTGTGCTAGAGAGTATTAGGTGATTTTCTTGTCGTATTCTCATGAATAATTTCTTCTGCTTATATAGGCACTCAAAATATAGAAGACATTATGTGAATTAATGGCCAATTAATCCTTCATAAGTATTTCTATCTCAAGAAACACAATGACCATTGATCTTCAAGTAGGTTAAAAGACTCATCATAATAATGTAAACTCATGATTAGATCATTATTGCTTTAACCAGAATCCTTTAGTTAGATTTTGGAGCTTACTAAGAAAACTTAGCATGAAAACACTTAGTCAAAATTTCGTGCTTACTAAGAAGACCAAGCACGAAAACACTTAGTCAAATTTTTGTGCTGACTAAGAAGACCTAGCACAAAAAACATTTCGTGCTTACTAAGAAGACCAAGCACGAAAACACGCAGTCAAATTTTTGCGCTGACTAAGAAGACCTAGCACGAAAACATTTCGTGCTTATTAAGAAGATTAACCACTTGGTTCCGGGTAATCTATCAGTTAATGGGTGTACACTCTGTACCTCCTAACCCATTTACAAGTGTAGACTAAATCCCTCAGTTACACTAAATTTCCTACACATCACCGCTCCATGCTCCACTTTCTTCTTCTTTTTCTTTCTCGATTTTCTAACACGCACCGGGATAATGGACGGTTCCTTTGAAACGACGTCATTTTAAAGGCCTTCGAAATTGTCCATAACTTTAACGAAAGAACAAGGTAATCCACTAGAATCAGGAACTGTGTATTATGTTCTAGCATCAAACAATAATATCTTGTATTCAGTTGTGTACGATAACAGTTTTTGCATCAATCTTACTTTTAGGCTTAATAACCACCCAAGTGCAGAATGTACGTGTGAAGTAGAAGAAAACTAGGAAAACAAGGAAGCTCTAAAGTGAAAACAAATTGCACTTGCATCGATCCTTGTTGCATGTGCAGTAGGTGTTGTAAAAACAATAGATTCGAGACATACCCGAAAGCTAGAACCGAAAGCGAATATGATCGATGTTTAGATTACCGGTTGGGAAAACAATCACGAAAAGGAGCACTTTCAATTTCACGGCCTAAGTTCCTTCAACAGTTTGCAATGTTTCACATGAACAAATGTACTCACAATCTCTCAACTTACTAATATATGCTATTTTCTATGATTTTTATATTTCAAACAATGAGATGGAGCCACAATATAAAGGGTCATCAAGTGAGACTTCATGGCATATATAAAGTCTCCATTAAGTTCATTAACCATAATGTTAATGAGTGAAACTCAAAAGTTTGTGGGTTTAAAACTATTAATTTCCAACATCTCCCAATCACACACAAACCATTTTGATATAGTCATATAGCTTGAGAAATATATCGTGTAGTACGCAAAACATTCATACTGGGAACTAGGCTGTGCGACTGGCATACTTTGAGAGCTCATTTGCTATACATCTGTTAGGAATATATAGCATCTCAATAAACTTAGAAATAGTAGATTTAGTATGCAATATCCTAGACCATTAATCATATTAGTAACTCGCATGATCTCAGTTTTACTCACAAAACCCTAATGTATTCACAATTACCTTTTATCACTAAGACTTGTCGCAAAGACAAAAGATAACTGCTCGACCGGTGAATACAAGTTTAATGTGAACTTCGAATGATCTTCTTTTTTCTTAGAGTCCATTGACCTTAGCTCAACTTTCTTTTCTAAGAATGTCCAGCCAGGTTGAATCACTCATAACCTTTAAGCAATGCCTTAAGATAGCAAACAATAAACTAAGCTTTAAGAGACAAGAAAAAGTCATACGGATATTAAATTGAGGTTACTAATACATCAAGGACTCACATAATATAGAAGTAGAAATCTTTTTTCTATTTCCCTTATTGGTCATCTTGATCATGAAATGTCCCGTTCTTATTGATTAAAAACGTTCCATATTAATTGATTTCGTTGCGAGGTTTTGACCTCTATATGAGACGTTTTTCAAAGACTGCATTCATTTTAAAACAAACCATAACCTTTATTTCATCAATAAATGTTTAAAAAGCTTTACGTAGATTATCAAATAATGATAATCTAAAATATCCTGTTTACACACGACCATTACATAATGGTTTACAATACAAATATGTTACAACAAAATAAGTTTCTTGAATGCAGTTTTTACACAATATCATACAAGCATGGACTCCAAATCTCGTCCTTATTTAAGTATGCGATAGCGGAAGCTCTTAATAATCACCTGAGAATAAACATGCTTAAAACGTCAACAAAAATGTTGGTGAGTTATAGGTTTAACCTATATATATCAAATCGTAACAATAGACCACAAGATTTCATATTTCAATACACATCCCATACATAGAGATAAAAATCATTCATATGGTGAACACCTGGTAACCGACATTAACAAGATGCATATATAAGAATATCCCCATCATTCCGGGACACCCTTCGGATATGATATAAATTTCAAAGTACTAAAGCATCCGGTACTTTGGATGGGGTTTGTTAGGTCCAATAGATCTATCTTTAGGATTCGCGTCAATTAGGGTGTCTGTTCCCTAATTCTTAGATTACCAGACTTAATAAAAATGGGCATATTCGATTTCGATAATTCAACCATAGAATGTAGTTTCACGTACTTGTGTCTATTTTGTAAATCATTTATAAAACCTGCATGTATTCTCATCCCAAAAATATTAGATTTTAAAAGTGGGACTATAACTCACTTTCACAGATTTTTACTTCGTCGGGAAGTAAGACTTGGCCACTGGTTGATTCACGAACCTATAACAATATATACATATATATCAAAGTATGTTCAAAATATATTTACAACACTTTTAATATATTTTGATGTTTTATGTTTATTAAGTCAGCTGTCCTCGTTAGTAACCTACAACTAGTTGTCCACAGTTAGATGTACAGAAATAAATCGATAAATATTATCTTGAATCAATCCACGACCCAGTGTATACGTATCTCAGTATTGATCACAACTCAAACTATATATATTTTGGAATCAACCTCAACCCTGTATAGCTAACTCCAACATTCACATATAGAGTGTCTATGGTTGTTCCGAAATATATATAGATGTGTCGACATGATAGGTCGAAATATTGTATACGTGTCTATGGTATCTCAAGATTACATAATATACAATACAAGTTGATTAAGTTATGGTTGGAATAGATTTGTTACCAATTTTCACGTAGCTAAAATGAGAAAAATTATCCAATCTTGTTTTACCCATAACTTCTTCATTTTAAATCCGTTTTGAGTGAATCAAATTGCTATGGTTTCATATTGAACTCTATTTTATGAATCTAAACAGAAAAAGTATAGGTTTATAGTCGGAAAAATAAGTTACAAGTCGTTTTTGTAAAGGTAGTCATTTCAGTCGAAAGAACGACGTCTAGATGACCATTTTAGAAAACATACTTTCACTTTGAGTTTAACCATAATTTTTGGATATAGTTTCATGTTCATAATAAAAATCATTTTCTCAGAATAACAACTTTTAAATCAAAGTTTATCATAGTTTTTAATTAACTAACCCAAAACAGCCCGCGGTGTTACTACGACGGCGTAAATCCGGTTTTACGGTGTTTTTCGTGTTTCCAGGTTTTAAATCATTAAGTTAGCATATCATATAGATATAGAACATGTGTTTAGTTAATTTTAAAAGTCAAGTTAGAAGGATTAACTTTTGTTTTCGAACAAGTTTAGAATTAACTAAACTATGTTCTAGTGATTACGAGTTTAAACCTTCGAATAAGATAGTTTTATATATATGAATCGAATGATGTTATGAACATCATTACTACCTCAAGTTTAGTAGGTAAACCTACTGGAAGTGACAAGAAATGATCTAGCATCAAAGGTTCTTGGATGGCTTGAAAGTTCTTGAAGTAGGATCATGACACAAAAACAAGTTCAAGTAAGATTTTTACTCGAATTAGATAGTTTATAGTTATAGAAATTGAATCAAAGTTTGAATATGAATATTACCTTGAATAAGAAAGATAACCTACTGTATATAACAAAGGTTTCTTGATCTTAGATGATTACTTGGAATGGATTAGAAAGCTTGGAAGTAAATTAGTAAACTTGAAGGGATTTTTGAAGTGTTCTTGAAGTGTTCTTCCTATGATGATTATAGCTTGATTCTTGAAGTGGTTTTTGATGAAGATGATGATTAACTACTAGAAAAATACATTCATAATAGTGTGTGTGTGTGTGTTGAGAGAGAATTAGAAAGAGAATTGGAAGTGAAATGGAGTGAATGATGAGTGGTAATTGGTGAGTGGTGAGTGGGGTTAAAAGGAGTTCTAGTTAGTTGACTAGCTCATGGTAGAAGTTAAAATTGATTAGTCATACATGACATAATCAAGAGTGGAATCCCATGCTAGTTCCTATTGGTATATACCCATAGTAAGTACGTTTTGAAGCTGTGTATAATAAGGGTAAGAATACGACTAGAATTCTTGATGAAAGAAAAGAATGGGAAAGTAACTGTAACCATTTTCGTTAAGTATGAGTGTTTTGATATATGTCTTGAAGTCTTCCAAAAGTATTTTAATACCTATAAATACACTACATGTGTATACATTTTAACTGAGTCGTTAAGTCATCGTTAGTCATTACATGTAAGTGTTGTTTTGAAACCTTTAAGTTAACGATCTCAATTAATGTTGTTAACCCATTGTTTATTATATCTAATGAGATATTAAATTATTATATTATCATGATATTATGATATATTAATATATCTTAATATGATATATATACATTTAAATGTCGTTACAACGATAATCGTTACATATATGTCTCGTTTCGAAATCCTTAAGTTAGTAGTCTTGTTTATATGTATATAACTCATTGTTAATATACTTATGGAGATACTTACTTATCATAATCTCATGTTAACCATATGTATATCCATATATATATATCGACATGTCGTTTTTACAAGTTTTAACGTTCGTGAATCGCCGGTCAACTTGGGTGGTCAATTGTCTATATGAAACATATTTCAATTAATCAAGTCTTAACAAGTTTGATTGCTTAACATGTTGGAAACATTTAATCATGTAAATATCAATCTCAATTAATATATATAAACATGGAAAAGTTCGGGTCACTACAGATCACATGTGGTATGAAAATGCTGCAACATTTTTCCTTTCACAATGTAGGTATGTCTTTAAATCAATGTTGTACATATGATAGTTCAAACATACTAAATGTTCAAAACTCGAGTTCACTTATCTACTCATAAAACTCTTAAGAACTCACATATGGATACTGATGACAAATAAGATGAATTCTGAGAATTCACATAATATTTGTACACTTACAAATGTGGCGGCTAATTATCTCAATCTTGAGCTCTCAATAGTCACTAAACCAATATGCTTAATATGCACCACTTTTTCATTTGTCACATAGAATGGAATTGATTACCCATGTGAGTGGGCTAATCTTATATCTTTCTGACATACTTTTCTCGATTCTCAACACAAAGAGCGAACAATAAAACAAGGATTTAAAAGGAAACCCATTACATAGGTATAAACTTAAACTTGTAAGAACATGTATTAAAGTAGTACATTTATCAAAATCTACACAATCCTTGAAACCTAACATGCTTAAAAAAAAGCATCTCTAGGTATGGGTTTTGTCAAAGGATCTGCTACCATATCATGCGTAGATATATACTCCATACTTACTTCCTTTTTTGCAACCTTTTCCTTCACAAAAATGTACTTCATGTCTATGTGCTTTGTCTTACAATGGAACTTGGGGTCTTTTGGATATGCAATGACTACCTCAGTATCAAAGTATATCAATGCTCGATCAATGGTATTTCCAACAGCCCCCAAGCTACTAAAAAAACGATTAAGCTACACAACTTCTAGTACAACAGTTGAAAAAATACCACAAATTCAGCTTCCATTGTAGACAATGTTATACATGATTGTTTCTTGATACTCTAAGATATAGCATCTTTGTTTGACAGAAAAACAAATCCAGAGGTGGATTTTTTTTCATCCATATCTCTTCCCCAATCAGCTTCAGTATAGCTTCTGATTTGTAGATCATTTTCTTCATAGCACAATGAGTAATGACTGGTACCCTTAAGATACCTAAATATCCTTTTCACGACTTTTCAATGTGTTAAACATGGATTGGATTGATATCGGATTACCATGCCAACAACAAAGCAGATATCCGGTCTGGTACATATCATAGCATACATGAGACTTCCAACCACACTAGCATAAGGAACATTTTTTATTTTCTGTTTCTCTTGTAGAGTTTTTGGACACCCTCTAATGCTCAACGTATCACCCAATAGACATAGGAGTGTCTATGGGGTTACATTTATGCATGTTAAAACGTTCAAGAATCTTGTTGATATAAGTCTCTTGCGGAAGAGCCAACAACTTCCTTGAACGATCCCTTGAATTCTTAACTCCAAGGATATATTCGGCTTCACCCCTATCCTTCATTTTAAAGTTAGATGATAACCATATTTTAACCTCGAAAACATACTCCTTGTCATTTCAAACAATCAATATATCATCAACATATAATGACAATATGACAAATTTTCCTTTAGAACTTTTGGTATAAACACAAGTATCTTCATCGACCGCTTTAAAGCCATGTGACGTGATGTATATACAATTGTCTTGATGATTGCTTGAGGCCATATATTGATTTAAGCAATCTACAAACCTTATGTTCGTGGCCTTCTTTGATGAAACCCGTCGGCTGTTCCATATAGATTTCTTCATCTAAATTATCATTGAGGAAAGCATTCTATACATCTATTTGATGTAATTCAAGGTTTATGCTTGCCACTGTTGCTAGAATCAAATGAAGTGATGTGAGTCTTACAATAGGTTAAAACGTTTCCTTATAGTAAATCCCTTCCTGTTGATTGTAGCCATTGGCCACAAGTCGAGCTTTGTATCTTTCAATACTACCATCAGCTTTACACTTTATTTTGAGAATCTACTTACTTCCAATGGCTTTTCTTCCTTTTCGAAGCTCAACCAATTCCCAAACGTGGTTAGATCTCATAGAATCCATCTCTTCTTCCATTTCTTTGAACCATTTATCCTTTGCAGGATAAGTGAGAGCTTCATTTATATTTCTTGGTTCATCCTCTTCTAGCTGAAACATAAAAGTATAACCATCTTCGATCTCATACCGAAGTGGAGGTTTACTTTGACGACTACTTCGCCTTGGTTAGTTATCCTTTGAAACAGATTTTTGGTTTACCAAATTACTCCCACTTAGATCACAATTATGCTCGGTAGCCACGGGTTGAGATTATTCGGAAACATTTTCTTAGTTTGCCATATTGCTCCCACTCGGCACATTGCACCCTCTCGGATCAGAATTATCTCCATGTTTGAAAGAACACCCATGGGGAGACTTACCTTTTACAGGTTTTGTAGCGATGGTCGCAACGATTGTGACACTCTTGTTTGAGACTTCTTTTGAAGAAAAATATACGCGACTTATTGGTCCTCATACTCATTCAACTCATGGAGATGTTCATGGTTCTTTGGGTTTATCACAAGTAGATCAGTTTCGAATGTAATTTAATTTATATATTTATTTGAATGTAATTTAGATCAGTTTCGAATGTAATTTAATTTCAAAACACAAAAACAAGGAATAGAAAACTTGTATGATTTTCAGAAAAAATATAATCTAATCGAGTTGTTGATTTTCAAAAAAAAAAAAATATATAATTTAATTTATATATTTATTTGTTTACATGATTGAAATGGTTTAACAGATCGAGGTTAACTATGAAATTTTTTGATCAATTGCAGAAAGTATATTATATATTAATATTATGGAATATAATCAACAACTCGATTAGATTATATTTTTTTTGAAAATCATACAAGTTTTTTATTCCTTGTTTTTGTGTTTTGAAAAATACAAAAATTGTTCCAACATGTTTGACATTTTAAAACTAAAAATTTGTGTTGCGTTAATTGCATGTAGGTACTGGAACTAGGTATAATCGTACATTCAGTCATCATAGGTTTGTCTCCGGGTGCTTCCAAAAGTTCAAAAACTGTCAACTCACTCGTTCTTGCGTTGAGCTTTCACCAAATTATTTGAAGGAATTGGCCTAGGAAGATGGATTTTTCAGGAATTTATCTTCTTTCACCCGACTTTATGAACAAGCGGTTGCAAGAGAACCAGTTTTGTTCAAATGTTTAGCTTCTTATAAGGTATAAATGTAAAATGCATCCTCCAAGGCCTATTCGTTCAAAGACTTGGTGGAAAGTCAAAGCAATAACGAGTGGTTTGATGGTTTTGGACTTTCAGTGGCCCTAAAGACAATCATGTGATCACTGAATGTACAAATATACCAAGCCTAATACAATATGCAATCAATGCAACGCAAATTTTAAATTAAAATGCTATTCATGGTTGGATTTTGGAACAATTCATTTTAGTATTTCTTGTAACGAGACAAAAAAAAATTGTATGCTTTTTAGAAATAGATAATCTAATCTAACTTGCGATTGATTCTTTAGTAAAAATATACTTCCTGTAATTGATTGAACTCCTATAGTTAATTAACCTTTTTTAAAACATTTTAATCCTAAAAACGGGAACGTATATATAACTTAATTACCTTGGAAACTTTTTAGAATTGACTTGCCATAAGCATGTCTATGTGTTCCATCTGACCAATATGGCGTGTATTGTTCTCATCATCGGCGGCATGTTTTTGAAGTATCTTCAATTGTAACCTCAGCTGATAAGCTGAGGAAGAAGTCTAAAACAAAAGTGTCACAATCGTTCCTACCATCGCAATAAAACCCGTAAAAAAGGAAAGTCTTCCAATGGGTGTTCTTTCAAACATGGAGACGTTAAATTATGTAATGCATCAGAAAGTATATTACTAATAAAAAGACCTGCCAATATAACACAGCCGCAAACGCCTTGATTACCGAAGAAACATATACAAACACCTAGAGCAACTGCACCAAGGATCGAAGCACTATGATAAGTTTATACTTTCAAGCTTCCTTTTTTTGCGCTCCTTTTATTCTGGTTCACGGTGTGCATTCTGCTTGAGTGGTTATTAGGCCTAAAAGTAAGAGACAAACAACGTTTGCAATCGCGCAGTCACAGCAGTCCAACTATCAGGCCACATTCTATCACAAGGGACATGTATATCAAGTGCCAAACAATGTGTTTGTAAAGATAGATAAGAGAAATACAAGTACTAATATGAATCTAAACTTGATCTTATTATCCGTATTTATAAGAAGAAAGGCCAAACAATACGCAAGCCATGCCAAGAGTCTCCTTCTAAATGGTCGGTTTCAATTTATATTAAAGGCATACGCATACAATTTTCAAGTTAGATTTTGCACGAAAAGAGTGTCTGATTAAGGCATGCAATTTTTAAAAGGGTAAAAGGCCAAACAACTTCCAAACCACGGATAGAGTGTATTTAAGACAAAATTGGACAACAATAGATTCAAGTGATCCTTAAAGTTTATGCCGGATATTGGGACGTGCAAGGCGTGCGGCTGCACAGGGCCCAATATATATATATATGGGCCTCAAAAAATTTATTTAATATTAAATACCTAGGTTTATTTATTAATATAACCGCTATTTTGATTGATCCTAGTACTTGGGCTTTATTTGTATTATTGAACTTATTATTATATATGAAAAAACTACGTATATAAAGGGCCCATTTTTATTATTGAACAGGGCACATGAAATTAACAGGACGGCCTTATATGCATGTGTAGGTATTTTGTAATTTCCGAATATGGTTTGTTAGTTGGAGCCATCTTTTCAAATCGTAAGCTAACTATAAATTATCTTAAAACTAGCTATATATGTAGGTGTGTAGCTTTTAAATATAAATTTCAAACCTCAAATAACTATTATGTATATGTATGACAATGAATCGGATATGAATAAGGTGATTTCGATATTCACATCTATATAAATTTAATTTTTGTTTATCAATATCCATAACTATATCCATTTTTTAGTTTTATTTCATTCATCGATATCCATATCCATATCTAACGCACCTACACATGCGTTTTGGTTTATTACACATGTTTTCATTGTAATTTGTCGTTGAGTATGAATTCAGTTGAGCAAAATTATAACATCCTATAAAACTAAAACATTATATAACTCATAATACATATATTGAATAATCAATGAGTTACTATCCTAAATTGTTAGATAATAAAGTTAACATAAGTTATAAATTAATTAGTTTGTCACTTGATGAATGAATTTGTAATTCTTGCACAAGTCTAGAACATTCAATCTTTTATAATAAGTTTAATACATGTCGAGATTCATGAGACCTTTGGATTCCATAACCTTGTAACCTACTGGTAACTAGCTTTTAATCACTCTTTTACTTCACCATTTATGTCCAAAAAAATATTGATCTATTATTTTGAAACCCTCCACCACACTTTTTAAGTTTACAATTGTAAAAGAAATCTTTAAGTTTTCTCTCATTTTCTCATGTTTTTCAAGCTATAAAATTTTGCACTTTCACTTCTCAATTTTCTAAGAGTTTGATTCATTTTAGTGGAAAATCAAGGGTGTTTTGGCTGCTCGAGTGTTAATAAGGTAATTAATCTATCTTTTGAATTATATTATTAAGAGTGTATGATCATTTTATAAGCTTTAAAATAACGAACTATAATCACATAAAAATCATGTGAAGCTTGTGTTAACATTCCATACTTTTTATGGTTAAAATACAACAAATTAATTGTGTTTTTAATCAAACTAATAATATTGTGATAGTAAGAATTAACACATAAATTCGCCGGTAATGCTACTAAACAAAGGATATTACATACACTACTAGAAAATCTGGAATTAACTACGGATTTGCGACGGCCTATAATTCCGTCCCTAAATACCGACAGATTTCCGACGACTTTCCAACGAACTCATAAAAAATAAACTTAACACACATTTGCGACGGTTTAGCAACGGATTAACTACGGTTAGTTGTCCGCCGGTAATCCTTTTGGTGTGTATTCATATGTGTGTATTCATTAGTTTGGCTCGGTGATCGCATCCTTTTGGTGGCATTTATGACGTTGTCTTTAGAATTTCGTCATTCAACATAAGGTACGGATATTGTAGGCGATACTAGGTTCTTTTCTGTAACATATTTCCCTCAAAATCTTCTTTAAATTGTATATATAATTATTATTATATGACATGCATGTTTAAAAAATTTGTTTGTTAATTACTCTTTGGAATATGTTATAATTTTTCTCATTTATGATGTACTAACGATTTTGGATTTTTATTGATTTGGGATAACATAATATTTTAGTCTTTGAAATTTGTGTCGAAACCGTGTCTCGCAAACCTGAAATGTCCCGTTCTTATTGATTAAAAACGTTCCATATTAATTGATTTCGTTGCAAGGTTTTGACCTCTATATGAGACGTTTTTCAAAGACTGCATTCATTTTAAAACAAACCATAACATTTATTTCATCAATAAAGGTTTAAAAAACTTTACGTAGATTATCAAATAATGATAATCTAAAATATCCTGTTTACACACGACCATTACATAATGGTTTACAATACAAATATGTTACAACAAAATAAGTTTCTTGAATGCAGTTTTTACACAATATCATACAAGCATAGACTCCAAATCTCGTCCTTATTTAAGTATGCGACAGCGAAAGCTCTTAATAATCACCTGAGAATAAACATGCTTAAAACGTCAACAAAAATGTTGGTGAGTTATAGGTTTAACCTCTATATATCAAATCATAATAATAGACCACAAGATTTCATATTTCAATACACATCCCATACATAGAGATAAAAATCATTCATATGGTGAACACCTGGTAACCGACATTAACAAGATGCATATATAAGAATATCCCCATCATTCCGGGACACCCTTCGGATATGATATAAATTTCGAAGTACTAAAGCATCCGGTACTTTGGATGGGGTTTGTTAGGCCCAATAGATCTATCTTTAGGATTCGCGTCAATTAGGGTGTCTGTTCCCTCATTCTTAGATTACCAGACTTAATAAAAAGGGGCATATTCGATTTCGAAAATTCAACCATAGAATCTAGTTTCACGTACTTGTGTCTATTTTATAAATCATTTATAAAACCTGCATGTATTCTCATCCCAAAAATATTAGATTTTAAAAGTGGGACTATAACTCACTTTCACAGATTTTTACTTCGTCGGGAAGTAAGACTTGGTCACTGGTTGATTCACGAACCTATAACAATATATACATATATATCAAAGTATGTTCAAAATATATTTACAACACTTTTAATATATTTTGATGTTTTAAGTTTATTAAGTCAGCTGTCCTCGTTAGTAACCTACAACTAGTTGTCCACAGTTAGATGTACAGAAATAAATCGATAAATATTATCTTGAATCAATCCACGACCCAGTGTATACGTATCTCAGTATTGATCACAACTCAAACTATATATATTTTGGAATCAACCTCAACCCTGTATAGCTAACTCCAACATTCACATATAGAGTGTCTATGGTTGTTCCGAAATATATATAGATGTGTCGACATGATAGGTCGAAACATTGTATACGTGTCTATGGTATCTCAAGATTACATAATATACAATACAAGTTGATTAAGTTATGGTTGGAATAGATTTGTTACCAATTTTCACGTAGCTAAAATGAGAAAAATTATCCAATCTTGTTTTACCCATAACTTCTTCATTTTAAATCTGTTTTGAGTGAATCAAATTGCTATGGTTTCATATTGAACTCTATTTTATGAATCTAAACAGAAAAAGTATAGGTTTATAGTCGGAAAAATAAGTTACAAGTCGTTTTTGTAAAGATAGTCATTTCAGTCGAAAGAACGACGTCTAGATGACCATTTTAGAAAACATACTTCCACTTTGAGTTTAACCATAATTTTTAGATATAGTTTCATGTTCATAATAAAAATCATTTTCTCAGAATAACAACTTTTAAATCAAAGTTTATCATAGTTTTTAATTAACTAACCCAAAACAGCCCGCGGTGTTACTACGACGGCGTAAATCCGGTTTTACGGTGTTTTTCGTGTTTCCAGGTTTTAAATCATTAAGTTAGCATATCATATAGATATAGAACATGTGTTTAGTTGATTTTAAAAGTCAAGTTAGAAGGATTAACTTTTGTTTGCGAACAAGTTTAGAATTAACTAAACTATGTTCTAGTGATTACAAGTTTAAACCTTCGAATAAGATAGTTTTATATGTATGAATCGAATGATGTTATGAACATCATTACTACCTTAAGTTCCTTGGATAAACCTACTGGAAAAGAGAAAAATGGATCTAGCTTCAACGGATGCTTGGATGGCTCGAAGTTCTTGAAGCAGAATCATGACACGAAAACAAGTTCAAGTAAGATCATCACTTGAAATAAGATTGTTATAGTTATAGAAATTGAACCAAAGTTTGAATATGATTATTACCTTGTATTAGAATGATAACCTACTGTAAGAAACAAAGATTTCTTGAGGTTGGATGATCACCTTACAAGATTGGAAGTGAGCTAGCAAACTTGAAAGTATTCTTGATTTTATGTAACTAGAACTTGTAGAATTTATGAAGAACACTTAGAACTTGAAGATAAAACTTGAGAGAGATCAATTAGATGAAGAAAATTGAAGAATGAAAGTGTTTGTAGGTGTTTTTGGTCGTTGGTGTATGGATTAGATATAAAGGATATGTAATTTTGTTTTCATGTAAATAAGTCATGAATGATTACTCATATTTTTGTAATTTTATGAGATATTTCATGCTAGTTGCCAAATGATGGTTCCCACATGTGTTAGGTGACTCACATGGGCTGCTAAGAGCTGATCATTGGAGTGTATATACCAATAGTACATACATCTAAAAGCTGTGTATTGTACGAGTACGAATACGGGTGCATACGAGTAGAATTGTTGATGAAACTGAACGAGGATGTAATTGTAAGCATTTTTGTTAAGTAGAAGTATTTTGATAAGTGTATTGAAGTCTTTCAAAAGTGTATAAATACATATTAAAACACTACATGTATATACATTTTAACTGAGTCGTTAAGTCATCGTTAGTCGTTACATGTAAGTGTTGTTTTGAAACCTTTAGGTTAACGATCTTGTTAAATGTTGTTAACCCAATGTTTATAATATCAAATGAGATTTTAAATTATTATATTATCATGATATTATCATGTATGAATATCTCTTAATATGATATATATACATTAAATGTCTTTACAACGATAATCGTTACATATATGTCTCGTTTAAAAATCATTAAGTTAGTAGTCTTGTTTTTACATATGTAGTTCATTGTTAATATACTTAATGATATGTTTACTTATCATAGTATCATGTTAACTATATATATATCCATATATATGTCATCATATAGTTTTTACAAGTTTTAACGTTCGTGAATCACCGGTCAACTTGGGTGGTCAATTGTCTATATGAAACATATTTCAATTAATCAAGTCTTAACAAGTTTGATTGCTTAACATGTTGGAAACATTTAATCATGTAAATATCAATCTCAATTAATATATATAAACATGGAAAAGTTCGGGTCACTACAGTACCTACTCGTTAAATAAATTTCGTCCCGAAATTTTAAGCTGTTGAAGGTGTTGACGAATCTTCTGGAAATAGATGCGGGTATTTCTTCTTCATCTGATCTTCACGCTCCCAGGTGAACTCGAGTCCTCTACGAGCATTCCATCGAACCTTAACAATTGGTATCTTGTTTTGCTTAAGTCTTTTAACCTCACGATCCATTATTTCGACGGGTTCTTCGATGAATTGAAGTTTTTCGTTGATTTGGATTTCATCTAACAGAAAAGTGAGATCTTCTTTAGCAAAACATTTCTTCAAATTCGAGACGTGGAAAGTGTTATGTACAGCCATGAGTTGTTGAGGTAACTCAAGTCGGTAAGCTACTGGTCCGACACGATCAATAATCTTGAATGGTCCAATATACCTTGGATTTAATTTTCCTCGTTTACCAAATCGAACAACGCCTTTCCAAGGTGCAACTTTAAGCATGACCATCTCTCCAATTTCAAATTCTATATCTTTTCTTTTAATGTCAGCGTAGCTCTTTTGTCGACTTTGGGCGGTTTTCAACCGTTGTTGAATTTGGATGATCTTCTCGGTAGTTTCTTGTATAATCTCCGGACCCGTAATCTGTCTATCCCCCACTTCACTCCAACAAATCGGAGACCTGCACTTTCTACCATAAAGTGCTTCAAACGGCGCCATCTCAATGCTTGAATGGTAGCTGTTGTTGTAGGAAAATTCTGCTAACGGTAGATGTCGATCCCAACTGTTTCCGAAATCAATAACACATGCTCGTAGCATGTCTTCAAGCATTTGTATCGTCCTTTCGCTCTGCCCATCAGTTTGTGGATGATAGGCAGTACTCATGTCTAGACGAGTTCCTAATGCTTGCTGTAATGTCTGCCAGAATCTTGAAATAAATCTGCCATCCCTATCAGAGATAATAGAGATTGGTATTCAATGTCTGGAGACAACTTCCTTCAAATACAGTCGTGCTAACTTCTCCATCTTGTCATCTTCTCTTATTGGCAGAAAATGTGCTGATTTGGTAAGACGGTCAACTATTACCCAAATAGTATCAAAACTACTTGCAGTCCTTGGCAATTTAGTGATGAAATCCATGGTAATGTTTTAACATTTCCATTCCGGGATTTCGGGTTGTTGAAGTAGACCTGATGGTTTCTGATGCTCAGCTTTGACCTTAGAACACGTCAAACATTCTCCTACATATTTAGCAACATCGGCTTTCATACCCGGCCACCAAAAATGTTTCTTGAGATCCTTGTACATCTTCCCCGTTCCAGGATGTATTGAGTATCTGGTTTTATGAGCTTCTCTAAGTACCATTTCTCTCATATCTCCAAATTTTGGTACCCAAATCCTTTCAGCCCTATACCGGGTTCCGTCTTCCCGAATATTAAGATGCTTCTCCGATCCTTTGGGTATTTCATTTTTTAAATTTCCCTCTTTTAAAACTCCTTGTTGCGCCTCCTTTATTTGAGTAGTAAGGTTATTATGAATCATTATATTCATAGATTTTACTCGAATGGGTTCTCTGTCCTTCCTGCTCAAGGCATCGGCTACCACATTTGCCTTCCCCGAGTGGTAACGAATCTCAAAGTCGTAATCATTCAATAATTCAATCCACCTACGCTGCCTCATATTCAGTTGTTTCTGATTAAATATGTGTTGAAGACTTTTGTGGTCGGTATATATAATACTTTTGACCCCATATAAGTAGTGCCTCCAAGTCTTTAATGCAAAAACAACCGCGCCTAATTCCAAATCATGCGTCGTATAATTTTGTTCGTGAATCTTCAATTGTCTAGACGCATAAGCAATCACCTTCGTTCGTTGCATTAATACATAACCGAGACCTTGCTTTGATGCGTCACAATAAATCACAAAATCATCATTCCCTTCAGGCAATGACAATATAGGTGCCGTAGTTAGCTTTTTCTTCAATAACTGAAACGCTTTCTCTTGTTCATCATTCCATTCAAATTTCTTCCCTTTATGCGTTAATGCAGTCAAGGGTTTTTCTATTCTGGAAAAGTCTTGGATGAACCTTCTGTAGTAACCAGCTAGTCCTAAAAACTGGCGTATGTGTTTCGGAGTTTTCGGGGTTTCCCACTTTTCAACAGTTTCTATCTTTGCCGGATCCACCTTAATACCTTCTTTGTTCACTATGTGACCGAGGAATTGAACTTCTTCCAACCAAAATGCACACTTTGAAAACTTAGCGTACAATTCTTCCTTCCTCAATACTTCTAACACCTTTCTCAAATGTTCACCGTGTTCTTGGTCATTCTTTGAGTAAATAAGTATGTCATCAATGAAAACAATGACAAACTTGTCAAGGTATGGTCCAAACACTCGGTTCATAAGGTCCATGAACACAGCTGGTGCATTAGTTAAACCAAACGGCATGACCATAAACTCGTAATAACCGTAACGTGTTCTGAAAGCAGTCTTTGGAATATCATCTTCTTTCACCCGCATTTGATGATACCCGGAATGTAAGTCAATCTTTGAATAAACAGACGAGCCTTGTAGTTGATCAAATAAGTCGTCGATTCTCGGTAGTGGGTAGCGGTTCTTGATGGTAAGTTTGTTCAACTCTCAGTAGTCGATACACAACCTGAATGTACCATCTTTCTTCTTGACAAACAAAACAGGAGCTCCCCACGGTGATGTGCTTGGTCGAATGAAACCACGCTCTAAAAGTTCTTGTAATTGGCTTTGTAGTTCTTTCATCTCACTGGGTGCGAGTCTGTAAGGAGCACGAGCTATTGGTACAGCTCCTGGTACAAGATCTATTTGAAATTCAACGGATCGATGTGGAGGTAATCCCGGTAATTCTTTCGGAAATACATCGGGAAATTCTTTTGCAATGGGAACATCATTGATGCTCTTTTCTTCAGTTTTTACTTTCTCGACGTGTGCTAGAACAGCATAGCAACCTTTTCTTATTAGTTTTTGTGCCTTCAAATTACTAATAAGATGTAGCTTCGTGTTGCCCTTTTCTCCGTACACCATTAAGGGTTTTCCTTTTTCTCGTATAATGCGAATTGCATTTTTGTAACAAACGATCTCTGCTTTCACTTCTTTCAACCAGTCCATACCGATTATCACATCAAAACTCCCTAACTCTACTGGTATCAAATCAATCTTAAATGTTTCGCTAACCAGTTTAATTTCTCGATTCCGACATATATTATCTGCTGAAATTAATTTACCATTTACTAATTCGAGTAAAAATTTACTATCCAAAGGCGTCAATGGACAACTTAATTTAGCACAAAAATCTCTACTCATATAGCTTCTATCCGCACCCGAATCAAATAAAACGTAAGCAGATTTATTGTCAATAAGAAACGTACCCGTAACAAGCTCCGGGTCTTCCTGTGCCTCTGCCGCATTAATATTGAAAACACTTCCGCGGCCTTGTCCATTCGTGTTCTCCTGGTTCGGGAAATTTCTAATAATGTGGCCCGGTTTTCCACATTTATAACAAACTACATTGGCATAACTTGCTCCGACACTACTTGCTCTGCCATTACTCGTTCCGACACCATTTGTTCCTTTCGTTCTATTAACCCCTGGTCCGTAGACCTCACACTTCGCCGCGCTATGACCATTTCTTTTACACTTGTTGCAAAATTTGGTGCAGAACCCCGAGTGATACTTTTCACACCTTTGGCATAGCTGCTTCTGATTGTTGTTGTTGTTGCGGTTATTATTATTGTTGGGATGATTGTTGTAGTTGCTGTTGCTGTTGTTGTTGTTGTTGTTGGGCCGTTTGTTGTAGTTGCGATTGATGTTGCGATTGTTGGGATAATTGTTGCGATTATTGTTGTAATTGCTGTTGTTGTTGTATTGGTGATTCTTATCACCGTTTTCCTCCCATTTTCTTTTGACTTGCTTCACATTGGCCTCTTCAGCAGTCTGTTCTTTAATTCTTTCTTCAATCTGGTTCACTAGTTTGTGAGCCATTCTACATGCCTGTTGTATGGAGGCGGGCTCGTGTGAACTTATATCTTCTTGGATTCTTTCCGGTAATCCTTTCACAAACGCGTCGATCTTTTCTTCCTCATCTTCGAATGCTCCCGGACACAATAGGCACAATTCTGTGAATCATCTTTCGTACGTGGTAATATCAAATCCTTTGGTTCGTAACCCTCTAAGTTCTGTCTTGATCTTATTGACCTCGATTCTGGGACGGTACTTCTCGTTCATCAAGTGCTTGAATGCTGACCACGGTAGTGCGTACGCATCGTCTTGTCCCACTTGCTCTAGATAGGTATTCCACCATGTTAATGCAGAACCTGTGAAGGTATGCGTAGCGTACTTCACTTTGTCCTCTTCAGTACACTTACTTATGGCAAACACCGATTCGACCTTCTCGGTCCACCGTTTCAATCCGATCGGTCCTTCGGTTCCATCAAATTCCAAAGTTTTGCAGGCAGTGAATTCTTTGTAGGTGCATCCTACACGATTTCCTATACTGCTAGATCCAAGGTTATTGTTGGTATGTAGCACAGCCTGTACTGCGGCTATGTTTGAAGCTAGAAAAGTACGGAATTCCTCTTCATTCATATTCACGGTGTGTCGAGTAGTCGGTGCCATTTCCTTCAAAATAGTCAAATGGAACAAGTTAATCATACAGAATATTAAGAGTAGTTAATAGTATTTCGTAGCATAATATGAACTCATTTATAAAAGCTTTTTCTTCATAATAGCGTTTTATAAGTTTAAATTCGGGTAGTACCTACCTGTTAAGTTCATACTTAGTAGCTAATATACAATTCAACTACTACAATTCTATATGAAAAACTGATTATAATAATATTTCGCGTTCAAACTTTTACACAATATTTTACAAACTTACAATACCGCTTATTTTACATATAGCATGAAATATAGCACACAATAAATTTGATACAAGATGGTTGTGAAGATAATTCTAGCTAGTACACAAGTCGTTCAGCAAAGGCAATAAAGACACGTAATTCATACGTCCAGAAACAAGTCATGCATTCTGGTTTTACTAGGACTACTTCCCATCCTTGGTCTTGTGGAACATAACCGTTATGGCCGTTGATAAGACAGCGTGTTGTAACGTCGTCAAAGGGATGAGGGTTACGTAATGTCCAACAGTCCCGTAACAATCTAAAAACCTCATTTCTTACCCCAATTACCGACTCCGTCACTTGTGGGAACGTTTTGTTTTATAGTTGTAGCCCGATGTTCTTGTTCTCACTTTGGTGAGAAGCGAACATTACTAATCCGTAAGCATAACATGCTTCTTTATGTTGCATGTTAGCCGCTTTTTCTAAATCATGAAGTCCAATATTCGGATATATTGAGTCAAAATAATTTCTTAACCCATTGCGTAAAATTGCATTTGGGTTCCCCGCAATATATGCGTCAAAGTAAACACATCGTAACTTATGGATTTCCCAATGTGATATCTCCCATCTTTCGAACGAAAGCCTTTTATAAACCAAGGCATTCTTGGAACGTTCTTCGAATGTCTTACAAACTGATCTCGCCTTAAATAGTTGTGCCGAGGAATTCTGACCGACTCTAGACAAGATTTCATCAATCATGTCTCCGGGTAGGTCTCTTAAAATATTGGGTTTTCTATCCATTTTGTGTTTTTATACTGTAAAATAGACAAGAGTTAGATTCATAAAAAAAATACTTATTAATACAAGCAATTTTTACATATATCATAAAGCATAAGCATACTATATTACATATATTACACCACACGAATACAACTATCTTATTCCGACTCGCTCGTTTCTTCTTGTTCGGTTTTGGTTCGTTTTGCCAAGTTTCTAGGGATATATGATGTTCCCCTAATACGAGTCGTCGTTGTCCACATTGGTTTAGAAAAACCTGGTGGTTTAGAGGTTCCCGGGTCATTGTTACAACTTAAGGACTTCGGGGTTGACGATACATATAAAGTTCATCGGGGTTGGAATTAGATTTCTCTATTTTTATGCCCTTTCCCTTATTATTTTCTTTTGCCTTTTTAAATTCAGTTGGGATAATTTCTATAACATCATCGGAATTCTCGTCGGAATCTGATTCATCGGAGAATTGGTAATCCTCCCAATATTTTGCTTCCTTGGCGGAAACACCATTGACCATAATTAACCTTGGTCGGTTGGTTGAGGATTCTCTTTTACTTAACCGTTTTATTATTTCCCCCACCGGTTCTATTTCTTCTTCCGGTTCCGATTCTTCTTCCGGTTCCGATTCTTCTTCCGGTTCCGACTCTTCTTCCGGTTCCTCTTCGGGAACTTGTGAATCAGTCCACGAATCATTCCAATTTACATTTGACTCTTCATTATTATTAGGTGAGTCAATGGGACTTGTTCTAGAGGTAGACATCTATCACATAATACCAAAGACGTTAAGAGATTAATATATCACATAATATTCATATGTTAAAAATATATAGTTTCCAACAAAAATGTTAAGCAATCATTTTTAAAGAAAACACGGTCGAAGTCCAGACTCACTAATGCATCCTAACAAACTCGATAAGACACACTAATGCAAATTTTCTGGTTCTCTAAGACCAACGCTCTGATACCAACTGAAATGTCCCGTTCTTATTGATTAAAAACGTTCCATATTAATTGATTTCGTTGCGAGGTTTTGACCTCTATATGAGACGTTTTTCAAAGACTGCATTCATTTTAAAACAAACCATAACCTTTATTTCATCAATAAAGGTTTAAAAAGCTTTACGTAGATTATCAAATAATGATAATCTAAAATATCCTGTTTACACACGACCATTACATAATGGTTTACAATACAAATATGTTACAACAAAATAAGTTTCTTGAATGCAGTTTTTACACAATATCATACAAGCATGGACTCCAAATCTCGTCCTTATTTAAGTATGCGACAGCGAAAGCTCTTAATAATCACCTGAGAATAAACATGCTTAAAACGTCAACAAAAATGTTGGTGAGTTATAGGTTTAACCTCTATATATCAAATCATAATAATAGACCACAAGATTTCATATTTCAATACACATCCCATACATAAAGATAAAAATCATTCATATGGTGAACACCTGGTAACCGACATTAACAAGATGCATATATAAGAATATCCCCATCATTCCGGGACACCCTTCGGATATGATATAAATTTCGAAGTACTAAAGCATCCGGTACTTTGGATGGGGTTTGTTAGGCCCAATAGATCTATCTTTAGGATTCGCGTCAATTAGGGTGTCTGTTCCCTAATTCTTAGATTACCAGACTTAATAAAAAGGGGCATATTCGATTTCGATAATTCAACCATAGAATGTAGTTTCACGTACTTGTGTCTATTTTGTAAATCATTTATAAAACCTGCATGTATTCTCATCCCAAAAATATTAGATTTTAAAAGTGGGACTATAACTCACTTTCACAGATTTTTACTTCGTCGGGAAGTAAGACTTGGCCACTGGTTGATTCACGAACCTATAACAATATATACATATATATCAAAGTATGTTCAAAATATATTTACAACACTTTTAATATATTTTGATGTTTTAAGTTTATTAAGTCAGCTGTCCTCGTTAGTAACCTACAACTAGTTGTCCACAGTTAGATGTACAGAAATAAATCGATAAATATTATCTTGAATCAATCCACAACCCAGTGTATACGTATCTCAGTATTGATCACAACTCAAACTATATATATTTTGGAATCAACCTCAACCCTGTATAGCCAACTCCAACATTCACATATAGAGTGTCTATGGTTGTTCCGAAATATATATAGATGTGTCGACATGATAGGTTGAAACATTGTATACATGTCTATGGTATCTCAAGATTACATAATATACAATACAAGTTGATTAAGTTATGGTTGGAATAGATTTGTTACTAATTTTCACGTAGCTAAAATGAGAAAAATTATCCAATCTTGTTTTACCCATAACTTCTTCATTTTAAATCCGTTTTGAGTGAATCAAATTGCTATGGTTTCATATTGAACTCTATTTTATGAATCTAAACAGAAAAAGTATAGGTTTATAGTCAAAAAAATAAGTTACAAGTCGTTTTTGTAAAGGTAGTCATTTCAGTCGAAAGAACGACGTCTAGATGACCATTTTAGAAAACATACTTCCACTTTGAGTTTAACCATAATTTTTAGATATAGTTTCATGTTCATAATAAAAATAATTTTCTCAGAATAACAACTTTTAAATCAAAGTTTATCATAGTTTTTAATTAACTAACCCAAAACAGCCCGCGGTGTTACTACGACGGCGTAAATCCGGTTTTACGGTGTTTTTCGTGTTTTCAGGTTTTAAATCATTAAGTTAGCATATCATATAGATATAGAACATGTGTTTAGTTGATTTTAAAAGTCAAGTTAGAAGGATTAACTTTTGTTTGCGAACAAGTTTAGAATTAACTAAACTATGTTCTAGTGATTACAAGTTTAAACCTTCGAATAAGATAGCTTTATATGTATGAATCGAATGATGTTATGAACATCATTAATACCTTAAGTTCCTTGGATAAACCTACTAGAAAAGAGAAAAATGGATCTAGCTTCAACGGATCCTTGGATGGCTCGAAGTTCTTGAAGCAGAATCATGACACGAAAACAAGTTCAAGTAAGATCATCACTTGAAATAAGATTGTTATAGTTATAGAAATTGAACCAAAGTTTGAATATGATTATTACCTTGTATTAGAATGATAACCTACTGTAAGAAACAAAGATTTCTTGAGGTTGGATGATCACCTTACAAGATTGGAAGTGAGCTAGCAAACTTGAAAGTATTCTTGATTTTATGTAACTAGAACTTGTAGAATTTATGAAGAACACTTAGAACTTGAAGATAGAACTTGAGAGAGATCAATTAGATGAAGAAAATTGAAGAATAAAAGTGTTTGTAGGTGTTTTTGGTCGTTGGTGTATGGATTAGATATAAAGGATATGTAATTTTGTTTTCATGTAAATAAGTCATGAATGATTACTCATATTTTTGTAATTTTATGAGATATTTCATGCTAGTTGCCAAATGATGGTTCCCAAATGTGTTAGGTGACTCACATGGGCTGCTAAGAGCTGATCATTGGAGTGTATATACCAATAGTACATACATCTAAAAGCTGTGTATTGTACGAGTACGAATACGGGTGCATACGAGTAGAATTGTTGATGAAACTGAACGAGGATGTAATTGTAAGCATTTTTGTTAAGTAGAAGTATTTTGATAAGTGTATTGAAGTCTTTCAAAAGTGTATAAATACATATTAAAACACTACATGTATATACATTTTAACTGAGTCGTTAAGTCATTGTTAGTCGTTACATGTAAGTGTTGTTTTGAAACCTTTAGGTTAACGATCTTGTTAAATGTTGTTAACCCAATGTTTATAATATCAAATGAGATTTTAAATTATTATATTATCATGATATTATCATGTATGAATATCTCTTAATATGATATATATATACATTAAATGTCTTTACAACGATAATCGTTACATATATGTCTCGTTTAAAAATCATTAAGTTAGTAGTCTTGTTTTTACATATGTAGTTCATTGTTAATATACTTAATGATATGTTTACTTATCATAGTATCATGTTAACTATATATATATCCATATATATGTCATCATATAGTTTTTACAAGTTTTAACGTTCGTGAATCACCGGTCAACTTGGGTGGTCAATTGTCTATATGAAACATATTTCAATTAATCAAGTCTTAACAAGTTTGATTGCTTAACATGTTGGAAACATTTAATCATGTAAATATCAATCTCAATTAATATATATAAACATGGAAAAGTTCGGGTCACTACAAAACCCACACAAAACAGCCCCAGAAACTGTCGCGAAAACAACCTAGAAATGTCGGGAAACACTCCCAGACCTGTAGCGAAACAATCCCGAAACTGTCGTAAAACAGCCCCATAAATTGTCGCGAAATAGTCCCGAAACTATCGCGAAACAGTCCCAGAAACTGTAATGGAATCAGCTTCAGAAAGTGTTGCGAAAACAGCCCGAAACGTCCTAAATAGCCCGGTAAAGAACCTTTGTGTGTGGCGAGTTGTACACTGATTAGTACCGAGTGTCCCTCATCCCACATGACTTTACATGTTCCGTTAAGTCCCGTTAAGTTGTTAATTCGTAATAGGCTCAAATATTATGTAACGTGACTCGTGACAAAAGTTACATCGAATGGTTGGGTTGACATGATATTAATAATAAAATGGCATACTATATTATAAAACATTTTTTGTCAAACGTAAAGCACTTAGGCTCATTATATATATTTATTTTTAAAAAATTTTAAAGTTCGTTAGCACATTTGCTTTAGAGATTTTGTTCTAAGATCTAGTAGCTTATTTTGGTTTAGTAGTACTTTTAAATACTCTGAAAAATTTAGTTTTGACTATGATTTGATTTTGAATAAGAATAACGCCATTTTTTTGAACGGTGATATCGGCATCGAATTCTTTTAATTGTCACCCACACACGCGTTAGGAGAAAATTCTTCACACACCATTACCGCATTGGATACACGGTGTGCTTTGGATTAAACTGGGAGGTTTAAGGCATGCACAGTATCACCCTAACAGAATTCTTGAGAAAACTCCGCTCCCAGGATTCGAACCTCGCTTATTATTTCAAGGTCGTGGGCCCGGGATCAACATAGGAGTTGTACCATTCAGGCAATGCCTCGGTGGTACACCCTTTAGTCTTTTAAGTTACTTTTGTATATGATTATTGGAATTTGTAAGATAGGGTCGTTACAGATGGTATCAGAGCTTAGGTTCTTTCTTGTAGAAACTTAAATCATAAGTTATGGCATGTGATATTTGGGTAGGCTTTTGGGTTGGGATTTTCTTTCCGCTATAATATTTTATATCCACTTTGAATATTCTCATGTTATTCTTCGTACGAATCGTAATCATTATATCCTCGTCTTGTTCAGTTGATGGCATCGAAAAGAAAGAGAATGTCTGAGGAGGAGGTAGATAACAAGATTGATGGAACTCTCACAAAATTTTCACTCACCATCATCTTCCTATTTTCATTACAATTACTATTTCTTTTTCATAAATGGTACTTATATAACATTAAAAATGGGACTCAAAATACTTGGTTCAATCTCGCGAAAATCATGATTATTTTTTAATTCTTCTATCATACTATATACATTCATCTTTAATCATCACAATATGATTTGACGTATGTTATCGATTTTCAGATTCTTATTATTTAACAAACATATAATAATAAAACATTTAAGGTGTGATAAATTTCATTATCAAACAACACATAAAGGAGAATAATTTTTTAAAAAAATCATTAACAATGACATGAAGGTTTGTACATTCTATTTAGAAACAAAAGGTTATTGAATAATATGGTGGAGATTGAGAAAAAAAGTTGTAACGGTTTGTACAGATTGAGAAAAAGAGTTATGATAATATATGTTGGAGATGCTCCGAGATATATATTTATAAGATAGTAATACCGTATTAAATATTAAATGATATTTTTATTAATTATTTTTTCTATCGAAATCGGCATTTATATATTTTTGGCATTTATTTGTTTTTTTTTTGTAATTTTTAAATTAGAATTAATATTAATATAAAATAATGACATCATTATTACAAAAATTAAAGAGTAATTAGTGAAATGATAACATCATTATTTTAGAGTTTTATATAAAAATATAGATATAGATATTTTAATAATGGTGTGTAACTTGGTGAATAAATACATTTATTTAAAGATACTTACTGTATATTTTAGCTTAGAGGTCCATAAACTTTATGTTATAAGTAGGAGAAGGATTTGAAAAATGCTTCCACGAGGTACATGGCTTTTGGAGGCGGCCAGAGGTTTTGTGTAGGCGCAGAATTCGCTTAACTTCACATATTTGTTTTTCTTCATCATCCAGTGAAAAAATATCGGTAAGCAAGAATAACAAACATGATCTAATGGTATATGTATTGTTTAGAAAAGTTTAAGAAACGGAAAACCAAAGAGATACACTAATTTCATTCCCCTTTCTGTTTTAAGATTAAAACTAATTAAAGGAGGTGAAATCGTACGAACTCCAAGCTTACTATTTTCGAATGGGTTTCATGTTGAGTTAGTTGAAAAAGAAAAACAGAACCACGATCTAACATCTGCATCAGCTTGTTTTCATAAAATCGAGTATAATTTACCACTCAAGAACAATCCTAGCCTACAACAAACAAACAGATAGTTACCTAGCTAGTATGGATTCCAATAAGTTGAAATAGACTTCTTCACGGACCTCCATAATATATAAAGTTGTCCCAAACATTATTCATTTTTTCTTTTATATCTAAACTTGAATGATCAGTCAATAAATGTGTATTTGTTAAATGAAGCAAGCTATTGTCCCAGTCAACAATCTTCAAGTTTCAGACCTAAAACACCGTCTAGTATTAAATAAACTTAAAACATAATTTTCCATGCAACCTAGTTAAGTATTTCAGTTATAGAGGAATGATACGATCTTTTAGGAAATAATTCAAAGGAAAACTATGCCAATCAATTAAACTTATTTTAACTAAAGGAATCTTAACCGCTCTACAAAATTCCACGGTTAACTATATAAGTATGTGTATGTATATGTATATAATGTGACATACATGAGTATGAACTTAACTTAGTTTTCGAAACACGAATCCGATTTCAACATGGAGCTGAGACTGAAACCGAGTAGGAGAGCAATCTCCGTTACACATTCATTCAGAATTGTAGATACCGATGATCATCGTTGCGTAAAATCAAACAAATGGACACCCTAATATTTGAAAGGATATATCGTGAATAAAAATAGTACCTCGAGCATAATGATTGATAATTGGAAATTAAAGAAGAAAGTGGGTAAGTTGTTGAAACTAATATAGAGATTCAGAAAGAAATTGGGAACGATTGGTAGAAGAAACTGAAAGGGATGAGGCGAGAAAGAAGGATGAGGAGGTGATTAACTTGAGTAAAAAGGAGAGTGGGTGAGGGTGGTTGTCGTTTAGACTTATTAAACGACAGAAACTCGCGAGGGTTTATATAAGGAGCAATATGCATTTCATAAATAGACCCTATTCATATTATGAAAGTTAAAAATAACATTAGACTCTTTTTAATGGTAATGGTATGATAGGGTGTGATCAGTGGCGGAGCTTGAACAATTGTTTTTGAGGGGCAGAACATGAAATGTTATAACGCGATACAAAATGATTTTAGTGAAGAATATTAATTTTGAATATGTTGGTGATATCTCCGAGAGTAAAAGGCTTCTTTGGGGCTAGTGGCTCTTAATTATTGGTAACAATCAGTTTAAAATGTGTAGTTCTTTGAGTTACGCGCGTTTGAGTTTTTAAATCAACTAAATTCAAGTCCGTTTGAAGGAGATATAAGCAAAACAGTGGTAACTTGCAAAATTGCGAGCCTTCACGATTTGGTCATATCTCCTTCATACGAACTCCATCTTAGTTGATTAAAAGCACAAACATCCGTAACTCAATACAGAGAGCTACAAATCCCACTTGCCACTCAAATTTTTGGAGGGGCGAGGGGCCCTCCTGCCCTAAGAAAGCTCCGCCCTTGGGTGTGATGGGGTGTTTTTGTAAAGTATAACGCTGATGTATCACGTGTGATGGTGTAATAATGTGATGGAATTTGTAATGGTAATGAGGTGGAATGGAATTATTCTATTATTTTAATTCAATTAGTTATTAGTTAAATTATAAAAAGAATTATTGAATTTTGATTGATTAAAATTCTTCACACCTAATATCAAGCCAAGCTTTTTGTTTTTAGCATCACCCTCCATTTTGGCATGATGAATGGCGTAATGGTATAAAAACCCCTCTTAGTGATAAAAATAATCGCTGAGTGTCGAGATTACAACTATTATTTTCCATATTACAACAATTATTCGTACTTTTATCACGTTACACGACCCGGTACTAAGAAACTCACAATAGTAAAACCGAACAATCATTATCAAGATTACAACAATTATTTTCCATATTACAACAATTGTTTAAAATTACTTCACACAAACAATTAGATTAACCATTTCGAACGAGGTTTCACACAAACTGATAAAAGTAATTCTCCAATTGGTCAATATGAGCAATTTGAAACCGCAATGCAATTGACACTGATCCATCTTCACCTTCAACAGGAAAAATAATTCCCTTACCATCAACATTAATTGTTGCAGGACCCATATAAACACTTTTGCCCCACCCAAAATCTACCCCTGCAAACGGTATCCCCAACCAGCTTATAATTTCCATATTTGGGTTGCCATCAAAACACCCAACACTTGATCCAATCGTATGAAACGTTCTAAACGCAGTCAAATCTCGCTGTTGTTTTGTATCATCAAGGGCCGATTTCACGTACTCCTCTGTCACTAATTCGACAGCCTCTCATCTTACAACAAGCATAAGATAAAGGCCAGTTAACCAACTCACCCGATTTACTACACGCGCCTTGTTTCATTATAGCATTACCAAAATACCAATTTGGCAACTGCATTTGACCTCGAATACTAACAGGAATAAATAGTTTTGTCACTTGCATAGGATGGTGATTTCGTGCCATGCTGGCACATTTCCAGATGTGTCCAGCTACAGCCTCGAATCGACTAAATGGACGTGAAATGTAAGCTGGTCGAGTTTCATTAGTCGTTTCTTTAAGTTTCAAGACTTGTTCTTTGGTAAGATATAACATGAGAATTCGTGTTTCCTTTCTACGCTCCTCTTGATCGCTAGTTTGACCGATCAAGAGCTCGTTCGGTTGAAACCTCTCATGTTTGAACCGAGGAGGTGGCGTTGGATCAGCCGCTAGTAACACGCTACGATCAAGAAATGGTCCGTTTTCTAAAAGTTGACCACGAGCTATTCGCGCCCATTCAGCCATAAAATGAGATGCACAAGTACCATCCACCATGATATTCGACACGCCAATTCCTAAACTAGTCCCGCCACATCTCAACTGAGTTAGTTGCACCATTAGAAGTGGAAGTTCATCCAAATCCATGACATCATAATCAACTGCGGGCACTAGGGCCCGCAGTCCATTTGGGTGTGCAAAATTTTTGAGTTCTGTAATTTCAGAACTCGAATTAGCTTCATAAAAAAGGGCTCCACAGGAATTGCACTGGAGATACACACGGCCGCCAGTACCAGGAATGTAATGCAAACGTCCCGAAAGGGGATAAAAGTGTACCAATACTTGACTAAGAGAATCTTGAAGCTTTTTAGAGGCCGATTCGAATGAAAATGGATCGGACGAATTTGGATGATAAAAGTAGATACTGAATGCATGAGTTATGGATTTTCCTTGGTCGAGTTCGGACATACACATTGGCGCATTTGGTGTTGGGTTCGCGGGTTTTATCACGAAGCAATGGTTAACATTTACCATTTTTGTTTGTGTTTTTGGAGTGAGCTCATACATGGGCTAGCTCAGAGGAGGTTTATATAGGGTACATGCTGAGCGTTTTAAGTTTAACCATATCTTTACTGGTTTAATTTATGGACTTTTTTATAAGTATAAAATTGATATGTGACACTTAACTTATGAGCCAAACAAATAACCTTGAGCTTCTTATATCGAGATTGAATAACCTCATGAGCAAGAACGTGTCATTCTTTTATAATATCACACGAGCTGAAAGCTCATGTCATACGAGCCGAGCTAGAAATTAATATATTAAACACAAAAGTAAGCCTAGCTCAAGCTCGAGCTCTTTCAATTTTAGACTAGACGACGTTTTTTTTTTGCACAACAGTTAGTTGGAGATTACTCAGGGGATTTAACCACTCACGCGATCATCTCCGGCAGTTGCTATACCCGCCCCTAATTACGTGCCCGGGAGGAAACCCACCCAATCCCATACGGGGCATGGACGGTAAAACCCCCTCCCCTTTACCCCCAACACGATATGGGAAAAGTGTCATGGGTAGTACTTCATGGCAAAGATGAAATTGTGGGTTAATATGTAGTTAACGGGGGTCGAACTCCTGACCTCTTTTAAGAGAGGCTTGCCTAATCGAACTCAAAATCTTATCGGCTCGTTAACAACCTTGTAAAAGTCTGATCCAATTATGACCCCGTGCCTAATCAAGCTCAAAGTCTACTCGGCTCGGTGATTAGTTGGTTAATGTTACATTATCAAGAAGGTTCATTACTCCTCTCACAGTTGTCTAACAAAAGACGTCATCTTTTCTAGAAAAAAATGATCATAATTATTGGGTGTAAATTCACATCAAAAATCCAGAAAAAGAAACTAGATATTTATATACAAGTTTATTGCAGTAGCAATTTCTAATATCATCAATTGTCCATTTAATTTAGACAAATCGATCTATAAAAAAAGATAACAATGACATTACGTTATTTATGTTTTTGTGCCAATCAATTTTCAATGGTGGGATGGAGGTTTTTTCAATTGAGCAAATAGTCCAAAAGAGTAACATAAGTGTTTAAAATTATCAATACTTTTTCCTGATGCCTTAAAAGAAATAAATAATTTAACTAGTGAAATGACCCGTGGAATCACGAGTTTATTTAAACGAAACAGTTTAAGGATATATTTTAGGTATTAAGTGAATTTAAACGCTAAAGTCATTTAGTTTAATGACCCGGCGGATTCCGACTAAGAAACTTCTCGCTGTTTTTACAAACACATTGATGTGCTTAACTTGATCGGAATAAATGAACTACATTTATTCTCTCACCATCATCTTTCAACTTTTATCACAATTACTATTTTCGTTGTCATAAAAGTCTACATTAGAACTTTTTTTATTGAAACGTGTATTTCACATACATATATAACGTAATTAATCTCGTAATGAGAACTCATATTTGAATTTGAATAATAATATACTAATAATTAATAATTATTGAGGGTGAATTTTTTTCCCGAAAAAACATGAAATAAATAAATAAGTAAATTTAATTGAATTAGTCATTAATTAGATTAATGACATCATCTAAAGGGCTTAAAATTTTTTCTTTTTCTTTTTGATTTTTTTTAACAAAAGAATTAGCCTAATAATGACATCATCATTATAGAATTTTAATAGAAAGTATAGATTGATCATTCTCAAAAAGGATTATTAATTTAAAATATGTAAAATTGAGGTAATATTTTTAACTTATTAAATGAATGATAGTCAAATTTCGTTATGTGCTTAAATTTCATCAAATTTTGTTACACGGTTGGTCTCTAAAATTACAAAATAAACTAAATAAATAATAATAAAAAATGGTCATTTCGGTATTCTTTTTTAACATTATTTTATTATAATTTTTTATTATTTATTATTTTTTTAATTTTATAATTTTCTATCTTTTATTATTTTATTATTATTATTTTTGTTATTTATGGGACCAACCGTGTAACGAAATTTGAGCACTCAACAAAATTTGACTAACTTCCATTAATAAATTACCAATATTAATCAAATTTCACACTTTTTAAATAGGTTGTATCACTAACATGCCCATTTTCCCTCTCTTTTTTGACTTGGAACCATAAAAAAAAAAGTTGACAATTTGTCCGCGCAAAGACGCAAGGTGCCTGTTTGCGACCTTGCTTCCCGGTGGACGCAAGGTGCCTCTTGTGACCTTGCTTCCCGGGACGCAAGACTAGGGGTGTTCATCGGTTCCGTTTTCGGTTTGTTCGGTGTATTCGGTTCGGTGTATTCGGTTTTGAATTTTTTTTGGGCAAAACCGAAAACCGAACCGAAAACCGAATTCAAAGTTGGAACCGAACCGAACCGAAAACCGAATTCAAATTCGGATTCGGTTCGGTTTTCGGTTAAAACCAAATATTATGAAAAATTTGAGAACGATGGTAGTTTAATTTTGGCATTACTAATGTCTTAGTTATTTACAACCTAAAACAATGACATACTATTAAATTATCAAGAATTCGATGATTTATTAATATTTACAGCTTAATTATGACGTTTACTGCTTCTATTATTAAGAAGAAGCACATAATAATTTGAGTAACATAATTATAATATGAGCTACCAAATCGTCATATTGGTGAGAAACTATTTTATTGATTGTATCCCAAACTATAATGACATTAAAACATAAATATACAAATTAAATATATAAAAATTTTGAATTCGGTTTTCGGTTAAACCGAATTCAAAATTTTCAAAACCGAACACCGAACCGAAAACCGAATTCAAATTCGGTTTCGGTTTTGACTTGATCCGAAAACCGTTTTTCAAATTCGGTTTGGTTTTTTCCGGTTTGGTTTCGGTTTGGTGTTCGGGTTAAACGGTTTCAAACCAAATACTGACCACCCCTACGCAAGACGCCTCTTGTTCCTGCCTAATATCATGATCAATATTTTCTTTCAGACATTTTCATCAAACACCTTACGTGCATCTTACGTGATACGGATTATTCCTTTGACGATGGTGTAGATTTTTGCAATGCGTGAAGTATTGATCGGATTATATAATCTTGATGTTGGAGCATCTTATTTTTTGTCTCGACTTCCTGGATTATTTGCTAATTTTATGTTAATGTCATGTTTTTCTACATATGCTCACGTATGAATCTTGATATTGATATAGCATTAATCATGAATTTATCAAATGTATGTATGAGAGTATATGGGACTTACTTGGGCTCGTTTAAATGGAGCGGAGATGCTTGCATTTGGTCTTTGGAAATCACTTTATCTCATCCAAGGCACTATCATCTCTTTATTACCATGATGACTTTAAGATACACGAAAGGTGTTTAATGAAATGTCTGAAAGAAAAAACATTGATCATGATACCAGTCAGGAGCAAGAGGCATTTTGGGTCACCGGGAAGCAAGGTCGCAAGAGGCACCTTGAGTCCTTGCGTCCACCGAGAAGCAAGGTCGCAAACAGGCACCTTGCGCCCTTGCGCGGGCAAATTTTAATCTTTTTTATGGGTTCTGAGTCAAAAAAAGGAGAAAAAATAGGCATTTTAGTGATAATCCCTTTTAAATATTGATCATTTTTACGAATGAATTAAAATATATAATCTTTTTAGGGTATCAGGAAACGTCATATTACCTTTAGTAATTTTGAATACTTATGTTATCTTTTTGGGACATTTGCCCTTTTTTTTTATTAGACACCTCTCAATATGTACTTACTTCCAGAACTAACTACAATAACAATCAAAGTTTTCTTCTAACATCGAAAGACTAAAGGTGTGTTTAGACCAAACTAGGTGGAACTGAAGCATATTGCTGGAACTAGAGTTTATGGCTGGAGATGAACTTATGACTGGAGCTTTTTACTTTTTTTAAGTGTTTTGTAAATTTTTGAATAGCATTTTGGGATCACCCAGGGGGGACTAAATCACCCACGCGATCATCTCCCGTAGTTACATAACCGGCCCGCAACTGCTGCCCTGGTGGAAACTCGGACCAATCTGAGGGCATGACCGGTAAAACTCCCCCCTCGCGCTGCCCCGTGACGCAATGTGCGAAAGGCGACTGATATTGCTCGAATGATACATATTTATCCTCGCAATATCTTTCTCGTTTTGTTGGGTTTTGAAGAGTTTAATGATCGGAAGTGATGATTTGTTGATGAGTTTGTGGTTCAAGGCAAAAATAGTCCAAAAGTCCAAATTTATGCAAAGGAATCAAGACTTGAGCCTAAAAAATGAATCAAGTGAAGTTTGAAGTGAAAATGAAGAAAAGTGCTAAAATCAGTGTTAAGGTGCGGCTCACCAGAGGTTAGGTGCGGCTCACCTTAACACTAAAAATGAAAAAATCCAAGTCAGAAGCATTTCATACTTTAAGGTGCGGCACACCTTAAAGCAGGTGCGGCGTACCGACGCTGAATCTACATTTTTGTGTTTTGACCCACTATAAAAGGAAGGGGATAAGAGGACCCAAAGGAGCTGCATTCTAGGGCCGTTTTGGAACCCTAATTGGGTTCCAATCATGATTCCATCAAGATGAATCTCAAATCCATGCTCCTAACTTCAATTCCATGAAGATTAGTGATAGATTCGCATCATCCATTCTCTATTTTAGTGTTTATTCTCCATTTTGGTAGTTACTTTTCCCCATTTTAGTTGTACTGATGAATGATTGTTATTTCTTTGATTTATTTCTTGTTTATGCAATGATTATAGCTTAGATTACTTGTGTTCACTTGATTTGTAAACTTGATGCTTGGATTTTGCCCTAATCTATGAATTGGGTGTTTTAATGAGTTGATGATTATTGTGCTTGATTGATGATCCATTGCTATGCATTTGTTTTAGCCTTTACTTTGATTACATAGATTGTGTATCTTTTCTAAGTGATTTGATTAGTGAAACGATTTATGCTTCAACACCTTGTGTGATCTAGACAACCAAATTGGGGATTTCAAGTGATTGTGTTCTTGGTTGGGTTGGTTTTCAATTGGTCTTTAGTCAACATAGTGGTGTTTGATTATCTTAAGTGATTTTGATAAGTAAAGGATTTTAAGTGATTTTAATCCAAGATCGAGTCTCAATAGTTTCACTCAAAACATAGTTTGATCTTTGAAATGAGTCTACGTGAGTTAACAAATTTCATTTGATTGAGGTTTTATGGAAGTTGACGAATGGAAATGAAACTATATGTTTAAACATTGTTGTGTAATGAATGATTTGTGTAAACCATGGCAAAAGGTGAAATAATCAAGTGGACATATTTTTATCTTATTTGTTAATCTATCTTAGGTTAATATTATCTTAATCAACACTTTATCAACACCCCCCCCCCCCAATCAACTTAGGATAATTACTAGTGTTTTGAGATTCATGTAAATTGCTCCATGTGGAACGAACATTGACTGAATACTTGCTAGTTGCTATAATGATCGGGTTATTTTTACCCGGGCGTTTGTGTTAATTTGTTAAGTGTTTTATCATTGTTTTTATATTATTATAAGTTGAACACGAAACACGTCGCAATCAACTTTTTGGTGCCGCTGCTGGAGAGCGATTTTTAATTGGATTTTGAAATATTTGCTAGTAGTTGTTCGATCCTTTTGTAACAATTTCATTCTTGCAAAAGTTACTTTTTGCTTATATTTGCTTATATTCTGAAAGCGCTTGCTTTTTTTGTGGTGTGATTAAGCTAGATGGCGGAGTATGATGCTTTGTATGACTACTTGATGTCAAGAATCAAGAATTATGATCAACAATTGATGAGAGACTCAAGCCACATAGGTTTAGATAATGGTTATTTGGGCATGAATCATGATAAAAGTTATTTGGGCAACAATGGTGATTATATGGGTATGAATGATGATTATGGGTATGTGAATGAGGGTTACATGGGTAATCATGATAATGGGTGTATGAATGACAACGGTTACATGAATCAATGACAAGCTAATTTCGGGTCGAATGTTAGTGTGATACTTATGATGGGAGTTATCCAAACGGGGATTATGATTACAATTCTATGAATGATTTTTTCCCTATGGATCAACCTTGTGATAATGGTCTCGTTTCTAATTTTGACTCTTTTGGTCAACCAATGGACTATATTTATGAGGGGGATAACTCAACATGGGATTCTGCTTAATTTCAATTTCAAAATCAACAACAAGAGGATCGATGAAATGCCCCGTTCATATCGATTATAAATGTTTCATAATAATTGGTTTTATTGCGAGTTATTTGACCTCTATATGATACGTTTTACAAACATTGCATTCGTTTTTCATTACATCGAAAGTTGACAGGCACGTATATCATTTCATAATATATCCAAACTATAAATGACTTAATAATAATCTTGTCACTACTACATTTATCCTCATTTAGACTCCCATATATAGACGTGTTAATAAATTAACACGTCTATATAAACAATTGGACACGTCTAATTAGAAAAAAGACGGAACACCTCTAATTAGCGTATTATTTAGACGTGTTGACATGTTTAATTGACATATTTAGACGTGTTGTTGATAAAAAGAGCGGAACACCTCTAATTAACATATTATTCAGACGTGTTTGACACGTCTACTTGACTAAATGGGAGGAACACGTCTACATATGTTATTATTTAGACGTGTTTGACACCTGACATGTCTAAATATGTTATTATTTAGACGTGTAATTTTTTTCTAAGTATGCCTATTGTTATATCTCTATTCTTTGAGCAATAAGTATAATTAGAATTTAATATGAACCATTGATTTGATAATTACATTTATAATCTTTTTACCTTTTAATCTAACCATCTAAAATCTAAAATACATTTATTTTATTTATTTATATAATAGAGCAACAAGTCCTTTCTTAAAAAAAAAAAAAAAAAAAAAAAAAAATCTTCTCTAATTACCCTTAAGAATTACAGTAGAAGGCAAAAACACGGGCATCATTATTTCGTGTACCATCATTATCAAACCACCATTCCAAAAGTGTAGATGGAGATCAGATTCATATAGGTTAACTGAAGCAGTTAGTCATCGCAATTCAATTCTTCCATCACGAGTAGAGATTGATGGTAACTGAATCACTTTTCGTTTCTTTTATATTTATATTATTGCAAAAATTAGCGCTTTTGATGAAAAAAAATTAGGTTGCTTTTCGATGGTAGCTGAAAAAATTATCAAACCACCATTCCAAAAGCGTAGATGGAGATCAAATTCATATAGGTCAATTGAAGCAGTTAGTCATCTCAATTCAATTCTTCCATCACGAGTAGAGATTGATGGTAACTGAATCACTTTTTGTTTCTTTTATGTTTATATTATTGCAAAAATTAGCGCTTTTGATGGAAAAAATTAGATTGCTTTTCGATGGTAACTGAATCAATTTTTGCTCCTTTTATGTTCATATCATCGATGATGACTTATTCATATAACACGTTTTGAGATATTTCAAAACATTGAATCAATGAGATTGTTTTAATATTTTGGATTAGTTTATATTTATGTTTCTATAAAAACAGTAGACAGCAGATGAGAAACAGAGAAAGGTGCTTGATTACATAACAATTTGTGTAGCTACCAATAATGTGGGTTTTTATTCGATTTATGCTTGACACATTCTTATTTCTTAACACAAACTGTGGTCTTGATTGAAGCAGAAAATGGGACAAATATACAAGGACTAAACAATGGCACTCGAGGCTAACAACAAATAAGCTGTTGGTTTGGTACAATTACTTATTCATACATTCAACAAGATATGTATGCTTATATTTCGATTATTAATAAATTATTCTTATACCTTTATTTTGCAATTCATATTGAAATAAATACTCAAGTTTTTCTATGCTTTTTGGAAATAAATACTCAAGTCTTGGGTAATGGAAGGAACAGCAATCATGGGCTCATGGCTATCACTATGGAAGGTACCATATGTTTCTAGGCTTATTTGTATAGTTAGACCAATAAAATGGTATGCCTTAATTTTGGCACACACAAAGTAACAAATTTGAATTAGTTCAGAACTTGTTTCTTAATGTGTCCTTTTCATCATCTTAATTTTTGTTTCAGTGGGTCTTATGTGTTTAAAATTTCAGTAGTTAATGAAAAATCAAAAAAGAAGAGAAATAAGCCATTACTGAAGCAGATGTTTCAACCATCTTACAAAGGTGCGTGCTTTATTATTTTGGGAGTATATAACTACACTCAGTTGGTGTAACTTTGTTTGCCAACTACACACTTACCTACTAAATTTTGCTTTACAATATTTGATTCGATTTGATGATATATGTGTATGGTATTTGAAGAAGCTAGCTTTATTGAATTGATTTTGATTTTATGTGTGTTTGTGAAGGTATAGAACTACAACAGTGTTAGATGAATGTTATGTTATTTGTAGTCCTTAGGTGAATGGAAACAATCAAAAAGTGAGCTTTAAAATTATGTGTATCATCTCAAATTCGTTCGTATCTAACTTTTTCACATTTGATGTTTATACTGTTGCTTGTATGTTTACAGCTCATAGGTACTTTCATCTTCACAGATTATTATACTTGGAATCGCAAATATTTCCATAAGGTATGCGTGTAGTGTGTGTATTCTTCTGATGTTGCTATTTAGTTGTGTTATTGAATTTTTATATTGTGAGACTTTGATTTCATATGTTAGGAGCAAGCAATCCATAGAAAGCCTCAATGTGGATACATTTGTTACAAGCTGTTGCAATGAAACAGAGAAAAACAATCTGAAATTGGCAGCCTTTTAGGTAACACGTAACGAACAACCAGAATGTAACTTATAATAAGGACTAGGAATAGTATATTTTTAACGATGATAGGGGGTAGTGTTTCGAGCTGAAGAAAATGAATTGATAAATGCAAATCGTTCCAACTATATAGCTGTATATGCATTATGTAATCTTCTCTAGATATTGAAGAGCTTGCTGATGCTGTTAAGAAGGCAAGAGGGGACTAATGGGGACGATGCCGATTAGAAGACAGAAGAAGTTTCATACAAAAGTGCCTTGGTAGAGAGATCACATGTTGGATGGGTGCTATAAGAACCAGCTATAGCTACTTTTTTTAGTTTTGTGTGTCCTTAATTGTAAATTACATTCAACGATTTTTTTTGTAAATACTTTAAAAATATTTACATGATATTTATATATATAGTTTGGTTTTGTAGTAAATTAATTTGGTATATCTGGTGCATTTGGAATTTGTGGGTAATATTTAAAATATTTGAGATTTTAATTTATTTGGCGCTTGAGAAATTCTGGTATTTGCGGGGTAATATTTGAAATATTTGAGATTTAACTTAACATTTACCGGGAACACCTCTAATTGATACCGGGAACACGTCTAATTTATTAAATTAGACGTATTAATTTGATTAATTAGACGTGTCATTTACAATTAGACATGTTAATTTAATCAATTAGACGTGTTAATTTAATTAATTAGACGTGTTCCGGGAACACGTCTAATTGACAAAAAATGAGTAACACGTCCAATTGAGTTTATTAGACCGGTTCAAGGAACCGCACTAATTAACATTATCAATTAGAGCCGCGCCATCTAGACGTGTTAAATAACACGTCTAAATAAGCTTTTCCACACGTCTAAATGAACCGAAATGTAGTAGTGTGTTGAACTCAACGACTCGAATGCAACGTCTTTTGAAATATGCCATGAATGACTCCAAGTAATATCTTTAAAATGAGCAAATGCACAGCGGAAGATTTCTTTCATACCTGAGAATAAACATGCTTAAAAGTGTCAACCAAAAGGTTGGTGAGTTCATTAGTTTATCATCAACAATCATATCCATGATTTTAATAGACCACAAGATTTTCGTTTATTCATTACACATAACATGTGTATAAAAATCATTCATATGGTGAACACCTGGTAACCGACATTAACATAATGCATATAGAATATCCCCAAAACAGAATCCTCTCGTCTGTAATAATAACTCTAAGTACTAAAGCATTCCATTTTCCAGAATGGGGGGGTGTTAGTGCCCATAGATCTACCTTTAGGATTCACGTCAATTAGGGGCTAGTTCCCTAAATCTTAGGTTACCAAGTTAAAAGGGGCGATATTCGGTCTAATAATCTAACCATAGAATGTAGTTTTGAGTATTTGTGTCTATTTCGTCAAACATTTATAAAACAGCGCATGTAATCTCAGCCCAAAAATATATATTGTAAAAGCATTTAGTAAAAAGGGATCAAATGAAACTCACGATACTGTATTTCGTAGTGATTTACGCATATGACGGCACTGAACAAGTGCGGGGTTGGTCTTGGATTCACGAACCTATTATCAGTTACTTACACATTAAAACATATAACAAGTTTATATATTAATAATATTAATATACTTGTTATATTAATGATTCATATTATATTTATAATTATATTAAATTATATTTATTCTATACTTTAAGTAATTAGTTTATATAAAGTTTAATTAATACCATTTTAATGATTAAAACTGAAGTGATATGTATTATTAATATAATTGTATTACATGTAGTAAATATATTTTTATATCAAATATTTGATAAAATAATAATAATAATAAACAAAAGTTGTATTATTTTGTAATAATAATAATAATAATGTTAAAATTAATAATTACTGCTAATGATAATAATAATCTTGATAATAAATAATAATCATTTTTGTAGAACTAATAATATTCTAATAATAATATTAGTGATAATGATAAAAATATATAATTTTAGTAATAACGATATTTTTAATAATAACGATAATAATAATTTTAATATTAGTAATAAAATTATAAATTGTCTTAATAATAATATTTACTAATAATATTTTTCATAATAATGGTAATAATAATAATATTTTATAAAAATAATAATTCTATCAAAAATGATATTTCTTAATAATAATTCTAAGATGATAATAATAATAATATTTTATAATAAAAATGATATTTCTATTAGAAATGATAATTTTAATATCAATGATACTTCTAATAATGATAAAAATGAAAATTTTATCTATGCCATATTCTTAACAGTATCTTAACTAAATTCTACTACTTATGCTTGTTATTTCGTAATCATCTTATTTAGTCGATTTTTGTCCACTTCTATAACATAACCCTATAGTCATAATCATAATCATCATCATAATAATAATAATAATAATAATAATAATAATTAAATGATGATAATACTAATTATAATCTTAGTGATAATAACGATAGTAATAATAATAACATTAACAATTTTAATGATAATACTTATATTAATAACGATAATGATAATAATAATATTAATAATTATTAGATGATAATAGTAATGACGATAACAATAACAACGATAGTAATAATAATAAAATGATATTAGTAATAATAATTGAAAATGGAATCGTCACTCACGTATCAATATTGTGATTCAATATTGCAAGAAAAGTACGCAGACGCAACGGAAATGATAAACACTAGATTCACGATCAAAACCCCCGAGCAATACCTATAACTTCCATAACTATAACCCATAATTTTCTGAGCTCTATCCCGCTCGAAAAAACCCGTTTTGAAATAACTCGGTCATGACCTCGTCGTAATATTTTATGTATAATACTAATAATAATAATACTAATATTACTAATAATATATTTGGATTAATAATAATAATTAAAAAAATAAATAAAATAACTACGGAGTTAGATGAATAGATAAAGATATATGTGTGTGTGATTGAAGCCCGAACTCAACAAGCTTTATAGAACTTTTTCTGAAACTGCACCCCATGCGATCGCATGGGGTTTACACTATATGGCCATGCGATCGCATGGCTTGGAAATCCAACTCACATTCGAATCATTGAGGGCTGCCGACAGTTTTATTAATATATATATATATATATATATATATATATAGTTTATATAATTATATATATATTATATTATATTCACGAGCATAGTTGATCTGTAACTTTAGTTCTGACGACTTTTACGTTGACGCTCGACTTCTATCCCGGTTCCGGCTTTTCGAACGTTATTTCGTAGGCTTAGCCAACTTGTACTCTACGTTTCGTGACTCGTACTCTTATCAAAATATAGGCTTAATTCATCAATAAATTATATTATTTGAAATGTAACTTATATATTTGAGTGTTTTGGTCATTTGCTTCTTTAAATCATCAAGTCGTTATTTATTAATATATATATATATATATATATATATATATATATATATATATATATAATAATATTATTTTAAATCAAAATGTTTTATAACTAAGTTAATATTATATTTTATCACATTGTAAGATATATATATATATATATATATTTTCATTTATAAATATAAATCTATATATATATATATATATATAATTGAAATATTTATTTAATAATATTAAGTTTTCAAAACTAATAATATTCAAAGTTCTTTATATATATATATATATATATATATATATATATATATATATATATATATATATATATATATATATATATATATATATATATATATATATATATATATATATATATATATATTTTAAATCGTTTAAATAATAGAAACTATTATTTTACATTACGTTTACATTTTAAAACTTAAAATTTACATAATTCATTTATGCACCAAGTGTATTTAAACAAAACATTTTAGTAATCAAGTTATATTATATCGAAAAACGTTTTCGTACATTTGAAGCTAAATCAAATATTATAAAATTCAGTTTTCCAAAACTAAATATATTTAAGAATCATTTTATTAAAAGGTTAAAATAATGGAATTCGTTATATCATAAAACGTTTAGAAAAGTAAAATTATATATATACTCATAATAGGTTTTAAGTTTTTAAATTACCGTTTGTTGGTGAAGCATGGAATAAAGTTCAATGGTTAAATAAACGTAAGAAATCATCTTAATGTAAAACGTCGATTTAGCTAACTTGTCACCATCCAACATCTAATTTATTTACACTCCACGTTCTTACTTTCACATTAAATAAAATGAAAGCTAAAATAGTTATCTTATCAAAGTCACGAGGAAAATATTGTAAAGCATGGATTGGAAATCAAACAGGATTTTCCACTATCCCTTGTCTAGTTCCCGTTAATTGACACATTTGTTCTTACTTGTAAATCATTTTACCATATTTCGAATATTGTTAAAAAGAACAGATTTCTTAAATCACAGTGGACCTCACAACAGAGACCCGTAATCATATTACAATGTATCTGATAATTCAATCATCTGATAATATCTTTTAATTTCGTCGATAAATATATTAAACATATATTGAAACAAATACGTTCATGTAAAGTATTATGCATCTAATACTTTGATAACGTTTTCAATTAATATAACTATATATTATATATACATATCTATATACACATAAATGTTCGTGAATCATCGAAGTTTGGTCGAGGTTAAATGAATACATAAACACAGTTCAACATTTTTGAGATTTAACTTAACAGACTTTGCTTATCGTGTCGGAATCATATAAAGATTAAGTTTAAATTTGGTCGGAAATTTCTGGGTCATCACAGTACCTACCCGTTAAAGAAATTTCGTCTCGAAATTTGATCGAGGTCGTCATGGCTAATAATAAGAATGTTACTATGACGAATATGAGTTGATACATAGGGTTGTATCATTATTTAGAAATATGGATAAAACAATTCGATTACTCGAAGCGTATGAGTGAAGCTATTGCAAAAGAGTGATATGATGAAATAAAGATTTGTTTTAACTTTTGACGTAGTCATGGTTGATTTTCCCGAATTTAAGAGGTTTAGAGAATATCGTCGTGATCTATATAAGATTTGATTCTTCAGAAATTAAGGAAGTTAAGATCCTCTTTGGTTAAATGCGATAATCTGTTTCGATTGCTCTGTCGGATATTTCACTATAAATCCACTCCTTCGTTTCCTTATTTCCACATCCCTCATCTTCTATACTTTCTTTCTCAATTCATACTTTTAAAACATTCGTCAATATGCTCCATCCGGTTCTAATTCTGGATATATTCCTGACCTTTGTATCTGTCATTCTTCTTTTTCGTCTACCACCGGATGAATCTGTTTACTTCTACTATGCTCTTGGGTTTATAGTATTTTTAGTTCTCCCGTGTCTTTATATTGCTATACGCATCGATATGCACGGTTTGTAATTTCTGTGTTGTTGTTGGGCTTCATATTTGCCCTTATTTTTCGGAGTCCCTGCTTCTGTTTTTCTATAATCATTAACATCCACGGTTAATGCTCTCTCCTATTTGCTACGATTTACACTCCTATATATATATATTTTGAAGCTCAATGCTTTTGTTTTCTCTTCTCGACTTTAAGTAATGCGAGTAATGGTCCAGAATTCGTAGGTATGAAATTTCAAATGAACATAGCTAATGTTCTTAGAAAGGAATTGTAATAGCACGATCTTGATTGGTTAAATTACCAGAAGTCACTGGTAAAGATAGAACAATCAAGAAAATATGTTCTTAATATGTTTAGGGATTAGGTGGAATGTAAGAGTCGTGTAACATGGTACATGATGACAATATGGTCTGTGAATCATCGTGTTTCATTAGAAGCTCAGCATGACTTACTGTAATATAATCACGTTGATCAGGCGTCATTATATTATACTAACTCATGCTTTAATTCCCAACACTACTTCAAAACATTCATAATTTAAAATCAAATTTTCAGAAATTTAGAAGCTAAAACAGTTTCCTTTATGATGTAACGCAGATAGCGCGAAGAGATAGATAATTTCGAACAAGAATAGTCATGAAGATATCTTCAGAAATATCGAGAATATTTATAATGAAATATACGATGATATCTTAGATTTTTTTTTTAAATATCTAAGATCAGAGGATGATGAAGAAAATTCTTTTGTACTGTTTTAGAATGCGTAAAGAGATTACATGTCTTCTGTAATTTCCATCAGAGATCGAATCATCGGGATTCTTTGATTACAGGTTTAGTCCTTGTGATGTTTCCACAGTCTCTTTCATAGTTTGCTCAATCCGTTTTCCAGTTCCAAACTTTCTCTTTTTCTGAGCTTTGCCAACATGTCATTCTTTATCATCAAACTTTTGACTGTTAAGGTCAGCTACAGTTTTTGCTGCTTTATTAGCTTTTTCAAGCTCAAAGAACTGATTCGCAAACTGAGGTGCTTTTCAGAATTTCATCATTGAAGTACATAAGTCCAGGAGATAGACGTTATATGTATATGTATAACTGTTGACGTAGAAATGCTGCGAGATTTGAAATAATGATTGATGATTCGTCAAAGAGTAATGAAATTGTTGGTAAGTTTACTGCTAATGTGGTGGGATATATAAGGTTCCTCGGTAACGATGACAAAAGGGCAATCGTATATATTAAAGTTATAATAAGACTAGTCCGACTAAAAAGTCGAAGTTGACTTGCTGGAGCTGTGACAAAACTGTCTACTTTGAAAAGGAATTGCAAATTATTTTTGGTAATAATAATGCCAAAGGATTCGGCGCAGATACGTGATAAACTTTTACTTAGGTTTCGAGAGTTTTCCAGGTGCATAGCTATATGCATAAATCTTTCTTTTCGTAGATAACATGTGGTTGATTCATCTTCTCGATTGTTCAATTAGTTGAGGTGTTTTTAGAAATTTTGAAGGGTATGAACGCAGATTGTAATCGTCAAGATGAAATCGTCGTGAATCTTGAATGATACGAATATCTTCATGAGTTTTATGAATAAAAGTGATGTTCTAGCATAGTTTTGAATTCAAAGTATGATTATGAAGATGTAGGAATCTAAGAGTGATGTCACCTGTTAAATTTTTGACTTGGATTCTGATCTGTTAAACTCAAAATATGTAATTGAATTTGAATAAGAATGGTTATTCTGATTTTTGTGAAAGAATGTATATCGCTGTGAAAGTAGTGAGTATAGTTAATGATTATTGAATTAGAATTGAAGAATGTACAGTGTAACATATTAATTGTGAACTTAAACGTTTTTGGGGTATTACCTACCCGTTAAAATTTCACAAGTAATATTTTTGTACAAATGACTTTTTATTACAGCCTTGATGAAAATATATATGTATGTATATTTTCTTCAGATGTAACACGGATTTAATGAGTTAATATTAAATTAAACTCATTTGATTTACGGTTGAAACTAGGATTGAATAATCTAAAACGTTAGAGATTACATAATTTTCGCGGAGTATTTCTTCAACGTAATTGAAATTATGAATCAATACTTCGTTATTTGATGATGAATGATGTTGGTGTTCATGGAATCCTTGTGAACTTCGCAAGACACGAATGATGATTTCTAGAAAGTTTCGAGTATATCGAAAATGAAAATGTTAAATCAAACATGTATTTGAATAATACACTTGATTTATTATGAAATGGACTCTATTGAGTTGAAGCAGAGATTATTGTTAATGACTGTTAAGTCATTAACGAAGGATGTACGTCATAGCATATTAGTAATATGAATTAACCGAGTAGTATCAACCCCTGAGAATTTACACGTAATAGCTTAGTACGAAAAGATTTATTATGGTTTCAAAATTTATATATATAAAATATACATATAAATTCTTCAGAGGGGATGAGTTAATACCTCATAACTCGTTGATACAATATACTCGTTATTGATTCGTGATGACGTTCGCGGTGATTATGGAACTGGCGGAGCTTGTGATGTTATAGGTGTTGCTGGTGCTGACGATGCTGACGGTACTGTTGATGCTGCTTGTATAACAAGTCTAGCTTGTAGATCGTGCACCATTCCTGTCAGAGTTTCACTTCATCATTTCTATCCACCCACTCATCTAATTTACTATTAGAACTATAATAAATAATCTCTAAAACTCTTAGAAACTACATATTCTCTACAGAATATTTCTTCGATGAAGTTATGAATCAATACTTCATCGTTTGTCATTATTGGTATTCCTTAGTATCTGCATGGCGTATGACGTTGATGCTCGTGGGACAGATTGTGAAGTTGAGGTTTGCGATACGGTTGTTGTTGGTGGTGGTAATGGTACTGTTGGTATTGTTGTCGGTGGTACTGCTGATGCTGGTAGTGCTTGTGATGCCTGCAAATTGTGCATCATATTCTCCAAAGCCACTACTTGTAACATCCCGTTTTTCCCGTACATATTTAAAGGTACAAACTTAATTATTAGTACGATTATAACTTGTTCGTTTATGTGATTAAATGAGCCAAAGTGTTAGTTTATGAGTTAATGCATGTTTGTGTGTGTGTATATATATATATATATATATATATATATTTGAGAATGCGTGCGTGAGCGTGTATATGTATGTGTCGCGATGGAGTTGAGTCGTGCGAGACTTAAGGTTGAAGCTTAGGTGTGCATAGGAAGAGTGAATAAGGTGTGCTAGTTGTTTGAACCATCGTTTTGTGTTAGATTGTCGAAGTGACCAGGCCTTGGCAAACGCCGCGCTGCGACGGGCGGGACCGTGCCGCGACAAACAAAGCAAACCTGGATCAGAAAATGGGTTAAGAAGGGTCGAATTTCCCTTTATGCATCGCGCCACGATGAATTGAGCCGCGTCGCGGCTGTCCTGCTGGACAGAATCCGGACTTAGCTCTTTTTAAGGGATTTTAAGGGGTAAAATGGTAAATTGTCATGTGGATCTGATGGGAGCATTGAATCTGCACCACATATCCATTTAATTCATTTTCCTTTTCTCTTTTCTTTCCATTTTCTCTCCCAAAACACAAAACCCACTTAGATTAAATTTAAGTTTTGGAGGTGAAGAATTGTGAATCAATCCTAGGAGCAAGAATTAAAGTTGTTCTCCTTGTTACTAGCTACAAGAGGATAGTCTTGGTAAGTTCTAACTTTATGTTTTAAGTTTTAATTGGCTAATGGCTAGGGTTTTGGTTACTAGAGATTTGTATGACCCATTTGAGGGTAAAATGGGTGAATTTGGGTTATGTTGTTGTAATGAAACCCTAATAGCCACAATCTAGGGTTTTGGCCTTGTGATTTGAGGTTGTAAGTGTCAAATTGTGTTGTTAGTCACTAATGCACTTTTAGATTTAATGAAAGAAGTGTTAATGGGAAATTTTGACTTGATTGCGAGTCTAAGCAATATAAAATGGGTCAAAATGTACTAGTTGACCTAATTAGGTGAAATGGGTATGAATTACCCTAAGTTTGTGTTAATTGAAGTTAGTAGACTTTAATTCCCTAGTCTTAGTGATTAAAGTCGAGTCTTGGCCATTTAAGGGCGGTTTTGGGTGTGGTTGAGTTATTTAATGTGAATGGGGTCATTAAATGCTCAAAGTGTAGGTAATGTGGTAAATACCATTAGTTGCGTATTTAATGTGTACCTATGTATTAGGTACTTTGCTCGAAGTATACGGAGGCATTTAAATCGTCACCAAATCATTAAGGTGAGTGGAATGATTATATGCATATGTATGTAATGTATTTATTTGTATGCTATGGTATGAACCAAAGAGCCGGTAGTGCCATAGTATGTGCGAGCGTGCTATGATGTGAACCAAAGAGCCGGTAGCGTCATAGTACGTGTGTTATAGTGTGAACCAAAGAGCCGGTAGAGCTATAGCACGATTTGTTAGGGTGTGAACCAAAGAGCCGGTAACACCTTAGCATTGTTAGAGTGTGAACCAAAGAGACGGTAGCACTCTAGTGTGAGTATGACTCGAGTTGTGATGTGAACCAAAGAGCCGGTAGCATCATGACAAATGCGTATGGTGTGAACCAAAGAGCCGGTAGCACCATGACGCGAGAATGGTTAACCATGGTTGTGTATTGTTTTGTAGCATATTATATTATGTCGATTATATATTATTGATTACACTAGTAGCAGTTTGTTGAAGATTATTAGCTTTGTACTTGAGATGGTATGCTAATTGTATTGCTAGCGTGTATGCGGTATATGTGTAAGTGATTGCAAGTAGGTATATTATATATATATGGGTATAATTATTGCATTCACTAAGCTTTACTTACCCTCTCGTTGTTTATCTTTTTATAGGCTCCGGCGTTGACAAGGGTAAGGGCCTTCGATTGGATTAGAGATCCCGCTTGTTGTTTAGGGGACGCTTTTGGGATATGATAGCTTTTGGAAATTGGCCTAACGTTTTGGGTAGTTTAGTCCCAAACCATGCTCGAGTGTCGTTTGGATTATAAACTATCATTTGTAGTGGGTCAAACTTGTATTAAACTTAATTAATGGCCTTCGTGCCTTTTTGTAAACATTTAAATTGTTGTACGTTTAAATGGAACTTGTGGAATGGCTTACATATTTAATTGGCGCGTAAATGTGTATTATTTAAAATTAAATTTTTTTTTATCGTATGGAATACGGGTTGGGTTATTTCAAGTGGTATCAGAGCATGGTCTAAGGGATTTAGGCGACTTGAGATAGGTGCCTAGACTTAGATTTATTTGTGTATGCGCTTTATGCGGGACTTGTAGGAGAAGGGTCGGACCGGGGGTTGATTAGTGCTTAGGTTTATGTGAACTAACCTTGCGCTAATTGTTTTGTGTTGTGTTAGCAATCATCAAGCAAGATAGACGTTGTACTAGCAAGTTAATGCGACGTGCTCGCGTAAAAATGATTAGCTACCATTGTTACGAGTTCAAATCGTGTCAAACAAGCGATGTACGACGATTGTTGAGCAAGATGGGGTACTGTGGTGTATATGTATATACATATGTGTTAAGTTTTCTCGTTTGTTGCTTAACCTTTTCCGTTTTATAGTATGAAGACGAGAAACGGACCCGAGACCAATGAAGGGGGTTCGAGCGAGGATGTTGAGTTTACGGCCAAGGTTGAGGCCATTATGCAAAGGCGTCATGAGGCCTTCTTAGAGGATGTTAAGAAGATGTTCTTGGATTCGATTGACGAACAAGTAGTCAATCTAGTCAAGGAACAAGTTAAGATTGTTCTTAAAGAGGATAACACGGGAAGATGAGACTTCCACTATAAAAACTTCAAAGATGCTCAACCTCCCACCTTTGAAGGTGAACGAGACCCACTCAAGAGTGCTCAATGGATCTCCGATATGGAGGGGGCTTTCCGTACTAGTGAGTGCCCTCTCAATAAAAAGACGAGGTTTGGTAGTAGCATGTTGAGGGGTGATGCCAAGTTATGGTGGGACGCGAAAATCCGACTTTATGGCGAAGAAAAAAGTATGAGTTTAACGTGGGACGAGTTTAAAGAAGAATTTTTCAAGGAGTACCGAACTTCGGCCGATCTTTCAAAGCTTAAGGACGAGTTACGTACTTTAAGGCAAGGGTCAATGGATTTGAACACTCTCAAGTCCACTTTCTTATCAAAGACCCAATTTTGCCCGGAGTATGACGGGAACGATCATATGTTGAAAGAAGATTTCTACCGAACCTTGAATGATAACTACCAAGAAAGGATTAGTAGGAATTCGGCGAAGACTTTTGACGAGTTATTTGATATCGCTAAGAGTTTTGAGTCGCTTGCTCCAAGAAAGAGTGACTTCACCTTTGGCAAACGAAAATTTGAAGCTACTAGCCACTCGAACAAGAAGAACAAGAGTGTGACCGAGAGCGTCGGTAGTGCGAAAAAGGGGGCTTCTAAGAGTTTTGGGCCCACGTGCTACAATTGTGGTCGACAAGGGCACTTGGCCCGTGATTGTACGAACTCATCTTCCAACAAAATCATTTGTTTTAATTGTAACAAAGAGGGGCACAAGAGGCCGGAGTGTCCCGAATTGCGGAACGATAATGTTAAGCGACTAGAGAAGGCGGCGGGTACGGCTAGGGGTAGAAATTATTTGATGACCAATGAGGAGGCCAAGAAATCTAGCGAGGTTGTCTCAGGTACTTTCATGGTTAATTCCAATCCGGCAAGGATACTATTTGATAGCGGTGCAAACTTGTCGTTTGTGTCACCAAAATTTTTGCCCAAACTTAATAAACCATTAGCTAAGTTAAGTCGTCCGGTAGAAGTTGAAATAGTGGATGGCAAGACGGTGCTAGTGGTTGATGTGTGTAAAAATTGTAATATTGTGTTTGGTGTCGAAAACTTTAAAATCGATCTCATCCCGATGACTTTGGGTGATTTTGATATCGTTGTTGGTATGGATTGGCTCGATCATAATAGAGCCGATATTGCATGCCATGAAAAATCTATTCGAGTGAAGACCCCTAGTGGGGGAGAGTTAATTATTCATGGCGATAAACGAAGAAGACTTGTGCCGATATGCACTTTTGCATGGGCACGTCGTTTTCTTGTTGGTGGTGGCATGGCTTTTCTTGCCCATGTTGTTGATACTCGTGATGAGCCACCACCCATTCGTGAAATTCTGGTGGTGAGTGAATTTGAAGACGTTTTTTCGGATGAGTTACCGGGTGTTCCAGCGGAAAGACAAGTTGAATTTAGCATTGAGTTGGTTACGGGAGCTACTCCCATTGCTAAAACTCCTTATCGTTTAGCGCCGACGAAAATGCAAGAGATGTTAAACCAAACCCAAGAGCTACTTGAAAAGGGTTTTATCCGACCGAGTGCTTCGCCATGGGGCGCTCCGGTTTTATTCGTGAAGAAGAAGGATGGTAGTATGCGGATGTGCATCGATTATCGGGAGTTGAACAAAGTGACGATCAAGAATCGTTATCCATTGCCTAGGATTGATGATTTGTTCGACCAACTCCAAGGTGCAACGTATTTCTCTAAAATTGACCTACGGTCCGGCTATCACCAAATGCGGGTCCGTGAGGAAGACATCAAGAAAACGGATTTTCGAACGCATTATGGGCATTTTGAATTCGTAGTTATGCCTTTTGGTCTTACGAATGCACCGGCGGCATTCATGGATCTCATGAACCAAGTGTGCCAACCTATGTTGGACAAGTCGGTAATTGTGTTCATCAACGATATACTTGTCTATTCGAAGAGTATGAAGGAACATGAACATCATTTGCGGAGTGTGTTAAAGACGTTGCGGAAGGAGAAGTTGTATGCTAAATTCTCCAAATGTGAATTTTGGCTAAGGGAAGTTCAATTCCTTGGCCACATTGTGAACGAAAATGGTATTCAAGTAGATCCGGGGAAGATAGAGTCGGTAAAGAGTTAGGGACGACCGACTACGCCTACGGAAATCCGAATTTTTCTCGAATTGGCCGGTTATTATCGTCGGTTTATCCAAGACTTTTCCAAGATTGCTTCTCCATTGACGAAATTGACAAGAAAGAACGCGAGATTTAATTGAGAGAACGAGCAAGAAATTGCTTTTCAATTGTTAAAAGAGAAGTTGTGTCAAGCTCCGGTGCTAGTTTTGCCGGAAGGGGTGGAAGACATGACGGTCTATTGTGATGCTTCTTTAAATGGGCTCGGTTGTGTTCTAATGCAAAGGGGTAAAGTCATCGCTTATGCCTCTCGACAATTAAAGGAACACGAAACGAGATATCCGACTCATGATCTTGAGTTGGCGGCGGTTGTTCATGCGTTGAAAATTTGGCGCCATTACTTGTATGGTGTCAAGTGTACGATTTATTCGGATTACAAGAGTTTGAAACATCTTTTTGATCAAAGAGATTTGAATTATCGTCAACGTAGGTGGATGGATGTGGTGAAAGACTACGATTGTGAAATACTTTATCATCCGGGTAAGGCGAATGTGGTCGCGGATGCATTAAGTCGAAAGAGTCAACATCCGGCGTTACGATTAGGATTGTTACGTATGATCATTACTAACGATTTTATTGAAAAACTTGGTGTGATTCAAATAGAGGCTTACGTTCATAACAAGCATGCGGAACGAATTGTGGGGCAATCGGAATTCATTACAATGGGTTTGCGTGGTTTGTTTTCTTTTCAAGGAAGAGTGTGGGTGCCCAAGATGGGTGATTATCGACAAGTGCTACTTGATGAAGCACATAAGTCAAAGTATTCCATTCATCCGAGCGCGATAAAAATGTACCTCGATTTGAGAAAGGATTATTGGTGGCCGGGCATGAAACGTGATGTTGTTAAGTATGTTGAGCAATGTGTCACGTGTTTGCAAGTTAAAATCGAACACCAAAAGCCGTATGGTAAGTTACAACCGTTAGAAATCCCGAAGTGGAAATGGGAGCACATTACCATGGATTTCATCACAAAGTTACCTAAAACGGCGAGAACCCAATTCGATTCGATTTGGGTGATAGTTGATCGATTGACGAAGAGTGTCTTATTTCTTCCCATTCGAGAAGCGATATCATCGGAAACCTTGGCTAAATTGTTTATCAAGGAAGTAGTCGCTCGACATGGGGTTCCTATATCTATTATTTCGGATCGAGATACCCAATTTACATCTCGGTTTTGGGAGAAATTTCATGAAGATATGGGTACGCAATTAAAATTAAGCACGGCATATCATCCTCAAACGGACGGTCAAACCGAACGTACGAATCAAACTTTGGAAGACATGTTACGTGCGTGCATTATTGATTTCGGTGGTAGTTGGGATGAGCATTTGCCTTTGGTGAAATTCTCGTACAATAATAGTTATCATACTAGTATTGGGATGCCACCTTATGAGATGCTTTATGGGCGTAGGTGTCGAACCCCGATTTGTTGGGGAGAAGTGGGTCAGAAGGAAATCGGGAGTACCGATTTGGTTTTAGAGACGAATAGCAAGATCGATACAATTCGAGAGCATTTGAAAAAGGCTCAAGATAGGCAAAAATCGTATGCCTTTAGACGAGATTGAGCTAAACAATAAGTTAGAGTATATTGAGGAGCCGATCGCTATACTCGATGAGAAGGTCAAGAGGTTGAGACATAAAGAGGTAAGGACTTTTAAAGTCCAATGGCGTCGTAGTAAAGGTTCCGAATTTACTTGGGAGCCCGAAGAGTTCGTGTTGGTTTACCTTCCGGCTTGTCATGCGGCTTGGATCACGAGGACGCGCTCCGATTCAAGTGGGGGAGAGTTGTAACATCCCGTTTTTCCCGTACATATTTAAAGGTACAAACTTAATTATTAGTACGATTATAACTTGTTCATTTATGTGATTAAATGAGCTAAAGTGTTAGTTTATGAGTTAGTACATGTATGTGTGTGTATATATATATATATATGTATATATATATATTTGAGAATGCGTGCGTGAGCGTGTATATGTATGTGTCGAGATGGAGTTGAGTCGTGCGAGACTTAAGGTTGAAGCTTAGGCGTGCATAGGAAGAGTGAATGAGGTGTGCTAGTTGTTTGAACCATCGTTTTGTGTTAAATTATCGAAGTGACCAGGCCTAGGCAAACGCCGTGCCGCGACGGGCGGGACCGCGCCGCGACAAACAAAGCAAACCTGGATCAGAAAGTGGGTTAAGAAGGGTCGAATTTCCCTTTATGCGTTGCGCCGCGATGAATTGAGCCGCGCCGCGGCTGTCCTGCTGGACAGAATCCGGACTTAGCTCTTTTTAAGGGATTTTAAGGGGCAAAATGGTAAATTGACATGTGGATCTGATGGGAGCATTAAATCTCCACCACATATCCATTTAATTCATTTTTCTTTTCTCTTTTCTTTCCATTTTCTCTCCCAAAACACAAAACCCACTTAGATTAAATTTAAGTTTTGGAGGTGAAGAATTGTGAATCAATCCTAGGAGCAAGAATTAAATTTGTTCTCCTTGTTACTAGCTACAAGAGGATAGTCTTGGTAAGTTCTAACTTTATGTTTTAAGTTTTAATTGGCTAATGGCTAGGGTTTTGGTTACTAGAGATTTGTATGACCCATTTGAGGGTAAAATGGGTGAATTTGGGTTATGTTGTTGTAATGAAACCCTAATAGCCACAATCTAGGGTTTTGGCCTTGTGATTTGAGGTTGTAAGTGTCAAATGGTGTTGTTAGTCACTAATGCACTTTTAGATTTAATGAAAGAAGTGTTAATGGGAAATTTTGACTTGATTGCGAGTCTAAGCAATATAAAATGGGTCAAAATGTACTAGTTGACCTAATTAGGTGAAATGGGTATGAATTACCCTAAGTTTGTGTTAATTGAAGTTAGTAGACTTTAATTCACTAGTCTTAGTGATTAATGTCGAGTCTTGGCCATTTAAGGGCGGTTTTGGGTGTGGTTGAGTCATTTAATGCGAATGGGTCATTAAATGCTCAAAGTGTAAGTAATGTGGTAAATGCCATTAGTTGCGTATTGAATGTGTACCTATGTATTAGGTACTTTGCTCGAAGTATACGGAGGCATTTAAATCGTCACCAAATCGTTAAGGTGAGTGGAATGATTATATGCATATGTATGTAATGTATTTATTTGTATGCTATGGTATGAACCAAAGAGCCAGTAGTGCCATAGTATGTGCGAGCGTGCTATGATGTGAACCAAAGAGCTGGTAGCATCATAGTACGTGTGTTATAGTGTGAACCAAAGAGCCAGTAGCGCTATAGCACGATTTGTTAGGGTGTGAACCAAAGAGCCGGTAGCACCTTAGCATTGTTAGAGTGTGAACCAAAGAGACGGTAGCACTCTAGCGTGAGTATGACTCGAGTTGTGATGTGAACCAAAGAGCCGGTAGCATCATGACAAATGCGTATGGTGTGAACCAAAGAGCCGGTAGCACCATGACGCGAGAATGGTTAACCATGGTTGTGTATTGTTTTGTAGCATATTATATTATGTCGATTATATGTTATTGATTACACTAGTAGCGGTTTGTTAGAGATTATTAGCTTTGTACTTGAGATGGTATGCTAATTGTATTGCTAGTGTGTATGCAGTATATGTGTAAGTGATTGCAAGTAGGTATATTATATATATATATATATATATATATATATATATATATATATATATATATATATATATATATATATATATATATATATATGGGTATAATTATTGCATTCACTAAGCTTTGCTTACCCTCTCGTTGTTTATCTTTTTATAGGCTCCGGCGTTGATAAGGGTAAGGGCCTTCGATTGGATTAGAGATCCCGCTTGTTGTTTAGGGGACGCTTTTGGGATGTGATAGCTTTTGGAAATTGGCCTAACGTTTTGGGTAGTTTAGTCCCAAACCATGCTCGAGTGTCGTTTGGATTATAAACTATCATTTGTAGTGGGTCAAACTTGTATTAAAGTTAATTAATGGCCTTCGTGCCTTTTTGTAAACATTTAAATTGTTGTACGTTTAAATGGAACTTGTGGAATGGCTTACATATTTAATTGGCGCGTAAATGTGTATTATTTAAAAAAAAAATTTATCGTATGGAATACGGGTTGGGTTGTTTCACTACTCGAGAGCGAAGCTTGTTGACTTCTTCTATTACTCCGGAATGATCGGCGGTTCGAACAAGGGGATGAATAAAATTTAGAATTTGAGATAGTATATAATCGTGGTGAGATACTCTGGAAATGAGAGAGAAAATGGTGTTTCGGACTGGTTCGCCGGTAAGTGCTTCAGGTTCTTTGCCAAGAGGGAAATTTGGTGGATGAAAGGGATTACATTCTTCTTGTCTCCAATGATTAAGTAGACTACGAACCCATCCTCAATTCATCCAGAATTGATGATGGCTGATTGGTTGATCCATTCCGGTTACTCTCCTTTCGGAGCTCGAGTGGAAATCCATATCGAGATCCGAGGAACTTGAACTGGTTGCAGAATTCATCTTACACGGTTAGATAAAGTATTTTTCGATATGAAATGATTTTCGGATATTGGATGATATTCTAATTACATAGAATACCTATATATAGTACAGAAGATCCCGTAGATTACGGAGGAACTTTCGAAAGCTGTCAGGCAAAGTTTATAGTAACAGATACGCTAAGATACGAATTTTATCTATATACTATCTGTGCAATAAATGCAGTAAGACGTGTCTAGACTAGGAATGAAAAACAGGTAATTTCTGATGTGACATGATAAGCAAAACTTTTGACATGCAGACACGGTCGAAGTCCAAACTCACTAATGCATCTTAACAACTATCAGTTAGATACACTAATGCAAGACCTGGTTCGCTAAGATCACCGCTCTGATACCAACTGAAATGCCCCGTTCATATCGATTATAAACGTTTCATAATAATTGGTTTCATTGTGAGGTATTTTGAAGCGATCCGTCCTAATCCATAAGGACGAATACAATAACATATGGTTACATTGAGAGGTTTTGATCTCTATATGATACATTTTACAAACATTGCATTCGTTTCTAAAAGACAAACTTTCATTTCATCGAAAGTTAAACAGGCATGCATACCATTTCCTAATATATCAATCTATCAATGACTTCTTATCAATCTTGATGAACTTAATGAATCGAATGCAACATCTTTTGAAATTTGCCATGAATGACTCCAAGTAATATCTTTAAAATGAGCAAATGCACAGCGGAAAATTTCTTTCATACCTGAGAATAAACATGCTTTAAAGTGTCAACCAAAAGGTTGGTGAGTTCATTAATTTATCGTAATCAATCATTTCCATAATTTTAATACACCACAAGATTTCATTTTTCATAAACATCATTCTCATGTCAGGCATTTCGCAAACTGCATAGAGATAAAAATCATTCATATGAATTAAACACCTGGTAATCGACCTTAACAAGATGTATATAGAATATCCACATCATTCCGGGACAACTTCAGACATGATAAATTCGCCATCATTCCGGGACAACTTCGGACATGATAAATTCGCCATCATTCCAGGACAACTTCGGACATGATAAATTCGCAATCATTCCGGGACAACTTCGGACATGATAAATTCGCCATCATTCCGGGACATCTTCAGACATGATAAATTCTAAGTCCTAAAGCATCCGGTACTTTGGATTGGGCTTGTTGGGCCCAATAGATCTATCTTTAGGATTCGCGTCAATTAGGGTGTCTGTTCCCTAATTCTTAGATTACCAGACTAAAAAGGGGCATATTCGATTCGATAATTCAACCATAGAATGTAGTTTCGATTACTTGTGTCTATTTCGTAAAACAGTTATAAAAGCAGCGCATGTATTCTCAGTCCCAAAAATATATATTGCAAAAGCATTTAAAAAGGGAGCAAATGAAACTCACAATACTGTATTTCGTAGTAAAAATGCATATGATGGCATTGAACAAGTGCAAGGTTGGCCTCGAATTCACGAACCTATATCATTTGTATATATATTAATACACATAATCGTAATTGATCGAAATTATATAGATATAACTTTATTAGTTAGGCTATTTTATATTATTAATATATATGTTTCATATATTCATTTTATATATTTTAAATACTTAAAAATATTAATTTTGTTAAGTTATATGTATTAAATAAATAAATAAATAAATAAATATATATATATATATATATATATATATATATATATATATATATATATATATATATATATATATATATATATATATATATCTTTTGTTTGTTGAAATAGTAGTTATAATAATACTAATATACTTTTAACAAAAATAATGATAATAATGAGAGTACTAATATTAATATTAATGATAATAATATTAATAACTTTATTTATATAAATGATAGTTGTAATAATAAACCTTATAATAATAACAGTAGTTTTTAATAAAAATGAAAACTTACTAATAATGGTAATGAGAATAATAATTTTGATAATAATACCTAATACATAATAATAATACTAATTATAACAATCTTATTACAAATGATAATTTTGATAATAATACTTATGTTAATAATAATAATAATAATTCTAATAATTATAAAATGATTCTAATACTAGTATTAATGAAAATAATAGCAGATTTTATTATGTTCATAATAACAGTAATCATAATTGTAATAATAATACTAATACTTATATTAACAATAATAATAATAATAATAATAATAATAATAATAATAATAATAATAATAATAATAATAATAATAATACTCATTTTTGTAATTATAATCGCAATAATAATAAATAATATTTATTACTTGTATTAGTAATAATGAGAACAATAATAATAATTCTAATATTAATAATAATAACAATAATAATAATATTAATAATAATGATAATTACTAATAATAATAAGGATAGAAATAAAATAAGAGAGTATACCCTTTCCAAGGTTTTTTTTAATAAAAAGAGTGCCCCAAATGGGACTCGAACCTGAAACCTCTCGTTACCCTATAACCATACTTAAACATTGCTCCATTATTGTCTTTTTGTTTTATGTTTCACGCGATTTAATATAACCCCCGCTATTTCTGTTCTAATATCTTCTTCTTTATCCTAACCAAACCCAGGAAAGAATCCGACAATTGAATTTGTTACAAAACAAACTTTAGGTTCCCCTAACTAAATAAAAATCATCCAAATTAAACGTTGGCAATAATAAAACGAAAAAAAAATAAAAAGAAAGCTTGCTGCTGTCGCAGCTTGAAGGGAACAAAAATACTGGTTTCGTTTTTAAGATTGTAATGGAAAAAATTTATAACACAAAATATATTACAAATTTATAATTTTCTGTGTTGTGTGGTTGTGATCAACAACAAAAACAAAAAAAAAATATAAAAAAAAATTGAAAGAGTGCCTCTGCCGTTCGTAACAAAAAAAAAAAATGTTTTTGATTTACAGAATGTATACATTATAACACAAAAAAGATTGTAATCATTCCTAGAAACTATTGGAATCATTAATTGATGTTGAAACATAGTTACAAACTCGAATTTCTTCAAGAACGATTTCGTTGACTTTTTGCTCAAAAACTTTGACTCAGAAATTCAGATTAATTAGGAAGAACTGGAAAATGATCTTTTACAGATAGTTTGAGTATAAGAATTCTAACAAGATTGCATTAATAGATTTTTAAAAACATTACGAAATCGAGCTTTTGGTATAATTGGTGAAGAACAGAGGAAAAACATGCTGTACTTATATTTCGGTTTTAAAAATTCGATTTCCAGTAATGAGTGAGTTGTTTTTCAGTAGTTGAATGGGGTATAGTTCTTATAATTGACTACAATTGTTGGGTAGTGCATTGGCTTCGACAGATAGAATCAATTTGAAGAAGGACGTGAAGACAAAAAAATGGAAACTGATGGAGATGGTTAACAGAATTTGTTACCATCTGTATTATTATTATAACCAGTATATTACATAAATATATCAATAATACAAATACAAATAATAATAATAATAATAATAATAATAATAATAATAATAATAATAGTATCAAAATAATAATAATAATAATAATAATAATAATAATAATAATAATAATAATAATAATAATAATAATAATAATAGTATCAAAATAATACTAATAATAATAATAAGGATAATGATAATAATCATTTTTAAATGAAATTAATTATGTTTAGTAATAATAATAATATTCATAATCATAACTAAAATTCAAATTTTATTATAATAATGATATTAGTAATGATAACAATAATATTGATTTTAATAAGTTTAATAATAATTACTAGTAATGATAAAAGTAATAATACTAAATAATAATGATACTAATGATAATTTTTAATAATTTGAATAATAATAATACTCATAATAAATATGATCACAATAGTATTATTAATAATGCTAGTAATAACACTACTTATAAAAATATTAATATGGTTAATGATAATAAAAATATTAATAATAATATTAATATAACATTTTTTATATATCTAATTTATATATATATATATATATATATATATATATATATATATATATATATATATATATATATATATATACATATTTCATATTAGAAATAATAATATTAATACAAAATATTAATATTATTATTAACAATAATAATAATGAAAGTAATGATAATAATGTTAATATAACCATTATATTCAATTTGTTATTAAATTTATTAAATACGATTTTATTAATTATATCATATTTACTAACTATATTATATTGAATCTTTAATATCTGTTAACATATATTATATTACATTTGTATAGAATTCATATATATATTTACATATTTATTTACACATAAATGTTCGTGAATCGTCGGCACAGTCAGAGGGTAGCTAATTACATGAACTTAGTTCAAAGTTTTTGAGATTTCAACATTACAGACTTTACTTATCGTGTCAAAAACATTAAATCATATAAAGTTTAAGTTTAAATTTGGTCGGATATTTCCGGGTCGTCACAGTACCTACCCGTTAAAGAAATTTCGTCCTCGAAATTTGATCGAGGTTGTCATGGCTAACGATAAAAATGTTTTCTTGATAAAAATGAGTCGATAAGTAGAGTTTTATCATTATTGATTATTATAGATAAAATAATTTGATTATATGAAGCGTACGAGTGAAGCTGTCACAAAAAATTGAAATAGAGATTTAACTTTCGACGTAGTCACTGTGGAATTCCAGAATTCAAGGAATTTAAAAGAAAAACTTGGAAATCTATAAGATCTGATTCTTCAGGATTTAAGGAAATTAAGATCTCTCTAATTAGATACGGAAATCTGCCTTGATTTCTTTATCAGATATTTCACTATAAATTAACTTCTTCCGTTCCATTACTTTCACCATTTCAATACTTTCTTTCTTAATTCCTATTTCCAAGAATTGTGAAAATGCTTAATCCAGTTCTAATCCTTGATATTTTCTTGATTATCGTATCAATCACTCTTCTTTTTCAACTACCACCAGAGGAATCTGTTTACTTCTACTATTACCTTGGGGTGATACTATTCTTAATTCTATTGTGTCTTTATATTGCTATTCGTATTAATATCCATGATTTGTAATCTCTGAGTTGCTATTGGGCTTTATATTTTCTATTATATTTTGGAGTTCTTTGCCTTTTTATTTTCTTCTCGACCTCTAGTAAAGCGAGTAATGATTCAGAATTCGTAAGTATGGAGTTTCGAATGAACTTAATGTTCTAAATAAGAAATAACGTAATAGCACGATTTGATTTGTCAAATTACCAGAATCACTGAGAATAGAACTATCAAGAATATACTTTCTTGATATGTTTAGAAGTTAAGTAGAATGAAAGAGTTATGTAACATGGCACATGATGATGTTATGAACTGTGAATCATCACGTTCCATTAGAAACTTAGCATGACTTACTGTAATATAATCACGTTAATCAAGTGTCATTATATTATACTAACTCATGCATCAGTTCCCAACACTACTTCAAAAACATTCATATTTTAAACGTGAAGGTTTACAGAATATAGAAACTAAACAGTTTCCTTTATAATACAGATAGCGTGAAGAGATAAATGATTTTAGATAAGAATAGTTATCAAAATATCTTCAGAAATATCGAGGATATTTATAATGAAAGATATGATGATATCTTAGAATTTCTAATATCGATGGATGATGATGAAGATTTGTTCGTAACGGTTTAGAGTCAGAAGCAAGATATTCGTTAATGACTTCAGCAGATACTGAATCATTTGGATTCTTTAAAGGCAGGTTTAGTCTTTGTGATTTATCCACAGCCTCCTTCATGGTTTGCTCAATTCGTTTTTCAGTACCAAATTTTCTTTTGAGCTTTTCCAACATACTATTCTTTATCATCAAACTCCCGATGATTAAGGTCGTTTACAGTTGTCTACAGTTTCTGCTGCTTCATTCAGCTTTTTCAAAGTTCAATGTATTGATTCGTAGACTGGGTGCTTTTCAAAATTTCAGAATTGAAGATGGTTATTCTGGGAGATAAATGTTATATGTATACATATAACTATTGATGTAGAAACGCGACGAGATTTAAAATATTGATTGCTGATTACCAGAAATTGATATGGCAATTCTCGTTACAAGATGTGGATGAATATATGATAGGGTTTCGGTGAATGTAATGATTTTTCAGAAAGTTAAAGATTAATGGAGTTGCTGGTAAGTTTACTGATAACGTGGTGGAATATAAACGGTTCCCCAATAAAGATGACGAAAGGCAACTTATATATCACGGTTATAATAAGGCTAATCCGAATGAAAGTTGAAGTTGATTTGCTAAAGCTGTGACAAAATTGGCTAATTTGGAGAGGGAATGTAAAGTTTTTTTCGATAATACCAACGCCAAAAGAGCTAGCACAGATACGTGTTAAACATTTACTCAGGTTCTGAGTGTTTTCAGGTGCATAACTATATGCATCAATCTTTTCTTCCATAGATGAAGTACGGTTGGTTCATCCTCTTGATTGAGGTGTTTTTAAGAATCATGAAAGGTTTGAACGTAGATTGTAATCGTCCAGATACAAACGAGGTTTAAGATGAAATCAAGTAGAAAACTTGAAGAAATGTTTAGTTTCATATGTTATAATCAATATTTTAATTTATTTTAATTGTCCAATATTAATAATCCACTGTTAGTAGTCCACAATTAGTAATTCAATAATTCATATATAGTTTAATATATAATATTCGAATTAATTAATACGTATCGTGACCGATTGTATACATGTCTCAGACTCGATCACAACTCAAAGTATATATATTATTTGAGAATCAACCTCAACCCTGCATAGCTAACTCGAGCATTACTGCATATAGAGTGTCTATGGTTATTCCAAATAATATATATAGATGACGTCAATATGATATGTCAAAACATTGTATACGTGTTCCGATATTTAAAGTGCGTAAAATAAATAACAGAAATTAAATGACGATAAATAAAATTGCGAGAATTTAAATTGCGATAAATAAATTGCGATAAATAAAATGTAATACGGAATTAACGGTTAGCTAGGAACAGTTAGCTAGGAATAGTTAGCGTGAATTCTTAACAAAATTTCTCAAAATTAATTTGTTTATTTCTAACAAATTTTATTTTGTCCATTGTTTTCTTCATTATGTCACTTGTTGGATTCTGATAGATCAAAATCCAAATATGAAATTGAATGAAAATGGTTATTCTGCGGTGAACGGATACGTATATCTGTGGATGTAAGTAGGATAGTAAATGACTGTTGAATCAGATTCAAAGAATGTACAGTGTAACTTATTAATGTGAAATCTAAATATTCCTCGGGTATTACCTACCCGTTAAAATATTTTCACCATTAACAGTTTGTACAGGAGAATTTTTAATTACAATCTTTATGAAAACATATATACATATATATTTTCTTCATATGTAATCATGGATTTAATGAGTTAATATGATATTAAACTTATTTGGTTTTCGGTTGGAACTAGAATGAATAATCTCTAAAACTTTAGAGATTACATAATCGCCATGTCGAACGAAGATAAATGAGGTAGAATGATACGTAGAATGAAGATCATACTCGAAGTACAAATGGTGATATTGAGGCATGTGATGTTGAGGCTTATGTTATTGGTGGTACTGGTGTTGCCGGTGAAATGTCCCGTTCTTATTGATTAAAAACGTTCCATATTAATTGATTTCGTTGCGAGGTTTTGACCTCTATATGAGACGTTTTTTTTTCAAAGACTGCATTCATTTTTAAAAGAAACCATAACCTTTATTTCATAAATAAAGGTTTAAAAAAACTTTACGTAGATTATCAAATAATGATAATCTAAAGTATCCTGTTTACATGGTTTACAATACAAATATGTTACATCGAAATCAGTTTCTTGAATGCAGTTTTTACACAATATCATACAAACATGGACTCCAAATCTTGTCCTTATTTTAGTATGCAACAGCGGAAGCTCTTAGTATTCACCTGAGAATAAACATGCTTTAAACGTCAACAAAAATGTTGGTGAGTTATAGGTTTAACCTATATATATCAAATCGTAACAATAGACCACAAGATTTCATATTTCAATACACATCCCATACATAGAGATAAAAATCATTCATATGGTGAACACCTGGTAACCGACATTAACAAGATGCATATATAAGAATATCCCCATCATTCCGGGACATCCTTCGGATATGATATAAATTTCGAAGTACTAAAGCATTCGGTACTTTGGATGGGGTTTGTTAGGCCCAATAGATCTATCTTTAGGATTCGCGTCAATTAGGGTGTCTGTTCCCTAATTCTTAGATTACCAGACTTAATAAAAAGGGGCATATTCGATTTCGATAATTTAACCATAGGATGTAGTTTCACGTACTTGTGTCTATTTTGTAAATCATTTATAAAACCTGCATGTATTCTCATCCCAAAAATATTAGATTTTAAAAGTGGGACTATAACTCACTTTCACAGATTTTTACTTCGTCGGGAAGTAAGACTTGGCCACTGGTTGATTCACGAACCTATAACAATATATACATATATATCAAAGTATGTTCAAAATATATTTACAATACTTTTAATACATTTTGATGTTTTAAGTTTATTAAGTCAGCTGTCCTCGTTAGTAACCTACAACTAGTTGTCCACAGTTAGATGTACATAAATAAATCGATAAATATTATCTTGAATCAATCCACGACCCAGTGTATACGTATCTCAGTATTGATCACAACTCAAACTATATATATATTTTGGAATCAACCTCAACCCTGTATAGCTAACTCCAACATTCACATATAGAGTGTCTATGGTTGTTCCGCAATATATATATAGATGGGTCGACATGATAGGTCGAAACATTGTATACGTGTCTATGGTATCTCAAGATTACATAATATACAATATAAGTTGATTAGGTTATGGTTGGAATAGATTTATTACTAACTTTCACGTAGGTAAAATGAGTAGTTTTTATCAATCTTGTTTTACTCGCCATTTCTTCGTTTCTAATCCGTTTTGAGTGATTCCAGTGGCCACGGTTTCGTATTGAACTTAAATTTAAGAATCTAAATATAAAAAGTATAAGTTTTTAGTCAGAAATACAAGTTACAAGTCTTTTTTGAAAGAGGTAGTCATTTCTGTCGAAAGAACGACATCTTGATGATCATTTTGAAAAACATACTTTCACTTTGAGTTTAACCATGATTTTTGGATATAGTTTCATGTTCATAAGAAAAATCATTTTTCCAGAAGTATAGCTTTTAAATCAAAGTTCTTCTTAGCTTTTAATTATCCCAACCAAAACAGCCCCCGGTTTTACTACGACGGCGTATATCCAGTTTTATGGTGTTTATCGTGTTTCCGGGTTTTAAATCATTAAGTTAGCATATCATATAGATATAGAACATGTGTTTAGTTGATTTTAAAAGTCTATTTAGAAGGATTAACTTTATTTGCGAACAAATTTAGAATTAACTAAACTATGTTCTAGTGATTACAAGTTTATAACGTTGAATAAGACAGCTTTTTATGTATGAATCGAATGATGTTATGAACATAATTACTACCTCAAGTTCCTTGGATAAACCTACTGGAAATGAGAAAAATGGATCTAGCTTCAAAGGATCCTTGGATGGCTTGAAAGTTCTTGAAGCAGAATCATGACACGAAAACAATTTCAAGTAAGATTTCCACTCGAAATAAGATTGTTATAGTTATAGAAATTGAATTAAAGTTTGAATATGATTATTACCTTGTATTAGAAAGATAACCTACTGTAAGTAACAAAGGTTTCTTGATCTTGGATGATTACTTGGAATGGATTTAGAAAACTTGGAAGTAAACTTGCAATCTTGGAAGTATTCTTGATTTTATGAAACTAGAACTCTTGGAATTTATGAAGAACATTTAGAACTTGAAGATAGAACTTGAGAGAGATCAATTAGATGAAGATAATTGAAGAATGAAAGTGTTTGTAGGTGTTTTTGGTCGTTGGTGTATCGATTAGATATAAAGGATATGTAATTTTGTTTTCATGTAAATAAGTCACGAATGATTACTCATATTTTTGTAATTTTATGAGATATTTCATGCTAGTTGCCAAATGATGGTTCCCACATGTGTTAGGTGACTCACATGGGCTGCTAAGAGCTGATCATTGGAGTGTATATACCAATAGTACATACATCTAAAAGCTGTGTATTGTACGAGTACAAATACGGGTGCATACGAGTAGATTTGTTGATGAAACTGAACGAGGATGTAATTGTAAGCATTTTTGTTAAGTAGAAGTATTTTGATAAGTGTCTTGAAGTCTTTCAAAAGTGTATGAATACATATTAAAACACTACATGTATATACATTTTAACTGAGTCGTTAAGTCATCGTTAGTCGTTACATGTAAATGTTGTTTTGAAACCTTTAGGTTAACGATCTTGTTAAATGTTGTTAACCCAATGTTTATAATATCAAATGAGATTTTAAATTATTATATTATCTAGATATTATGATGTACGAATATCTCTTAATATGATCTATATAAATTAAATGTCGTTACAACGATAATCGTTACATATATGTCTCGTTTCAAAATCATTAAGTTAGTAGTCTTATTTTTACATATGTAGTTCATTGTTAATACACTTAATGATATATTTACTTATAATTTAACATAATTAACCAAGTGTATCAATATCTTAATATGATTCATATGTACCTAGTAAGACGTTATAACGATAATCGTTATATATATCGTTTTCGAGTTTCTTAATTTAATAGTCTCATTTTTATGTATATAACTCATTGTTGAAATACCTAATGAGATACATACTTATAATAAAATCATGTTAACTATATATATAACCATATATATGTCATCGTATAGTTTTTACAAGTTTTAACGTTCGTGAATCACCGGTCAACTTGGGTGGTCATTTGTCTATATGAAACCTATTCGAATTAATCAAATCTTAATAAGTTTGATTGCTTAACATGTTGGAAACACTTAATCATGTAAATATAAATTTCATTTAATATATATAAACATGGAAAAGTTCGGGTCACTACAGTACCTACCCGTTAAATAAATTTCGTCCTGAAATTTTAAGCTGTTGAAAGTGTTGACGAATCTTCTAGAAATAGATGCGGGTATTTCTTCTTCATCTGATCTTCACACTCCCAGGTAAACTCGGGTCCTCTACGAGCATTCCATCGAACCTTAACAATCAGTATCTTTATTTTGTTTAAGTCTCTTAACCTCACGATCCATTATTTCGACGGGTTCTTCAATGAATTGAAGTTTTTCATTGATTTGGATTTCGTCCAACGGAATAGTGAGATCTTCTTTAGCAAAACATTTCTTCAAATTTGAGACGTGGAAAGTGTTATGTACAGCCGCGAGTTGTTGAGGTAGCTCCAGTTGTTAAGCTACTGGTCCGACACGATCTATAATCATGAATGGTCCAATGTACCTTGGATTTAGTTTCCCCCGTTTACCAAATCGAGCAACGCCTTTCCAAGGTGAAACCTTAAGCATGACCATTTCTCCAATTTCAAACTCTATATCTTTTCTTTTACTGTCCGCGTAGCTCTTTTGTCGACTCTGGGCGGTTTTCAATCTTTGTTGAACTTGGATGATTTTCTCGGTAGTTTCTTGTGTTATCTCCGGACCCGTAATATGTCTATCCCCCACTTCATTCCAACAAATCGAAAACCTGCACTTTCTACCATAAAGTGCCTCAAACGGCGCCATCTCAATACTAGAATGATAACTGTTGTTGTAGGAAAATTCTGCTAACGGTAGGTGTCGATCCCAACTGTTTTCGAAATCAATAACACATGCTCGTAGCATGTCTTCAAGCGTTTGTATCATCCTTTCGCTCTGCCCATCAGTTTGTGGATGATATGCAGTACTCATGTCTAGACGAGTTCCTAATGCTTGCTGTAATGTCTGCCAGAATCTTGAAATAAATCTGCCATCCCTATCAAAGATAATAGAGATTGGTATTCCATGTCTGGAGACGACTTCCTTCAAATACAGTCGTCCTAACTTATCCATCTTGTCATCTTCTCTTATTGGCAGGAAGTGTGCTGATTTGGTGAGACGATCAACTATTACCCAAATAGTATCAAAACCACTTGCAGTCCTTGGCAATTTAGTGATGAAATCCATGGTAATGTTTTCCCATTTCCATTCCGGGATTTCGGGTTGTTGAAGTAGACCTGATGGTTTCTGATGCTCAGCTTTGACCTTAGAACACGTCAAACATTCTCCTACGTATTTAGCAACATCGGCTTTCATACCCAGCCACCAAAAATGTTTCTTGAGATCCTTGTACATCTTCCCCGTTCCAGGATGTATTGAGTATCTGGTTGTAGTGACCCGAACTTTTCCGAACCTTTCTATGATTATATGTTTAATGAAAACTATATTTACATGATTAAATGTTTCCAACATGTTAAGCAATCAAACTTGTTAAGACTTGGTTAATTGAAACGGAAATTTTGTAAACGTCTGATTACCCAGTTTGACCAATGATTCACGAACGCTATAAGTTGTATATGACATGATGATACATAAATGAATAAATATATATGTTTAACATGATATAATGATCATCAAGTATCTCATTAAAAATAGTAACAATAAGTTATATACTTAAAAAGGAGACTATTGACGTATGAAACTCGAAACGATACATATAACGATTATCGTTATAACCACGTCTTACTAAATATATATGAAGCATATTAATACATTGTTATATTATATATAACATTAAGTTCTAATTGATCTAATTGATCTCTCTCATGTTCTATCTTCAAGTTCTAAGTGTTCTTCATAAATTCCAAAAGTTCTAGTTTCATAAAATCAAGAATACTTTCAAGTTTGCTAGCTCACTTCCAATCTTGTAAGGTGATCATCCAACCTCAAGAAATCTTTGTTTCTTATAGTAGGTTATCATTCTAATACAAGGTAATAATCATATTCAAACTTTGGTTCAATTTCTATAACTATAACAATCTTATTTCAAGTGATGATCTTACTTGAACTTGTTTTCGTGTCATGATTCTGTTTCAAGAACTTCGAGCCATCCAAGGATCCGTTGAAGCTAGATCCATTTTTCTCTTTTATAGTAGGTTTATCCAAGGAACTTAAGGTAGTAATGATATTCATAACATCATTCAATTCATACATAAAAAGCTATCATATTCGAAGTGGTAAACTAGTAATCACTAGAACATAGTTTAGTTAATTCTAAACTTGTTCGCAAATAAAGTTAATATTTATAACTACACTTTTAAAATCAACTATACACATGATCTATATCTATATGATATGCTAACTTAATGATTTAAAACCCGAAAACACGATAAACACCATAAAACCGAATTTACGCCGTCGTAGTTACAACCGGGGGCTGTTTTGGTTTGGATAATTAAAACTATGAAAAACTTTGATTTAAAAGCTATACTTCTAAGAAAATGATTTTTCTTATGAACATGAAACCATATCCAAAAATCATGGTTAAACTCAAAGTGAAAGTATGTTTTTCAAAACAGTCATCAAGATGTCGTTCTTTCGACGGAAATGACTACCTCTTTCAAAAATGACTTGTAACTTGTATTTCTGACTATAAACCTATACCTTCTCTGTTTAGTTTCATAAAGTCAAGTTCAATACGAAACCGTGGCCGCTTAAATCACTCAAAACGGATTAGAAACGAATAAATGGCGAGCAAAACAAAATTGGTAAAAACTACTCATTTTAGCTACGTGAAAATTGGTAACAAATCTATTCCAACCATAACTTAATCAACTTGTATTGTATATTATGTAATCTTGAGATACCATAGACACGTATACAATGTTTCGACCTATCATGTCGACACATCTATATATATTTCGGAACAACCATAGACACTCTATATGTGAATGTTGGAGTTAGCTATACAGGGTTGAGGTTGATTCCAAAATATATATAGTTTGAGTTGTGATCAATACTGAGATACGTATACACTGGGTCGTGGATTGATTCAAGATAATATTTATCGATTTATTTCTGTACATCTAACTGTGGACAACTAGTTGTAGGTTACTAACGAGGACAGCTGACTTAATAAACTTAAAACATCAAAATGTATTAAAAGTGTTGTAAATATATTTTGAATATACTTTGATATATATGTACATATTTGTAATAGGTTCGTGAATCGACCAGTGGCCAAGTCTTACTTCCCGACGAAGTAAAAAAATCTGTGAAAGTGAGTTATAGTCCCACTTTTAAAATCTAATATTTTTGAGATGAGAATACATGCAGGTTTTATAAATGATTTACAAAATAGACACAAGTACGTGAAACTACATTCTATGGTTGAATTATCGAAATCGAATATGCCCCTTTTTATTAAGTCTGGTAATCTAAGAATTAGGGAACAGACACCCTAATTGACGCGAATCCTAAAGATAGATCTATTGGGCCTAACAAACCACATCCAAAGTACCAGATGCTTTAGTACTTCGAACTTTATATCATATCCGAAGGGTGTCCCGGAATGATGGGGATATTCTTATATGTGCATCTTGTTAATGTCGGTTACCAGGTGTTCACCAGATGAATGATTTTTATATCTATGTATGGGATGTGTATTGAAATATGAAATCTTGTGGTCTATTGTTACGATTTGATATATATAGGTTAAACCTATAACTCACCAACATTTTTTGTTGACGTTTAAAGCATGTTTATTCTCAGGTGAATACTAAGAGCTTCCGCTGTTGCATACTAAAATAAGGACAAGATTTGGAGTCCATGTTTGTATGATATTGTGTAAAAACTGCATTCAAGAAACTGATTTCGATGTAACATATTTGTATTGTAAACCATTATGTAATGGTCGTGTGTAAACGGGATATTTTAGATTATTAATATTTGATAATCTACATAAAGCTTTTTAAACCTTTATTTATGAAATAAAGGTTATGGTTTGTTTTAAAAATGAATGCAGTTTTTGAAAAAAAAAACGTCTCATATAGAGGTCAAAACCTCGCAACGAAATCAATTAATATGGAACGTTTTTAATCAATAAGAACGGGACATTTCAGTTGGTATCCGGGCGTTGGTCTTAGAGAACCAGAATTTTGCATTAGTGTGTCTTATCGAGTTTGTTAGGATGCATTAGTGAGTCTGGACTTCGACCGTGTTTACTTGAAAAATGATTGCTTAGCAAATTTTGTTGGAAACTATATATTTTTAACATGTGAATATTATGTGATATATTAATCTCTTAACGCGTTTGATATTATGTGATAGATGTCTACCTCTAGAACAAGTCCCATTGACTCACCTAATAATAATGAAGAGTCAAATGTAAATTGGAATGATTCGTGGACTGATTCACAAGTTCCCAAAGAGGAACCGGAAGAAGAGTCGGAACCAGAAGAAGAATCGGAACCGGAAGATGAATCGGAACCGGAAGAAGAAATAGAACCAGTGGGGGAAATAATAAAACGGTTAAGTAGAAGAAAATCCTCAACCAACCGACCAAAGTTAATTATGGTCAATGGTGTTTCCGCCAAGGAAGCAAAGTATTGGGAGGATTACCAATTCTCCGATTAATTGGATCCCGACAAGGATTCCGATGATGTTATAGAAATTACCCCAACACAATTTAATAAGGCAAAAGAGAACAATAAGGGAAAGGGCATAAAAATAGAGAAATTTGATTCCAACCCCGATGAACTTTATATGTATCATCAACACCCGTATTTCTTAAGTTGTGACAATAACCCGGGAACCTCTAAACCACCAGGTTTTTCTAAACCAATGTGGAAAATGACGGCTCGTATTAGGGGAACATCATATATCCCTAGAAACTTGGCAAAACGAACCAAAACCGAAGAAGAAGAAACGAGCGAGTCGGAATAAGATAGTTGTATTCGTGTGGTGTAATATATGTAATATAGTGTGCTTATGCTTTATGATATATGTAAAAATTGCTTGTATTAATAAGTATTTTTTTTATGAATCTAACTCTTGTCTATTTTACAGTATAAAAACACAAAATGGATAGACAACCCAATATTTTAAGAGACCTACCCGGAGACATGATTGATGAAATCTTGTCTAGAGTCGGTCAGAATTCCTCGGCACAACTATTTAAGGCGAGATCAGTTTGTAAGACATTCGAAGAACGTTCCAAGAATGCCTTGGTTTATAAAAGGCTTTCGTTCGAAAGATGGGGATATCACATTGGGAAATCCATAAGTTACGATGTGTTTACTTTGACGCATATATTGAGGGGAACCCAAATGCTATTTTACTCAACGGGTTAAGAAATTATTTTGACTCAATATATCCGAATATAGGACTTCGTGATTTAGAAAAAGCGGCTAACATGCAACATAAAGAAGCATGTTATGCTTACGGGTTAGTAATGTTCGCTTCTCACCAAAGTGAGAACAAGAACATCGGGCTACAACTATTAAACAAAACGTTCCCACAAGTGACGGACTCAGTAGTTGGGGTAAGAAATGAGGTTTTTAGGTTATTACGAGACTGTTGGTCATTACGTAACCTTCGCCCTTTTGACGACGTTACAACACGTTGTCATACTATCGGTCACAACGGTTACGTTCCACAAGACCAAGGATGGGAAGTGGTATTAGTAAAACCAGAATGCATGACTTGTTTCTGGACGTATGAATTACGTGTCTTTATTGCCTTTGCTGAACGCCTTATTTATTAACTAGAATTATCTTCGCAACTACTTTGTATCAAAATTTTATGTGCTATATTTCATGCTATATGTAAAATAGCGGTATTGTAAGTTTGCAAGTTATTGTATAAAGGTTTGAATATGATATATTTTTTTTTGTGATTAGTTTTTCATATAGAATTGTCGTAGTTGAAATGGTATGTTAGCTACTAAGTATGAACTTAACGGGTAGGTACAACCCGAATTAAAGAGTATAAAATGCTAATATGAAGAAAGAGCTTTTATAACTAAGTTCATATTACACTACGAAATACTATTGACTACTCTTGATATTCTATATGAATAACTCGTTTCATTTAACTATTTTGAAGGAAATGGCACCGACTACTCGACACACCTTGAATATGAGCGAAGAGGAATTTCGTGCATTTCTTGCTTCAAACATAGCCGCAGTGCAGGCTGCGCTACATACTAACAATAACCTTGGATCTAGCAGTACAGGAAATTGTGTAGAATGCACCTACAAAGAATTCACTGCCTGCAAACCTTTGGAATTTGATGGAACCGATGGACCGATCGGATTGAAATGGTGGACCGAGAAGGTCGAATCGGTGTTTGCCATAAGTAAGTGTACTGAAGAGGACAAAGTGAAGTACGCTACGCATACCTTCACAGGTTCTGCGTTAACATGGTGGAATACCTATCTAGAGCAAGTGGGACAAGATGATGCTTACGCACTACCGTGGTCAGCATTCAAGCACTTGATGAACGAGAAGTACCATCCCAGAACCGAGGTCAATAAGCTCAAGACAGAACTTAGAGGGTTATGAACCCAAGGATTTGATATTACCACGTATGAAAGATGATTCACAGAATTATGCCTATTGTGTCCAGGAGCGTTCGAAGATGAGGAAGAGAAGATCGACACGTTTGTGAAAGGATTACCGGAAAGAATCCAAGAAGATATAAGTTCACACGAGCCCGCCTCCATACAACAGGCATGTAGAATGGCTCACAAACTAGTGAACCAGATTGAGGAAAGAATTAAAGAACAGACGGCTGAAGAGGCCAATGTGAAGCAAGTCAAAAGAAAGTGGGAGGAAAACGGTGATAAGAATCACCAATACAACAACAACAGGAATTACAACAATAATCGCAACAACTATCCCAACAATCGCAACATCAATCGCAACTACAAAAAATGGCCCAACAACAACAACAACAACAACAACAACAACAGCAACTACAACAATCATCCCAATAACAATAACAACCGCAACAACAACAACAACAATCAGAAGCAGCTATGCCAAAGGTGTGAAAAGTATCACTCGGGGTTCTGCACCAAATTTTGCAATAAGTGTAAAAGAAATGGTCATAGCGCGGCGAAGTGTGAGGTCTACGGACCAGGGGTTAACATAACGAAAGGAACAAATGGTGTCGGAACGAGTAATGGCGGAGCAAGTAGTGTCGGAGCAAGTTATGCCAATGTAGTTTGTTATAAATGTGGAAAACCGGACCACATTATTAGAAATTGCCCGAACCAGGAGAACACGAATGGACAAGGCCGCGGAAGAGTTTTCAATATTAATGACGCAGAGGCACAGGAAGACCCGGAGCTTGTTACGGGTACGTTTCTTATTGACAATAAATCTGCTTACGTTTTATTTGATTCGGGTGCGGATAGAAGCTATATGAGTAGAGATTTTTGTGCTAAATTAAGTTGTCCATTGACTCCTTTGGATAGTAAATTTTTACTCCAATTAGCAAATGGTAAATTAATTTCAGCAGATAATATATGTCGGAATCGAGAAATTAAACTGGTTAGCGAAACATTTAAGATTGACTTCATACCAGTAGAGTTAGGGAGTTTTGATATGATAATCGGTATGGACTGGTTGAAAGAAGTGAAAGCAGAGATCGTTTGTTACAAAAATGCAATTCACATTATACGAGAAAAAGTAAAACCCTTAATGGTGTACGGAGAAAAGGGCAACACGAAGCTACATCTTATTAGTAATTTGAAGGCACAAAAACTAATAAGAAAAGGTTGCTATGCTGTTCTAGCACACATCGAGAAAGTACAAACTGAATAAAAGAGCATCAATGATGTTCCCGTCGCAAAAGAATTTCCCTATGTATTTCCGAAAGAATTACCGGGATTACCCCCACATCGATCCGTTGAATTTCAAATAGATCTTGTACCAGGAGCTGCACCAATAGCTCGTGCTACTTACAGACTCGCACCCACCGAGATGAAAGAATTGCAAAGCCAATTACAAGAACTTTTAGAGCGTGGTTTCATTCGACCAAGCACATCACCGTGGGGAGCTCCTGTTTTGTTTGTCAAGAAGAAAGATGGTACATTCAGGTTGTGTATCAACTACCGAGAGTTTAACAAACTTACATCAAGAACCGATACCCACTACCGAGAATCGACGACTTATTTGATCAACTACAAGGCTCGTCTGTTTATTCAAAGATTGACTTACGTTCCGGGTATCATCAAATGCGGGTGAAAGAAGATGATATTCCAAAGACTGCTTTCAGAACATGTTACGGTCATTACGAGTTTATGGTCATGCCGTTTGGTTTAACTAATGCACCAGCTGTGTTCATGGACCTTATGAACCGAGTGTGTGGACCATACCTTGACAAGTTTGTCATTGTTTTCATTGATGACATACTTATTTACTCAAAGAATGACCAAGAACACGGTGAACATTTGAGAAAGGTGTTAGAAGTATTGAGGAAGGAAGAATTGTACGCTAAGTTTTCAAAGTGTGCATTTTGGTTGGAAGAAGTTCAATTCCTCGGTCACATAGTGAACAAAGAAGGTATTAAGGTGGATCCGGCAAAGATAGAAACTGTCAAAAAGTGGGAAACCCCGAAAACTCCAAAACACATACGCCAGTTTTTAGGACTAGCTGGTTACTACAGAAGGTTCATCCAAGACTTTTCCAGAATTGCAAAACCCTTGACTGCATTAACGCATAAAGGGAAGAAATTTGAATGGAAGGATGAACAAGAGAAAGCGTTTCAGTTATTGTAGAAAAAGCTAACTACAGCACCTATATTGTCATTGCCTGAAGGGAATGATGATTTTGTGATTTATTGTGACGCATCAAAGCAAGGTCTCGGTTGTGTATTAATGCAACGAACGAAGGTGATTGCTTATGCGTCTAGACAATTGAAGATTCACGAACAAAATTATACGACGCATGATTTGGAATTAGGCGCGGTTGTTTTTGCATTAAAGACTTGGAGGCACTACTTATATGGGGTCAAAAGTATTATATATACCGACCACAAAAGTCTTCAACACATATTTAATCAGAAACAACTGAATATGAGGCAGCGTAGGTGGATTGAATTGTTGAATGATTACAACTTTGAGATTCGTTACCACCCGGGGAAGGCAAATGTGGTAGCCGACGCCTTGAGCAGGAAGGACAGAGAACCCATTCGAGTAAAATCTATGAATATAATGATTCACAATAAACTTACTACTCAAATAAAGGAGGCGTAACAAGGAGTTTTAAAAGAGGGAAATTTAAAGGATGAAATACCCAAAGGATCGGAGAAGCATCTTAATATTCGGGAAGACGGAACCCGGTATAGGGCTGAAAGGATTTGGGTACCAAAATTTGGAGATATGAGTGAAATGGTACTTAGAGAAGCTCATAAAACCAGATACTCAATACATCCTGGAACGGGAAAGATGTACAAGGATCTCAAGAAACATTTTTGGTGGCCAGGTATGAAAGCCGATGTTGCTAAATACGTAGGGGAATGTTTGACATGTTCTAAGGTTAAAGCGGAGCATCAGAAACCATCAGGTCTACTTCAACAACCCAAAATCCCGGAATGGAAATGGGAAAACATTACCATGGATTTCATCACTAAATTGCCAAGGACTGCAAGTGGTTTTGATACTATTTAGGTAATAGTTGATCGTCTCACCAAATCAGCACACTTCCTGCCAAAAAGAGAAGATGACAAGATGGAGAAGTTAGCACGACTGTATTTGAAGGAAGTCGTCTCCAGACATGGAATACCAATCTCTATTATCTCTGATAGGGATGGCAGATTCATTTGAAACACTTTATGGTAGAAAGTGCAGGTCTCCAATTTGTTGGAGTGAAGTGGGGGATAGACAGATTACGGGTCCGGAGTTAATACAAGAAACTACTGAGAAGATCATCCAAATTCAACAACGGTTGAAAACCGCCCAAAGTCGACAAAAGAGCTACGCCGACATTAAAAGAAAAGATATAGAATTTGAAATTGGAGAGATGTCATGCTTAAGGTTGCACGTTGGAAAGGTGTTGTTCGATTTGGTAAATGAGGGAAATTAAATCCAAGGTATATTGGACCATTCAAGATTATTGATCGTGTCAGACCAGTAGCTTACCGACTTGAGTTACCTCAACAACTCGCGGCTGTACATAACACTTTCCACGTCTCGAATTTGAAGAAATATTTTGCTAAAGAAGATCTCACTATTCAGTTGGACGAAATCCAAATCAATGAAAAACTTCAATTCATTGAAGAACCCGTTGAAATAATGGATCGTGAGGTTAAGAGACTTAAACAAAACAAGATACCGATTGTTAGGGTTCGATGGAATGATCGTAGAGGACCCGAGTTCACCTGGGAATGAGAAGATCAGATGAAGAAGAAGTACCCGCACTTATTTCCAGAAGATGAGCCAACACCTCCAATCGCTTAAAATTTCGGTACGAAATTTATTTAACGGGTAGGTACTGTAGTGACCCGAACTTTTCCGAACCTTTCTATGATTATATGTTTAATGAAAACTATATTTACATGATTAAATGTTTCCAACATGTTAAGCAATCAAACTTGTTAAGACTTGGTTAATTGAAACGGAAATTTTGTAAACTTCTGATTACCCAGTTTGACCAATGATTCACGAACGCTATAAGTTGTATATGAAATGATGATACATAAATGAATAAATATATATGTTTAACATGATATAATGATCATCAAGTATCTCATTAAAAAGAGTAACAATAAGTTATTTACTTAAAAAGGAGACTATTGACGTATGAAACTCGAAACGATACATATAACGATTATCGTTATAACCACGTCTTACTAAATATATATGAAGCATATTAATACATTGTTATATTATATATAACATTATAATATGATAATTAAATATATCATTAAGTGTATTAACAATGAACTACATAAGTAAAAACAAGACTACTAACTTAAGGATTTCGAAACGAGACATATATGTAACGATTATCGTTGTAACCACATTTAAATGTATATATCATATTAAGATATATTAATATATCATAATATCATGATAATATAATAATTTAAAATCTCATTTGATATTATAAACATTGGGTTAACAACATTTAACAAGATCGTTAACCTAAAGGTTTCAAAACAACACTTACATATAATGACTAACGATGACTTAACGACTCAGTTAAAATGTATATACATGTAGTGTTTTAATATGTATTCATACACTTTTGAAAGACTTCAAGACACTTATCAAAATACTTCTACTTAACAAAAATGCTTACAATTACATCCTCGTTCAGTTTCATCAACAATTCTACTCGTATGCACCCGTATTCGTACTCGTACAATACACAGCTTTTATATGTATGTACTATTGGTATATACACTCCAATGATTAGCTCTTAGCAGCCCATGTGAGTCACCTAACACATATGGGAACTATCGTTTGGCAAATAGCATGAAATATCTCATAAAATTACAAAAATATGAGTAATCATTCATGACTTATTTACATGAAAACAAAATTACATATCCTTTATATCTAATCCATACACCAACGACCAAAAACACCTACAAACACTTTCATTCTTCAATTTTCTTCATCTAATTGATCTCTCTCAAGTTCTATCTTCAAGTTCTAAGTGTTCTTCATAAATTCCAAAAGTTCTAGTTTCATAAAATCAAGAATACTTTCAAGTTTGCTAGCTCACTTCCAATCTTGTAAGGTGATCATCCAACCTCAAGAAATCTTTGTTTCTTACAGTAGGTTATCATTCTAATACAAGGTAATAATCATATTCAAACTTTGGTTCAATTTCTATAACTATAACAATCTTATTTCAAGTGATGATCTTACTTGAACTTGTTTTCGTGTCATGATTCTGCTTCAAGAACTTCGAGCCATCCAAGGATCCGTTGAAGCTAGATCCATTTTTCTCTTTTCCAGTAGGTTTATCCAAGGAACTTAAGGTAGTAATGATATTCATAACATCATTTGATTCATACATAAAAAGCTATCATATTCGAAGTGGTAAACTAGTAATCACTAGAACATAGTTTAGTTAATTCTAAACTTGTTCGCAAATAAAGTTAATCCTTCTAACTACACTTTTAAAATAAACTATACACATGATCTATATCTATATGATATGCTAACTTAATGATTTAAAACCCGGAAACACGATAAACACCATAAAACCGGATTTACGCCGTCGTAGTTACAACCGGGGGCTGTTTTGGTTTGGATGATTAAAACTATGAAAAACTTTGATTTAAAAGCTATACTTCTGGGAAAATGATTTTTCTTATGAACATGAAACCATATCCAAAAATCATGGTTAAACTCAAAGTGAAAGTATGTTTTTCAAAACAGTCATCAAGATGTCATTCTTTCGACGGAAATGACTACCTCTTTCAAAAACAACTTGTAACTTGTATTTACGACTATAAAACTATACCTTTTCTGTTTAGTTTCATAAAGTCAAGTTCAATACGAAACCGTGGCCGCTTAAATCAATCAAAACGGATTAGAAACGAATAAATGGCGAGCAAAACAAAATTGGTAAAAACTACTCATTTTAGCTACGTGAAAATTGGTAACAAAACTATTCCAACCATAACTTAATCAACTTGTATTGTATATTATGTAATCTTGAGATACCATAGACACGTATACAATGTTTCGACCTATCATGTCGACACATCTATATATATTTCGGAACAACCATAGACACTCTATATGTGAATGTTTGAGTTAGCTATACAGGGTTGAGGTTGATTCCAAAATATATATAGTTTGAGTTGTGATCAATACTGAGATACGTATACACTGGGTCGTGGATTGATTCAAGATAATATTTATCGATTTATTTCTGTACATCTAACTGTGGACAACTAGTGTTGTAAATATATTTTGAATATACTTTGATATATATGTACATATTTGTTATAGGTTCGTGAATCGACCAGTGGCCAAGTCTTACTTCCCGAAGAAGTAAAAAAATCTGTGAAAGTGAGTTATAGTCCCACTTTTAAAATCTAATATTTTTGAGATGAGAATACATGCAGGTTTTATAAATGATTTACAAAATAGACACAAGTACGTGAAACTACATTCTAGGGTTGAATTATCGAAATCGAATATGCCCATTTTTATTAAGTCTGGTAATCTAAGAATTAGGGAACAGACACCCTAATTGACGCGAATCCTAAAGATAGATCTATTGGGCCTAACAAACCCCATCCAAAGTACCGGATGCTTTAGTACTTCGAAATTTATATCATATCCGAAGGGTGTCCCTGAATGATGGGGATATTCTTATATGTGCATCTTGTTAATGTCGGTTACCAGGTGTTCACCATATGAATGATTTTTATATCTATGTATGGGATGTGTATTGAAATATGAAATCTTGTGGTCTATTGTTATGATTTGATATATATAGGTTAAACCTATAACTCACCAACATTTTTGTTGATGTTTAAAGCATGTTTATTCTCAGGTGAATACTAAGAGCTTCCGCTGTTGCATACTAAAATAAGGACAAGATTTGGAGTCCATGTTTGTATGATATTGTGTAAAAACTGCATTCAAGAAACCGTTTTCGATGTAACATATTTGTATTGTAAACCATTATGTAATGGTCGTGTGTAAATAGGATATTTTAGATTATCATTATTTGATAATCTACGTAAAGTTTTTTTTAAACCTTTATTTATGAAATAAAGGTTATGGTTTGTTTTAAAAATGAATGCAGTCTTTAAAAAAAACGTCTCATATAGAGGTCAAAACCTCGCAACGAAATCAATTAATATGGAACGTTTTTAATCAATACGAACGGGACATTTCAGTTGGTATCCGAGCGTTGGTCTTAGAGAACCAGAATTTTGCATTAGTGTGTCTTATCGAGTTTGTTAGGATGCATTAGTGAGTCTGGACTTCGACCGTGTTTACTTGAAAAATGATTGCTTAACAAATTTTGTTGGAAACTATATATTTTTAACATGTGAATATTATGTGATATATTAATCTCTTAACGTGTTTGATATTATGTGATAGATGTCTACCTCTAATACAAGTCCCATTGACTCACCTAATAATAATGAAGAGTCAAATGTAAATTGGAATGATTCGTGGACTGATTCACAAGTTCCCGAAGAGGAACTGGAAGAAGAGTCAAAACCGGAAGAAGAGTCGGAATCGGAAGAAGAATCGGAACCGGATATTAAACACGGTCGAAGCTCTTAGTATTCACCTGAGAATAAACATGCTTTAAACATCAACAAAAATGTTGGTGAGTTATAGGTTTAACCTATATATATCAAATCGTAACAATAGACCACAAGATTTCATATTTCAATACACATCCCATACATAGATATAAAAATCATTCATATGGTGAACACCTGGTAACCGACATTAACAAGATGCACATATAAGAATATCCCCATCATTCCGGGACACCCTTCGGATATGATATAAATTTCGAAGTACTAAATCATCCGGTACTTTGGATGGGGTTTGTTAGGCCCAATAGATCTATCTTTAGGATTCGCGTCAATTAGGGTGTCTGTTCCCTAATTCTTAGATTACCAGACTTAATAAAAAGGGGCATATTCGATTTTGATAATTCAACCATAGAATCTAGTTTCACGTACTTGTGTCTATTTTGTAAATCATTTATAAAACCTGCATGTATTCTCATCCCAAAAATATTAGATTTTAAAAGTGGGACTATAAATCACTTTCACAGATTTTTACTTCGTCGGGAAGTAAGGCTTGGCCACTGGTTGATTTATGAACCTATAACAATATATACATATATATCAAAGTATGTTCAAAATATATTTACAATACTTTTAATACATTTTGATGTTTTAAGTTTATTAAGTCAGCTGTCCTCGTTAGTAACCTACAACTAGTTGTCCACAGTTAGATGTACAGAAATAAATCGATAAATATTATCTTGAATCAATCCACGACCCAGTGTATACGTATCTCAGTATTGATCACAACTCAAACTATATATATATTTTGGAATCAACCTCAACCCTGTATAGCTAACTCCAACATTCACCTATAGAGTGTCTATGGTTGTTCCGCAATATATATAGATGGGTCGACATGATAGGTCGAAACATTGTATACGTGTCTATGGTATCTCAAGATTACATAATATACAATATAAGTTGATTAGGTTATGGTTGGAATAGATTTATTACTAACTTTCACGTAGGTAAAATGAGTAGTTTTTATCAATCTTGTTTTACTCGCCATTTCTTCGTTTCTAATCCGTTTTGAGTGATTCCAGTGGCCACGGTTTCGTATTGAACTTAAATTTATGAATCTAAATAGAAAAAGTATAAGTTTATAGTCGGAAATACAAGTTACAAGTCGTTTTTGAAAGAGGTAGTCATTTCCGTCGAAAGAACGACATCTTGATGACCATTTTGAAAAACATACTTTCACTTTGAGTTTAACCATGATTTTTGGATATAGTTTCATGTTCATAATAAAAATCATTTTTCCAGATTTATAGCTTTTAAATCAAAGTTCTTCTTAGCTTTTAATTATCCCAACCAAAACAGCCCCCGGTTTTACTACGACGGCGTATATCCAGTTTTATGGTGTTTATCGAGTTTCCGGGTTTTAAATCATTAAGTTAGCATATCATATAGATATAGAACATGTGTTTAGTTTATTTTAAAAGTCTAGTTATAAGGATTAACTTTATTTGCGAACAAGTTTAGAATTAACTAAACTATGTTCTAGTGATTACAAGTTTATAACGTTGAATAAGACAGCTTTTTATGTATGAATCGAATGATGTTATGAACATCATTACTACCTCAAGTTCCTTGGATAAACCTACTAGAAATGATAAAAATGTATCTAGCTTCAAAGGATCCTTGGATGGATTGAAAGTTCTTGAAGCAGAATCATGACACGAAAACAATTTCAAGTAAGATTTCCACTCGAAATAAGATTGTTATAGTTATAGAAATTGAATTAAAGTTTGAATATGATTATTACCTTGTATTAGAAAGATAACCTACTGTAAGTAACACAGGTTTCTTGATCTTGGATGATTACTTGGAATGGATTTAGAAAACTTGGAAGTAAACTTGCAATCTTGGAAGTATTCTTGATTTTATGAAACTAGAACTTTTGGAATTTATGAAGAACACTTAGAACTTGAAGATATAACTTGAGAGAGATCAATTAGATGAAGAAAATTGAAGAATGAAATTGTTTGTAGGTGTGTTTGGTCGTTGGTGTATGGATCAGATATAAAGGATATGTAATTTTGTTTTCATGTAAATAAGTCATGAATGATTACTCATATTTTTGTAATTTTATGAGATATTTCATGCTAGTTTCCAAATGATGGTTCCCACATGTGTTAGGTGACTCAAATGGGCTACTAATATCTGATCATTAGAGTGTATATACCAATAGTACATACATCTAAAAGCTGTGTATTATACGAGTACGAATACGGGTGCATACGAGTAGGTTTGTTGATGAAACTGAACGAGGATGTAATTGTAAGCATTTTTGTGAAGTAGAAGTATTTTTATAAGTGTCTTGAAGTCTTTCAAAAGTGTATGAATACATATTAAAACACTACATGTATATATATTTTAACTGAGTCGTTAAGTCATCGTTAGTCGTTACATGTAAATGTTGTTTTGAAACCTTTAGGTTAACGATCTTGTTAAATGTTGTTAACCCAATGTTTATAATATCAAATGATATTTTAAATTATTATATTATCATGATATTATGATGTACGAATATCTCTTAATATGATCTATATACATTAAATGTCGTTACAACGATAATCGTTACATATATGTCTCGTTTCAAAATCATTAAGTTAGTAGTCTTATTTTTACATATGTAGTTCATTGTTAATACACTTAATGATATATTTACTTATCATTTAACATAATTAACCAAGTGTATCAATATCTTAATATGATTCATATGTACCTAGTAAGACGTTATAACGATAATCGTTATATATATCGTTTTCGAGTTTCTTAATTTAATAGTCTCATTTTTATGTATATAACTCATTGTTGAAATACCTAATGAGATACATACTTATAATAAAATCATGTTAACTATATATATAACCATATATATGTCATCGTATAGTTTTTACAAGTTTTAACGTTCGTGAATCACCGGTCAACTTGGGTGGTCATTTGTCTATATGAAACCTATTCCAATTAATCAAATCTTAATAAGTTTGATTGCTTAACATGTTGGAAACACTTAATCATGTAAATATCAATTTCATTTAATATATATAAACATGGAAAAGTTTGGGTCACTACAGCCGGTACTGTTGTTGAAGCTGGTAGGTTTTGCACCATGTTTTCTAAGTTGATTACTCGAGAGCGAAGCTCGTTGACTTCTTCGATTAATCCGGGATGGTTGTCGGTAGGAACGAGCGAATGAATAAGGTTTAGAATCTGAGTTATGATATAGTCGTGGCGAGATACTCTGGAAATGAAAGTGAAGATGGTGTTTCGAACTGGTTCGCCGGTAAGTGTGACGACCCGGAAATTTCTGACCAAATTTAAACTTAATCTTTATATGATTTTGACATGATAAGCAAAGTCTATTTATTTGATCTCAAAATTTTTGAACTATATCATGAAATCAATTGACCTTTGATCATTTCCGACAATTCACGAACAACTATTTGTAAATAGATACATATATATTTAAAAATATAAATATATATATTAATTCGAAATATAATTTGAAATATTATATTATTTAGTTATTAGAATTAATTTTGTAAAATAAAATAATATAAGATATAATAAAATTTATTAAAATGAATCTATATATAGATATAAAAGTTTATTGAATACATTTATTAATCAATCGTGATACTCGGTTGAAGTATCGTTAGTGTTCATGTAGATCTAATATGAAATTATGAAGATTTAAAATGAAAGTTGAATCGTAAATTGATTACGAAGATTTTAGGTTTGATAGAAATATTTTTACCTGTTTTGTTTAAATTATAATACTCAGTACATATCATTTGGAACTAAAAATAAATATTAGATGCACCCTTTTGATCAGGTTTCAAACATTTAATGACCAAAATAAATAAATATATTTAAATTAAAAATTAGGGATTTTTCTGAAGACTTTTATATTTGAACTGTTTAGCAATGATGAAAGGACCCGTTCATATACATTATAAACGATTCACAATAGTTGATTACATCGCGAGGTATTTTGACCTCTATATGATACATTTTACAAACATTGCATTCGTTTTTAAAAGACAAACTTTCTTTACAACGAAAGTTGACGGCATGCACACCATTTCATAATACATCCAACTATAATTGGCTTAATAATAATCTTGATGAACTCAATAACTCGAATGCAACGTCTTTCAAAATATGCCATGAATGACTCCAAGTAATATCCTTAAAATGAGCTAATGCACAGCGGAAGATTTCTTTAATACCTGAGAATAAACATGCTTTAAAGTGTCAACCAAAAGGTTGGTGAGTTCATAGGTTTATCATAACAATCATTTCAATATATTAATAGACCACAAGATTTCCGTTTATAAATATATGTACACTCGCAAGTGTATAAAAGTATTCTATAAGTTGTAGGCACCCGGTAACAAGCCTTAACGTTCATGTTTTACCCTCTGAAGTACACCAGATCAGGTGTGTTTAAAATAACCTCGAAGTACTAAAGCATCCCATAGTCAGGATGGGGTTTGTCAGGCCCAATAGATCTATCTTTAGGATTCGCGCCTACCGTACATAGACAAGTAGTTTAATGTTACCAAGCTAAGGGTATATTTCTGGTTTAAACCCACATAGAATTAGTTTTAGTACTTGTGCCTATTTCGTAAAACATTTATAAAACAGCGCATGTATTCTCAGCCCAAAAATATATATAAAAAGGGAGTAATGAAACTCACCATACTGTATTTCGTAGTAAAAATACATATAACGTCATTTAACAAGTGCAAGGTTGGCCTCGGATTCACGAACCTATATTAATTATATATATTTATATGTTGGTCAATATTTGTCTAACAATTTTTGGTCAAGTCATAGTGTACCACAATCCTAATGCTCGAGACTAATATGCAAAAGTCAACAAAAGTCAACTTGACCCAAAATGACTTCTAAAATTTATACGTGTTTATTATATAACTTAGCTATAGTCATTTTATATATTTAAATATATTTATTAGATTTTATAATAATAAAAGTCATTTGTTAATAAAAATTTATATTAACGTTTATATATGATAAAATATACTTTTATATATCTTAAGTAGTAAAATTTATAAAGTTCACTTAATATCGTAAAACTATAGTGGTAAGTATTATTAATGTAATTATATAACGCGTGGTGAAAAATATCTTTGTATCCCCTATTTATTTGATAAAATAATATTGATCATAATAATAATAAGTAAAAGTTGTATTATTTTGTAATAATAATTATTATTATTCTATAAAAAAAATAAAAATATTTATATTTACTAAAAATGTTATTATGATAAAATGATAATACTAACATAATAGTAATAATGATATTTTATAATAACAATGATATTTCTATTAAAATAATAACGACGATAGTAATAATAATCATTTTAACAATAATACTAAAATTCAGTTGACTTTAACTTCAAATCCGTTCATCGAAACCATTCGATATCTAAATGAAAAGTTCTTAATTTTTCGCTAGCTTTCCAATGACATGCATATCATATACCCTATCTCAGTAGCATATGTATCTAATTCAGGATTCAACAAACCTATCTAAGGACAATATCGAATGTACAAGCATGCATAATCCTATATACTCGAGCACTAGTCAGGGATACACTATTGATATATAAAAGTTAAGTTATGAGTGCTCACGTATCAATATTGAGATTCAATATTGCAGGAAAGTACGTAGACGTAACGGAGATGATAAACACTAGATTGACCTCACGAGCATACCCATGAACCATACCCATCACCTCCATAGCTATAACCCATAATTTCCTTAGCTTCGACTCATTCAAAAAAACTATTTTGAAATCACTCGGACAGCACTCCGTCGTAATATTTTATGTATACTAATAATATCTTGAAATAATACAGAGCAAATATATATATATATATATATATATATATATATATATATATATATATATATATATAAAAATTGATTGAGAGAGTTTAGAGAAATATATTTTTAAGTTTCTATGAAATAATGAAACCTATTGAATTCTATTTATAATAGATTTTTGAATTATTAAAGTGAATTATTAAAGTATGAATTATTAAATTGAATTATTAAAGTATGAATTATTAAAGTGAATTATTAAAGTTAAAGTAAAGTAAAAGTAAAGTAAAGGTAAAGTTAAAGTATAGTAAAAATATAAAAACTATGTATGTATAATACGTGTATAAATATATATAATATTAATTTAAATCGTTATATATATTTAATGAAATAAAATATAAATATCGTTATATTTATTATACTGGTTAAGTAATGATTTGTCAAAAGTGATTCTAGATATTTATAAAAGTTATATACGTTTTAATAATAAAGTTCTTTTTAAACTGAAAACGTTTTTGTACGTTTGAAAATAGATTAATAGAATATTATGGAAACCAATTCTCCAATAGCTTTTGTCTAACTTTTGTAAATGACACTTTTTACTTTTATTTATAAATAGCTTTACAAATTATTCCGAATATCGTTAAGAGGAATAGATTTCTCAAATCATAGTGGACCTCTCAACAGAGACTTGTAATCATAATTCAATGTTTCTGATAATTCAATCATTTAATATATATATATATATATATATATATATATATATATATATATATATATATATATATATATATATATATATATATTTTTTTTTTTTTAATTTAGTCGATAATGATATTGAAACAAATACATTCATATAAAGCATTATACTTTTAAATGCTTTGTTGACATTTTCAATTTATAACATATACACATATACATACATATTCATATATGTTCATTTAATGGTTCGTGAATTATTGGAATTTGGTCGAGGTTTAAATGAATGTATAAACATAGTTTAAAATCCTTGAGATTTAACTTAACAAACATTGCATATCGTGTCAGAATAATATAAAGATAAAGTTTAAATTTAGTCGGAAATTTCCGGGTCGTCACAGTACCTACCCGTTAAAGAAATTTCGTCCCCGAAATTTGATAGAGGTCGTTATGGCTAACAATGAGAATGTTATTATGACGATTATGAAGTTTTATCATGTCTAAGAAGTATGGATAAAATAATTCGATTACTCAAAGCGTATGAGGGAAGTTATCGTAAATGAAGGAAATAAGATTATAGTGATTCGTCATATCTTTTGACGTCATCACAATTGATCTCCGAATTTAAAGAAAATATTTGTAATCTATGTTGGATTTGATGCTTCGGTGATTAAGGAGATTATGATTCTCTTCGAATTAATACGATAATCCATCTTGATTTCTCTGTCGGGTATTTCACTATAAATCCACCTCCTTCGTTTCCTTACAACTCACACCTTCTATTCTTTCTCCCTCAACTCATATTTTAAAGTATTTGTCAATATGCTTCATCCAGTACTGATTCTCGATATACTCTTCACTTTCATATCTGTCGTTCTTCTTTTTCATCTGCCTCCGGAAGAATCTATTTACTTCTACTATACTCTCGGTTTTATAGTGTTTTTAGTTATTCCGTGTCTTTATATTGCTATATGCATCGATATATACGGTTTATAATTTTTGGGTGGTTGTTGGGTTTTATATCTTCCCTTATATTTCAAAGCCCCTGCTTTTGTCTTCTATAATCATTGACATCCAAGTTAATGCTCCCTTCTATTTGCTGCGATTTATACTCAAATTTCTATTTTGGAGTTTTGTCCTTTCGTTTCTTCTTCTTGCGATTAAGCAATGTTTGTAATGGTCCAGTATTCGCAGATATGAATTTCAGAATGAACATAGTTAATGTTCTAAGAAGGAAATGGTAATGGCACGATCTTGATTTGTTAATTTACCAGAATACCCTGAAAAGACCGAATCATCAAGAAAATATATTCTTGATATTTTTAGAGATTAAATAGAATACAAGAGTCGTGTAACATGGAACATGATGACGGCATGGTCTGTGAATCGTCATGTCCCATTAGAAATTCAGCATGACTTACTGTAATATAATCACGTTGATCAAGTGTCAGTATATTATACTAACTCATGCTTCAGTTCCCAACACTACTTCAAAATATTCATAATTTAAACTCGAAAGTTTATAGAATATAGAAACTAATAGTTTCTTATATGATGTAACACTGATAGCGCAAAGAGATAAATGACTTCAGATAAGATTAGTTGTGAAAATATCTTCAGAAATATCGCGGATATTTATAATGAAAGATATGATAATATCTTAGAATTTCTAATATTGATGGATGATGATGAAGATTTGTCTGTAAAGGTTTAGAATAAAGAGTAAGGTATTCGTTAATGACTTTAGCAGGCACTGAATCATTTGGATTCTTTGAAGGCAGATTTAGTCTTTGTGATTTGTCCACAGCCTCCTTCATAGTCTGTTCAATCCGTTTTCCAGTTCCAAACCTTCTCTTTTTCTCAGCTTTACCACCTTACTATTCTTTGTCATCAAACTTTTTACTGTTAAGATCGTTTACAGTTTTTGATGCTTCGTCAGCATTTCAAGAACTAGTTTGCAGTTTAGAATATTTTTCAGAACTTCACATTCAAAGTATGTAAGTCTAGGAGATAGACGTTTTACGTACACATATAACTGTTGGCGTAGACATGCTGCGAGATTTCAAAATACTGGTTACTGTTTTTCGATGATTCGTATGACAATTCTCGTTACAAGATGCGAATGAGTAAATGATGTGATTTCAATAAATATAATGATTTTTCGAAAAGTCAAAGATAATTGAAGTTGTTGGTAAGTTTATTACTAAGGTGGCGAGATATGAAAGGTCCCCAGTAACGATGATGAAAGGGCAACGTATCTATCGAGATTATAATAAGACTAGTCCGACTGAAAAGTCAAAGTTGACTTGCTGGAGCTGTGACAAAACTGTCTACTTTGAAAAGGAATTGAAAAGTCATTTTAGCTAATAAATGCCAAAGGGTCTGACACGGATACGCGTCGAACTATGACTTTGGCTTCGAGAGCTTTTTAGGTACATAAATGTGGGTAATATGTGGTTGGATCATCATCTCGATTGTTCATTGTTTGAAGTGTCTTCGAAAACTTCGGAGAGTTTGAACACAGTTTGTAATCGTTAATATACATATGATGTTCTAACACGGTTTTGAAGTCAAAGTATAGCTTTGAAAGATGTAGGAATCTAAGAGTGATGTCTTCTGTTAAATCATGACTTGGATTTTGATTTGTCAAAATCAGAATGCGTAATCAAATTTGAGTGAGAATGGTTGTTTTGATTTCTATACAAGAATGTATATTGTTGTGAGATTTTGGGAGTATAGTTGATGATTTGCTTAATCAGATTCGAAAAATGTAATATATTAATTGTGAATTTATATATCTCTCGGGTATTACCTACCCGTTAAAAAAAAATTTCACAATTAATATTTTGTACAACAGAATTTTATTACAGTCTTTATGAAAATATATATGTGCATATTTTCTTCAGATGTAATATAGATTTAATGAGTTAATATTAAATTAAACTCATTTGATTTACGGTTGAAACTAGAACTGAATAATCCCTAAAGACTTTAGAAATTACATAACTTTTACGGAGTATTTATTCAATAAAATTGAAATTATGAATTAATACTTCGTTATTTGTTGGTGTTTGTAACCCTTGCACCATATTCTCTAAAGCCACTACTCGAGAGCGAAGCTCATTGACTTCTTCTATTACATCGGGTGATTGTCGGTTCGGACGAGCGGATAAATAAAATCTAGAATTTGATGTAGTATATAATCGTGACGAGATACTCTGAAAATGAGAGAGAAAATGGTATTTCGGATAGGTTCGCCGGTAAGTGCTTCAGGTTCATCGCCAAGAGGGCAATGTGGTGGATGGAAGGGATCACCTTCTTCTTGTCTCAAATTATTGAGGAGGCTACGAACCTATCCCCAATTCATTCATAATAGATGATGGTTAATTGGTTAATCCATTCCGGTCGCACTGCTTTCGGAGCTTGAGTGGGATTCCATATCGGAATTCGAGGGACTTGAACTAATGACGAATTCCATTTCATTCGATTGAATAAAGAATTTTTTCGATAGGAAATGATTTTTCGGCTATCGGGTGGTATTCTAATTACATAAAATATCTATATATATAGCGCAAAAGATTTCGTAGATTACGGAGGAAATTACGGGATATGTCAGGCAAAGTTTACAGTAACAGATACGCTAAGATATGGATTAGCAGATACGCTAAGATATGAATTTTGTCTATACACTATTCATGCAATCAATGCAGTAAGACGTGTCTAGACTAAGAATGATAAGCAGGCAATTTCCGACAAAAATGATAAGCAAAACTTTTGACATGCAGACACGGTCGAAGTCCAGGCTCATTAATGCATCCTAACGACTATCAGTCAGATACACTAATGCAGACCTGGTTCGGTAAGACCACCGCTCTGATAGCAACTGAAAGGACCCGTTCATATACATTATAAACGATTCACAATAGTTGATTACATCGCGAGGTATTTTGACCTCTATATGATACATTTTACAAACATTGCATTCGTTTTTAAAAGACAAACTTTCTTTACAACGAAAGTTGACGGCATGCACACCATTTCATAATACATCCAACTATAATTGGCTTAATAATAATCTTGATGAACTCAATAACTCGAATGCAACGTCTTTCAAAATATGCCATGAATGACTCCAAGTAATATCCTTAAAATGAGCTAATGCACAGCGGAAGATTTCTTTAATACCTGAGAATAAACATGCTTTAAAGTGTCAACCAAAAGGTTGGTGAGTTCATAGGTTTATCATAACAATCATTTCAATATATTAATAGACCACAAGATTTCCGTTTATAAATATATGTACACTCGCAAGTGTATAAAAGTATTCTATAAGTTGTAGGCACCCGGTAACAAGCCTTAACGTTCATGTTTTACCCTCTGAAGTACACTAGATCAGGTGTGTTTAAAATAACCTCGAAGTACTAAAGCATCCCATAGTCAGGATGGGGTTTGTCAGGCCCAATATATCTATCTTTAGGATTCGCGCCTACCGTACATAGACAAGTAGTTTAATGTTACCAAGCTAAGGGTATATTTCTGGTTTAAACCCACATAGAATTAGTTTTAGTACTTGTGCCTATTTCGTAAAACATTTATAAAACAGCGCATGTATTCTCAGCCCAAAAATATATATAAAAAGGGAGTAATGAAACTCACCATACTGTATTTCGTAGTAAAAATACATATAACGTCATTTAACAAGTGCAAGGTTGGCCTCGGATTCACGAACCTATATTAATTATATATATTTATATGTTGGTCAATATTTGTCTAACAATTTTTGGTCAAGTCATAGTGTACCACAATCCTAATGCTCGAGACTAATATGCAAAAGTCAACAAAAGTCAACTTGACCCAAAATGACTTCTAAAATTTATACGTGTTTATTATATAACTTAGCTATAGTCGTTTTATATATTTAAATATATTTATTAGATTTTATAATAATAAAAGTCATTTATTAATAAAAATTTATATTAACGTTTATATATGATAAAATATACTTTTATATATCTTAAGTAGTAAAATTTATAAAGTTCACTTAATATCGTAAAACTATAGTGGTAAGTATTATTAATGTAATTATATAACGCGTGGTGAAAAATATCTTTGTATCCCCTATTTATTTGATAAAATAATATTGATCATAATAATAATAAGTAAAAGTTGTATTATTTTGTAATAATAATTATTATTATTCTATAAAAAAAATAACAATATTTATATTTACTAAAAATGTTATTATGATAAAATGATAATACTAACATAATAGTAATAATGATATTTTATAATAACAATGATATTTCTATTAAAATAATAACGACGATAGTAATAATAATCATTTTAACAATAATACTAAAATTCAGTTGACTTTAACTTCAAATCCGTTCATCGAAACCATTCGATATCTAAATGAAAAGTTCTTAATTTTTCGCTAGCTTTCCAATGACATGCATATCATATACCCTATCTCAGTAGCATATGTATCTAATTCAGGATTCAACAAACCTATCTAAGGACAATATCGAATGTACAAGCATGCATAATCCTATATACTCGAGCACTAGTCAGGGATACACTATTGATATATAAAAGTTAAGTTATGAGTGCTCACGTATCAATATTGAGATTCAATATTGCAGGAAAGTACGTAGACGTAACGGAGATGATAAACACTAGATTGACCTCACGAGCATACCCATGAACCATACCCATCACCTCCATAACTATAACCCATAATTTCCTTAGCTTCGACTCATTCAAAAAAACTATTTTGAAATCACTCGGACAGCACTCCGTCGTAATATTTTATGTATACTAATAATATCTTGAAATAATACAGAGCAAATATATATATATATATATATATATATATATATATATATATATATATATATATATATATATATATATATATATATATATATATATATATATATATATATATAAATTGATTGAGAGAGTTTAGAGAAATATATTTTCAAGTTTCTATGAAATAATGAAACCTATTGAATTCTATTTATAATAGATTTTTGAATTATTAAAGTGAATTATTAAAGTATGAATTATTAAATTGAATTATTAAAGTATGAATTATTAAAGTGAATTATTAAAGTTAAAGTAAAGTAAAAGTAAAGTAAAGGTAAAGTTAAAGTATAGTAAAAATATAAAAACTATGTATGTATAATACGTGTATAAATATATATAATATTAATTTAAATCGTTATATATATTTAATGAAATAAAATATAAATATCGTTATATTTATTATACTGGTTAAGTAATGATTTGTCAAAAGTGATTCTAGATATTTATAAAAGTTATATACGTTTTAATAATAAAGTTCTTTTTAAACTGAAAATGTTTTTGTACGTTTGAAAATAGATTAATAGAATATTATGAAAACCAATTCTCCAATAGCTTTTGTCTAACTTTTGTAAATGACACTTTTTACTTTTATTTATAAATAGCTTTACAAATTATTCCGAATATCGTTAAGAGGAATAGATTTCTCAAATCATAGTGGACCTCTCAACAGAGACTTGTAATCATAATTCAATGTTTCTGATAATTCAATCATTTAATATATATATATATATATATATATATATATATATATATATATATATATATATATATATATATATATATATATATATATATATATATATATATATATATATATATATATATATATATATTTTTAATTTCGTCGATAATGATATTGAAACAAATACATTCATATAAAGCATTATACTTTTAAATGCTTTGTTGACATTTTCAATTTATAACATATACACATATACATACATATTCATATATGTTCATTTAATGGTTCGTGAATTATTGGAATTTGGTCGAGGTTTAAATGAATGTATAAACATAGTTTAAAATCCTTGAGATTTAACTTAACAAACATTGCTTATCGTGTCAGAATAATATAAAGATAAAGTTTAAATTTAGTCGGAAATTTCCGGGTCGTCACAAATGAACACGATATAACAACATTTGAGAATAGTGTCTTGAGAATAGTGTCGGCATATAACTTCAAAATCTCTAGCTGCATAATATTAAAATTGGATTTACTGTTTGCTTTTTCTTTACATGATTGGTGATAGTTAATTAATAAATCGATTTCCTTTTGTATCTTTCATATCCATCCATTCCATTATATCATTGCACATATATACTAGATACATATGGAGATGAATCTCCTTTCTTACTTCTTTTTGGTGAACCGCCACTACCATCTCTGACATTCAATACCGGACAACCGCCACTCCACAACAGCCACCTTCACCACCCATTTTAAAACATAACAATCAAACCACCCTTCAAGTTCCTTTCTTTTTTTGACGAGCACTTTAAACCATCACCATCAAGTACAACCATAAACCATCTTGAATCACCATAGCTAACCACCTTCGAATACCTGTACCTGTCATCTCTTTCTATTTCTACAACTTCCGTAACCATCACCATAACAAAATAAATAAATAAAATTACTATTGCTTTAAACTTTCTATTCCTGCGTAATACAAGCAGCTTTGCTGCAGCTGCAACTATGATAAACCGATTACTACTACTTCTATATTCTGTTTCACAACACCATACGAACAACTAACTACTGCTGTGTACGTTTGTTTCAATCAACCAAGACAATCATCAACCACCTCTATCGAACGGTTACTGTACGTTTTTCTGTTTCTATTTAACAAGGGGTTCATGATGAGAGAGAACGGCATAGGTCTCTTGTTAGGAGTAGATGATAATGAAACTGTGATATATAAATGATGATGATGCGGTAGTATAATCATGATGATGATTCGGCGATTATAAAATTCGATGTTGATGAAGGTTCGATGATGACAATTAGATGAAGAAGACGATGAATAGTGATTAGGGTTACGGTTTGATTTTAATTCGATACGTGAATGATGTTAGTGATGTCTAGGTGTTGAACCTGTGATGATGAACTGTAGAAGACGATGGTTTATGGTGTAGGATCATGTTATAAAGAAGATCGTGATTAACGGCTGTTTGTTGAATTCCTATTCGAACATCACGACACCAAAACTGAAGATTCCAGTTGCTTTCGATTGTTGTCGCTGCTTTAGTTTTCTGATTCCTTGCCAGCTGATCGAACGAAACAGGAAGCCAAAGCCCAATCTTTAATCTAAACAAATCCTTGGGACTTTTAATTGTTAAATGGACTACAAAGGTTACTTGGGCCGGGAAAATGTTTTTTTTATGGGCGGTGATCCGTTTTTGTTGCAGCTGAATGGATGACAAATGAATGATGAAGATTAAATGCCACTGCTATTTTAATTCGTTGTTTCCATTATGGTTTAAAAATAAGGATGGAATAAATAGAGTTAATCTAGGAATTTATTCAAGAAAAACAAAACAGAGAAATGGTTTGGAGTGTTAGCGGTTAGCGAGAGGTCTTGGGTTCGAGCCTAGGCGTAGGCAAATCTTTTTAGAACGATTTCTTTTAAAGGGGTATACACTCTTAAATTTTATTTCCATTATCATTATTATTATCATTATCTTTATTATTATTATTATTATTATTATTATTATTATTATTATTATTATTATTATTATTATTATTATTATTATTATTATTATTATTATTATTATTATTATTATTATTAATCATTATTATTATTGTTATTATTATTATTATTGTTATTGATAATATTAATTATTGTTATCATTACAAGTATTATAGTTATAATTACTATTATCACTATTATTATTACTAATATAGGTGTATCCATAAAAGTTACCATTTATTAACATTATCAAGTATTATTGATATTATCATTATTATTAGTATGATTATAGTTATAAGTAGGAATATTGTTATTATTATTATTATTATTTCTTTACATTAATTACTATCAAGTATTATTATTAATAATTATTATTATTACTATTAAGAGTTAGGATCAAAATTATAATTTTGATTGTAAAAATAATACAACTTTTTATTATTTATTATCGTTATTATTAAAATTAATATTTTTATTATCATTATTATTATTATTTTTATCATTATTATTAGTATTAACATTATTATTAATATTTTTATCATTTTTAATATTATTACTATCATTATTATTACTTTTACCATTATTATTATTACAACTATATTATTATTATTATCAATATTACTATTAATATTATTATTACAATAAAGGTTAGTTATATACAAATATACTTAATAAAACTACATTTTATAAATTATTTATTTAAAGTATATAAAGTTAATATATTTAAGTTAATAATGAAACACATGAATTACTAAAAATAACAGTTATATTAATAATAATACCTAAATTTATTTGACTTCAATTATATGTGTTAATATATATATATACCTGATATAGGTTCCGTAAATTTGAGGCCAACCCTGCATTGTCCAGTTTCATCATATGTATTTTTACTACAAAATACAGTATTGTGAGTTTCATTTGCTCCCTTTTTACATATATTTTTGGGACTGAGAATACATTCGCTGATTTTATTAATGTTTTACGAAATAGACACAAGTGATCAAAAACTACATTCTATGGTTAGATTATGAATATTGAATATCACCCCTTTTTAGCTTGGTAACCTAATAATTAGGAAACGGGTATGGCCCCTAATTGACGCGAATCTTAAAGATAGATCTATGGACCTCGACAAGTCCCATTCGGGGTACGGATGCTTTAGTACTTCGAGATTATTATTATTATACAGACGAGAGGTTCTGTTTGGGGTTATTCTATGCATTAAAGTTAAGTCAGTTATCAAACGTTCACCATATGAATGATTTTTAATTCGCGGGTTATGCTTGTTATTTTGTACTCGGGTTACGTGTATAATAAAATATATGAAATCTTGTGGTCTATTAAAATGATGGAAATGAATGTTTATGATAAACTAATGAACTCACCAACCTTTTGGTTGACACTTGAAAGCATGTTTATTCTCAGGTTTAAAAGAAATCTTCCGCTGTGCATTTGCTCATTTTAAAGATATTACTTGGAGTCATTCATGGCATATTTCAAAAGATGTTGCATTCGAGTCATTAAGTTCATCAAGATTGATAGGAAGTCTTTAATAGATTGATATATTAGGAAATGGTATGCATGCCTGTTTAACTTTCGCTGAAATGAAAGTTTGTCTTTTAAAACGAATGCAATGTTTATAAAATGTATCATATAGAGGTCAAATACCTCGCAATGAAATCATATGTTATTGTATTCGTTCTTATGGATTAGGACGGGTCGTCTCATGTGGTATCAGAGCGGTGGTCTTAGCGAACCAGGTCTTGCATTAGTGTATCTAACTGATAGTTGTTTAGATGCATTAGTGGGTCTGGACTTCGACTGTCATACCCCGTCCTAATCCATAAGGACGAATACAATAACATATGATTACATCGCGAGGTACTTGACCTCTATATGATACGTTTTACAAACATTGCATTCGTTTTTAAAAGACAAACTTTTATTACATCGAAAGTTGACAAGCATGCATACCATTTCATAATATATCCAACTATAAACGACTTAATAATATTCTTGATGAACTCAACTACTCGAATGCAACGTCTTTTGAAATATGTCATGAATGACTCCAAGTAATATCTCTAAAATGAGCAAATGCACAGCGGAAGATTTCTTTCATACCTGAGAATAAATATGCTTAAAAGTGTCAACCAAAAAGTTGGTGAGTTCATTAGTTTATTGTAAACAATCATTTCCATTATTTTAATAGACCACAAGATTTTCATATTTTCATTTCTCATAAACAACATGCAGGCATAACAGCAATCTGCATAAAAATCATTCATATGGATTGAACACCTGGTAACCGACATTAACAAGATACATATAGAATATCCCCATCAATCCGGGACACCCATCGGACATGATAAACTCGAAGTACTAAAGCATTCCAAATTTCAGAATGGGGGTTGTTAGTTTCCGTAGATCTACCTTTAGGATTCGCGTCAATTAGGGGTGCACTAATTCTCAAAATTAGTGATGTTCCCTAATTCTAAGATTACCAGGCTAAAAGGGGCATATTTGGCTTTGATCCATTCAACCATATAATGTAGTTTCAATTACTTGTGTCTATTTCGTAAAACAGTTATAAAAATAGCGCATGTATTCTCAGTCCCAAAAATATATATTGCAAAAGCATTTAAAAAGGGAGAAAATGAAACTCACTATACTGTATTTTGTAGTAGAATACATATGACGTCATTGAACAAGTGTAGGGTTGACCTCGGATTCACGAACCTATATCAGTTGCATATATATTAACACATATCCCAATTAATCATCTAAGTTCACTTATATTTTATAATTTATTAAAATTAGTATTTTTAAATATAATTATACTTATAATAAATATATGATATATAATTTAGTTAAAGTTTTATTAATATAAATGTTAATATATTAGTTAAAAACATATTAATATGTAATATTAGTTGACTTGTAATATATTTTTATATAGATAACATTTGTTCTTTAAAAATATTAATAGTAATGATAATAAGAAAAATGAAAATACTTTTAATAATAAATATAATACTAATAATAAAATGATAAAAATGTTATATGTTAATAATGATAATTATAATAATAAAAGTGATAAAAATAATAGTAATAATAATAATAATAATAATAATAATAATAATAATAATAATAATAATAATAATAATAATAATAATAATAATAATAATGTTAGTAATGATAATAAGAATAATAATACTTATAATGATAATGAAAATGATAATTTTTAATAAAAAATATTTTTGTTTAATAATAATAATAATTTCAAGAATGATAATTTTAAAGGATAATACTAATAATGATATTAATAATAATAATAGTAGTAATAATAATCATAATGCTCATTTTAATGATAATAATATTAATAGTACAATATTTATATTAGTGTAATAATAATAATAATAATAATAATAATAATAATAATAATAATAATAATAATAATAATAATAATAATAATAATAATAATAATAATAATAATAATAATGTTAATAATAATAATAAACATAATAATAATTAATAATAATAATGATAGAAATAAAAATAAGAGTGTATACCCCCTTAAAAGCTTTTCCTAAAAAGAAATGCTCTGGACCAGGCTCAAACCCGTGACCTCTCGCTCACTCATAAACACCCATAACCATTCTGCCAAGTCTGTTTTTCTGTTTATAGTTCGATACTAATTATTTATAAACCGTATTCGTCTGTTTTTCCTTTCCTTCCATCAAAGTACTCGACACCCAATCTTTATTTAATGGATTAATGGATCATGAAGCCCAACTAAAAACAAAAAGAACTCGGCCCATATACACTTCGTCCCAACAGATCCGTTGTTTAAACATATAAGTTTGATAGAACAAATAAATGGTTTGATTAAAATAGGATCTATTTCGTCTAATATTCAATCACAGACATCATCAATCATCGCATCACCATGATCCATTAAACAGTATCGTGTAATATAATAAAGTACAGATTCGTTAGTGGGTCTATTTCTTTACTAATTGTTTAAGTAATTTACTTGCTCCTTTATTGTATTCCCATCTTCTCATGTAGCCCACTAACTAAAAGTTGTTAAGTGGGGTATTATCTATTCATCAAATGTCAGCCAAAGAGGAAAAGCACGACATCTTTACTCTCATATCAATAACACCCTCTCATGTGATTTTAATAGAGATAGAAACAGCAGCAGGCACGCATTAGTAATATAAAACAATAACCACATGACGTGTGATCTTTGATTTTGTGGCTATTCGAATATAAACAATGACCGGTGATTAAACAATACTATCTGCATGTTTTAACCGGTTTTGATGGTGATAAACGTGGTGGTGATGGGTTGATGATCAAACAGTAGCCGGTGAGAGTGGTTTTTAATTGATTTGTCGATGGGTTTTGAATCCAAGAGTCTTTGTATAATAGCACTAGAATAACAAGTTGCAGGTTGAGATTAATAAGGTAATGATGATTCGAGCAGTTTTTCACCAGAACAATAATAGCAGAAAAACAGAAATGTACGATGGCTATGAATGATTGACTGTAGCAGTAGCAGTCTATATGAGAGGTGGCATACGATAGTAGCAAAAGGAAGTGTAAACCTAACAGTAGTAGCAATGGTGAATGTTTGGTGATTGTGGAGTGGTGTGTGTCGATTGAAAAAAATATACTACGGATACAACAGTAAACTTCAATAGTTTTTCATGGTTCTTGGGTTCTTGGGTGATGAACGAAATAGAAACAGAAGCAAGGGTAGCCAACAAGTGTTGATATGGGTGGGTTTAGTCGGAGGAATAGAAAGGAAAACAATAGTAGATTCGAGCATAGATTTTAATAGTCTAAACCAAATAGTTTACCTGGTTGTGTGTTGAAGAGGTTGTAGTCATAAACTTGATAATTGTTGGGTCTTAACCGAGTAATAGACCAAGATTAGTAACCCGTTGACATAGAAGAAGGGTGGTTAAGTGATCACGAAGATGACAAGATGGTGGTGGATTATAAACCAAAGAAGGATAGAAAATGTTTCGGTAAAGGGTTAGAATCACGAACTTGTGATTAATTAGGATTTAAAAGACATCAATTGTGAATTGGATTATTTGGACTTGAGATGATGAATTCCCAGAACTATATGAAATGGCAACATAGGATTTATATTGTGAAATTGAATGATTGATACAGTAATAATAATTGATCAAATTTTATTGGTAGGGTAGATGGTGTCGACCATGGATCACGGGTAAGAGGAAGACAAAACAAAAATGAATTAAATAAATAAAGTGATTGTTGTTATATCTCAAATATGATTATATCTATATGTATGGGGTATATGTAAGTATATATAGAGGGAATCTGTAATTTAAACTAGTTAATAACCAAGTTGAAACAAAACAGTAGCGAAACGAAATACGTGGATGAGTGATAAATGATTAGACAGAAAATAGAAAGGAAAGTTGGTTAGATAGTGTGATTATGCATATGTATATAATAGATGTATATAATCACATATATATTAATAATTTAGGATACTGCAATGATATTTGTTGCATTTTTGGAATAAGTGCATTTGGTGGGGATAGATTGAGATAGGTAAAGCGATGATCAATTTGATTGATCTATTCAACATATGCATTTTATATGTATATATAATTTTAGGTGGCAATAGACAACGATAGATACAATTGAAATCCATGAATTCTAGCAACTAAAGCAATAATATAATATAATAATAATTATAATATGATTTAAATATAAAACGTGTAAATTGTTAGCCGTCGTCTACTATTTCATTTACGGACTAAAACTCGTACTTCGTTATTACTCAGTGGCGGAATAAAAGTCTTCATAAGAATCCCATATTTTTAAGTCAACTATATTTATTTATTTTTGGTCATTATGGTATAAAATACGATCATAAATTATTAAACAAAAATTAACTCCCTGTCCACGCCCGATCCCAGGTAATATATAAAAAGTGTTGAAATTTATTAATTAGCTTCTAAATACATATTTAATAAGCCTAAAAAATATATAACTCATTTTCGAATCACCGTTTATTTTAAAATTATATAAGTTTGAATTTAACTTACTTAATATCAATTAGAACATTAAAGGAGTATTACAATCATTTAATATTTAATTTTAATATACTTTATTTTTATATATAGATATATTATAAATAATAATTATTATAATAACCTATTTTTATTTTTATTTTACATAATTAATTTTTTTATAACAATAACATATAATATTTCAAATTTTTATCATATATTTAAATATACATGTACCTATTTACAAATAGTGGTTCGTGAATCGTCGAGAATAGTCGAAGGGTAATTGCATATATGAAACAGTTCAAAATTTTTGAGACTCAGAATTACAGTCTTAGCTTATCGTGTCAAAAATATTAAATCGTATCGAGAGTTTAGTTCAAAATTAGTCGAAATTTTCCGGGTCGTCACAGTACCTACCCGTTAAAGAAATTTCGTCCCCGAAATTTGATAGAGGTCGTTATGGCTAACAATAAGAATGTTTTTCTGACGAATATGAGTTGATAAATAGAATTTTATCACCATTGAGCAATATGAATAAGACAATTCGATTACTCGAAGAGTACGAATGAAGCTATCGCAAAAGATTGATATATAGAATTAACTTTTGACGTAGATACGGTGGATTTCCAGAATTCAAGGAATTTAAAGAAAATCTTCGAAATGTATGTAAGATTTGATTCTTCGGCAAACAAGGAAATTAGGATCCTCTTTAATTAAATGCGATAATCTGTCTTGATTGATCTGTCTGATATTTCACGATAAATTCACCTTCTTTGTTTCCATATTATCACCACTCCCATCTTACTTTCTTCCTCAATTTATACTTCTAAAAGATTTTGAAAATGCTTAATCCAGTTCTGATCCTTGATATTTTCCTAACTATCGCATATGTCATCCTTCTTTTCCATTTACCACCGGAGGAATCTGTTTACTTTTACTATTATCTTAGGGTTATAATGTTTTTAATTCTCCCGTGTCTTTACGTTGCTATACGTATTGATATATACGGTTTGTGATATCTGTGTCGTTATCGGGCTTTATATCCTCCTTTATTTTTCGAAGCTCCACGCTTTTGTTTCTTTTTCCCGACTTTCAGTTAAGCGAATAATGGTTCAGAATTCGTAGTTATGAAGTTTCGATTGATCATAATGTTCTAAGCACGAAAGAGCGTATTCTCTCGATTAGATTGGTTAAATTACCAGAATCACTGAGGATGGAACTATCAAGAATATATTTTCTTGATATGTTCAGAGGTTAAGTAGAATGAAAGAGTTATGTAACATGGTTCATGATAAAGGTGTGATCTGTGATCCTTTATCACGTTCCATTAGAAACTCAGCATGACTTACTGTAATATATTTACGTTGGCCGGACATCATTATATTATACTAACCCATGCTTCAATTCCCAATACTTCTCCACCATTCATTCATAATTTATAATTAGATTTTACAGAAGTTTCCAATATAATGGAATACAGAAAACACGAAGAGGTAGATAATTTCGGACAAGAATATTTATGAAAATATCCTCAGAAATATCGAAGATATTTATGATGATATTTTGGAATTTCTAAGTTCGAAGGTTGATGAAGAAAAATTTTCCACAAGATTTTAACATGACTTCGGAGCAAGATATTCTCTAAAGATTTCATCGGATCCAGAATTACCTGGATTCTTTGATTAAAGGGTTTGGTCCTTGTATTTGTCCTTGGTCTCCTTCATGGTTAGCTCAATCCGTTTTTCAGTACCAAATTTTCTATCAAGCGTTCCAACACTCCATTCTTTATCATCAAACTCTTGGCCATTTAGGCCATCTACAATTTTACTGTTTCCTCTGTATTTAATGCAGCCATATCTGAATCGTCGGTTATCAATCCGAGGTGGTTTCACGAGAATTGTGATTTTAGATGATTAAACGCTGATTGTAATCGTCAAGGTACGAAAGATATTTAAGATGAAATCAAGTTACAAAGGATCTTTAAGATTAAATCAAGTGGCAAACTTGAGGAAATATTTAACTGTAGTAGATGTAATTTATTTACGATCTTTTAAGTCAAAATGTATTGTAATTACTATTTTCTACTTTTTAATACTTTTTAATTGTTCATGATAGTAGTCCAATAGTCCAATAGTTCAACCAAAACTAGTATATTATAAGGATATTGTCATATATGAAGAGTTAGCTAGGAACAGTCTGCTAGGATTTGGTTAGTATAGGCTTAAAATTTTACGTAGTTAATTAATTGGTTACTAATCAATTTTATTTTGTTCATTATTTTCTTCATTATGCCACTTGTCTAATCTTGACTTGGATTTTGATCGGCAAAAACTCGTATATGAAAATGAATTGGAATGAAAATGGTTAATCTTTGATGAACGGATACGCATATGTGTGGATTTGAGCAGTATTATTAATGACTGCTGGATCTGAATTGAAGAATGTACAGTGTAACTTATTAATGTGAAATCTAAATATTTCTCGAGTATTACCTACCCGTTAAAATATTCTCATCATTAATAGTTTGTACAAAAGAATTTTTAATTACAATCATTATGAAAATATATGCACATATATATATATATATATATATATATATATATATATATATATATATATATATATATATATATATATATTCTTCAGATGTAATCATGGATTTAATGAGTCAATATGATATTAATCCCATTTGATTTACCGTTAGAATGAGAATATATAATCTTTAAGACTTTAGAGATTACATAATCGCCATGTAGAACGAAGATAATCGATGCAGATTGATATGTAGAACAAAGTTAAAGTAGATAGAATGATAGGTAGAACGAATATTATGCTCACGGTACAGATGGTGATGTCGAGACTGGTGATGTGGATGTTGCTGTCGGTGGTACAAGTGTTGTTGGTGCTGAGGTTGGTGATGATGTTGGTGTAATAAGTATAGCTTGTAGATCAAGCACCATTCTTGTCAGGGTTTCTATCCTACCCTCTATCATTTCTATCCATCCACTCATCTGATTCAATAGATCTTGATTATCAATTCGAAGTTCCCTAACTTCTTCTAATATTCCCCTTCGGTTGGTATTTTGAAGTAGAGGTTGAATATTTTCTAAGATTGCAGAAATGCGACCTTCGAGGCCGAATATTTTGGCAAGAAGGGTGAAAACAGTGTTGCGCATAGGTTCACCGGTGAGTACATCATTTTCTCTGATGTTAGGAGGTAAGTTTGGTTCACGGTAGGGTTCGACTTCTTCATTCCTCCATCGAGTGAGTAAGTCTCGGACCCACCCCCATTTTCTCCAGAAAGAAAAATAGCTAAACGGTTGTGGCACTTCTGGTTCATTGACTTCGGATTTTACTTCAATATACATCTCGAAATCGCTCCCAGAACTAATGGAATCCAAGCTAGGTGTAGGATCCATCTCTCACGATCAGTTAAAGGATTTTGATATGAAATGATTTTCTGGATATCGAATGATATTCTGATTATATAGAATATCTATATATGGTACAGGAGATCCCATAGATTACGGAGGAAATTAAGGAAACATGGCAGATAAAGTCTACAGTAACAGATACGCTAAGATATGGATTAGCAGATACGCTAAGATATGAATTTGTCTATACACTATTCATGCAATCAATGCAGTAAAATGTCTCTAGACTAAGAATGATAAGCAGGTAATTTCCTAAGGATGATAAGCAGATGATTTCCGACTAGAAATGATAAGCAAAACTTTTGACATGCAGACACGGTCGAAGTCCAGACTCATTAATGCATTCTAACAACTACTAGTTAGACACACTAATGCAAGACCTGGTTCGCTAAGACCACCGCTCTGATACCACATGTCATACCCCGTCCTAATCCATAAGGATGAATACAATAACATATGATTACATCGCGAGGTACTTGACCTCTATATGATACGTTTTACAAACATTGCATTCGTTTTTAAAAGACAAACTTTCATTACATCGAAAGTTGACAGACATGCATATCATTTCATAATATATCCAACTATAAACGACTTAATAATATTCTTGATGCTCTCAACTACTCGAATGTAACGTCTTTTGAAATATGTCATGAATGACTCCAAGTAATATCTCTAAAATGATCAAATGCACAGCGGAAGATTTCTTTCATACCTGAGAATAAACATGCTTAAAAGTATCAACCAAAGGTTGGTGAGTTCATTAGTTTATTGTTAACAATCATTTCCATTATTTTAATTGACTACAAGATTTTCATATTTCCATTTCTCATAAACAACATGCAGGCATAACAGCAATCTGCATAAAAATCATTCATATGGATTGAACACCTGGTAACCGACATTAACAAGATGCATATAGAATATCCCCATCATTCCGGGACACCCATCGGACATGATAAACTCGAAGTACTAAAGCATTCCAAATTCCAGAATGGGGATTGTTAGTTCCCGTAGATCTACCTTTAGGATTCGCGTCAATTAGGGGTGCACTAATTCTTAAAATTAGTGATGTTCCCTAATTCTTAGATTACCAGGCTAAAAGGGGCATATTCGGCTTCGATCCATTCAACCATATAATGTAGTTTCAATTACTTGTGTATATTTCATAAAACAGTTATAAAAATAGTGCATGTATTCTCAGTCCCAAAAATATATATTGCAAAAGCATTTAAAAGGGGAGCAAATGAAACTCACTATACTGTATTTTGTAGTAGAATACATATGACATCATTGAACAAGTGTAGGGTTGACCTCGGATTCACGAACCTATATCAGTTGCATATATATTAACACGTATCCCAATTAATCAACTAAGTTTACTTATATTTTATAATTTATTACAATTAGTATTTTTAAATATAATTATACTTATAATAAATATATGATATATAATTTAGTTAAAGTTTTATTAATATAAATGTTAATGTATTAGTTAAAAACATATTAATATGTAATATTAGTTGACTTGTAATGTATTTTTATATAGATAACATTTGTTCGTTAAAAATATTAATAGTAATGATAATAATAAAAATGATAATACTTTTAATAATAAAGATAATACTAATAATAAAATGATAAAAATGTTATATGTTAATAATGATAATTATAATAATAAAAGTGATAAAAATAATAGTACTAATAATAATAATAATAATAATAATAATAATAATAATAATAATAATAATAATAATAATAATAATAATAATAATAATAATAATAATAATAATAATGTTAGTAATGATGATAAAAATAATAATACTTATAATGATAATGAAAATGATAATTTTTAATAAAAAATATTTTTGTTTAATAATAATAATTTCAAGAATGATAATTTTAAAGGATAATACTAATAATAATATAATATTAATAATAATAATAGTAGTAATAATAATCCTAATACTCATTTTAATGATAATAATATTAATAGTACAATATTTATATTAGTGTAATAATAATAATAATAATAATAATAATAATAATAATAATAATAATAATAATAATAATAATAATGTTAATAATAAAAATAATTAATAATAATAAATGGTTTGATTAAAATAGGATCTATTTCGTCCCAACTAAAAACAAAAAGAACTCGGCCCATATACACTTCGTCCCAACAGATCCGTTGTTTAAACATATAAGTCCGATAGAACAAATAAATGGTTTGATTAAAATAGGATCTATTTCGTCGAATATTCAATCACAGACATCATCAATCATCTCATCACCATGATCAATTAAACAATATCGTGTAATATAATAAAGTACAGATTCGTTAGTGGGTCTATTTCTTTACTAATTATTTAAGTAAATTACTTGTTCCTTTATTGTATTCCCATCTTCTCATGTAACCCACTAACTAAAAGTTGTTAAGTGGGGTATTATCTATTCATCAAATATCGACTAAAGAGGAAAATCATGACATCTTTACTCTCATATCAATAACACCCTCTCATGTGATTTTAATAGAGATAGAAACAGCAGCAGGCACGCATTAGTAATATAAAACAATAACTACATGACGTGTGATCTTTGATTTTGTGGCTATTCGAATATAAACAACGACCGGTGATTAAACAATAGTATTTGCAGGTTTTAACCGATTTTGATGGTGATAAACATGGTGGTGATGGGTTGATGATCAAACAGTAGCCGGTGAGAGTGGTTTTTAATTGAGTTTTCGATGGGTTTTGAATCCAAGAGTCTTTGTATAATAGCACTAGAATAATGAAGCGACCCGTCCTAATCCATAAGGATGAATACAATAACATATGATTACATCGCGAGGTAATTGACCTCTATATGATACATTTTACAAATATTGCATTCGTTTTTAAAAGACAAACTTTCATTTCATCGCATGAATACCATTTCATAATATATTCAACTATAATTGATTTAATAATAATCTTGATGAACTCAATGACTCGAATGCAACATCTTTTGAAATATGTCATGAATGACTCCAAGTAATATCTCTAAAATGAGCAAATGCACAGCGAAAGATATGTTTCATACCTGAGAATAAACATGCTTTAAAGTGTCAACCAAAAGGTTGGTGAGTTCATTAGTTTATCATAAACAATCATTTTCAATAATATAATAGACCACAAGTTACTCATAAATATACGTCCCTTGCATAGAGACAAAAATCATTCATATGGATTGAACACCTGGTAACCGACCTTAACAAGATGCATATAGAATATCCCCATCATTCCGGGACTCCCTTCGGACATGATAAATTCGAAGTACTAAAGCATCCGGTACTTTAGATGGGGCTTGTTGGGTCTAATAGATCTATCTTTAGGATTCGCGTCAATTAGGGTGTCTGTTCCCTAATTCTTAGATTACCAGACTAAAAAGGGGCATATTCGGTTTAATAATCCAGCCATAGAATGTAGTTTTAAGTACTTGTGTCTATTTCTTCAAACATTTATAAAGCAGCGTATGTATTCTCAGTCCCAAAAATATATATTGCAAAAGCATTTAAAAAGGGAGCAAATGAAACTCACCATACTGTATTTTGTAGTAAAAATACATATGACGGCATTGAACAAGTGTAGGGTTGACCTTGGATTCACGAACCTATATCATTTGTGTATATATAGATTAATACACATAATCGTAATCGAGTAGATTTATATATTACTAGTGATATAAATGTTATAGTAATAATTTATATGCTTATATATTAATATCATAGTATTTACATATTAAAAGTTTTGATTATATAATATTTATTATATCATTACATTAATAACTAATATTTATATTTGAATTATCAATATACATTTATTAATAGAAATGTAATAAGTACCTGTTAAAATATTTTTAATACATAATTTATATCAATATGTTTAAATATTCAAAGTTTTTAATATGTTAATATTTTAAGTAAATACAGATTATATAGTTATATGAAAACGTAATATATTATATTATTAATAATTATTTTGTACTTGTTAATATGTAATTTAAAGATATATGCTTATATATATATATACAGAAAATTATAATCAATGTAAATTTTATTTATTACTAATATTTATATATAACAAGTTATATACTTATTTTCCATTAAAACCATGTTCATAGAGTTTACTTATTCATATTTGCATCGTTTTAAATACAATTTTTACATCATTACACATCTATACTTCTACGTATATCGTATTAGTATTTATTGTACATATCGTGGTTATATACATAGTGTTATCTTAATATATCGTAACTTTAATTATACCTAATATAATCACAATCATACATTTTCTTATATTTATTTTAGTAATCATGATAATTATAATAATAATAATAATAATAATCCTAATAATAATAATAATATTTAGTGATATTATTTAATAATAACTAAAATGATGATAATAATAATAATCATATACTAATTTTTTTAACATAAATAATAATAACAATTTATAATAACAACAACAACAACAACAACAACAACAACAACAACAACAACAACAACAACAATAATAATAATAATAATAATAATAATAATAATAATAATAATAATTATTATTATTATTATTATTATTATTATTATTATTATTATTATTATTATTATTATTATTATTATTATTATTTAAAAAAAATAAGGACTACCTTCAAAGAGCCATTTTAAAAAGATTTGCCTCAAGAAGGAATTAAACCCAAGACCTCTCGAAAACCCGACACCCACTCAGACCACTCCTCCATTCGATAATTTCTGTTTTAATAACCCAGAATAATATATATATCCCATTTTATTTACGTTCATCTTCTTCTTCTCCTTCTGACCAACTAGTCGACCAGGTATCAAACTTAGCAGGTTTTACTTTAAGTGTTTAAGATTTGTTAAATATTCAACAATAAACGTGATGATTTATACAATTTAACAGAACGAAAAGAATTACATAAATAAATAAAAAAATCATCACAGACAATGAAGAACACGGTTTTGAACTTAAAATCGATTTTTGAACTAGAGGCTGTTACAGGTCATGATTACTGAATGAAAAAGTTTTAAAATCTCCTTTATGAACTAACTGAATCATTAATTTAACTTAAAACACAAACCTGAATTTGAATTTTGCCATAATCAATTCATTTGACTTTTTGAGTTAGAAGTTTGACTCCAAAATTAGGTTTCAAAAGAAAGAATTAACATCTGAGAATTTGCAGATAGATTAGATAAATGATTCCTAACAGAACCTCATTAATAGATTTTGAAATAAAATTCGAATTAAAGCTTTAAAAAAACACGAACAGGGAGCCGATGGGTTTTTTCTTGGGTTAATTGATTAAATTCCATTGAATTATAGCAGATGAAGATAATGTATAGTCGTTAGTGGATGACAGAAAGTTGTATCGATTATAAAACACCAAAACTGATCAATCATATACCCATTACCAGTCGACAAGAATTGGTTCAGTAAATAGAAATAAAATAAAAAAAAATTGCTTGATAACAGGATAGATTTGTATGATGGATCTTATGCATATCAATTTAAGAGACAGAAACAAAATTAAGTACAGTAGGATCGTGATGTGTAACTGCATTGGAAAAAAAATTACACAGATTTGATTAATATTAATAATAATAATAATACTTTTAATATTCTTTAAAGAATAATATAAATAACTATAATAATAATGATTAATAATAGTTATTTTAATAAAAATAATCATAATCTTAAAAAAAAATGATAATAATAATAAAAAAATTTCAATAAGTTTAACAATAATAAAATCTTAGTAATAATAATACTATAACAACCTATACATATCAAATTTTCATATTTATCATAATATTATTAATATTGATATTAATATCAATATTTATTTTAATAATAATAATGAAAGTAATTATAAGAACTATATTCTTAACCTGTATTTATTTAATATATTGATAATACATATCATTAAAAAATAATAATACTGATATTAACTATATAAAACGGATAATAATAATTTTATTCATGGTAATATTACTACTTGTATTATTTATGATGATAATGATAAAATAATAATTATAATGCTAATTAAAATTTTACTATTAATTATAATAATAAAAATATTAGTAATTGTAACATCTTACATGCATTAACCCTCATATCTATATATTCTATATTGAAGATAATAATTTAACAAGTAGTGATATTAATATTAATGTTAATAATAATAATTGAAGTAATAATAACATTGGTATATCCAATTATATTTTTGACTTGTAATTAATTTGATGTAATATTTAATAGGTATGTAATAGGTATGTAATATATATTTTACATAATATTTTTTATCAGATATTGAACATTTATAAATTATTTATATATATTTATTTGTAACTAATTGTTCGTGAATCGTCGGTAATAGTCAAAGGTCAAATTTATTCGTGTAAATTGTTCCACAAATTGAGACTCAATTAAATAGACTTTGCTTATCATGTAAAAACCATATAAGAATGAAGCTTAAATTTGGTCAAAAATTTCTGGGTCGTCACATTACCTACCCGTTAAAGAAATTTCGTCCCGAAATTTGAGTGAGGTGGTCATGGCTGACAATAAGTATGTTTTCATGACACATTTGAATTGATATATAGAGTTTTATCATTATTGATTAATATGAAATAAACGATTCGATTTATCTGAAGAGTACGAGTGAAGCTATCACAAAAGCATGGAATGAGTAAATGCAGGTTCGACTTAACCGGTGATGTAGTCACAGTTGATTTTCGAAATTTAAGGGATTTAAAGAAATCTTTGAAATTTGAGTAAGATCTGATTCTTCGGTGAATAAGGAGATTAAGATCTCTTCAATTAAATGCGATGATCTGCCTCGATTTCTATGTCTGATATTTCTATTATAAATTAAACTCTTCCGTTCCATTATTTTCACCATTCCGATACTTTCTTCCTCTATTCCTACCTCCAAAATATTGTGGAAATGCTCCATCCAGTTCCGATTCTTGATATTTTCCTAATTATCGCATCTGTCATTCTTCTTTTCCATTTACCGCCGGAGGAATCTATTCACTTCTACTATTACCTTGGGGTTATTGTGTTTATCATACTCCCGTGTCTTTATATTGCTATTCGTATTAATGTACACGGTTTGTGATTTCTGTGTTGTTGTCGGGTTTTATATCTTCCCTTATGTTTTGGAGCTCTTTACCTTTTTATTCTCTTCTCGATCTCTAGTAAAGCGAGTAACGGTCCAGAATTTGTAAGTATGGAGTTTCGAATGAACTTAATGTTCTAATCAAGAAAGAACGTAATAGCACGATTTGGCTTGTCAAATTACCAGAATCACTGAGAATAGAACTATCAAGAATATATTTTCTTGATATGTTCAGAGGTTAATTAGAATGAAAGAATTATGTAACATGGCACATGATGATGTTATGATCTGTGAATCACCACGCTCCATTAGAAACACAGCATGACTTACTGTAATATAATCACGTTGATCAAGTGTCATTATATTATACTAACTCATGCTTCAGTTCCCAACACTACTTCAGAATTCATTCATAGTTTATACTTAGATTTTACAGAAATTTCCAATATAACGTATTACAGATAGCACGAAGAGGTATATAATTTCGGATGAGAATATTTATGAAAATATCTTCAGAAGTATCAAAGATATTTATGATGATATTTTGGAATTTATAAGTTCGAAAGTTGGTAAGGAAAAATTTTCCGCAAGATTTTAACATGACTTCAGAGCAGGATATTCTCTAAATATTTCAACGGATCCAGAATTACCTGGATTCTTTGAATATAGGGTATGATCCTTGTATTTATCCTTGGTCTCCTTCGTGGTTAGCTTAATTCGTTTTCCAGTTCCAAATTTTCTGAGCTTTTCCAACGTATCCTTCTTTATCATCAACTTTCGACTGTTAAGGTCGTTTACAGTTTTTGTTGCTTCATTCAACTTTTCAAAATCCAGAGTATTGATTCGTAGAATGGGTGCTTTTCAAAATTTCAGAATGGAAAGTCATAATTCTAAGAGATAAAGGTTATATGTATACATATAACTATTGATGTAGACCTGCTGCGAGATTTCAAAATACTGATAGCTGATCTCCGGTATTGATGTGGTAATTCTCGTTATAAGATGTGGATGAGTATATGATAGGGTTTCGATAAATGTAATGATTCTTCGGAAAGTCAAAGATCAACAAGGTTGTTGGTAAGTTTACTGCTAATGTGGTGGAATATAAATGGTTCTCCGGTAACGATGACGAAAGGTAAACTTATATATCAAGGCTATAACAAGGCTTATTTGGTTGAAAGTCGAAGTTGATTTGCTGGAGCTATGACAAAATTGGCTACTTTGGAAAGGGATTACAAAGTGATTTTCGGTAATAACAATGCCAAAGGAGCTAGCACAGATACGTTTTAAACGTTTACTCAGGTCCCGAGTGTTTTCAGGTGCATAACTATATGTATCAATCTTTTCTTCCGTAGATGAAGTGCGGTTGGTTCATCTTCTCGATTGAGGTGTTTTCAAGAATCATGAAAGGTGTGAAAGCAGATTGTAATTGTCAAGATACAAATGAGGTTTAAGATGAAATCAAGTGGCAAACTTGAAGAAATGTTTAGTTTCATATGTTTTAATCAATATTTTAATTTATTTTAATTGTCCAATATCGGTAGTCCACAGTTAGCAGTCCACAGTTGCTGATTCAATAAATCATATATAGTTTATAATATTCGAATTAATTAATACGTATCGTGACCCGTGTACATGTCTCAGACTCGATCACAACTCAAAGTATATATATTATTGTAGAATCAACCTCAACCCTTTATAGCTAACTCCAGCATTACTGCATATAGAGTGTCTATGGTTATTCCAAATAATATATATAGATGCGTCAATATGATATGTCAAAACCTTGTATACGTGTCCCGATATTTAAAGTGCGTAAAATAAATAATAGAAATTAAATGACGATAAATAAAATTGCGAGAATATAAATTGCGATAATTAAATTGCGATAAATAAAATGTAATCAGTTAGCTAGGAACAGTTAGCATGGATTCTTGACAAAATTTCTCATAGTTAATTTGTTTGTTTCTAACAAATTTTATTTTTGTCCAATGTTTTCTTCATTATGCCACTTGTTGGATTCTAATAGGTCAAAATCCTAATATGAAATTGAATGAAAATGGTTATTCTGTGGTGAACGGATTCGTATATCAGTGGATGTAAGTAGGATAGTAAACGACTGTTGAATCAACTTCGAAGAATGTACAGTGTAACTTATTAATGTGAAATATAAATATTCCTCGGGTATTACCTACCAGTTAAAATATTTTCACCATTAACAGTTTGTACAAAAGAATTTTTAATTACAATATTTATGAAAATATACTTACATATATATTTTCTTCATATATAATCATAGATTTAATGAGTCAATATGATATTAAACTTATTTGTTTTACCATTAGAACAAGAATATATAATCTCTAAAATATTAGAGATTACATAATTGCCATGTCGAACGAAGATAAATAATGTAGAACATCATGTAGAACGATGATTATACTCGAGGTACAGAATGAGATGTTGAGACATGGATTGTTGATGGTACTGGTGTTGGTACTGATGGTACTGTTGGTGCCGGTGGTGTTGCTGAAGCTGGTAAATTTTGCACCATATTCTCCAATTTGATTACTCGCGCGCGAAGTTCGTTGACTTCTTCTATTATTCCGGGATGATTGTCGATCGGAACGAGCGGATGAATATGGTTGAGAATTTTAGATATTATGTAATCGTTGAGGGATATCCTGGAAATGAGGGTGAAAATGGTGTTTCGGACAGGTTCGCCGGTAAGTGCTTCAGGTTCTCACCAAGAGGTGAATTCGATTGATGGAAGGGATCACCTTCTTCGCGTCTCCATTTATTAAGTCGAATACGAACCCATCAGATGAATTGGTTGATTCATTCTGGTGACACTGCTTTCGGAGCTTAGGTGAAACTCCATATCGGAATAGCTGTCGGAATCCGAGGAATTCGAACTGGTTGAGGGATTTATCTTGTACGATCAGATGAAGGATTTTCGATAAGAAATAGATTATAGGATGTAGATTAGTACCCTGAAATACATAATTTACATATGCATATATAATACTAAAATCCCATAAATTACGGAAGAATCTACGGAAGCTGTCAGGCAAAGGTAACAATAACAGATACGCTAAGATATGAATTTATCTATACACTGTCTATGCAATAGATGCAGTAAGACGTGTCTAGACTTTAAGGATGATAAGCAAATAGTTTTTGACACTAAATGATAAGCAAAACTTTTGACATGCAGAAACGGTCGAAGTCCAGACCCACTAATGCATCTAAATAACTATCAGTTAGACACATCAATGCAAGACCTGGTTCGCTAAGACCACCGCTCTGATACCACATGAAGTGACCCGTCCTAATCTATAAGGACGAATACAATAACATATGATTACATCGCGAGGTAATTGACCTCTATATGATACATTTTACAAATATTGCATTCGTTTTTAAAAGACAAACTTTCATTTCATCGAAAGTTGACGGCATGCATACCATTTCATAATATATTCAACTATAATTGATTTAATAATAATCTTGATGAACTCAATGACTCGAATCCAACGTCTTTTGAAATATGTCATGAATGACTCCAAGTAATATCTCTAAAATGAGCAAATGCACAGCGGAAGATTTCTTTCATACCTGAGAATAAACATGCTTTAAAGTGTCAATCATTTTCAATAATATAATAGACCACAAGATACTCATAAATATACGTTCCATGCATAGAGACAAAAACCATTCATATGGATTGAACACCTGGTAACCGACCTTAACAAGATGCATATAGAATATCCCCATCATTCTGGGACTCCCTTCGGACATGATAAATTCGAAGTACTAAAGCATCCGGTATTTTGGATGGGGCTTGTTGGGCCCAATAGATCTATCTTTAGGATTCGCGTCAATTAGGGTGTCTGTTCCCTAATTCTTAGATTACCAGACTAAAAAGGGGCATATTCGGTTTAATAATCCAGCCGTAGAATGTAGTTTTAAGTACTTGTGTCTATTTCGTCAAACATTTATAAAGCAGCGCATGTATTCTCAGTTCCAAAAATATATATTGCAAAAGCATTTAAAAAGGGAGCAAATGAAACTCACCATGCTGTATTTTGTAGTAAAAATACATATGACGACATTGAACAAGTGTAGGGTTGACCTTGGATTCACGAACCTATATCATTTGTGTATATATAGATTAATAAACATAATGGTAATCGAGAAGATTTATATATTACTAGTGATATAAATGTTATAGTAATAATTTATATGCTTATATATTAATATCATAGTATTTACATATTAAAAGTTTTAATTATATAATATTTATTATATCATTACATTAATAACTAATATTTATATTTGAATTATCAATATACATTTATTAATAGAAATGTAATAATTACCTATTAAAATATTTTTAATACATAATTTATATCAATATGTTTAAATATTCAAAGTTTTTAATATGTTAATATTTTAAGTAAATACAGATTATATAGTTATATGAAAACGTAATATATTATATTATTAATAATTATTTATGTACTTGTTAATATGTCATTTAAAGATATATGCTTATATATATATACAGAAAATTATAATCAATGTATATTGTATTTATTACTGATATTTATATATAACAAGTTATATACTTATTTTCCATTAAAACCATGTTCATAGAGTTTACTTATTCATATTTGTATCATTTTAAATACAATTTTTACATCATTACACATCTATACTTCTACGTATATCGTATTAGTATTTATTGTACATATCGTGGTTATATCCTTAGTGTTATCTTAATATATCGTAACTTTAATTATACCTAATATAATCACAATCATACATTTTCTTATACTTATTTTAGTAATCATGATAATTATAATAATAACAAATAATAATAATAATCCTAATAATAATAATATTTAGTGATATTATTTAATAATAACTAAAATGATGATAATAATAATAATCATATACTAATTTTTTTAACATAAATAATAATAACAATTTATAATAATAACAATAATAATAATAATAATAATAATATTAATAATAATAATAATAATAATAATAATAATAATAATAATAATAATAATAATAATAATAATAATAATAATAATAATAATAATAATAATAATAATAATAATAATTTAAAAAAAATAAGGACTACCTTCAAAGAGCCATTTTAAAAAGATTTGCCTCAAGCAGGAATTGAACCCAAGACCTCTCGAAAACCCGACACCCACTCAGACCACTCCTCCATTCGATCATTTCTGTTTTAATAACCCAGAATAATATATATAACCCATTTTATTTACGTTCATGTTCTTCTTCTCCTTCTGACCAACTAGTCGACCAGGTATCAAACTTAGCAGGTTTTACTTTAAGTGTTTAATATTTGTAAAATATTCAACAATAAACATGATGATTTATACAATTTAACAGAATGAAAAGAATTACATAAATAAATAAAAAAAATCATCATATACAATGAAGAACACTGTTTTGAACTTAAAATTGATTTTTGAACTAGAGGCTGTTACAGGTCATGATTACTGAATGAAAAAGTTTTAAAATCTCCTTTATGAACTAACTGAATCATTAATTTAACTTAAAACACTAACCTGAATTCGAATTTTGCCATAATCAATTCGTTTGACCATTTGAGTTAGAAGTTTGACTCCAAAATTGGGTTTCAAAAGAAAGAATTAACATCTGAGAATTTGCAGATAGATTAGATAAATGATTCCTAACAGAACCTCATTAATAGATTTTGAAATAAAATTCGAATTAAAGCTTTAAAAAAAACACAAACAGGGCGCCGATGGGCTTTTTCTTGGGTTAATTGATTAAATTCCATTGAATTGTAGCAGATGAAGATAATGTATAGTTGTTAGTGGATGACAGATAGTTGTATCGATTATAAAACACCAAAACTGATCAATCATATACCCATTACCAGTCGACAATAATTGGTTCAGTAAATAGAAATAAAATAATAAAAAATCACTTGATAACATGATAGATTTGTACAATGGAACTTATGCATATCAATTTAAGAGACAGAAACAAAATTAAGTATAGTAGGATCGTGATGTGTAACTGCATTGGAAAAAAAATTACACAGATTTAATTAATATTAATTAATATTAAATATTAATAATAATAATAATAATAATACTTTTAATATTTTTTAAAGAATAATATAAATAACTATAATAATAATGATTAATAATAGTTATATTAATAAAAATAATCATAATCTTAAAAAAATGATAATAATAATATGATAATAAAAAAATATTTCAATAAGTTTAACAATAATAAAATCTTAGTAATAATAATAGTATAACAACCTATACATATCAAATTTTCATATTTATCATATTATTATTAATATTGATATTAATAACAATATTTATTTTAATAATAATAATGAAAGTAATTATAACAACTATATTCTTAACATGTATTTATTTAATATATTGATAATACATATCATTAATAAATAATAATACTGATATTAACTATATAAAACTGATAATAATAATTTTATTCATGGTAATATTACTACTTGAAGATAATAATTTAACAAGTAGTGATATTAATATTAATGTTAATAATAATAATTGAAGTAATAATAACATTGGTATATCCAATAATATTTTTGACTTGTAATTAATTTGATGTAATATTTAATAGGTATGTAATAGGTATGTAATATATATTTTACATAATATTTTTTATCAGATATTGAACATTTATAAATTATTTATATATATTTATTTGTAACTAATTGTTCGTGAATCGTCGGTAATAGTCAAAGGTCAAATTTATTCGTGTAAACTGTTCCACAAATTGAGACTCAATTAAATAGACTTTGCTTATCATGCCAAACCATATAAGAATGAAGTTTAAATTTGGTCAAAAATTTCCGGGTTGTCACAAATAACGAGTTGCAGGTTGAGATTAATAAGGTAATGATGATTCGAGCAGTTTTTCACCAGAACAATAATAGCAGAAAAACAGAAATGTACGATGGCTATGAATGATTGACTGTAGCAGTAGCAGTCTATATGAGAGGTGGCATACGATAGTAGTAAAAGGAAGTGTAAACCTAACAGTAGTAGCAATGGTGAATGTTTAATGATTGTGGAGTGGTGTGTGTCGATTGAAAAAAATATACTACGGATACAAGCAGTAAACTTCAATAGTTTTTCATGGTTCTTGGGTTCTTGGGTGATGAACGAAATAGAAACAAAAGCAAGGGTAGCTAACAAGTGTTGATATGGGTGGGTTTAGTCGGAGGAATAGAAAGGAAAACAATAGTAGATTCGAGCATAGATTTTAATAGTCTAAACCAAATGGTTTACCTGGTTGTGTGTCGAAGAGGTTGTCGTCATAAACTTGATAATTGTTGGGTCTTAACCGAGTAATAGACCAAGATTAGTAACCCGTTGACATAGAATAAGGGTGGTTAAGTGATCACAAAGATGACAAGATGTGGTGGATTATAAACCAAAGAAGGATAGAAAATGTTTCGGTAAAGGGTTAGAATCACGAACTTGTGATTAATTAGGATTTAAAAGACATCAATTGTGAATTAGAGTATTTGGACTTGAGATGATGAATTCCCAGAACTATATGAAATGGCAACATAGGATATATATTGTGAAATTGAATGATTGATACAGTAATAATAATTGATCAAATTTGATTGGTAGGGTAGATGGTGTCGACCATGGATCACGGGTAAGAGGAAGACAAAATAAAAATGAATTAAATAAATAAAGTGATTGTTGTTATATCTCAATTATGATTATATCTATATGTATGGGGTATATGTAAGTATATATAGAGGGAATCTGTAATTTAAACTAGTTAATAACCAAGTTGAAACAAAATAGTAGCGAAACGAAATACGTGGATGAGTGATAAATGATTAGACAGAAAACAGAAAGGAAAGTTGGTTGGATAGTGTGATTATGCATATGTATATAATAGATGTAGATAATCACATATATATTAATAATTTAGGATACTGCAATGTTATTTGTTGCATTTGTGGAATAAGTGCATTTGGTGGGGATAGATTGAGATAGGTAAAGTGGTGATCAATTTGATTGATCTATTCAACATATGCATTTTATATGTATATATACTTTTAGGTGGCAATAGACAACGATAGATACAATTGAAATCCATGAATTCTAGCAACTAAAGCAACAATATAATATAATAATAATTATAATATGATTTAAATATAAAACGTGTAAAGTGTTAGCCGTCGTCTACTATTTCATTTACGGACTGAAACTCGTACTTCGTTGTTACTCAGTGGCGGAATAAAAGTCTACAGGAGAATCCCATATTTTTAAGTCAACTATATTTATTTATTTTTGGTTATTATGGTATAAAATACGATCATAAATTATTAAACAAAAATTAACTCCCCGGTCCACGCCCGATCCAGGGTAATATATAAAAAGTGTTGAAATTTATTAATTAGCTTCTAAATACATATTTGATAAGCCTAAAAAATATATAACTCATTTTCGAATCACCGCTTATTTTAAAATCATATAAGTTTGAATTTAACTTACTTAATATCAATCAGAACATTAAACAAGTATTACAATCATTTAATATTTAATTTTAATATACTTTATTTTAATATATAAATATATTTTAAATAATAATTATTATAATATCCTATTTTTTTTTATTTTACATAATTAATTTTTTATAACAACAACATATAATATTTCAAATTTTTATCATATGTTCATATATTTAAATATACATGTACCTATTTACAAATAGTGGTTCGTGAATCGTGGAGAATAGTCGAAGGGTAATTGCATACATGAAACAGTTCAAAATTTTTGAGACTCAGAATTACAGTCTTAGCTTATCGTGTCAAAAATATTAAATCATATCGAGAGTTTAGTTCAAAATTAGTTGAAATTTTCCGGGTCGTCACATCGACCGTGTCTGCATGTCAAAAGTTTTGCTTTTCATTTCGTGTCGAAAATTATTTGCTTATCATCCTTAAAGGCTAGACACGTCTTACTGCCTCTATTGCATAGACAGTGTATAGATAAATTCATATCTTAGCGTATCTGTTATTGTTACCTTTTCCGGACAGCTTCTGTAGATTCCTCCGTAACTTATGGGATTTTAGTATTATATATGCATATGTAAATTATGTATTTCAGGGTACTAATCTACATCCTATAATCTATTTCTTATCGAAAATCCTTTATCTGATCGTACGAGATGAATCCCTCAACCAGTTTTAGTCCCTCAGATTCTGATAGCTATTCTGATAGCTATTTCGATAGTTATTCCGACAGCTATTCCGACATGGATATTCACCTAAGCTCCGAAAGCAGTGTAAACGAAATGGATCAACTAACTAGTCATCTTCAATTCTGGATGAATTGGGGATGGGTTCGTAGTCTACTTAATCATAAGAGACAAGAAGAACCGATCCCTTTCATCCACCATATTGTACTCTGGGCGAAGAACCTGAAGCATTCACCGGAGAACCAATCCGAAACACCATTTTCACTCTCATTTTCTGAATATCTCGCCACGATTATATTCTATCTAAAATTCTAAACCTTATTCATCCGCTCGTTCCAACCGACAATCATCCCGGAATAATAGAAGAAGTCAACGAATTTCGCGCTTGGGTAGTGACTTTGGAGAATATGATGCAAAATTTATCAGTTTCAGCAACATCACCAGCACCAACATCAATACCAGTACCACCAACAACCCAAGTTCAACATCACACACCTCAACATCTCATTATGTACCTCGAGCATAATCATCAATCTGCGAATCGTTCTACATCATTTATCTTCATTCGACATGGTGATTATGTAATCTCTAATGTTTTAGAGATTATATATTCTTATTCTAACGGTAAATCAAATGAGTTTAATATCATATAGACTCATTAAATCCATGATTACATCTGAAGAAAATATATATGTATATATATTTTCATAAAAATTGTAATTAAAAATTCTTTCGTACAAACTGTTAATGGTGAAAATATTTTAACGGGTAGGTAATACCCGAGGAATATTTAGATTTCACATTAATAGACACTCTATATGTGGTAATGATCGAGTTAGCTATACAGGGTTGAGTTTGATTCTATAATAATATATATACTTTGAGTTGTGATCGAGTCTGAGACATGTATACAATGGGTCACGAATACTAATTAATTAATTCGAATATTATATATTAAACTATATATGAATTTTTGAATTGCTAATTGTGGACTACCAACTGTGGACTACCAACATTGGACAATTAAAATGAATTAAAATATTGATTATAACATATGAAACTAAACATCTCTTCAAGTTTGACACTTGATTTCATCTTAAACCTCATTCGTATCCTGACGATTAGAATCTGCGTTCAAACCTTTCATGATCCTTGAAAACACCTCAATCGATAGGATGAACCAACCGCACTTCATCTACAGAAGGAAAGATTTATGCACATAGTTATGCACCTGAAAAACTCTTGGACACTGAGTGAATATTTATCACGTAGCTGTTCTAATTCCTTTAGTGTTATTATTACCCAAAATAACTTGGTAATCCCTTTCAAAGTAGCAAATTTTGTCATAGCTCCAACAAGTTAATTTTGACTTTTCGTTCGAAACAACCTTATTATCACCTTGAAATATATGCGTGTTCTTTTATTGTTACCAGGGAACCTCTTATATTCCACCATATTACCATCAGCGTTTAATCATCTAAAAACACAATTCTCTTAAAACCACCTCGGATTGATAACCGATGATTCAGATATGGTAGCATTAAATGCAGAGGAAACAACAAAATCGTAGATGGTCTAAACGGCCAAAAGTTTGATAATAAACAATGGAATGTTGGGAACGCTCGATAGAAAATTTGGTAATGAAAAAAAAAATAGATTGAGCTAACCATGAAGGAGACCAAGGACAAATACAAGGACCAAACCTATATTCAAAGAATCCAGGTAATTCTGGATCCGATAAAATCTTTAGAGAATATCCTGCTCCGAAGTCATGTTAAAATCTTGCGAAAAATTTTTCCTTATCAACTTTCGAACTTAGGAATTCCAAAATATCATCATAAATATCTTCGATACTTCTGAAGATATTTTCATAAATATTCTCGTCCGAAATTATATACCTCTTCGTGCTATCTGTAATACATTGTATTGGAAATTTCTGTAAAATCTAAGTATAAACTATGAATGAATTCTGAAGTAGTGTTAGGAACTGAAGCATGAGTTAGTATAATATAATGACACTTGATCAACGTGATTATATTACAGTAAGTCATGCTGAGTTTCTAATGGGACATGATGATTTAGAAGATCATAACGTCATCATGTGCGATATTACATAACTCTTTCATTCTGTTTAACTTCTGAAGATATCAAGAAAATATATTCTTGATAGTTCTATTCTCAGTGATTCGGGTAATTCGACAAATTAAATCATACTACTACCTTTCCTTTCTACCTTGTATATTACGATAATTCGAAACTCCATACCTACGAATTCTGGACCATTACTTGCGAAAAGAAAACAAAAGCACGAAGCTCTGAAATAGAAAGGGGGTATAAATCGCAGCAAATAAGAGAAAGCATTAACTGTGAATGACAATGATTATAGGAGACGGAAGCAGGGACTTTGAAATATAAGAGAAGATTTAAAGCCCAATAACAACACGAAGGTTACAAACCGTGAATATTAATACGAATAACAATATAAAGACACGGTAGAATTAAGAATAGTATTACCTCAAGGTAATAGTAGAAGTAAACAAATTTTTCTGGTGGAAGATTGAAAAGAAGGATGACAGAAATGATAATTAGGAAAAATATCTAGGAGTAGAACTGGATTAAGCATTTTCACAATCTTTTGTATGTATGAACTAAGAAAGAAAGTATAGGAATGGTGAAAATAATGGAACGGAAAAAGTTTAACTTATAATGGAAATATCAGACAGGGTAATCGAGGCAAATCACCGTATTTAATTATAGAGATCTTAATTTCCTTATTCGTCGAAGAATCAAATCTTATATAGATTTTGAAGATTTTATTTAAATCCCTTGAATTTCGGAAATCAATCGTTAATACGTCAAAAGTTAAGACGAATCTCTATTTCTTCATTTCACATTTTTGTGATAGCTTCACTCGTACTCTCCGAGTAATCGAATTATCTTATTCATATTACTCAACAGTAATAAAACTCTATTTATCAGCTCATATGCGTCATGAAAACATACTTATTGTCAACCATGACGATCCCAATCAAATTTCGAGACGAAATTTCTTTAACGGGTAGGTACTGTGATGACCCGGAAATTTCCGACCAAATTTAAACTTAATCTTTTTATGATTTTGACATGATAAGCAAAGTCTTTTTATTTGAATCTCAAAATTTTTGAACTATATCATGAAATCAATTGAACTTCGATCATTTTCGAAGATTCACGAACAACTATTTGTAAATAGATACATATATATTTAAAAATATAAATATATATATTAATTCGAAATATAATTTGAAATATTATATTATTTAGTTATTAGAATTAATTTTGTAAAATAAAATAATATAAGATATAATAAAATTTATTAAAATGAATCTATATATAGATATAAAAGTTTATTGAATACATTTATTAATCAATTGTGATACTCAGTTGATGTATCGTTAGTGTTCATGTAGATCTAATACGAAATTATGAAGATTTAAAAGGAAAGTTGAATCATAAATTGATTACGAAGATTTTAGGTTTGATAGAAATATTTTTATCTTTTTAGTTTAAATTATAATACTCCGTACATATCATTTGGAACTAAAAATAAATATTAGATGCACCCTTTTGATCAGGTTTCAAATATTTAATGACCAAAATAAATAATATATTTAAATTAAAAATTAGGGATTTTTCGTAAGACTTTTATATTTGAACTGTTTAGCAATGGACACGATATAACAACATTTGAGAATAGTGTCGGCATATAACTTCAAAATCTCTGGCTGCATAATATTAAAATTGGATTTACTGTTTGCTTTTTCTTTACATGATTGGTGATAGTTAATTAATAAATCGATTTCCTTTTGTATCTTTCATATCCATCTATTCCATTATATAATTACACATATAATAGATACATATGGAGATGAATCTCCTTTCTTACTTCTTTTTGGTGAACCACCACTACCATCTCCGGCATTCATCACCGGACAACCGCCACTCTACAACAGCCACCTTCACCACCCATTTTAAAACATAACAATCAAACCACCCTTCAAGTTCCTTTCTTTTTTTGACGAGCACTTTAAACCATCACCATCAAGAACAACCGTAAACCATCTTGAATCACCATAGCAAACCACCTTCGAATACCTCTACCTGTCATCTCTTTCTGTTTCTACAACTTCCGTAACCATCACCATAACAAAATAAATAAATAAAATTACTATTGATTTAAACTTTCTGTTCCTGCATAACACAAGCAGCCTTGCTGCAGCTGCAACTATGATGAATCGATTACTACTACTTCTATATTCTATTTCACAACACTACACGAACAACTAACTACTGATGTGTACGTTTATTTCAATCAACCAAGACAACCATCAACCACCTCTATCGAACGGTTACTGTACGTTTTTCTGTTTCTATTTAACAAGGGGTTCATGATGAGAGAGAACGGAGCAGGTCTCCTATTAGGAGTAGATGATAATGAAACTGTGATATATAAATGATGATGATGATGCCGTAGTATAATCATGATGATGATTCGACGATTATAAAATTCGATGTTGATGAAGGTTCGATGATGACAATTAGATGAAGAAGATGATGAATAGTGATTAGGGTTACGGTTTGATTTTAATTCGATATGTGAATGATGTTAGTGATGTCTAGGTGTTGAACCTGTGATGATGAAGTGTAGAAGACGATGGTTTATGGTGTAGGATCATGCTATAAAGAAGATCGTGATTAACGGCTGTTTGTTGATCCGTTTTTGTTGCAGCTGAATGGATGACAAATGAATGATGAAGATTAAATGCCACTGCTATTTTAATTCGTTGTTTCCATTATGGTTAAAAAAGAAGGATGGAATAAATAGAGTTAATCTAGGAATTTATTCAGGAAATACAAAACAGAGAAATGGTTTTGGGTGTTAGCGATTAGCGAGAGGTCTTGGGTTCGAGCCTAGGCGTGGGCAAATCTTTTTAGAACGATTTCTTTTAAAGGGGTATACACTCTTAAATTTTATTTTTATTATTATTATTATCATTATCTTTATTATTATTATTATTATTATTATTATTATTATTATTATTATTATTATTATTATTATTATTATTATTATTATTATTATTATTATTATTATTATTAATCATTATTATTATTATTGTTATTATTATTATTATTGTTATTGATAATATTAATTATTGTTATCATTACAAGTATTATAGTTATAATTACTATTATCACTATTATTATTACTAATATAGGTGTATCCATAAAAGTTACCATTTATTAACATTATCAAGTATTATTGATATTATCATTATTATTAGTATGATTATAGTTATAAGTAGGAATATTATTATTATTATTATTATTATTATTATTATTATTATTATTATTATTATTATTATTATTATTATTATTATTATTATTATTATTATTATTATTATTGTTGTTATTATTATTATTATTATTATTATTATTATTATTATTATTATTATTTCTTTACATTAATTACTATCAAGTATTTTTAATAATAATTATTATTATTAGTATTAATAGTTAGGATCAAAATTATAATTTTTATTGTAAAAATAATACAACTTTTTATTATTTATTATCGTTATTATTAAAATTAATATTTTTATTATCATTATTATTATTTTTATCATTATTATTAATAGTATTAACATTATTATTAATATTTTTATCATTTTTAATATTATTACTATCATTATTATTACTTTTACCATTATTATTATTACAACTATATTATTATTATTATTATTATTATCAATATTACTATATTATTATTATTATTATTATCAATATTACTATTAATATTATTATTACAATAAAGGTTAGTTATATAAAAATATACGTAATAAAACTACATTTTATAAATTATTTATTTAAAGTATATAAAGTTAATATATTTAAGTTAATAATGAAACACATGAATTACTAAAAATAACAGTTATATTAATAATAATACCTAACTTTATTTGACTTCAATTATATGTGTTAATATATATACCTGATATAGTTTCGTGAATCCGAGGCCAACCCTGCATTGTTCAGTTTCATCATATGTTTTTTACTACAAAATACAGTATTGTGAGTTTCATTTGCTCCCTTTTTACATATATTTTTGGGACTGAGAATACATGCGCTGATTTTATTAATGTTTATCGAAATAGACACAAGTGATCAAAAACTACATTCTATGGTTGGATTATGAATATTGAATATCACCCCTTTTTAGCTTGGTAACCTAATAATTAGGAAACGAGTATGGCCCCTAATTGACGCGAATCCTAAAGATAGATCTATGGACCTCGACAAGTCCCATCCAGGGTACGGATGCTTTAGTACTTCGAGATTATTATTATTATACAGACGAGAGGTTCTGTTTGGGGATATTCTATGCATTAAAGTTAAGTCGGTTATCAAACGTTCACCATATGAATGATTTTTAATTCGCGGGTTACGCGTGTTATTTTGTACTCAGGTTACGTGTACAATTAAATATATGAAATCTTGTGGTCTATTAAAATTATAGAAATGAATGTTTATGATAAACTAATGAACTCACCAACCTTTTGGTTGACACTTGAAAGCATGTTTATTCTCAGGTTTGAAAAAATCTTCCGCTGTGCATTTGCTCATTTTAAAGATATTACTTGGAGTCATTCATGGCATATTTCAAAAGACGTTGCATTCGAGTCATTAAGTTCATCAAGATTGATAGGAAGTCGTTGATAGATTGATATATTAAGAAATGGTATGCATGCCTGTTTAACTTTCGATAAAATGAAAGTTTATCTTTTAAAAATGAATGCAATGTTTGTAAAATGTATCATATAGAGGTCAAATACCTTGCAATGAAATCATATGTTATTATATTCGTTCTTATAGATTAGGATGGGTCGTCTCAGTAAGTGCTTCAGGTTCTTCGCCAAGAGGTGAATTCGGTTGGTGGAAGGGATCGCCTTCTTCGCGTCTCCATTGATTAAGTAGACTACTAACCTATCAGATGAATTGGGGATGGTTGATTGGTTGATTCATTCTGGTGACGCTGCCTCCGGAGCTTAGATGAACATCCATGTCGGAATAGCTGTCCGGTTCCGAATAACTTGAACTAGTGACGAGTCCTATTTCGTACTTTCGAATAAAGGATTTTTTCAATATGAAATGATTTTCGGCTATCGGATGGTATTCTAATTACATAGAATATCTATATATATAGAACAAAAGATTTTGTAGATTACGGTGGAATTTACGGCATATGTCAGGCAAATCTACAGTAACAAATACGCTAGGATATGAATTATCAGATTCGCTAAGATATGAATTTTGTCTATACACTATTCATGCAATCAATGCAGTAAGATGTGTCTAGAATAGGAATGATAAGCAGGTAATTTCCTAAGGATGATAAGTAGATGATTTTCAACATGAAATGATAAGCAAAACTTTTGACATGCAGACACGGTCGAAGTCCAGACTCACTAATGCATCTAAACAACTATCAGTTAGATACACTAATGCAAGACCTGGTTCGCTAAGACCACCGCTCTGATACCACATGAAGCGACCCGTCCTAATCCATAAGGACGAATACAATAACATATGGTTACATTGCGAGGTTCTGACCTCTATATGATACATTTTACAAACATTGCATTCGTTTTTAAAAGACAAACTTTCATTTCATCGAAAGTTAAACAGGCATGCATACCATTTCCTAATATATCAATCTATCAATGACTTCTTATCAATCTTGATGAACTTAATGAATCGAATGCAACGTCTTTTGAAATATGCCATGAATGACTCCAAGTAATATCTTTAAAATGAGAAAATGCACAGCGAAAGATTTCTTTCATACCTGAGAATAAATGTGACGACCCGAAAATTTTCGACCAAATTTAAATTTAAAATTTATATGATTTTGACCGACGTTTCACGAACAAATATTTGTAACTAGACATGAATAAAATATATATATATATATATATATATATATATATATATATATATATATATATATATATATATATATATATATATATATATATATATATTTATAATGTGATAAAAATATAATAATAACTTAGTCATAAAACGTTTAAATTTAAAATAATATTATTATTTTATATATATATATATATATATATATATATATATATATATATATATATATATATATATATATATATATATATATATATATATATATATATATATATATATATATATATTAGGACGATGATTTTAGGAAGCAAATGACCATAACACTCAAAAGTGTAAGTTACATTTTAATTAGTATACTCAATGGTGAAATAAGTCTAATTATTGATAAAGGTACACGTCGTGAAACGTAAAGTACAAGTTTTCTAAGCGTACGAAAATGCGTTCGAAAAACCGGAACCAGTACTTGAGTCGAGGGTCAACGTACTACACATCGGTGTAAAAATTAAAAATCAACTATGCACGAGAATATAATATAATATTTAATTAATTCTAAAGATTATATATATATATATATATATATATATATATATATATATATATATATATATATATATATATATATATATATCATATGTAAGAAAAGAAGTGTCGGCAGGAGAAAAGATCGTGCATATGAGCTGTCAGAGGTTGCCATGCGATCGCATGGCAATTAGCCTTCCAGCCCATGTGATTGTATGGGGTGTGGTTGGCCAAAACATGTATAAAGCTCGACGTTTTTCAGTTTCTGATTCATTTTACTCCATCTCTCGATCTCTCTCTATATTTACAATTATTATTATTAATATTATTATTATTATTAATCCTAATAAATATTATTAGTAGTATTAGTATTAGTATTATTAGTATTATACATAAAATACTACGACGAGGTCATGAGCGAGTTATTTCAAACGGGTTTTTCGAGCAAAATAGAAATAAGGAAAATATGGGTTTTAGCTATGGAGGTTATAGGTAATGTTCGGGGGTATGCTCGTGAGGTCAATCTAGTGTTTGTTATCATCTACGTTGCGTCTACATATTTTCCTGCAATATTGAATCACAATATTGATACGTGAGCATTCAAATCTTATCTTTTATATATTAATAGTGTATCCCTGACTAGTGCTCGAGTATTTAGGATTATGCATGCTTGTATGCTTAACATTGTCGTTAGATAATTTATGATGAATCACGAATTTGATACATATGCTACTGATATAATGAAATGTCCCGTTCTTATTGATTAAAAACGTTCCATATTAATTGATTTCGTTGCGAGGTTTTGACCTCTATATGAGACGTTTTTCAAAGACTGCATTCATTTTAAAACAAACCATAACCTTTATTTCATCAATAAAGGTTTAAAAAGCTTTACGTAGATTATCAAATAATGATAATCTAAAATATCCTGTTTACACACGACCATTACATAATGGTTTACAACACAAATATGTTACAACAAAATAAGTTTCTTGAATGCAGTTTTTACACAATATCATACAAGCATGGACTCCAAATCTCGTCCTTATTTAAGTATGCGACAGCGGAAGCTCTTAATAATCACCTGAGAATAAACATGCTTAAAACGTCAACAAAAATGTTGGTGAGTTATAGGTTTAACCTATATATATCAAATCATAATAATAGACCACAAGATTTCATATTTCAATACACATCCCATACATAGAGATAAAAATCATTCATATGGTGAACACCTGGTAACCGACATTAACAAGATGCATATATAAGAATATCCCCATCATTCCGGGACACCCTTCGGATATGATATAAATTTCGAAGTACTAAAGCATCCGGTACTTTGGATGGGGTTTGTTGGGCCCAATAGATCTATCTTTAGGATTCGCGTTAATTAGGGTGTCTGTTCCCTAATTCTTAGATTACCAGACTTAATAAAAAGGGGCATATTCGATTTCGATAATTCAACCATAGAATGTAGTTTCACGTACTTGTGTCTATTTTGTAAATCATTTATAAAACCTGCATGTATTCTCATCCCAAAAATATTAGATTTTAAAAGTGGGACTATAACTCACTTTCACAGATTTTTAGTTCGTCGGGAAGTAAGACTTGGCCACTGGTTGATTCACGAACCTATAACAATATATACATATATATCAAAGTATGTTCAAAATATATTTACAACACTTTTAATATATTTTGATGTTTTAAGTTTATTAAGTCAGCTGTCCTCGTTAGTAACCTACAACTAGTTGTCCACAGTTAGATGTACAGAAATAAATCGATAAATATTATCTTGAATCAATCCACGACCCAGTGTATACGTATCTCAGTATTGATCACAACTCAAACTATATATATTTTGGAATCAACCTCAACCCTGTATAGCTAACTCCAACATTCACATATAGAGTGTCTATGGTTGTTCCGAAATATATATAGATGTGTCAACATGATAGGTCGAAACATTGTATACGTGTCTATGGTATCTCAAGATTACATAATATACAATACAAGTTGATTAAGTTATGGTAGGAATAGATTTGTTACCAATTTTCACGTAGCTAAAATGAGAAAAATTATCCAATCTTGTTTTACCCATAACTTCTTCATTTTAAATCCGTTTTGAGTGAATCAAATTGCTATGGTTTCATATTGAACTCTATTTTATGAATCTAAATATAAAACGTATAGGTTTATAGTCGAAAAAATAAGTTACAAGTCGTTTTTGTAAAGGTAGTCATTTCAGTCGAAAGAACGACGTCTAGATGACCATTTTAGAAAACATACTTCCACTTTGAGTTTAACCATAATTTTTGGATATAGTTTCATGTTCATAATAAAAATCATTTTCTAAGAATAACAACTTTTAAATCAAAGTTTATCATAGTTTTTAATTAACTAACCCAAAACAGCCCGCGGTGTTACTACGACGACGTAAATCCGGTTTTACGGTGTTTTTCGTGTTTCCAGGTTTTAAATCATTAAGTTAGCATATCATATAGATATAGAACATGTGTTTAGTTGATTTTAAAAGTCAAGTTAGAAGGATTAACTTTTATTTGCGAACAAGTTTAGAATTAACTAAACTATGTTCTAGTGATTACAAGTTTAAACCTTCGAATAGGATAGCTTTATATGTATGAATCGAATGATGTTATGAACATCATTACTACCTTAAGTTCCTTGGATAAACCTACTGGAAAATAGAAAAATGGATCTAGCTTCAACGGATCCTTGGATGGCTCGAAGTTCTTGAAGCAGAATCATGACACGAAAACAAGTTCAAGTAAGATCATCACTTGAAATAAGATTGTTATAGTTATAGAAATTGAACCAAAGTTTGAATATGATTATTACCTTGTATTAGAATGATAACCTACTGTAAGAAACAAAGATTTCTTGAGGTTGGATGATCACCTTACAAGATTGGAAGTGAGCTAGCAAACTTGAAAGTATTCTTGATTTTATGTAACTAGAACTTGTAGAATATATGAAGAACACTTAGAACTTGAAGATAGAACTTGAGAGAGATCAATTAGATGAAGAAAATTGAAGAATGAAAGTGTTTGTAGGTGTTTTTGGTCGTTGGTGTATGGATTAGATATAAAGGATATGTAATTTTGTTTTCATGTAAATAAGTCATGAATGATTACTCATATTTTTGTAATTTTATGAGATATTTCATGCTAGTTGCCAAATGATGGTTCCCACATGTGTTAGGTGACTCACATGGGCTACTAAGAGCTGATCATTGGAGTGTATATACCAATATTACATACATCTAAAAGCTGTGTATTGTACGAGTACGAATACGGGTGCATACGAGTAGAATTGTTGATGAAACTGAACGAGGATGTAATTGTAAGCATTTTTGTTAAGTAGAAGTATTTTGATAAGTGTATTGAAGTCTTTCAAAAGTGTATAAATACATATTAAAACACTACATGTATATACATTTTAACTGAGTCGTTAAGTCATCATTAGTCGTTACATGTAAGTGTTGTTTTTAAACCTTTAGGTTAACGATCTTGTTAAATGTTGTTAACCCAATGTTTATAATATCAAATGAGATTTTAAATTATTATATTATCATGATATTATCATGTATGAATATCTCTTAATATGATATATATACATTAAATGTCTTTACAACGATAATCGTTACATATATGTCTCGTTTAAAAATCATTAAGTTAGTAGTCTTGTTTTTACATATGTAGTTCATTGTTAATATACTTAATGATATGTTTACTTATCATAGTATCATGTTAACTATATATATATCCATATATATGTCATCATATAGTTTTTACAAGTTTTAACGTTCGTGAATCACCGGTCAACTTGGGTGGTCAATTGTCTATATGAAACATATTTCAATTAATCAAGTCTTAACAAGTTTGATTGCTTAACATGTTGGAAACATTTAATCATGTAAATATCAATCTCAATTAATATATATAAACATGGAAAATTTTGGGTCACTACAGTACCTACCCGTTAAATAAATTTCGTCCCGAAATTTTAAGCTGTTGAAGGTGTTGACGAATCTTCTGGAAATAGATGCGGGTATTTCTTCTTCATCCGATCTTCACACTCCCAGGTGAACTCAGGTCCTCTACGAGCATTCCATCAAACCTTAACAATTGGTATCTTGTTTTGCTTAAGTCTTTTAACCTCACGATCCATTATTTCGACGGGTTCTTCGATGAATTGGAGTTTTTCGTTGATTTGGATTTCATCTAACGGAATAGTGAGATCTTCTTTAGCAAAACATTTCTTCAAATTTGAGACGTGGAAAGTGTTATGTACAGCCGCGAGTTGTTGAGGTAACTCAAGTCGGTAAGCTACTGGTCCGACACGATCAATAATCTTGAATGGTCCAATATACCTTGGATTTAATTTCCCTCGTTTACCAAAACGAACAACGCCTTTCCAAGGTACAACTTTAAGCATGACCATCTCTCCAATTTCAAATTCTATATCTTTTCTTTTAATGTCAGCGTAGCTCTTTTGTCGACTTTGGGCGGTTTTCAACCGTTGTTGAATTTGGATGATCTTCTCGGTAGTTTCTTGTATAATCTCCGGACTCGTAATCTGTCTATCCCCCACTTCACTCCAACAAATCGGAGACCTGCACTTTCTACCATAAAGTGCTTCAAATGGCGCCATCTCAATGCTTGAATGGTAGCTGTTGTTGTAGGAAAATTCTGCTAACGGTAGATGTCGATCCCAACTGTTTCCGAAATCAAAAACACATGCTCGTAGCATGTCTTCAAGCGTTTGTATCGTCCTTTCGCTTTGCCCATCAGTTTGTGGATGATAGGCAGTACTCATGTCTAGACGAGTTCCTAATGCTTGCTGTAATGTCTGCCAGAATCTTGAAATAAATCTGCCATCCCTATCAGAGATAATAGAGATTGGTATTCCATGTCTGGAGACGACTTCCTTCAAATACAGTCGTGCTAACTTCTCCATCTTGTCATCTTCTCTTATTGGCAGGAAGTGTGCTAATTTGGTGAGACGATCAACTATTACCCAAATAGTATCAAAACCACTTGCAGTCCTTGGCAATTTAGTGATGAAATCCATGGTAATGTTTTCCCATTTCCATTCTGGGATTTCGGGTTGTTGAAGTAGACCTGATGGTTTCTGATGCTCAGCTTTGACCTTAGAACACGTCAAACATTCTCCTACGTATTTAGCAACATCGGCTTTCATACCCGGCCACCAAAAATGTTTCTTGAGATCCTTGTACATCTTCCTCGTTCCAGGATGTATTGAGTATCTGGTTTTATGAGCTTCTCTAAGTACCATTTCTCTCATATATCCAAATTTTGGTACCCAAATCCTTTCAGCCCTATACCGGGTTCCGTCTTCCCAAATATTAAGATGCTTCTCCAATCCTTTGGGTATTTCATCCTTTAAATTTCCCTCTTTTAAAACTCCTTGTTGCGCCTCCTTTATTTGAGTAGTAAGGTTATTATTAATCATTATATTCATAGATTTTACTCGAATGGGTTCTCTGTCCTTCCTGCTCAAGGCATCGGCTACCACATTTGCCTTCCCCGGGTGGTAACGAATCTCAAAGTCGTAATCATTCAATAATTCAATCCACCTACGCTGCCTCATATTCAGTTGTTTCTGATTAAATATGTGTTGAAGACTTTTATGGTCGGTATATATAATACTTTTGACCCCATATAAGTAGTGCCTCCAAGTCTTTAATGCAAAAACAACCGCGCTTAATTCCAAATCATGCGTCGTATAATTTTGTTCGTGAATCTTCAATTGTCTAGACGCATAAGCAATCACCTTCGTTCATTGCATTAATACACAACCGAGACCTTGCTTTGATGCGTCACAATAAATCACAAAATCATCATTCCCTTCAGGAAATGACAATATAGGTGCCGTAGTTAGCTTTTTCTTCAATAACTGAAACGCTTTCTCTTGTTCATCATTCCATTCAAATTTCTTCAATTTATGCGTTAATGCAGTCAAGGGTTTTGCTATTCTGGAAAAGTCTTGGATGAACCTTCTGTAGTAACCAGCTAGTCCCAAAAACTAGCGTATGTGTTTCGGAGTTTTCGGAGTTTCCCACTTTTCAACAGTTTCTATCTTTGCCGGATCCACCTTAATACCTTCTTTGTTCACTATGTGACCGAGGAATTGAACTTCTTCCAACCAAAATGCACACTTTGAAAACTTAGCGTACAATTCTTCCTTCCTCAATACTTCTAACACCTTTCTCAAATGTTCACCGTGTTCTTGGTCATTCTTTGAGTAAATAAGTATGTCATCAATGAAAACAATGACAAACTTGTCAAGGTATGGTCCACACACTCGGTTCATAAGGTCTATGAACACAGCTGGTGCATTAGTTAAACCAAACGGCATGACCATAAACTCGTAATGACCGTAACGTGTTCTGAAAGCAGTCTTTGGAATATCATCTTCTTTCACCCGCATTTGATGATACCCGGAACGTAAGTCAATCTTTGAATAAACAGACGAGCCTTGTAGTTGATCAAATAAGTCGTCGATTCTCGGTAGTGGGTAGCGGTTCTTGATGGTAAGTTTGTTCAACTCTCGGTAGTCGATACACAACCTGAATGTACCATCTTTCTTCTTGACAAACAAAACAGGAGCTCCCCACGGTGATGTGCTTGGTCGAATGAAACCACGCTCTAAAAGTTCTTGTAATTGGCTTTGCAGTTCTTTCATCTCGCTGGGTGCGAGTCTGTAAGGAGCACGAGCTATTGGTGCAGCTCCTGGTACAAGATCTATTTGAAATTCAACGGATCGATGTGGGGGTAATCCCGGTAATTCTTTCGGAAATACATCGGGAAATTCTTTTGCGACGGGAACATCATTGATGCTCTTTTCTTCAGTTTGTATTTTCTCGACGTGTGCTAGAACAGCATAGCAACCTTTTCTTATTAGTTTTTGTGCCTTCAAATTACTAATAAGATGTAGCTTCGTGTTGCCCTTTTCTCCGTACACCATTAAGGGTTTTCCTTTTTCTCGTATAATGCGAATTGCATTTTTGTAACAAACGATCTCTGCTTTCACTTCTTTCAACCAGTCCATACCGATTATCACATCAAAACTCCCTAACTCTACTGGTATCAAGTCAATCTTAAATGTTTCGCTAACCAGTTTAATTTCTCGATTCCGACATATATTATCTGCTGAAATTAATTTACCATTTGCTAATTCAAGTAAAAATTTACTATCCAAAGGCGTCAATGGACAACTTAATTTAGCACAAAAATCTCTACTCATATAGCTTCTATCCGCACCCGAATCAAATATAACGTAAGCAGATTTATTGTCAATAAGAAACGTACCCGTAACAAGCTCCGGGTCTTCCTGTGCCTCTGCCGCATTAATATTGAAAACTCTTCCGCGGCCTTGTCCATTCGTGTTCTCCTGGTTCGGGCAATTTCTAATAATGTGGCCTGGTTTTCCACATTTATAACAAACTACATTGGCATAACTTGCTCCGACACTACTTACTCCGCCATTACTCGTTCTGACACCATTTGTTCCTTTCATTCTATTAACCCCTGGTCCGTAGACCTCACACTTCGCCGCGCTATGACCATTTCTTTTACACTTGTTGCAAAATTTGGTGCAGAACCCCGAGTGATACTTTTCACACCTTTGGCATAGCTGCTTCTGATTGTTGTTGTTGTTGTTGCGGTTATTATTGTTGTTGGGATGATTGTTGTAGTTGCTGCTGTTGTTGTTGCTATTGTTGTTATTGTTGTTGGGCCGTTTGTTGTAGTTGCGATTGATGTTGCGATTGCTGGGATAATTGTTGCGATTATTGTTGTAATTGCTGTTGTTGTTGTATTGGTGATTCTTATCACCGTTTTCCTCCCACTTTCTTTTGACTTGCTTCACATTGGTCTCTTCAGCAGTCTGTTCTTTAATTCTTTCTTCAATCTGGTTCACTAGTTTGTGAGCCATTCTACATGCCTGTTGTATGGAGGCGGGCTCGTGTGAACTTATATCTTCTTGGATTCTTTCCGGTAATCCTTTCACAAACGTGTCGATCTTCTCTTCCTCATCTTCGAATGCTCCCGGACACAATAGGCACAATTCTGTGAATCGTCTTTCTTACGTGGTAATATCAAATCCTTGGGTTCGTAACCCTCTAAGTTCTGTCTTGAGCTTATTGACCTCGGTTCTGGGACGGTACTTCTCGTTCATCAAGTGCTTGAATGCTGACCACGGTAGTGCGTACGCATCATCTTGTCCCACTTGCTCTAGATAGGTATTCCACCATGTTAACGCAGAACCTGTGAAGGTATGCGTAGCGTACTTCACTTTGTCCTCTTCAGTACACTTACTTATGGCAAACACCGATTCGACCTTCTCAGTCCACCGTTTCAATCCGATCGGTCCTTCGGTTCCATCAAATTCCAAAGGTTTGCAGGCAGTGAATTCTTTGTAGGTGCATCCTACACGATTTCCTGTACTGCTAGATCCAAGGTTATTGTTGGTATGTAGCGCAGCCTGTACTGCGGCTATGTTTGAAGCTAGAAAAGTATGGAATTCCTCTTCATTCATATTCACGGTGTGTCGAGTAGTCGGTGCCATTTCCTTCAAAATAGTCAAATGGAACAAGTTAATCATACAGAATATTAAGAGTAGTTAATAGTATTTCGTAGCATAATATGAACTCATTTATAAAAGCTTTTTCTTCATATTAAGGTTTTATAAGTTTAAATTCGGGTAGTACCTACCCGTTAAGTTCATACTTAGTAGCTAATATACAATTCAACTACTACAATTCTATATGAAAAACTGATTATAATAATATTTTGCGTTCAAACTTTTACACAATATTTTACAAACTTACAATACCGCTTATTTTACATATAGCATGAAATATAGCACACAATAAATTTGATACAAGATGGTTGTGAAGATAATTCTAGCTAGTACACAAGTCGTTCAGCAAAGGCAATAAAGACACGTAATTCATACGTCCAGAAACAAGTCATGCATTCTGGTTTTACTAGGATTACTTCCCATCCTTGGTCTTGTGGAACATAACCGTTATGGCCGTTGATAAGACAGCGTGTTGTAACGTCGTCAAAGGGACGAGGGTTACGTAATGTCCAACAGTCCCGTAACAATCTAAAAACCTCATTTCTTACCACAATTACCGACTCCGTCACTTGTGGGAACGTTTTGTTTAATAGTTGTAGCCCGATGTTCTTGTTCTCACTTTGGTGAGAAGCGAACATTACTAATCCGTAAGCATAACATGCTTCTTTATGTTGCATGTTAGCCGCTTTTTCTAAATCATGAAGTCCAATATTCGGATATATTGAGTCAAAATAATTTCTTAACCCATTGCGTAAAATAGCATTTGGGTTCCCCGCAATATATGCGTCAAAGTAAACACATCGTAACTTATGGATTTCCCAATGTGATATCCCCCATCTTTCGAACGAAAGCCTTTTATAAACTAAGGCATTCTTGGAACGTTCTTCGAATGTCTTACAAACTGATCTCGCCTTAAATAGTTGTGCCGAAGAATTCTGACCGACTCTAGACAAGATTTCATCAATCATGTCTCCGGGTAGGTCTCTTAAAATATTGGGTTGTCTATCCATTTTGTGTTTTTATACTGTAAAATAGACAAGAGTTAGATTCATAAAAAAAATACTTATTAATACAAGCAATTTTTACATATATCATAAAGCATAAGCACACTATATTACATATATTACACCACACGAATACAACTATCTTATTCCGACTCGCTTGTTTCTTCTTCTTCGGTTTTGGTTCGTTTTGCAAGTTTCTAGGGATATATGATGTTCCCCTAATACGAGCCGTAATTTTCCACATTGGTTTAGAAAAACCTGGTGGTTTAGAGGTTCCCGGGTCATTGTTACAACTTAAGGACTTCGGGGGTTGACGATACATATAAAGTTCATCGGGGTTGGAATTAGATTTCTCTATTTTTATGCCCTTTCCCTTATTATTTTCTTTTGCCTTTTTAAATTCAGTTGGGGTAATTTCTAAAACATCATCGGAATTCTAGTCGGAATCCGATTCATCGGAGAATTGGTAATCCTCCCAATATTTTGCTTCCTTGGCGGAAACACCATTGACCATAATTAACCTTGGTCGGTTGGTTGTAGATTTTCTTTTACTTAACCGTTTTATTATTTCCCCCACCGGTTCTATTTCTTCATCCGGTTCCGATTCTTCTTCCGGTTCCGATTCTTCTTCTGGTTCCGACTCTTCTTCTGGTTCCTCTTCGGGAACTTGTGAATCAGTCCACGAATCATTCCAATTTACATCTGACTCTTCATTATTATTAGGTGAGTCAATGGGACTTGTTCTAGAGGTAGACATCTATCACATAATATCAAACGCGTTAAGAGATTAATATATCACATAATATTCACATGTTAAAAATATATAGTTTCCAATAAAATTTGTTAAGCAATCATTTTTCAAGTAAACACGGTCGAAGTCCAGACTCACTAATGCATCCTAACAAACTCGATAAGACACACTAATGCAAAATTCTGGTTCTCTAAGACCAACGCTCTGATACCAACTGAAATGTCCCGTTCTTATTGATTAAAAACATTCCATATTAATTGATTTCGTTGCGAGGTTTTGACCTCTATATGAGACGTTTTTCAAAGACTGCATTCATTTTAAAACAAACCATAACCTTTATTTCATCAATAAAGGTTTAAAAAGCTTTACGTAGATTATCAAATAATGATAATCTAAAATATCCTGTTTACACACGACCATTACATAATGGTTTACAATACAAATATGTTACAACAAAATAAGTTTCTTGAATGCAATTTTTACACAATATCATACAAGCATGGACTCCAAATCTCGTCCTTATTTAAGTATGCGACAGCGGAAGCTCTTAATAATCACCTGAGAATAAACATGCTTAAAACGTCAACAAAAATGTTGGTGAGTTATAGGTTTAACCTATATATATCAAATCATAATAATAGACCACAAGATTTCATATTTCAATACACATCCCATACATAGAGATAAAAATCATTCATATGGTGAACACCTGGTAACCGACATTAACAAGATGCATATATAAGAATATCCCCATCATTCCGGGACACCCTTCGGATATGATATAAATTTCGAAGTACTAAAGCATCCGGTACTTTGGATGGGGTTTGTTGGGCCCAATAGATCTATCTTTAGGATTCGCGTTAATTAGGGTGTCTGTTCCCTAATTCTTAGATTACCAGACTTAATAAAAAGGGGCATATTCGATTTCGATAATTCAACCATAGAATGTAGTTTCACGTACTTGTGTCTATTTTGTAAATCATTTATAAAACCTGCATGTATTCTCATCCCAAAAATATTAGATTTTAAAAGTGGGACTATAACTCACTTTCACAGATTTTTACTTCGTCGGGAAGTAAGACTTGGCCACTGGTTGATTCACGAACCTATAACAATATATACATATATATCAAAGTATGTTCAAAATATATTTACAACACTTTTAATATATTTTGATGTTTTAAGTTTATTAAGTCAGCTGTCCTCGTTAGTAACCTACAACTAGTTGTCCACAGTTAGATGTACAGAAATAAATCGATAAATATTATCTTGAATCAATCCACGACCCAGTGTATACGTATCTCAGTATTGATCACAACTCAAACTATATATATTTTGGAATCAACCTCAACCCTGTATAGCTAACTCCAACATTCACATATAGAGTGTCTATGGTTGTTCCGAAATATATATAGATGTGTCGACATGATAGGTCGAAACATTGTATACGTGTCTATGGTATCTCAAGATTACATAATATACAATACAAGTTGATTAAGTTATGGTAGGAATAGATTTGTTACCAATTTTCACGTAGCTAAAATGAGAAAAATTATCCAATCTTGTTTTACCCATAACTTCTTCATTTTAAATCCGTTTTGAGTGAATCAAATTGCTATGGTTTCATATTGAACTCTATTTTATGAATCTAAATAGAAAACTTATAGGTTTATAGTCGAAAAAATAAGTTACAAGTCGTTTTTGTAAAGGTAGTCATTTCAGTCGAAAGAACGACGTCTAGATGACCATTTTAGAAAACATACTTCCACTTTGAGTTTAACCATAATTTTTGGATATAGTTTCATGTTCATAATAAAAATAATTTTCTCAGAATAACAACTTTTAAATCAAAGTTTATCATAGTTTTTAATTAACTAACCCAAAACAGCCCGCGGTGTTACTACGACGGCGTAAATCCGGTTTTACGGTGTTTTTCGTGTTTCCAGGTTTTAAATCATTAAGTTAGCATATCATATAGATATAGAACATGTGTTTAGTTGATTTTAAAAGTCAAGTTAGAAGGATTAACTTTTATTTGCGAACAAGTTTAGAATTAACTAAACTATGTTCTAGTGATTACAAGTTTAAACCTTCGAATAGGATAGCTTTATATGTATGAATCGAATGATGTTATGAACATCATTACTACCTTAAGTTCCTTGGATAAACCTACTGGAAAATAGAAAAATGGATCTAGCTTCAACGGATCCTTGGATGGCTCGAAGTTCTTGAAGCAGAATCATGACACGAAAACAAGTTCAAGTAAGATCATCACTTGAAATAAGATTGTTATAGTTATAGAAATTGAACCAAAGTTTGAATATGATTATTTCCTTGTATTAGAATGATAACCTACTGTAAGAAACAAAGATTTCTTGAGGTTGGATGATCACCTTACAAGATTGGAAGTGAGCTAGCAAACTTGAAAGTATTCTTGATTTTATGTAACTAGAACTTGTAGAATATATGAAGAACACTTAGAACTTGAAGATAGAACTTGAGAGAGATCAATTAGATGAAGAAAATTGAAGAATGAAAGTGTTTGTAGGTGTTTTTGGTCGTTGGTGTATGGATTAGATATAAAGGATATGTAATTTTGTTTTCATGTAAATAAGTCATGAATGATTACTCATATTTTTGTAATTTTATGAGATATTTCATGCTATTTGCCAAATGATGGTTCCCACATGTGTTAGGTGACTCACATATAGTACATACATCTAAAAGCTGTGTATTGTACGAGTACGAATACGGGTGCATACGAGTAGAATTGTTGATGAAACTGAACGAGGATGTAATTGTAAGCATTTTTGTTAAGTAGAAGTATTTTGATAAGTGTATTGAAGTCTTTCAAAAGTGTATAAATACATATTAAAACACTACATGTATATACATTTTAACTGAGTCGTTAAGTCATCGTTAGTCGTTACATGTAAGTGTTGTTTTTAAACCTTTAGGTTAACGATCTTGTTAAATGTTGTTAACCCAATGTTTATAATATCAAATGAGATTTTAAATTATTATATTATCATGATATTATCATGTATGAATATCTCTTAATATGATATATATACATTAAATGTCTTTACAACGATAATCGTTACATATATGTCTCGTTTAAAAATCATTAAGTTAGTAGTCTTGTTTTTACATATGTAGTTCATTGGTAATATACTTAATGATATGTTTACTTATCATAGTATCATGTTAACTATATATATATCCATATATATGTCATCATATAGTTTTTACAATTTTTAACGTTCGTGAATCACAGGTCAACTTGGGTGGTCAATTGTCTATATGAAACATATTTCAATTAATCAAGTCTTAACAAGTTTGATTGCTTAACATGTTGGAAACATTTAATCATGTAAATATCAATCTCAATTAATATATATAAACATGGAAAATTTCGGGTCACTACATATAAAGTATATGATATGCATGTTTTTGGAAGCTGGCAAAAAATTAGTAACTTTTCATTTAGAAATCGCGTGATTTCGATGAACGGATTAAAAGATATGGTCAACTGAATTATGATTAACATTAATTGAAATTGCTTTTGAATCTACAATTTATATTTAAACAACTTGTTTATAAGATTGATAAATTGGATTTTCAAATATTACTAGTCGAATAAATGAATTTCTATATAAGGCACGTCTCGTCTTGTTGAACAATTGTCAAAGTTGACTGATTATCATATTTTAAAGCTTTATAAACACTATAATCTGATTTTACAAGTATTGGAAAATTATGTGAAATAATAAATTCTCGATTGCCATGAGAATTCAAATATATTATAGCTCCTGAAATAAATAATATTTTGAGTTTGATAAACTATAAATTCGTTCACTTATCAAGACTTATACTATGATAATAAACATGTATAGATTTAAAGATTATATTGGGTCAGGTTGACTTTTGAGATGACTTTTGTTAACTTTTGCATGTCGGTCTCGAGCATTAGGATTGCTATACACTATGACCTGACCTAGCTTATTAGACATGTATTGACCAACATATGTTCTCTAGGTTGAGATCTACGATTATTTTGCATTCAGAGTTTCGGTCACATTTCGGTGAATGACCTTATGTACTGCTAAGGTGAGTTTCATATGCTCCCTTTTTAATTGCTTTTGCAATCTATATTTTTGGGCTGAGAATACATGCACTTTATTTTAAACGCAATGGATACAAGTACATACTAAATTATTCACCGAGTTTGAACCAAAAATCTCTTAGCTTTGGTAACTATTAACTGCCGGTTATAAGAACTGGTGGGCGCGAGTAGTTTTATATGGATCCATAGGACTTGACATCCTCGTCTGTTCCAGGTATAGAAACCCTAGCCTGAACTATAAAACAGACGTATGCTATTTGAGGTTAGTAAATGTTGGATTGCGTGTATTGTACATGTTGGTCGCATGTATGTTAAAACAGGGGTACTTATTATAACGTTAAAGCTTAGTTACAAGGGTGCTCAATCTTGTAGAATATTTTGATGAACGTTTCTGGATGAAACAACTGAAATCTTGTGATCCACCTTTATATACAGATTATACGCAACATTAAAACTATTAACTCACCAACTTTTGTGTTGACACTTTTAAACATGTTTATTCTCAGGTTCCTAGAATCTTCCGCTATTTTCTTATCTGTTATACAAGCAAAGTGCATGGAGTCATACATGCTTTATTCGAGAAAACTTTGTATACATGCTTTATTCGAGAAAACTTTGTATTAACAAAATCATCACCATGTATCTTATTTGACTGTATTGTCAACTAATGTATTGATAGAAACTATTATATACGGTGATTGTCTATACGTAGAAATCATCAGATGTCAAAAACCTTAGATTTATATATTCATTTATGGTGTGCCTTTTCAAACGAATGCAATGTTTACAAAACGTATCATATAGAGGTCAAAATCTCACTATGAAACCGATGAATGATGTATTCGTCTAAGTGAATTTGGACGGGTCATCACAGTTGGCATCAGAGCTTGAGGTCATAGGGAACCAGAATTTGCATTAGTGTGTTTAACTGGTAATTGTTAGGATGCATTAGTAAGTCTGGACTATGACCGTATCTGTTTTTACCGAGTTTTGCTTATCATTTCTTGTCAGAAATTACATGCTTATCATTCTTTAGTCTAGACACGTCTTACTGCAATTATTGCATAAATGGAAGTATAGACAAATCATATCTTATCATATTTATCTCAGCAGACTTTGTCTGACACTTTTCCTAAATTTCCTCCGTAAATTACGAAATCTTTTTGCTATATATACGTATTCAAGGAGACGAAGATATCATTCAGTATTCAACACTCATCTCATATCGAAAACCCTTTATCAAATCTTATAATATGGATTTCTCCCTTGATTCCTCGAACTCCTCGAGCTCCGAAAGCAGTGTGACCGGAATGGAGCAACCAATTAGTCATCATCTATTCTGGATGAATTGGGGATGGGTTCGTAGCCTACTTAATCATTGGAGACAAGAAGAAGGTGATCCCTTCTATCCACCACATTCCCCTCTTTGCGAAGAACCTGAAGCACTTATCGGTGAACCTATTCGTAATACCATTTTCTCTCTCATCTCCAGAGTATCTCGTCATGATTATATACTATCTCAAATTCTGGATCTTATTCATCCGCTCGTCCGAACCACCAATCATCCCGGTGTAGTAGAAGAAGTCAACGAGCTTCGCGCTCGGGTAGTGGCTTTGGAGAATATGGTGCAAAGATTACAAGCACCGGCAGCATCACCGGCATCAGCAGTACCACCATCATCAACACCAACAGTATCATTACCACCACCAACAACAACATCCGCATCCCACACCTCAACATCACAATCTGTACAATGAACATCAACGTCATACGCACCATAGATATCAAGGAATACCAACAGCAAGAAACGATGAAGTATTGATTCATAGCTTCATCGAAGAAATATTCTTGAGAGAATATGTAGTTTTAAAAGTTTTAGAGATTAATTATTCTAGTTCTAATTGTAAACCAGATGAGTGAGCGAATAGAAATGATGAAATAAAACCCTGATCGGAATGGTGCACGATTTACAAGCTAGATCTGCTTTACCAGCAGCATCAACAGTACTGTCAGCATCACCAGCACCGTCAGTACCGTCAGCATCGTCAGCATCAGCAGCATCTACAACATCACAAGCTCCGCCAGATCCATAATCACCGCAAACATCATCATTAATCAATAACGTGTATATCGTATCAACGAGTTATGAAGTATTAACTCATTCCCTCTGATGAAATTATATGTATATTTTATATATATATGAATTTTGAGATCAAAATAAATCTTTTCGTACTAAGCTATTAGGTGTGAATCTTAACTACTTGGTTAGTTCATGTTATTAATATGCTATGATGTTTCCATTTCATAATAAATCAAGTGTATTATTCAAATACATGTTTGATTTTACACTTTTATTTTCGATGTACTTGAAACTTTCCAGAAAACATCATTCGTACCTTGCGAAGTTAGCAAGAGTTCCATAAGCACCAACATGATTCACTGAGGAAATATCAATAAAACAGAATAATGAAATATTGATTACATTAGTGAAATACTCAGCGAAGATTATGAAATCTTTAATGTTTTAGAGATTATTCAATATCTAATCCAGTCGAAAATCAAATGAGCTTAATATGATATTAACTCATTAAATCTGTATTACATCTGAAGAAAATATACATACATATATTTTCATAAAGACTATAATAAAATTCTCTGGTACAAAATATTACTTGTGAAACTTTTAATGGGTAGGTAATACCCGAAAGATATATAAATTCATAATTAATATGTTACATTCTTCGATTCTGATTCAGCAAATCATCAACTATACTCACTACTTTCACAACGATATACATTCTTTCCTAGAAATCAAAACAACCATTCGCATCCAAATTTGATTACATATTCAAATTTTGAAAAATCAGAATCCAAGCCAAGATTTAACAGAAAACATCACTCTTAGATTCTTACATCTTTCAAATGCCATACTTTGAATTCAAAACTGTACTAGAACATCATATGTATACATATAACATTCATCTCTTAGAATTATGAGCTTTCATTCTGAAAATATGAAAAGCAACCAGTCTACGAATCAATACTCTGAATGTTGAAAAAGCTGATGAAGCAGCAAAAATTATAAACGACCTTAACAGTCAAAAGTTTGACGATAAAGAATAGCGTGTTGGCAAAGCTCAGAAAAAGAAAAAAATTGGTACTGAAAAACGAATTGAGCAAACCATGAAGGAGGCTGTGGACAAATCACAAAGACTAAACATGCCTTCAAAGAATCCAAATGATTTAGTATCTGCTGAAGTCATTAACGAATACCTTGCTCCTGACTCTAAACCTTTACGGATAAATCTTCTTCATCATCTATCGATATTAGAAATTCTAACATATCATCGTATCTTTCATTATAAATATCCTCGATATTTCTGAAGATATTTTCATAACTATCCTTATCTGAAATCATTTATCTCTTCAGTGTTACATCAGAAAGAAAACTATTTTAGTTTCTAAATTCTGAAAATTTTGAACTTAAATTATGAATGTTATTGAAGTAGTGTTGGGAACTGAAGCATGAGTTAGTATAATATAATGACACTTGATCAACGTGATTATATTACAGTAAGTCATGCTGAGTTTCTAATGGAACGTGATAAAGGTTCACAGATCATACCCTCATCATGAACCATGTTACATAACTCTTTCATTCTATTTAACCTCTAAACATATCAAGAAAATATTTTCTTGATGATTCGGTCTTTTTCAGATATTCTGGTAATTTGACAAATTAAGATCGTGCCATTATAATTTCATTCTTAGAACATTAACTATGTTCATTCCGAAATTCATATCTGCGAATTCTGGACCATTACATGCGGTGCTTAATCGATAGAAGAGAATGAAGCTCCGAAATAGAAATGGGGGTATAAATCGTAGCAAATAGGAGAGAGAATTAACTGTGGATGTCGATGATTATAGAAAGACAGAAGCAGGGACTCTGAAAAATAAGGGAAGATATAAAACCCAACAACAACCTAGAAATTTACAAACCGTATATATCGATGCATATAGAAATATAAAGACAGGGGAGAACTAAAAACACTATAAAACCAAGAGTATAGTAGAAGTAACTAGATTCTTCCGGCGGGAGATGAAAAAGAAGAATGGCAGATATGAAAGTTAGGAGTATATCAAGAAGTAGAAATGGATGGAGCATATTGACGAATGCTTTAAAATATGAATTGAGGGAGAAAGAATAGAAGGTATGAGCTGTGGAAAATAAGGAAATGAAGAGGGTGGATTTATAGTGAAATATCCGACAGAGCAATCAAAACAGATCATCGCATTTAACCAAAGAAGATCCTATCTCCTTAACTATCGAAGAATCAAATCTTATTATGAAGATTTTGAAATGTCCCGTTCATATTGATTATAAACGTTCCATATTAATTGATTTTGTTGCGAGGTTTTGACCTCTATATGAGACGTTTTTCAAAGACTTCATTCGTTTTTAAAACAAACCATAACCTTTATTTTATCGACAAGGTTAAAAGGACACCACCTAGATTATCAGAAATGATAATCTAAAAATATCACACTTACACACTACCAATACATATTGGTTTACAATATTAATATGTTACAACAAAGTAAATTTCGAATGCAGTTTTAAACAATATTATACAAGCATGCTGACTCCAAATCTTGTCCATATATTAGCATGCAACAGCGGAAGCTCTTAATAATCACCTAAAAATAAACATGCTTTAAACGTCAACAAAAATGTTGGTGAGCTATAAGTTTAACCTATATATTTATCAAATTGTAATAATAGACCACAAGATTTCATATTTCAAAACACATCCCATACATAGAGATAAAAATCATTCATATGGTGAACACCTGGTAACCGACATTAACAAGATGCATATAAGAATATCCCCATCATTCCGGGACATCCATCGGACATGATATAAAACTCGAAGTACTAAAGCATCCGGTACTTTGGATTGGGTTTGTTAGGCCCAATAGATCTATCTTTAGGATTCGTGTCAATTAGGCGTGCACTAATTCTCAAAATTAGTGATGTTCCCTAATTCTTAGGCTACCAAGCAAAAATGGGTATATTCGGCTTCAATCATTCAACCATAGAAAGTAGTTTCATGTAATTGTGTCTATTTTGTAAAACATTTATAAAGCTGCATGTATTCTCATCCCAAAAATATTAGATTATAAAAGTTGGACTATAACTCACTTTCACAGATTTTTACTTCGTCGGGAAGTAAGACTTGGCCACTGGTCGATTCACGAACCTATAAAAAATATGTACATATATATCAAAGTATGTTCAAAATATATTTACACCATTTTTAATACGTTTTACTATTTTAAGATTATTAAGTCAGATGTCCTTGTTAGTAACCTACAACTAGTTGTCCACAGTTAGATGTACAGAAATAAAGCAATATTTATTATCTCGAATCAATCCACTACCTCGTGTATACAAGCCTCAGGCTAGATCACAACTCAAACTATATAACATTTTGGAATCAACCTCAACCCTATATAGCTAACTCCAACATTACTGCATATAGAGTGTCTATGGTTGTTCCGAAATATATATATAGATGGGTCGATATGATATGTCAAAACATTGTATTCGTGTCTATGGTATCCCAAGATTACATAATATATTAGAATACATATATAATACAATATAAGTTAGCTGGGATATGATTAATATAGATTTGTTACCAATTTTCACGTAGCTACAGCAAGAAAAATTATCCAATCTTGTTTTACCCATAACTTCTTCGTTTTAAATCCGTTTTGAGTGTTTCAAGTTGCTGTGGTTTCATATTGAACTTAAGTTTATGAATTTAAACAGAAAAAGTATAAGTTTATAGTCAAAAAAACAGGTTACAAGTCGTTTTTGTAAAGGTAGCCATTTCAGTCGAAAAAATGAAGTCTAGATGACCATTTTGGAAAACATACTTCCACTTTGAGTTTAACCATAATTTTTGGATATAGTTTCATGTTAATAAGAAAAATCATTTTCCCAGAAGAACAACTTTTAAATCAAAGTATATCATAGTTTTTAATTAACTAACCCAAAACACTCCGCGGTGTTACTACGACGGCGTATATCTGGTTTTATGGTTTTTTCGTGTTTTCAGGTTTTAAATCATTAAGTTAGCATAGCATATAGATATAGAACATGTTTTTAGTTGATTTTAAAATTCAAGTTAGAAGGATTAACTTTATTTTCGAACAAGTTTAGAATTAACTAAACTATGTTCTAGTGATTACAAGTTTAAATCTTCGAATAAGATAGCTTTATATGTATGAATCGAATGATGTTATGAACATCATTACTACCTTAATTTTAGTAGGTAAACCTATTGAAAATGAGAAAAATAGATCTAGTTTTAAAGGATCCTTGGATGGATTGAAAGTTCTTGAAGCAGAATCATGACACGAAAACAAGTTCAAGTAAGATTTCCACTCGAAATAAGATTGTTATAGTTATAGAAATTGAATCAAAGTTTGAATATGAGTATTACCTTGTATTAAAAAGATATCTTACTGTAAATATGAAAGATTTCTTGAGGTTGGATGATCACTTTACAAGATTGGAAGTAAGCTAGCAAACTTGGAAGTATTCTTGATTTTATGATACTAGAACTTATAGAATTTATGAAGAACACTTAGAACTTGAAGATAGAACTTGAGAGAGATCAATTAGATAAAGAAAATTGAAGAATGAAAGTGTTTATAGGTGTTTTTGGTCGTTGGTATATGAATTAGATATAAAGGATGTGTAATTTTGTTTACTTGTAAATAAGTCATGAATGATTAATAATATTTTTGTAATTTTATGAGATATTTCATGCTAGTTGCCAAATGATGGTTCCCACATGTGTTAGGTGACTCACATGGGATGCTAAGAGCTGATCATTGGAGTATATATACCAATAGTACATACATCTAAAAGTTGTGTATTGTACGAGTACGAATACGGGTGCATACGAGTAGAATTGTTGATGAAACTGAACGAGGATGTAATTGTAAGTATTTTTGTTAAGTAGAAGTATTTTGATAAGTGTCTTGAAGTCTTTCAAAAGTGTATGAATACATATTAAAACACTACATGTAAATACATTTTAACTGAGTCGTTAAGTCATCGTTAGTCGTTACATGTATATGTTGTTTTGAAACCTTTAGGTTAACAGTCTTGTTAAAATGTATATAATAAACATTGGGTTAACAACATTTAACATGATCGTTAACTTAAAGGTTTCAAATCAACATTTACATGTAACGACTAACGATGACTTAACGACTCAGTTAAAATGTATATACATGTAGTGTTTTAATATGTATTCATACACTTTTGAAAGACTTCAAGACACTTATCAAAATACTTCTACTTAACAAAAATGCTTACAATTACATCCTCGTTCAGTTTTATCAACAATTCTACTCGTATGCACCCGTATTCGTACTAGTACAATACACAGCTTTTAGATGTATGTACTATTGGTACATACACTCCAATGATCAGCTCTTATCAGCCTATGTGAGTCACCTAACACATGTGGGAACCATCATTTGGCAACTAACATGAAATATCTCATAAAATTACAATATTATTAGTAATTATTCATGACTTATTTACATGTAAACAAAATTACATATTCTTTATATCTAATCCATATACCAACGACCAAAAACACCTACAAACACTTTCATTCTTCAATTTTCTTCATCTAATTGATCACTCTCAAGTTCTATCTTCAAGTTCTAAGTGTTCTTCATAAATTCTATAAGTTATAGTTTCATAAAATCAAGAATACTTCCAAGTTTGCTAGCTTACTTCCAATCTTGTAAAGTGATCATTCAACCTCAAGAAATCTTTTTTATTTATAGTAAGATATCTTTATAATACAAGGTAATACTCATATTTAAACTTTGATTCAATTTATATAACTATAACATTCTTATTTCGAGTGGAAATCTTACTTGAACTTGTTTTCGTGTCATGATTCTACTTCAAGAACTTTCAAGCCATCCAAGGATCCTTTGAAGCTAGATCTATTTTTCTCATTTCCAGTAGGTTTATCCACAAAACCTGAGGTAGTAATGATGTTCATAACATCATTCAATTCATATATATAAAACTACCTTATTCGAAGGTTTAAACTTGAAATAACTAGAACATAGTTTAGTTAATTCTAAACTTGTTCGCAAATAAAAGTTAATCCTTCTAACTTGACTTTTAAAATCAACTAAACACATGTTATATATCTATATGATATGCTAACTCAATGATCTAAAACCTGGAAACACGAAAAACACCGTAAAACTGGAAATACGCCGTCGTAGTAACACCGCGGGCTGTTTTGGGTTTGATAATTAAAAAATATGATAAACTTTGATTTAAAAGTTGTTCTTCTAAGAAAATAATTTTTCTTATGAACATGAAACTATATCCAAAAATCATGGTTAAACTCAAAGTGGAAGTATGTTTTTCAAAATGGTCATCAAGACGTCGTTCTTTTGACTGAAATGACTACCTCTTACAAAAACAACTTGTAACTTATATTTCTGACTATAAACCTATACTTTTTCTGTTTAGATTCATAAAATAGAGTTCAATATGAAACCATAGCAATTTGATTCACTCAAAACGGATTTAAAACGAAGAAGTTATGGGTAATACAAGATTGGATATTTTTTGATTGTTGTAGCTACGGGAAATATTGTAACAATTCTATACAAATCATATACTAGCTAACTTATATTGTATTATACATGTATTCTAATATATTATGTAATCTTGGGATACCATATACACGTATACAAATGTTTTGACATATCTTATCGACCCATCTATATATATTATTTGGAACAACCATAGACACTCTATATGCAGTAATGTTGGAGTTAGCTATACAGGGTTGAGGTTGATTCCAAAAATATATATACTTTTAGTTGTGGTCTAGCCTGAGACGTGTATACATTGGGTCTTGGATTGATTCAAGATAATATATATATCAATTTATTTATGTACATTTAACTATGGACAACTAGTTGTAGGTTACTAACGAGGACAGCTGACTTAATAAACTTAAAACATCAAAATGTATTAAAAGTGTTGTAAATATATTTTGAACATACTTTGATATATATGTACATATTTGTTATAGGTTCGTGAATCGACCAGTGGCCAAGTCTTACTTCCCGACTAAGTAAAAATCTGTGAAAGTGAGTTATAGTCCCACTTTTAAAATCTAATATTTTGGGATGAGAATACATGCAGTTTTATAAATGTTTTACGAAATAGAGACAAGTAAATGAAACTACATTATATGGGTGAATGATCGAAGCTGAATATACCCCTTTTGCTTGGTAACCGAAGAATTAGTAAACCGATCTACTAATTGACGCGAATCCTAAAGATAGATCTATTGGGCCTAACGAACCCCATCCAAAGTACCGGATACTTTAGTACTTCGAATTCGTTTTTATCATGTCCGAAGGATTTCCCGGAATGATAGGGGATATTCTTATATGCATCTTGTTAATGTCGGTTACCAGGTGTTCACCATATGAATGATTTTTATCTCTATGTATGGGATGTATATTGAAATATGAAATCTTGTGGTCTATTATTATGATTTGATAATATATAGGTTAAACCTATAACTCATCAACATTTTTGTTGACGTTTTAAGCATGTTTATTCTCAGGTGATTATTAAGAGCATCCGCTGTTGCATACTAAAATAAGGACAAGATTTGGAGTCCATGCTTTTATGATATTATGTAAAAACTGCATTCAAGAAACTTATTTTTGATGTAATATATTCTTATTGTAAACCATTATGTAATGGTCGTGTGTAAACGGTATATTTTAGATTATCATTATCTGATAATCTACGTAATGCTTTTTAAACCTTTATAGATAAAATAAAGGTTATGGTTGTTTTAAAAATGAATGCAGTCTTTGAAAAACGTCTCATATAGAGGTCAAAACCTTGCGACGAAATCAATTAATATGGAACGTTTATAATCAATATGAACGGGACATTTCAGTTGGTATCCGAGCGTTGGCCTTAGAAAACCAGAAATTTGCATTAGTGTGTCTTATCGAGTTTATTAGGATACATTAGTGAGTCTGTACTTCGACCGTGTTTTCTTTAAAAACGATTGCTTAACACTTTTGTTGGAAACTATATGTTATTAACATGTAAATATTATGTGATATATTAACCTCTTAATGTGTTTGATATTGTGTGATAGATGTCTACCACTAGTACAAATTCCATCGACTCACCTAATAATAATGAAGAGTCGAATATACTTTGGGAAGATTCATAAATTCCCGAAGAGGAACCGGAAGAAGAGGAACCGGAAGAAGAGGAACCGGAAGAAGAGGAACCAGAAGAGGAGTAACCGGAAGAGGAGGAACCTGAAGAAGAAGAGGTTCCGGAGGAAGAAATATTGATACCCATAGTAAATCGATTAAATAAAAGAAAATCCTCAACCAACGGACCAAAGTTAATAATGGTCAATGGTGTTTCCGCCGAGGAAGCAAAATATTGGGAAGATTACCAATTTTTCGATGAATTGGATCCCGATGAGGATTCCGATGATGTTATAGAAATTACCTCGACCCAATTTAATAAAGCGAAAGAAAATAATAAGGGAAAAGGTATAAAAATAGAGAAACCCGATTCCTACCCCGATGAACTTTATATGTATCGGCAACATCCGTATTTCCTAAAATGTAACAATGACCCGGGAACCTCTAAACCACCAGGTTTTTCTAAACCATTATGGAAAACGACGGCTCGTATTAGAGGAACACCATATATTCCTAGAAAATTAGGAAAACGATCCAAGTCCGAAGAAGAAGAAACCAATGATTCAGATTAGAGGGTTGTAATCATGTTGTATATTATATGTATTGTAGTGTGCTTGTACTTTTATGTTCTATGTAAAAATTGCTTGTATTGTTTGTTAATTATCTTTTACGAATCTAATCCTTGTCTATTTTACAGTATAAAAACAAAATGGACGTTAAGGGTAGACAACCGAATATTTTAGAAGATCTACCAGAGGATATGATTGAGGAAATCTTGTCTAGAGTCAGTCAGAATTCATCAGCACAATTAATTGTGGCAAAATTAACTTGTCAAACATTTGAAAGACTTTCCAGAAATGCCATAGTTTATAAAAGGCTTTCCTTTGATAGGTGGGGTATATCACATTGGGGAGACCGTAAGTTTTGTCGTGTTTTCTTTAAAGTGTTAAATGCGGGGAACCCAAATGCAATTTTACGCTACGGGTTAAGAACCTATTTTGACTCAACATATCCCAACATAGGATTTCGTGAATTAGAAAGAGCTTCTAACATGCAACATAAAGAAGCATGTTATGCTTACGGGTTAGTGATGTTCGCTTCTTACCAAAGTGAGAAAAAGAACATCGGATTGCAACTTTTAAATAAAACCTTTTCACAAGTGACGGATTCAGTAGTTGGGGTGAGAAACAAGGTTTTTAGATTATTACGGGGCTGTTGGAAATTACGAAACCCTCGTCCTTTTGACGACATTACAACATGCTTCCTAGCCAATGGCCATAATGGTTATTTTCCACAAGACCAAGGATGAGAAGTCCTCTTAGTAAAACCAGAATGCATGACTTGTTTCTGGACTTATGAACTACGTGTCTTTATTTCCTTTGCTGAACAACTTGTGTATTAACTAGGTTTATCTTCAAAAACTGTCCTGTATCAAAGTGTACTATATTTCATGTTATATGTAATATAGCGAAGTTGTAAGTTTGAAGAATATTTGTATGTGATATATTATTATAATCAGTTTTTCATATGGAATTGTAGTAGTTGAATTGTATATTAGCTACTAAGTATGAACTTAACTGGTAGGTAGTACCCGAATTTAAACTTATAAAACGCTAATATGAAGAAAAAGCTTTTATAAATGAGTTCATATTATGCTACGAAATACTATTGACTACTCTTAATATTCTGTATGATTAACTCGATTCAGTTGGCTATTTTGAAGGAAATGGCACCGACTACTCGACACAACATGAAAATGAGCGAAGAGGAATTTCGTACCTTTCTTGCTGCAAACATAGCCGTAGTACAGGCTGCGCTACATACCAACAATAACTCTGAATCTTGCAATGTAGCTAACAGCGCAAGAAATCGTGTAGGATGCTCCTACAAAGAATTCACTGCCTGCAAACCTTTGGAATTTGATGGAACCGAAGGACCAATTGGATTGAAACAGTGGACCGAGAAAGTCGAATCGGTGTTTGCCATAAGTAAGTGTACTGAGAAGGATAAAGTTAAGTACGCTACGCATACCTTCACAGGTACTGCGTTAACGTGGTGGAACACCTATCTTGAACAGGTAAGACAAAATGCTGCTTACGCACTACCGTGGTCGGCATTCAAGCAATTGATGAGCGAGTAGTACCGTCCTAGAAATGAAGTTAATAAACTCAAGGCAGAACTTAGAGAGTTATGAACACAAGGGTTCGACGTTACCACATATGAATGACGATTCACAGAGTTGTGCCTATTGTGTCTGGGAGCATTCAAATATGAAGAAGAGAAGATCGACGCATTTGTAAAAGGGTTACCAGTAAGGATTCAAGAAGATGTGAATTCACACGAGCCCGCTTCTATATAGAAGGCAAGTCGAATGGCTCATAAACTCATAAATCAGATTGAGGGAAGAATTAAAGAGTAGGCGGCCGAAGAAGCCAACATGAAACAACTCAAGAGGAAGTGGGAGGAAAACGGTGACAAGAGTCACCTGTACAACAACAACAACAATTACAACCACAATCGCAACAACTATCCCAACAACCGCAACAACAATCGCAACAATAACCTTAATCCTAACAATAACTACAACAAACATCCCAACAACAACAACAACAACTACAACAACCATTTCAACAACAATAACAACTCCAACAACAACCTCAATAACAACAACGGCAACAAAAACCAAAAACAGCCATGTCATAGGTGTGAAGAAAATCATCAGGGGTTTTGCACGACATTTTGCAATAGGTGTAAAGGAAATGGTCATAGCGCGATAAAGTGTGAGGTCTACGGACCAAAGTTTAACAGAACTAAAGGAACAAATAATGTCGAAACAAGTAATGCAGAAACGAATAGTGTCGGAGCAAGTAATACCAACGCTATTTGTTATAAATGTGGAAAACCGGGCCACATTATTAGAAATTGCCCAAATTAGAGGAATACTAATGGGCAGGGCCGTGGAAGAGTTTTCAATATTAATGAAGTAGAAGCACAGGAAGACCCGAAGCTTGTTACGGGTACGTTTCTTAATGACGATAAATCTGCTTATGTTTTATTTGATTCGGGTGCGGATAGAAGCTATATGAGTAGAGAATTTTGTGCTAAATTAAGTTGCCCATTGACGCCTTTGGATAATAAATTTTTACTCGAATTAGCAAACGGTAAATTAATTTCAGCAGATAATATATGTCGGGATAGAGAAATTAAACTGGGTGATGAAACGTTTAAAATTAATTTAATACCAGTCGAGTTAGGGAGTTTTGATGTAATAATTGGCATGGACTGGTTGAAGAAGGTAAGAGCAGAGGTCGTTTGTTACAAAAATGCGATTTACATTATGCGTGAAAAAGGAAAACCTTTAATGGTGTACGGAGAAAAGAACAATGCGAAATTAAATCTTATTAATAGTTTGAAGGTGCAAAAACTAATAAGAAAAGGTTGTTACGTCATTCTAGCACATATTGAGGAAGTTGAACCTGAAGAAAAGAACATCAGTGATGTTCCCGTCACAAAAGAATTTCCTGATGTATTTCCGAAAGAATTACCGGGATTACCTCCACATCGATCTGTTGAATTTCAAATAGACCCTGTACCAGGAGCTGCACCAATAGCTCGTGCTCCATACAGACTCGCACCCAGTGAAATGAAAGAATTACAAAGTCAGTTATAGGAACTTTTAGAGCGTGGTTTCATTCGACCAAGCACATCACCATGGGGAGCTCCTGTTTTGTTTGTCAAGAAGAAAGATGGTACATTCAGGTTGTGTATCAAACTTACCGAGAGTTGAACAAACTTACCATCAAGAACCACTACCCACTACCGAGAATCGACGACTTATTTGATCAACTACAAGGCTCGTCTGTTTATTTGAAGATCGATTTACATTCTGGATATCATCAAATGCTGGTGAAGGAGGATGATATTCCAAAGACTGCTTTTAGGACGCGTTACGGTCATTACGAGTTTATGGTTATGCCGTTTGGATTGACTAACGCACCAGCTGTGTTCATGGACCTCATGAACCGAGTGTGTGGGCCATATCTTGACAAGTTTGTCATTGTTTTCATCGATGACATACTTATTTACTCGAAGAAAGATCAAGAGCACGAAGAACATTTGAGAAATGTGCTAGAGTTGCTTAGAAAAGAAAAACTGTATGCTAAGTTTTCAAAGTGTGCATTTTGGTTGGAAGAATTTCAATTCCTCGGTCATATAGTGAACAAAGAAGGTATTCAGGTGGATCCAGCAAAGATTGAAACCGTTGGAAAGTGGGAAACCCCGAAAACTCCGAAACACATACGCCAATTTTTAAGGCTAGCTGGTTATTACAGGAGATTCATCCAAGATTTTTCTAAAATAGCAAAACCCTTGACTGCATTAACGCATAAAGGGAGGAAATTTGAATGGAAGGATGAACAAGAAAAAGCGTTTCAATTGTTGAAGAAAAATTTAACTACGAAACCTATATTGTCATTACCTGAAGGAAATGATAATTTTGTGATATATTGTGACGCCTCAAAGCAAGGTCTCGGTTGTGTATTAATGCAACGAACGAAAGTAATTGCTTATGCGTCTAGACAATTGAAGATTCACGAGCAGAATTATATGACACATGATTTGGAATTAGGCGCGGTTGTTTTTGCATTAAAGACTTGAAGGCACTACTTATATGGGGTCAAAAGTATTATATATACCGAACACAAAAGTCTTCAACACATATTTAATCAGAAACAACTGAACATGAGGCAGCGCAGATGGATTGAATTGTTGAATGATTACGACTTTGAGATTCGTTACCACCCAGGGAAGGCAAATGGGGTAGCCGATGCCTTGAGCAGAAAGGACAGAGAACCCATTCGTGTAAAATCTATGAATATAATGATTCACACTAACCTTACTACTTAAATAAAGGATGCGCAACAAGGAGTTTTAAAAGAGGGAAACTTAAAGGATGAAATACCCAAAGGATCGGAGAAGCATCTTAATATTCGAGAAGACGAAACCCGGTATAGGGCTGAAAGAATTTGGGTACCAAAATTTGGAGATATGAGAGAAATGGTACTTAGAGAAGCTCATAAAACCAGATACTTAATACATCTTGGAACGGGGAAGATGTATAAGGATCTCAAGAAACATTTTTGGTGGCCAAGTATGAAAGCTGATGTTGCTAAATACGTATGGGAATGTTTGACGTGTTCTAAGGTCAAAGCGGAGCATCAGAAACCATCAGGTCCACTTCAACAACCCGAAATCCCAGAATGGAAATGGGAAAACATTACCATGGATTTCATCACTAAATTCCCAAGGACTGCAAGTGGTTTTGATACTATTTGGGTAATAGTTGATCGTCTCACCAAATCAACACACTTCCTACCATTAAGAGAAGATGACAAGATGGAGAAGTTAACACGACTGTATTTGAAAGAAGTCATCTCCAGACATGGAATACCAATCTCTATTATCTCTGATAGGGATGACAGATTTATTTCAAGATTCTGGCAGACATTACAGCAAGCATTAGGAACTCGTCTAGACATTAGTACTGCCTATCATCCACAAACTGATGGGCAGAGCGAAAGGATGATATAAACGCTTGAAGACATGCTACGAGCATGTGTTATTGATTTCGGAAATAGTTGGGATCGACATCTACCGTTAGCAGAATTGTTCTACAACAACAGCTACCATTCAAGCATTGAGATGGCGCCGTTTGAAGCACTTATGGTAGAAAGTGCAGGTCTCCAATTTGTTGGAGTGAAGTAGGGGATAGACATATTACGGGTCCGGAGTTAATACAAGAAACTACCGAGAAGATCATCCAAATTCAACAACGGTTGAAAACCGCCCAAAGTCGAAAAATGAGCTACGCCGACATTAAAAGAAAAGATATAGAATTTGAAATTGGAGAGATGGTCATGCTTAAGGTTGCACCTTGGAAAGGCATTGTTCGATTTGGTAAACAAGGGAATTAAATCCAAGGTATATAGGACCATTCAAGATTATTGATCGTGTCGGACCAGTAGCTTACCGACTTGAATTACCACAACAACTCGCGGCTGTACATAACACTTTCCACATCTCAAATTTGAAGAAATGTTTTGCTAAAGAAGATCTCACTATTCCGTTAGACAAAATCCAAATCAACGAAAAACTTCAATTCATCGAAGAACCCGTCGAAATAATGGATCGTGAGGTTAAAAGACTTAAGCAAAACAAGATACCAATTGTTAAAGTTCGATGGAATGCTCGTAGAGGACCCGGGTTCACCAGGGAATGAGAAGATTAGATGAAAAAGAAATACCCGCACTTATTTCTAGAAGATACGTCAACACCTCCAACTGCTTAAAATTTCGGGACGAAATTTATTTAACCGGTAGGTACTGTAGTGACCCGAAATTTTTCATGTTTATATATATTAAATGAAATTGTTATTTACATGATTAAGTGTTTCCAACATGTTAAGCAATCAAACTTGTTAAGACTTGATTAATTGAAATAGGTTTCATATAGACAATTGACCACCCAAGTTGACCGGTGATTCACGAACGTTAAAACTTGTAAAAACTATATGATGACATATATATGATTATATATATAGTTAACATGGTATTATGATAAGTAAGTATCTCATTAGGTATTTTAACAATGAGTTATATACATAAAAATTGAGTTTATTGAATTAAGAAACTCGAAACTGTATATATAACGATTATCGTAATAACAACATCTTACTAAATACATATGAATCATATTAAGATATTGATACACTATGTTTAATCATGATAAATGATAAGTAAACATGTCATTAAGTGTATTAACAATGAACTACATATGTAAAAACAAGACTACTAACTTAATGATTTCAAAACGAGACAAATATGTAACGATTATCGTTGTAACAATATTTACCTGTATATATATCATACTAAGATATATTAATATATCATAATATCATGATAATGTAATAATTTAACATCTCATTAGATATAATAAACATTAGGTTAACAACATTTAACATGATCGTTAACTTAAAGGTTTCAAATCAACATTTACATGTAACGACTAACGATGACTTAACGACTCAGTTAAAATGTATATACATGTAGTGTTTTAATATGTATTCATACACTTTTGAAAGACTTCAAGACACTTATCAAAATACTTCTACTTAACAAAAATGCTTACAATTACATCCTCGTTCAGTTTCATCAACAATTCTACTCGTATGCACCTGTATTCGTACTCGTACAATACACAGTTTTTAGATGTATGTACTATTGGTATATACACTCCAATGATCAGCTCTTAGCTGCGCATGTGAGTCATTTAACAAATGTGGGAACCATCATTTGACAACTAGTATGAAATATCTCATAAAATTACAAAAATATTAGTAATCATTCATGACTTATTTACATGTAAACAAAATTACACATCCTTTATATCTACTCCATATACCAACGACCAAAAACACCTAAAAACACTTTCATTCTTCAATTTTCTTCATATAATTGATCTCTCTCAAGTTCTATCTTCAAGTTCTACGTGTTCTTCATAAATTCTATAAGTTCTAGTTTCATAAAATCAAGAATACTTCCAAGTTTGCTAGCTTACTTCCAATCTTGTAAAGTGATTATCCAACATCAAGAAATCTTTCTTATTTACATTAATATATCTTTCTAATACAAGGTAATACTCATATTCAAACTTTGATTCAATTTATATAACTATAACAATCTTATTTCGAGTGGAAATCTTACTTGAACTTGTTTTCGTGTCATGATTCTGCTTCAAGAACTTTCAAGCCATCCAAGGATCCTTTGAAGCTAGATCTATTTTTCTCATTTCTAGTAGGTTTATCCACAAAACCTGAGGTAGTAATGATGTTCATAACATCATTTAATTCATATATATAAAACTACCTTATTCGAAGGTTTAAACTTGAAATCACTAGAACATAGTTTAGTTAATTCTAAACTTGTTCGCAAATAAAAGTTAATCCTTCTAACTTGACTTTTAAAATCAACTAAACACATGTTATATATCTATATGATATGCTCACTTAATGACTTAAAACCTGGAAACATGAAAAACACCGTAAAACCGGACATACGCCGTCGTAGTAACACTGCGGGCTGTTTTGGGTTTGATAATTAAAAACTATGATAAACTTTGATTTAAAAGTTTTTCTTCTGGGAAAATTATTTTTCTTATGAACATGAAACTATATCCAAAAATCATGGTTAAACTCAAAATGGAAGTATGTTTTTCAAAATGGTCATCAAGACGTCGTTCTTTCGACTGAAATGACTACCTCTTACAAAAATGACTTGTGACTTATATTTCTGACTATAAGCCTATACTTTTTCTATTTAAATTCATAAAATAGAGTTCAATATGATACCATAGCAATTTGATTCACTCAAAACGAATTTAAAACGAAGAAGTTATGGGTAAAACAAGATTGGATATTTTTTGATTGTTGTAGCTACGGGAAATACTGTAACAATTCTATACAAATCATATCCTAGCTAACTTATATTGTATTATACATGTATTCTAATATATTATGTAATCTTGGGATACCATTGTCATAACCCGTCCTTAACCATAAGAACGCGTTAGATAACGTATGATTTCATTGCGAGGTATTGACCTCTATATGAGACATTTTTGAAAGAAAACTGCATATATTATACATTACAAACCATAACCATTATTTTTGTTACAAGCTTAAGACAATAAAAAGAAGATTAACGTTTAGCGATAATCTTCGACTTACAAACTTTACAAATGATGACAACAACACGGTTTCTAGCATATTTTACAATACAACATCTCGGATATGCAGTTTTATTTTTGACACAAACATGCGTACGCAAGATCCTGGTTAGATCCAACATGATGCAGCGGAAGCTTTAGAAATCACCTGAGAATAGACATGTTTTAAAAAGGTCAACATAAAGTTGGTGAGATATAGGTTTAGTGCCGGCAGCAATATATATATAGACCACAAGATTTCGTATATAAACAGTTTAATAAAAGTATTCTAAGTGGTTGAGCACTTGATAACCATACTTAACATTTTCACGTCGCATATTCCCTTTAATATGAAATCTTACTACACCGTACCAAGTGTAGTCACAAAACGAAGTACTGTGCAACCGTTGAATACTGGTCGTCCAGTCCGGTTGGGGTTGTCAGGCCCGATAGATCTATCAACAGGATTCGCGTTTACAATACCGCTGTAAATATTAGTTACCAAGCTACAGGGAAGTATGCCAGTGGTACAACTCAACGTAGAACATATTTTTCAGTTACTTGTGTCCATATCGTAAAACATAAAATACATGTATTCTCATCCCGAAATATTTAGAGTTTAAAAGTGGGACTATATACTCACTCTTGTCTTGATGATATAAATAATTTGACTCGGTCTTCCGGTTGATATCACGAACCTATCCATATATAATATATCAATATGTTTTCATTTTTAAACAAACGTTATAAATATATACTTGTTATACTTTTAATACTTTGAATAATTCCTTAGTCCGTAGTTAGCAGTCCGATGTTAGTAATTCAATTTTAATGGTTCATTTTTAGATGTTTAATATACCCGCAATGAAATAAATAAAACCCCCAACGAAATCAATAAAACCCCATCGTATATGTGTTGGTCGAGATTAATCTTGACCCATGGTACCGGTGTTGTCAAATGACGTGTTGCGTACATAAAGTACCGGTGTTGTCAAATGACGTGTTGCGTACAATCATGGGATCTTATGATTAATCTTCTCGTGTTGTTTACGGGTGATCCTGAACCATATAAAATTGAATTATAAGTACATATATATAAAATATCATGTTATCTTAGAAATATGTGATTTATATCATTTTTTTCCAATTGATCCCGTAGTTGAAATGATCTAGGATAACCAATTTTGTTTCGGTCATAGTTTCTTCGTTACAAATCCGTTTTCGTTGATTCAAATTGCCATCTTCTTGGATCGAGTTCTTCTTTAAGACTATGAACTGTAAATACCTTGGTTTGTATTCAAAATCATACGGCATAAGTGAAACATTAGTGAAACATATGAAGTTAAACATTTTTGTTACAACAAAATCATTTAATGACCATTTTTCCAAAAATACTTATACTTTGAAAAACCAAGTTTTACCTTGTTAAATTAACATATAAATAAGTTATGTTACATGTCTTGAAGTATTTTAAAAGTTAAGTTAGAAGGATCTATTTAGTTTGCAAACAAGTTTGAAAACATTCAAACTATGTTCTTGTTGTTAAACTTGTATACCACAAAATATGATAGCTATATATATATGAATCGAATAAGGTTATGAACATAGATTCTACCTCAAGTTCCTTGGATGAAGTTGCTGTAAAAGAGAAGTAAGAAGCTAGAATCAAAAGGGTACTAGAGGTGGATGAAAGATTGGAAGTAAGTTGGTGTTCTTGGAGGGTTTTCTTGAAGTGTTTTTGTATGGTTTTCTTATGGTGTTTTAGTATGGTTTTTGAAGCTAGATTTTTGTAGATGTGAGCTGAGATGATTAAGGGGTTTAAGGCTCATAAGTGTGTGTGTTTTAGAGTTAGTGATCTAGTGAAGAAAATGGAAATGAGCATGTATATATATACACATATCAAAAACGTGATATATAGATATATGATATGTATAACTTTGTTTTGTTACAAATAAGTCTTGATAAATGACTAAAGATGGTTCCCACAAGTTGTTATCATGTCCCTTAATCATTCATGGCTGATCATTGGTATTTCCTATTGGTATATACCAATAGTAAATACATCTAGAAGCTAGGTATGATACGAGTACAAATACTCTAGTTATACGTATAGAAATTTTGTGAAAAATGGATTGAGGATTCAAATATAGCTATCTTTTGTGAATACACTTATATGGTTTTATGTATTTAAGTCTTTAAAAGTGATTAAATACATTACTTATACGATACATGTATAACATTATATGTCTTAAGTATTTATGTCAAATAACGTTACGTATAGTTATCGTTTTGAAAACTTAAGTTAGTAGTTTCAAAATACACATATAACTTGTTGTTATTAATATAAAATGAGGTATTAAAACATTCTTTAATCATGTTAAATATGTATATATACATATATATACACAAACGTATAATTATCATATATTGTATAGTTCGTGATATCATCGGTCAAACTAGACGGTCAAACGTTGTGTAAAACTCTTTTCGGAAATATAAGTCTCGACAATTTGGATTGCTTATCATGTTGGTAAGGTTTAATTTATGTAAATATTAATCTTATAAGTATAGTATGATCGAGAAACAAGTGCGGATACTTTCTTTTCATCTGATCCTCGCGTTCCCAAGTAAACTCGGGACCTCTTCTAGCATTCCAACGAACCTTAACAATCGGTATATTACTCTGTTTGAGCTGTTTAACTTCACGGTCCATGATTTCGATTGGTTCTTCGACGAATTGTAGTTTCTCGTCGACATGGATTTCTTCAAGAGGAATGGTGAGGTCTTCCTTTGCAAGACACTTCTTAAGGTTCGAGATGTGAAAGGTATTATGTACTCCGGTGAGTTGTTGCGGTAACTCGAGTCGATAAGCTACCGGTCCAATGCGTTCGATGATCTTGAACGGGCCTACGTACCTTGGGTTCAGTTTACCCCTTTTGCCGAAACGTATTACACCTTTCCAAGGTGACACCTTTAGCATAACCATGTCCCCGACCTGAAACTCTAATGGTTTCCTTCGAACATCGGCGTAGCTCTTTTGGCGACTACGGGCTGTTTTCAATCTCTCCTTGATTTGTACTATCTTCTCGGTCGTTTCATGTATGATCTCGGGACCAGTTAAATGTCGATCTCCTACTTCATTCCAACAGATAGGAGATCTACACTTCCTTCCGTACAATGCTTCGAATGGCGCAGCTCCAATGCTCGCATGATAACTATTATTATACGAGAATTCTGCTAACGGTAGATATTTATCCCATCCGTTTCCAAAATCGATCACACATGCCCTGAGCATGTCTTCGAGAGTCTGAATCGTTCTTTCACTCTGTCCATCGGTTTGTGGATGATATGCGGTACTCATATCCAACCGAGTTCCTAGTGCCTCCTGTAGTGATTGCCAAAATTTTGAAGTAAATCTACTATCACGATCGGATATAATGGAAATAGGTATTCCATGCCTTGAAACTATTTCCTTTATATATAATCGTAATAATTTCTCCATTCTATCTGTTTTCTTTATAGGCAAGAAATGTGCAGATTTGGTAAGACGATCAACAATTACCCAAATGGTGTCGTATCCCCAGGCAGTCTTTGGTAACTTCGTGATGAAATCCATGGTAATACCGTCCCATTTCCATTCTGGAATTTCTGGTTGTTGAAGTAACCCTGACGGCTTCTGGTGTTCTGCTTTGACTTTGGAACAAGTTAAACATTCCCCAACATATGTTGCAACGTCTGTCTTCAAATTAGGCCACCAATAATGCGTCTTAAGATCTTGGTACATCTTTCCAACTCCAGGATGTATCGAATATCTTGTCTTATGTGCCTCGTTCAATATCAACTTCCTTAATCCACCCAACTTCGGTACCCAAATACGATTTGCAAAATATCGAATTCCATCTTCCCGCATAACGAGTTGCTTCGCATACTTCTTCATTATTTCATTTCCTATATTTTCTTTAGTAAGTGCTTCTCGTTGAACTTCTTTGATTTGTGAGTTGAGATTCATGCGAATTTTTATGTTCATCGCTCGTACTCGAATTGGTTCTCGTTCCTTTCTGCTTAGTGCGTCAGCCACCACATTCGCTTTCCCGGGATGATAACGAATTTCACAATCATAGTCGTTTATTAACTCGACCCACCTACGTTGCCTCATGTTCAATTGTTTCTGATCAAAAATATGTTGAAGGCTTTTATGATCAGTAAACACAGTGAATTTAACCCCATACAAGTAGTGTCTCCACATCTTCAATGCAAACACGACTGCTCCCAATTCTAGATCATGCGTCGTATAATTCCGCTCGTGAATCTTCAATTGTCGGGATGCAAATGCAATTACTTTCTTTCGTTGCATAAGAACACAACCAAAACCTTGTCGCGAAGCGTCACAATATATTTCAAAATCATCGTTCCCTTCTGGTAACGATAAAATAGGCGCCGTAGTTAACTTCTTCTTCAGTATTTGAAATGCGTTCTCCTGCTCCGAGGTCCATTCATATTTCTTCCCTTTTTGTGTTAACGCTGTCAACGGCTTAGCTATTCGGGAAAAATCTTGAATAAACCTTCTATAATAACCGGCTAAACCCAAAAATTGGCGTATCTGCGTTGGTGTCTTAGGAGTCTCCCATTTTTCAATAGCTTCAGTTTTTGCTGGATCAACCTGAATTCCTTCGCTATTAACAACGTGACCAAGAAATTGCACTTCTTTCAACCAGAAAGCACACTTAGAAAATTTAGCATAAAGTTGTTCTTTTCTCAACAACTCCAGTATCAACCTTAAATGCTCTTCATGCTCTTGCTCACTCTTGGAATAGATAAGAATATCATCAATGAAAACGATAACAAACTTATCTAAATACGGACTACAAACTCGATTCATGAGGTCCATGAATACAGCTGGCGCATTCGTCAATCCAAACGGCATAACCAAAAATTCGTAATGACCATAACGTGTCCGAAAAGCAGTTTTCGGAATATCCTCTTCTTTGACGCGTAGTTGATGATAGCCCGATCTTAAGTCGATTTTCGAATAAACACATGATCCTTGCAATTGATCAAATAAGTCATCAATTCTCGGTAGTGGATACCGATTCTTGATAGTTAACTTATTTAATTCACGATAATCTATACACATTCGGAAAGATCCGTCTTTCTTCTTGACAAACAAAATTGGAGCTCCCCACGGTGATGTACTTGGTCGTATGAATCCACGGTCCAATAATTCTTTTAACTGACTTTGAAGTTCTTTTAATTCGGACGGTGCAAGTCTATATGGAGCACGAGCCACTGGTGCAGCTCCTGGTACTAAATCTATTTGAAATTCTACCGATCTAAATGGAGGTAATCCCGGCAATTCTTCCGGAAAAACTTCAGGAAAATCTCTTGCCACAGGCACGTCGTTGATGCACTTTTCTTTCTTTTCGACTTTATTAACATGTGCTAAAATAGCGTAACATCCCTTTTCTAAACACTTCTTGGCTTTCAAACAGCTAATGAGTTTTAGCTTTGAATTACCCTTCTCTCCATAAATCATCACCGGTATTTTATCCTTACCAGGAATACGAATTGCCTTCTTAGCACAAACAACTTCCGCTCCTATTTTGGACATCCAGTCCATGCCGACTATTACATCAAAACCTCCTAATTCTACGGGTATTAAGTCGATTTTAAACGTTTCTCCGGCTAGATTTATTTCACAATCACGACAAATTTTATCGGCTTTAATTAGTTTACCATTAGCTAACTCAATCAAGTACTTAGCATCTAGAGGTAATGATGAACAATTCAATTTAGTGTAAAAATTTATACACACGTAACTTCTATCGGCGCCAGTATCAAATAAGATAGATGCTGATAAGTTATTAATGGTAAACGTACCCGTAACAAGCTCCGGGTCTTCTCGTGCCTCTCTAGCATTAATAACAAACGCTCTTCCACGTGCAGGTCCGCCATTCTTTTCTGGATTCGGGCACTGACTCTTATAGTGACCTTGTTTTCCACACCCAAAACAAGTAATGTTAGCCAAAGCAGTTCTATTTGCGTTGGTGGCAGGAGTCTTGTTACCATTTGTAACGAGAGCCTTACAATCTTCAGCAAGATGTCCCTGTCTATTGCATTTAGTGCACAACACACTACAGTAACCAAAATGATGTTTGTGACAACGGTTGCATAAAGGACTTTGTCCTTTGTAACCAAAGCCTGAACCGCTACCCGCACCTTTCGTGGTTTCTTGTTTCTTATAAGGTTGTTGTTGGTTACCTCGATCATAACCTCCATTCCACTTTTTCTTGTTCCCCAATACCTTCACCTCAGTATTGAATGCTTTCTTGTCCAAAATGACCTGATCCATTAGCTCGTTTGCCATGGTTATAGCTTCATGAATTGTCTTAGGTTTCGATGCTGTAACGTTTGCCTTGACCTTTTTGGGCAAACCACCTTTGTACATTTCAATCTTCCGTGCTTCGGTTGGAACCAATTCAGGACATAGTAAAACCAATTCCATGAATCGCTGATTGTAGTTGGTGATTTCAGTACCAACCACCTTTAAACTTCGTAACTCATCTTCTAACTTAATAACCTCATTCCTTGGACAATACTCGGTGATTATCATCGCTTTGAATTCTTCCCATGGAGTATCATAAGCTACATCTCCTCCTACCGCCTTCACATAATTCTTCCACCATGTGAGTGCACTATCTTGTAAAGTGCACGATGCAAACTTGGTCATGTCTTTTTCATCACAACCACTGATTTTGAACACCGTCTCCATCTTTTCTATCCATCGGGTTAAACCGATCGGTCCTTCCGTTCCACTGAATGATGATGGCTTGCAAGCTTGAAACTTCTTGTAGGAGCATCCTACACGAGGATTTGGGTTAACTGCAGCAGCTCTTGCAGCTTCGACCCATAGCATTCTATCGTTCACTCGCTGGTTGATGAGTTCCTCGAGTTCTTGTTCCGTCATTCGATTCAATCGCGCCATTTCCTAATGAAAGAAAATAATTATTCACATGGAATATTATAGATGTAGTGTGCATTTATAGTACATTTATAGCTTGTTAATAATATGAACCAGGTATTATTATAAAAGCCTTTTCTTCTTATTAGCGTTTTATAATTATATCTTGGGTAGTACCTACCCGTTAATGTTCATACTTAATAGCTTAGTACAGAACCAATTACTACAATCTAAATAATACTTAACCATGGAAAATTATTGCATTTCATACTTCGCTATTTTACATATGCTTATCTTACATCAAACTTTAAGCAAACCACACTAATAATATTATACAAAACATTATTTGATTCCATGGTTTAATACGGCAGTGCATCGTTCGGTCTATTTTCTAGGGCGTTTAGTTCCAATGAATGGCCTAACGCTTATCCTAGCTGTCTGCCTACGTTTTGGCTGAGGAGCCGAAGAACTAGACGCCGGGATAGCACTAATAGGAATAGCGGAAATAGGGGTGGTAGTGTTGAGTGGAATTGGTGCCACGTCATTCTCACTAAGTTCGGGATTTGAATTTTCTAATTCATTCGCTTTTCGTTTCTTTCCTTGATCGAATTTTTCTTTCGTAATTTCTAGTTTTTCTTCCTCGGGTTCACTTTCTTCTTCGGGTTCACTTTCCTCTTCGGGTTCACTTTCCTCCTCGGGTTCACTTTCCGATATTTCAATAGTTGGTTCATCCGGAAATTGTGAGTCTTCCCCAAAAATACCACTTTCGTCATCGGATATGTTAATGACTGAAACACAATCTGAAGGTTCTGATTCGGAGTCGCTGAATGTGATAATAAGTTTCGAGCCCGACATCTATCACATAACAACTAACCCATTAGTACTTACATAATATTTACATATAAATTTTTAACCAACAGTGATAAGCAATGGTTTTTAAAATCAGACCCGGTCAAAGTCCAGACTTTACTAATGTATCCTAACGACTTCTTGGTTAGACACACTAATGCAAACCTGGTTCGCTAAGACCAACGCTCTGATACCACATGTCATAACCCGTCCTTAACCATAAGAACGCGTTAGATAACGTATGATTTCATTGCGAGGTATTGACCTCTATATGAGACATTTTTGAAAGAAAACTGCATATATTATACATTACAAACCATAACCATTATTTTTGTTACAAGCTTAAGACAATAAAAAGAAGATTAACGTTTAGCGATAATCTTCGACTTACAAACTTTACAAATGATGACAACAACACGGTTTCTAGCATATTTTACAATACAACATCTCGGATATGCAGTTTTATTTTTGACACAAACATGCGTACGCAAGATCCTGGTTAGATCCAACATGATGCAGCGGAAGCTTTAGAAATCACCTGAGAATAGACATGTTTTAAAAAGGTCAACATAAAGTTGGTGAGATATAGGTTTAGTGCCGGCAGCAATATATATATAGACCACAAGATTTCGTATATAAACAGTTTAATAAAAGTATTCTAAGTGGTTGAGCACTTGATAACCATACTTAACATTTTCACGTCGCATATTCCCTTTAATATGAAATCTTACTACACCGTACCAAGTGTAGTCACAAAACGAAGTACTGTGCAACCGTTGAATACTGGTCGTCCAGTCCGGTTGGGGTTGTCAGGCCCGATAGATCTATCAACAGGATTCGCGTTTACAATACCGCTGTAAATATTAGTTACCAAGCTACAGGGAAGTATGCCAGTGGTACAACTCAACGTAGAACATATTTTTCAGTTACTTGTGTCCATATCGTAAAACATAAAATACATGTATTCTCATCCCGAAATATTTAGAGTTTAAAAGTAGGACTATATACTCACTCTTGTCTTGATGATATAAATAATTTGACTCGGTCTTCCGGTTGATATCACGAACCTATCCATATATAATATATCAATATGTTTTCATTTTTAAACAAACGTTATAAATATATACTTGTTATACTTTTAATACTTTGAATAATTCCTTAGTCCGTAGTTAGCAGTCCGATGTTAGTAATTCAATTTTAATGGTTCATTTTTAGATGTTTAATATACCCGCAATGAAATAAATAAAACCCCCAACGAAATCAATAAAACCCCATCGTATATGTGTTGGTCGAGATTAATCTTGACCCATGGTACCGGTGTTGTCAAATGACGTGTTGCGTACATAAAGTACCGGTGTTGTCAAATGACGTGTTGCGTACAATCATGGGATCTTATGATTAATCTTCTCGTGTTGTTTACGGGTGATCCTGAACCATATAAAATTGAATTATAAGTACATATATATAAAATATCATGTTATCTTAGAAATATGTGATTTATATCATTTTTTTCCAATTGATCCCGTAGTTGAAATGATCTAGGATAACCAATTTTGTTTCGGTCATAGTTTCTTCGTTACAAATCCGTTTTCGTTGATTCAAATTGCCATCTTCTTGGATCGAGTTCTTCTTTAAGACTATGAACTGTAAATACCTTGGTTTGTATTCAAAATCATACGGCATAAGTGAAACATTAGTGAAACATATGAAGTTAAACATTTTTGTTACAACAAAATCATTTAATGACCATTTTTCCAAAAATACTTATACTTTGAAAAACCAAGTTTTACCTTGTTAAATTAACATATAAATAAGTTATGTTACATGTCTTGAAGTATTTTAAAAGTTAAGTTAGAAGGATCTATTTAGTTTGCAAACAAGTTTGAAAACATTCAAACTATGTTCTTGTTGTTAAACTTGTATACCACAAAATATGATAGCTATATATATATGAATCGAATAAGGTTATGAACATAGATTCTACCTCAAGTTCCTTGGATGAAGTTGCTGTAAAAGAGAAGTAAGAAGCTAGAATCAAAAGGGTACTAGAGGTGGATGAAAGATTGGAAGTAAGTTGGTGTTCTTGGAGGGTTTTCTTGAAGTGTTTTTGTATGGTTTTCTTATGGTGTTTTAGTATGGTTTTTGAAGCTAGATTTTTGTAGATGTGAGCTGAGATGATTAAGGGGTTTAAGGCTCATAAGTGTGTGTGTTTTAGAGTTAGTGATCTAGTGAAGAAAATGGAAATGAGCATGTATATATATACACATATCAAAAACGTGATATATAGATATATGATATGTATAACTTTGTTTTGTTACAAATAAGTCTTGATAAATGACTAAAGATGGTTCCCACAAGTTGTTATCATGTCCCTTAATCATTCATGGCTGATCATTGGTATTTCCTATTGGTATATACCAATAGTAAATACATCTAGAAGCTAGGTATGATACGAGTACAAATACTCTAGTTATACGTATAGAAATTTTGTGAAAAATGGATTGAGGATTCAAATATAGCTATCTTTTGTGAATACACTTATATGGTTTTATGTATTTAAGTCTTTAAAAGTGATTAAATACATTACTTATACGATACATGTATAACATTATATGTCTTAAGTATTTATGTCAAATAACGTTACGTATAGTTATCGTTTTGAAAACTTAAGTTAGTAGTTTCAAAATACACATATAACTTGTTGTTATTAATATAAAATGAGGTATTAAAACATTCTTTAATCATGTTAAATATGTATATATACATATATATACACAAACGTATAATTATCATATATTGTATAGTTCGTGATATCATCGGTCAAACTAGACGGTCAAACGTTGTGTAAAACTCTTTTCGGAAATATAAGTCTCGACAATTTGGATTGCTTATCATGTTGGTAAGGTTTAATTTATGTAAATATTAATCTTATAAGTATAGTATGATCGAAAAAGTGCGGGTCGTTACAACCATAGACACGTATGCAAATGTTTTGACATATCATATCGACCCATCTATATATATTATTTGGCACAACCATAGACACTCTATATGCAGTAATGTTGGAGTTAGCTATACAGGGTTGAGGTTGATTCCAAAAATACATATACTTTGAGTTGTGATCTAGCCTGAGACGTGTATACACTGGGTCGTGGATTGATTCAAGATAATATATATATCAATTTATTTCTGTACATTTAACTATGGACAACTAGTTGTAGGTTACTAACGAGGACAGCTGACTTAATAAACTTAAAACATCAAAATATATTAAAAGTGTTGTAAATATATTTTGAACATATTTTGATATATATGTACATATTTGTTATAGGTTCGTGAATCGACCAGTGGCCAAGTCTTACTTCCCGACGAAGTAAAAATCTGTGAAAGTGAGTTATAGTCCCACTTTTAAAATCTAATATTTTGGGATGAGAATACATGCAGTTTTATAAATGTTTTACGAAATAGACACAAGTAAATGAAACTACATTATATGGGTGAATGATCGAAGCCGAATATGCCCCTTTTTCTTGGTCACCTAAGAATTAGTAAACCGATCTACTAATTGACGCGAATCCTAAAGATAGATCTATTGGGCCTAACGAACCCCATCCAAAGTACCGGATGCTTTAGTACTTCGAATTCGTTTTTATCATGTCCGAAGGATTTCCTGAAATGATAGGGGATATTCTTATATGCATCTTGTTAATGTCGGTTACCAGGTGTTCACCATATGAATGATTTTTATCTCTATGTTTGAGATGTATATTGAAATATGAAATCTTGTGGTCTATTATTATGATTTGATAATATATAGGTTAAACATATAACTCACCAACATTGTTGTTGACGTTTTAAGCATGTTTATTCTCAGGTGATTATTAAGAGCTTCCGCTGTTGCATACTAAAATAAAGACAAGATTTGGATTCCATGCTTGTATGATATTATGTAAAAACTGCATTCAAGAAACTTATTTTTGATGTAATATATTCTTATTGTAAACCATTATGTAATGGTCGTGTGTAAACGGTATATTTTAGATTATCATTATTTGATAATCTATGTAATGTTTTTTAAACCTTTATAGATAAAATAAAGGTTATGGTTGTTTTAAAAATGAATGCAGTCTTTGAAAAACGTCTCATATAGAGGTCAAAACCTCGCGACGAAATCAATTAATATGGAACGTTTATAATCAATATGAACGGAACATTTCAGTAACTTAGTCTCCCCAATGTGATATACCCCATCTTTCAAAGGAAAGCCTTTTATATACTTAGGCATGCCTGGAATGTCTTTCAAACATTTGACAAACTAATTTTGCCGTAACTAATTGTGCTGATGAATTCTTCCCGACTCTAGACAAGATTTCATCAATCATATCTCCTGGTAGGTCTTCTAAAATTTTCGGTTGTCTACCCCTAACGTCCATTTTATTTTTATACTATAAAATAGTTAGATTCATAAAAAAAATAATTAACAAACAATACAAGCAATTTTTACATAGAACATAAAAGTACAAGCACACTATAATACATATAATACACAACATGATTACAACCCTCTAATCTGAATCACTGGTTTCTTCTTCTTCGGACTTGGTTCGTTTTCCTAATTTTCTAGGGATATATGGTGCTCCTCTAATACGAGCAATCGTTTTCCACAATGGTTTAGAAAAACCTGGTGGTTTAGAGGTTCCCGGGTTATTGTTACAATTTAGGAAATACGGACGTTGCCGATACATATAAAGTTCATCGGGGTTGGAATCAGGTTTCTCTATTTTTATACCTTTTCTCTTATTATTTTCTTTTGCCATATTAAATTGGGTTGAGGTAATTTCTATAACATCATCGGAATCCTCATTGGGATCCGATTCATCGGAAAATTGGTAATCTTCCCAATATTTTGCTTCCTCGGCGGAAACACCATTGACCATTATTGACTTTGGTCCGTTGGTTGAGGATTTTCTTTTATTTAATCGATTTACAGTAGGTATCAATATTTCTTCCTCCGAAACCTCTTCTTCGTCCGGTTCCTCCTCTTCCGGTTCCTCCTCTTCCGGTTCCTCCTCTTCCGGTTCCTCCTCTTCCGGTTCCTCTTCGGGAAGTTGTGAATCTTCCCAAAGTATATTCGACTCTTCATTATTATTAGGTTAGTCGATGGGATTTGTACTAGTGGTAGACATCTATCACACAATATCAAACACATTAAGATGTTAATATATCACATAATATTTACATGTTAATAATATATAGTTTCCAACAAATGTGTTAAGCAATCATTTTTAAAGAAAACACGGTCGAAGTCCAGACTCACTAATGTATCCTAACAAACTCGATAAGACACACTAATGCAAATTTCTGGTTCTCTAAGACCAACGCTTGGATACCAACTGATGAAATGTCCCGTTCTTATTGATTAAAAACTTTCCATATTAATTGATTTCGTTGCGAGGTTTTGACCTCTATATGAGACGTTTTTCAAAGACTGCATTCATTTTAAAACAAACCATAACCTTTATTTCATCAATAAAGGTTTAAAAAGCTTTACGTAGATTATCAAATTATGATAATCTAAAATATCCTGTTTACACACGACCATTACATAATGGTTTACAATACAAATATGTTACAACAAAATAAGTTTCTTGAATGCAGTTTTTACACAATATCATACAAGCATGGACTCCAAATCTCGTCCTTATTTAAGTATGCGACAGCGGAAGCTCTTAATAATCACCTGAGAATAAACATGCTTAAAACGTCAACAAAAATGTTGGTGAGTTATAGGTTTAACCTATATATATCAAATCATAATAATAGACCACAAGATTTCATATTTCAATACACATCCCATACATAGAGATAAAAATCATTCATATGGTGAACACCTGGTAACCGACATTAACAAGATGCATATATAAGAATATCCCCATCATTCCGGGACACCCTTCGGATATGATATAAATTTCGAAGTACTAAAGCATCCGGTACTTTGGATGGGGCTTGTTGGGCCCGATAGATCTATCTTTAGGATTCGCGTCAATTAGGGTGTCTGTTCCCTAATTCTTAGATTACCAGACTTAATAAAAAGGGGCATATTCAATTTCGATAATTCAACCATAGAATGTAGTTTCACGTACTTGTGTCTATTTTGTAAATCAATTATAAAACCTGCATGTATTCTCATCCCAAAAATATTAGATTTTAAAAGTGGGACTATAACTCACTTTCACTGATTTTTACTTCGTCGGGAAGTAAGACTTGGCCACTGGTTGATTCACGAACCTATAACAATATATACATATATATCAAAGTATGTTCAAAATATATTTACAACACTTTTAATATATTTTGATGTTTTAAGTTTATTAAGTCAGCTGTCCTCGTTAGTAACCTACAACTAGTTGTCCACAGTTAGATGTACAGAAATAAATCGATAAATATTATCTTGAATCAATCCACGACCCAGTGTATACGTATCTCAGTATTGATCACAACTCAAACTATATATATTTTGGAATCAACCTCAACCCTGTATAGCTAACTCCAACATTCACATATAGAGTGTCTATGGTTGTTCCGAAATATATATAGATGTGTCGACATGATAGGTCGAAACATTGTATACGTGTCTATGGTATCTCAAGATTACATAATATACAATACAAGTTGATTAAGTTATGGTTGGAATAGATTTGTTACCAATTTTCACGTAGCTAAAATGAGAAAAATTATCCAATCTTGTTTTACCCATAACTTCTTCATTTTAAATCCGTTTTGAGTGAATCAAATTGCTATGGTTTCATATTGAACTCTATTTTATGAATCTAAACAGAAAAAGTATAGGTTTACAGTCGGAAAAATAAGTTACAAGTCGTTTTTGTAAAGGTAGTCATTTCAGTCGAAAGAACGACGTCTAGATGACCATTTTAGAAAACATACTTCCACTTTGAGTTTAACCATAATTTTTGGATATAGTTTCATGTTCATAATAAAAATCATTTTCTCAGAATAACAACTTTTAAATCAAAGTTTATCATAGTTTTTAATTAACTAACCCAAAACAGCCCGCGGTGTTACTACGACGGCGTAAATCCGGTTTTACGGTGTTTTTCGTGTTTTCAGGTTTTAAATCATTAAGTTAGCATATCATACAGATATATAACATGTGTTTAGTTGATTTTAAAAGTCAAGTTAGAAGGATTAACTTTTGTTTGCGAACAAGTTTAGAATTAACTAAACTATGTTCTAGTGATTACAAGTTTAAACCTTCGAATAAGATAGCTTTATATGTATGAATCGAATGATGTTATGAACATCATTAATACCTTAAGTTCCTTGGATAAACCTACTGGAAAAGAGAAAAATGGATCTAGCTTCAATGGATCCTTGGATGGCTCGAAGTTCTTGAAGCAGAATCATGACACGAAAACAAGTTCAAGTAAGATCATCACTTGAAATAAGATTGTTATAGTTATAGAAATTGAACCAAAGTTTGAATATGATTATTACCTTGTATTAGAATGATAACCTACTGTAAGAAACAAAGATTTCTTGAGGTTGGATGATCACCTTACAAGATTGGAAGTGAGCTAGCAAACTTGAAAGTATTCTTGATTTTATGAAACTAGAACTTTTGGAATTTATGAAGAACACTTAGAACTTGAAGATAGAACTTGAGAGAGATCAATTAGATGAAGAAAATTGAAGAATTAAAGTGTTTTTAGGTGTTTTTGGTCGTTGGTGTATGGATTAGATATAAAGGATATGTAATTTTGTTTTCATGTAAATAAGTCATGAATGATTACTCATATTTTTGTAATTTTATGAGATATTTCATGCTAGTTGCCAAATGATGGTTCCCACATGTGTTAGGTGACTCACATGGGCTGCTAAGAGCTAATCATTGGAGTGTATATACCAATAGTACATACATCTAAAAGCTGTGTATTGTACGAGTACGAATACGGGTGCATACGAGTAGAATTGTTGATGAAACTGAACGAGGATGTAATTGTAAGCATTTTTGTTAAGTAGAAGTATTTTGATAAGTGTATTGAAGTCTTTCAAAAGTGTATAAATACATATTAAAACACTACATGTATATAAATTTTAACTGAGTCGTTAAGTCATCGTTAGTCGTTACATGTAAGTGTTGTTTTGAAACCTTTAGGTTAACGATCTTGTTAAATGTTGTTAACCCAATGTTTATAATATCAAATGAGATTTTAAATTATTATATTATCATGATATTATCATGTATGAATATCTCTTAATATGATATATATACATTAAATGTCTTTACAACGATAATCGTTACATATATGTCTCGTTTCAAAATCATTAAGTTAGTAGTCTTGTTTTTACATATGTAGTTCATTGTTAATATACTTAATGATATGTTTACTTATCATAGTATCATGTTAACTATATATATATATATATATATATATCCATATATATGTCATCATATAGTTTTTACAAGTTTTAACGTTCGTGAATCACCGGTCAACTTGGGTGGTCAATTGTCTATATGAAACCTATTTCAATTAATCAAGTCTTAACAAGTTTGATTGCTTAACATGTTGGAAACATTTAATCATGTAAATATCAATCTCAATTAATATATATATAAACATGGAAAAGTTCGGGTCACTACAACTGAAATGTCCCATTCATATTGATTATAAATGTTCCATATTAATTGATTTCGTTGCGAGGTTTTGACCTCTATATGAGACGTTTTTCAAAGACTGCATTCGTTTTTAAAACAAACCATAACCTTTATTTTATCAACAAGGTTAAAAGGACACCACCTAGATTATCAAAAATGATAATCTAAAAATATCACACTTATACACTACCAATACATATTGGTTTACAATATTAATATGTTACAACAAAGTAAATTTCGAAAGCAGTTTTAAACAATATTATACAAGCATGCTGACTCCAAATCTTGTCCATATATTAGCATGCAACAGCGGAAGCTCTTAATAATCACCTGAGAATAAACATGCTTTAAACGTCAACAAAAATGTCGGTGAGCTATAGGTTTAACCTATATATTTATCAAATCGTAATAATAGACCACAAGATTTCATATTTCAAAACACATCCCATACATAGAGATAAAAATCATTCATATGGTGAACACCTGGTAACCGACATTAACAAGATGCATATAAGAATATCCCCATCATTCCGGGACATCCATCGGACATGATATAAAACTCGAAGTACTAAAGCATCCGGTACATTGGATGGGGTTTGTTAGACCCAATAGATCTATCTTTAGGATTCGCGTAAATTAAGCGTGCACTAATTCTCAAAATTAGTGATGTTCCCTAATTCTTAGGCTACCAAGCAAAAAGGGGCATATTCGGCTTCTATCATTCAACCATAGAAAGTAGTTTCATGTACTTGTGTCTATTTTGTAAAACATTTATAAAGCTGCATGTATTCTCATCCCAAAAATATTAGATTTTAAAAGTGGGACTATAACTCAGTTTCACAGATTTTTACTTCGCCAGGAAGTAAGACTTGGCCACTGGTCGATTCACGAACCTATAACAAATATGTACATATATATCAAAGTATGTTCAAAATATATTTACACCATTTTTAATACATTTTATTATTTTAAGTTTATTAAGTCAGCTGTCTTTGTTAGTAACCTACAACTAGTTGTTCACAGTTAGATGTACAGAAATAAAGCAATATATATTATCTCGAATCAATCCACGACCTCATGTATACAAGCCTCGTGCTAGATCACAACTCAAAGTATATAATATTTTGGAATCAACCTCAACCCTGTATAGCTAACTCCAACATTATTGCATATAGAGTGTCTACGGTTGTTCCGAAATATATATATAGATGGGTCGATATGATATGTCAAAACATTGTATTCGTGTCTATGGTATCCCAAGATTACATAATATATTAGAATACATGTATAATACAATATAAGTTAGCTAGGATATGATTAATATAGATTTGTTACCAATTTTCACGTAGCTACAACAAGAAAAATTATCCAATTTTGTTTAACCCATAACTTCTTCGTTTTAAATCCGTTTTGAGTGTTTCAAGTTGCTATGGTTTCATATTGAACTTAAATTTATGAATCTAAACAGAAAAATATAAGTTTACAGTCGGAAAAACAAGTTACAAGTCATTTTTGTAAAGGTAGTCATTTCAGTCGAAAAAACGATGTCTAGATGACCATTTTGGAAAACATACTTCCACTTTGTGTTTAACCATGATTTTTGGATATAGTTTCATGTTCATAAGAAAAATCATTTTCCCTGAAAAACAACTTTTAAATCAAAGTTTATCATAGTTTTTAATTAACTAACCCAAAACAGCCCGCGGTGTTACTACGACGGCGTATATCCGGTTTTACGGTGTTTTTCGTGTTTCCATGTTTTAAATTGTGACGACCCGGAAATTTCTGACCAAATTTAAACTTAACCTTTATATGTTTCCGACACGATAAGCAGAATTTGTAATGTTGAATCTCAAAAAGTTTGGAACTACATTCATGTAATCAATTACCCTTTGACCATGTTCGACGATTCACGAACAATTATGAGTATATAGATATGTATATAGAATATATAATATTAACTGAAAACATTAACAAAGTATTAGATATATGATACTTTACATGAACGTTTTTGTTTCGATATATTTATCGACAGAATTAAGAGATAATATCAAATGATTGAATTATCAGATACATTATGATATGATTACGGGCCTATGTTATGAGGTCCACTGTGATTTAAGAAATCTATTCTTTTTGACAACATTCGGAAAATGGTAAAGTGATTTATAAATAAGAACAAATGTGTCAATTAACGGGAACTAGACAAGGGTTAGTGGAAATTCCTGTTTAATTTCCAAGGCATGTTTTATAATATTTTCCTCGTGACCTTGATAAGATAACTATGTTAACTTTCATTTTATTTAATATGAAAAAAAGAACGTGGAGTGTAAATAACTTAGATGTTGGATATCGACAAGTTAAGTAACTCAACATTTTTCATTAAGATGATTTCATACGTTTATTTAACCTTTGGACTTTATCCCATGCTTCACCAACAGACTGTAATTTAAAAACTTGAAACCTATTATGAATATATATAATTCTACTTTTCTAAAATGTTTTATGATATAACGATTTCCATTATTTTAACCTTTTAACAAAATGATTCTTAAATATATTTAGTTTTGGAAAACAAAATTATCATATTTATTTGATTTAGTTTCAAAAGTACAAAAAACGTTTTCAGTTTAAAAAGAACTTTATTATTAAAACGTATATATCTTTTATAAATATCTAGAACCACTTTTGACAACTCATTACTTAACCAGTATGATAAAGATAACGATATTTATATTTTATTTTATTAAATATATATAACGATTTAAATTAATATTATATATTTATACGCGTATTATACGTATATAGTTTTATACTTTTACTATACTTTAACTTTACCTTTACTTTTATTTTACTTTAACTTTAATAATTCATACTTTAATAATTCACTTTAATAATTCATACTTTAATAATTCACTTTAATAATTCACTTTAATAATTCATACTTTAATAATTCAATTTAATAATTCACTTTAATAATTCATACTTTAATAATTCACTTTAATAATTCATACTTTAATAATTCATTTTAATAATTCAAAAATCTATTATAAATAGAATTCAATAGGTTTCATTATTTCATAGAAACTTGAAAATATATTTCTCTAAACTCTCTCAATCGAATTACATATATATATATATATTTTTTTGTATTATTTCAAGATATTATTATTATACATAAAATACTACGACGGAGTTATACTCGGACGATTTTAAAATAAGTTTTCAAACGGGATAGAGTTAAGGAAATTATGGGTTATAGCTATGGAGGTTATGGGTATTGATCGAGGGTATTGCTCGTGAGGTCAACCTAACGTTTATCATTTTCAGTGCCGTCATATACATAATTGCTACGAAATACAGTATAGTGAGTTTCATTTGCTCCCTTTTTAATTGCTTTTGCAATATATATTTTTGGGCTGAGAATACATGCGCTGTTTTATAAATGTTTTACGAAGTAGGCACAAGTACTAAAACTAATTCTATGTGGGTTTAAACCAGAAATATACCTTTAGCTTGGTAACATTAAACTACTTGTCTATGTACGGTAGGCGCGAATCCTAAAGATAGATCTATTGGGCCTGACAAACCCCATCCTGACTATGGGATGCTTTAGTACTTCGAGGTTATTTTAAACACACCTGATCTGGTGTACTTCAGAGGGTAAAACATGAATGTTAAGGCTTGTTACCGGGTGCCTACAACTTATAGAATACTTTTAAACACTTGCGAGTGTACGGATATTTATGGAAACTGAAATCTTGTGGTCTATTACTATTACAGAAATGATTGATTATGATAAACTAATGAACTCACCAACCTTTTGGTTGACACTTTAAAACATGTTTATTCTCAGGTATTAAAGAAATCTTCCGCTGTGCATTAGCTCATTTTAAGGATATTACCTGGAGTCATTCATGACATACTTTGAAAGACGTTGCATTCGAGTCGTTGAGTTCATCAAGATTAATATTAAGTCAATTATAGTTGGATGTAATATGAAATGGTATGCATGCCGTCAATTTTTGGTGTAAAGAAAGTTTGTCTTTTAAAAACGGATGCAATGTTTGTAAAACGTATCATATAGAGGTCAAATACCTCGCGATGTAATCAACTATTGTGAATCGTTTATAATGTATATGAACGGGTCCTTTCAGTTGGTATCAGAGCGGTGGTCTTAGCGAACCAGGTCTTGCATTAGTGTGTCTAACTGATAGTTGTTAAAATGCATTAGTGAGTCTGGACTTCGACCGTGTCTGCATGTCAAAAGTTTTGTTTATCATTTTTAGTCGGAAATCATCTACTTACCATCCTTAGGAAATTACCTGCTTATCATTCTTAGTCTAGACACGTCTTGCTACATTGATTGCATGAATAGTGTATAGACAAAATTCATATCTTAGCGTATCTGCTAAATCATATCTTATCGTATCTATTACCGTAAACTTTGCCTGACATATTTCGTAAATTCCTCCGTAATCTATGAAATCTTTTGATCTATATATATAGATATTCTATGTAGTTAGAATACCACCCGATAGCTAGAAAATCATTTCGTATCGAAAAATCCTTTATCAAATCATCCAAAATGGAATTCGTCATCAGTTCAAGTTCCTCGGATTCCGAAATGGAATCCCACTCAAGCTCCGAAAGCAGTGTGACTGGAATGGATCAACCATTCAGCCATCATCTATTCTGGATGAATTGGGGATGGATTCGTAGCCTCCTTAATCATTGGAGACAAGAAGAAGGCGATCCTTTCCATCCACCACATTGCCCTCTTGGCAATGAACCTGAAGCACTTACCGGCGAACCTGTTCGAAACACCATTTTCTCTCATTTCCAGAGTATCTCGTCATGATTATATACTACACCAAATTCTAGATCTTATTTATCCGCTCGTCCGAACCGACAATCACCCAGGTGTAATAGAAGAAGTCAACAAGCTTCGCGCTCGGGTAGTGGCTTTGGAGAATATGGTTCAAAGGTTACAAACACCAGCAGCAGCACTAGCAACATAACAAGTACCACCATCAACAACATCAACAGTACCATTACCACCACCAACAACAACCGCATCGCAAACCTCAACTTCACAATCTGTCCCATGAGCATCGACGTCATACACCCTGTAGATACTAAGGAATACCACAACGATGAAGTATTGATTCATAACTTCATTGGGAAAACATTCTACGACGATTATGTAATTTCTAAAGTTTATAAATTATCTATCCTAGCCTTAACCATAAATCAAGTGAGTTTAATTTAATATTAACTCATTAAATCTATATTGCATCTGAAGAAATATACACATATATTTCCATAAAGACTGTAATAAAATTCTTTTGTACAAAATATTAATTGTGACATTTTTTTTAACGGGTAGGTAATACCCGAGAGATATATAAATTCACAATTAATATGTTACATTCTTCGAATCTGATTCAGCAGATCATCCATTATACTCCCTACTTTCACAACAATATACATTCTTTTATAGAAATCAAAATAACCATACTCATTCAAAAATCTAATTACATATTATGATTTTGAAATCGCCGAATTCAATTCAAGTTATAATCGGTATCATCACTCTTAGATTCTTACATCTTTCAAAGCTATACTTTAACTTCAAAACTGTGTTAGAACATCGTATGTATATTAACGATTATAATCTGTGTTCAAGCCCTTCGAAATACCTGAAGACATTTCAAATAATGAACAATCGAGATGATGATCCAACCACATGTTATCCACAGTTACCTACCTGAAAAACTTTTGAAACCAAAGTCATAATTTAACATGTATCCATGTCAGACCTTTTAGCATTTACTAGCTAAAATAACTTTTCAACCCCTTCTAAAAATAGACGGTTTTGTCACAGCTCCAGCAAACCAACTTCAATTGTTCATTCGAATAATCCTTATTATAATGATTACCCATTCATCATTATTACCGGGGAACCTTTCATATCTCGCCACATTAGCAGTAAACTTATTAACAACTTCATTGATCTTTGACTTTCCGAAAAATCTTTATATTTATCAAAACCCCATCATTTACTCATCTGCATCTTGTAACGAGAATTGCCATACGAATCATCAGAAATTAGCAATCAGTATTTTGAAATCTCGCAGCATGTCTACGCCAACAATTATATGTGTCTATCTTCTGGACTTATATACTTTGAATGTGAAGTTTCTGAAAAACACTCTAAACTGCGAACTAGTTCTCGAAATACTGATGAAGCAGCAAAAACTATAAACGACCTTAACAGTAAAAAGTTTGATGATAAAGAGTAGTGTGTTGGCAAAGCTCAGAAAAAGAGAAGATTTGGTACTGAAAAATACGGATTGAGCAAACCATGAAGAAGGCTGTGGATAAATCACACAGAAGAAATCTACCTTTAAAGAATCTAAATGATTCCGTGTCTGCTGAAGTCATTATCGAATACCTTGCTCCTGACTCTAAACCCTTACGGACAATATTCTTCATCATCCTCTGATATTAGAAATTTTAAGATATCATCGTATCTTTCATTATAAATATCCCCCATATTTCTGAAGATATTTCCATAAGTATTCTTATCTGAAATCATTTACCTCTTCATGCTGTCTGTATTACATCATAAAAGAAACTATTTTAGTTTCTAAATTCTGAAACTTTCGAATTTAAAATAGGAATATTTTTGAAGTAGTGTTTTGAACTGAAGCATAAACTAGTATAATATAATGACACTTGATCAACGTGATTATATTACAGTAAGTCATGCTGAGTTTCTAAATGGAACGTGATGATTCACAGATTATAACGTCATCATGTTCTATGTTACACGACTCTTGTATTCTCTTTAACCTCTAAAATATCAAGAAAATATTTCTTGATGATTCGGCCTTATCCGAGGTATTCTAGTAATTTGACAAGTCAAGATCGTGCCATTACAATTTCCTTCTTAGAACATTAACAATGTTCATTCCGAAATTCATATATGCAAATTCTGGACCATTACAAGCGGTGCTTAATCGCAAGAAGAAGAAACGAAAGGACAAAACTCCAAAATAGAAATTGGTTCGCAGCAAATAAAAGAGAGCATTAATTGGGGATGACAATGATTATAGAAGACAGAAGCAGGGACATCGAAATATAAGGGAAGATATAAAATCCAACAACAACCCAGAAATTATAAACCGTATATATCGATGCATATAGCAATATAAAGATACGGGAGGACAAAAAATACTATAAAACCAAGAGTATAGTAGAAGTAAATAGATTCTTCCAGAGGTAGATGAAAAAGAAGAACGACAGATATGAAAGTGAGGAGTATATCGAGAATCAGCACTGGATGAAGCATATTGACGAATAATTTTAAAGTAAGAATTGAGGGAGAAAGAATAGAAGGTGTGAATTAAAAGGAAACGAAGGAGGTGGATTTATAGTGAAATATCCGACAGAAAAATCGAGATGAATCATCGCATTAAATCGAAGAGGATCATAATTTCCTTAATCATCGAAGAATCAAATCCTATATAGATTACAAAGATTTTCTTTAATCCGGAGATCAACCGTGATGACGTCAAAAGATAAGACGAATCCCTATTTTCTCATTTCACTCTTTTACGATAGCTTCACTCATACGTTTCGAGTAATCGAATTATTTTATCCATATTTCTCAATCATGATAAAACCCTATGAATCAACTTATATTCGTCATAATAACATTCTTATTGTTAGCCATGACGACCTCGATCAAATTTCGGGACGAAATTTCTTTAACGGGTAGGTACTGTGACGACCCGGAAATTTCCGACCAAATTTAAACTTAACCTTTATATGTTTCCGACACGATAAGCAGAATTTGTAATGTTGAATCTCAAAAAGTTTGGAACTACATTCATGTAATCAATTACCCTTTGACCGTGTTCGACGATTCACGAACAATTATGAGTATATAGATACGTATATAGAATATATAATATTAACTGAAAACATTAACAAAGTATTACATATATGATACTTTACATGAACGTTTTTGTTTCGATATATTTATCGATAGAATTAAGAGATAATATCAAATGATTGAATTATCAGATACATTATGATATGATTACGGGCCTATGTTATGAGGTCCACTGTGATTTAAGAAATCTATTCTTTTTGACAACATTCGGAAAATGGTAAAGTGATTTATAAATAAGAACAAATGTGTCAATTAACGGGAACTAGACAAGGGTTAGTGGAAATTCCTGTTTAATTTCCAAGGCATGTTTTATAATATTTTCCTCGTGACCTTGATAAGATAACTATGTTAGCTTTCATTTTATTTAATATGAAAATAAGAACGTGGAGTGTAAATAACTTAGATGTTGGATATCGACAAGTTAAGTAACTCAACATTTTTCATTAAGATGATTTCATACGTTTATTTAACCTTTGGACTTTATCCCATGCTTCACCAACAGACTGTAATTTAAAAACTTGAAACCTATTATGAATATATATAATTCTACTTTTCTAAAATGTTTTATGATATAACGATTTCCATTATTTTAACCTTTTAACAAAATGATTCTTAAATATATTTAGTTTTGGAAAACAAAATTATCATATTTATTTGATTTAGTTTCAAAAGTACAAAAAACGTTTTCAGTTTAAAAAGAACTTTATTATTAAAACGTATATATCTTTTATAAATATCTAGAACCACTTTTGACAACTCATTACTTAACCAGTATGATAAAGATAACGATATTTATATTTTATTTTATTAAATATATATAACGATTTAAATTAATATTATATATTTATACGCGTATTATACGTATATAGTTTTATACTTTTACTATACTTTAACTTTACCTTTACTTTTATTTTACTTTAACTTTAATAATTCATACTTTAATAATTCACTTTAATAATTCATACTTTAATAATTCACTTTAATAATTCACTTTAATAATTCATACTTTAATAATTCAATTTAATAATTCACTTTAATAATTCATACTTTAATAATTCACTTTAATAATTCATACTTTAATAATTCATTTTAATAATTCAAAAATCTATTATAAATAGAATTCAATAGGTTTCATTATTTCATAGAAACTTGAAAATATATTTCTCTAAACTCTCTCAATCGAATTACATATATATATATATATATTTTTTGTATTATTTCAAGATATTATTATTATACATAAAATACTACGACGGAGTTATACTCGGACGATTTCAAAATAAGTTTTCAAACGGGATAGAGCTAAGGAAATTATGGGTTATAGCTATGGAGGTTATGGGTATTGATCGAGGGTATTGCTCGTGAGGTCAACCTAACGTTTATCATTTTCAGTGCCGTCATATACATAATTGCTACGAAATACAGTATAGTGAGTTTCATTTGCTCCCTTTTTAATTGCTTTTGCAATATATATTTTTGGGCTGAGAATACATGCGCTTTTTTATAAATGTTTTACGAAGTAGGCACAAGTACTAAAACTTATTCTATGTGGGTTTAAACCAGAAATATACCCTTAGCTTGGTAACATTAAACTACTTGTCTATGTACGGTAGGCGCGAATCCTAAAGATAGATCTATTGGGCCTGACAAACCCCATCCTGACTATGGGATGCTTTAGTACTTCGAGGTTATTTTAAACACACCTGATCTGGTGTACTTCAGAGGGTAAAACATGAATGTTAAGGCTTGTTACCGGGTGCCTACAACTTATAGAATACTTTTAAACACTTGCGAGTGTACGGATATTTATGGAAACTGAAATCTTGTGGTCTATTACTATTACAGAAATGATTGATTATGATAAACTAATGAACTCACCAACCTTTTGGTTGACACTTTAAAGCATGTTTATTCTCAGGTATTAAAGAAATCTTCCGCTGTGCATTAGCTCATTTTAAGGATATTACCTGGAGTCATTCATGACATACTTTGAAAGACGTTGCATTCGAGTCGTTGAGTTCATCAAGATTAATATTAAGTCAATTATAGTTGGATGTAATATGAAATGGTATGCATGCCGTCAATTTTTGATGTAAAGAAAGTTTGTCTTTTAAAAACGAATGCAATGTTTGTAAAACGTATCATATAGAGGTCAAATACCTCGCGATGTAATCAACTATTGTGAATCGTTTATAATGTATATGAACGGGTCCTTTCATAAATCATTAAGTTAGCATATCATATAGATATATAACATGTGTTTAGTTGATTTTAAAAGTCAAGTTAGAAGGATTAACTTTATTTGCGAACAAGTTTAGAATTAACTTAACTATGTTCTAGTGATTACAAGTTTAAATCTTCGAATAAGATAGTTTTATATGTATGAATCGAATGATGTTATGTACATCATTACTACCTTATTTTTAGTAGGTAAACCTACTGGAAACAAGAAAAATAGATCTAGCTTCAAAGGATCCTTGGATGGCTTGAAAGTTCTTGAAGCAGAATCATGACACGAAAACAAGTTCAAGTAAGATTTCCACTCGAAATAAGATTGTTATAGTTATAGAAATTGAATCAAAGTTTGAATATGAGTATTACCTTGTATTAGAAAGATATATTACTGTAAATATGAAAGATTTCTTGAGATTGGATAATCACTTTACAAGATTGGAAGTAAGCTAGCAAACTTGGAAGTATTCTTGATTTTATGAAACTAGAACTTATAGAATTTATGAAGAACACTTAGAACTGGAATATAGAACTTGAGAGAGATCAATTAAATGAAGAAAATTGAAGAATGAAAGTTTTTGTAGGTGTTTTTGGTCGTTGGTATATGGATTAGATATAAAGGATGTGTAATTTTGTTTACTTGTAAATAAGTCATGAATGATTACTAATATTTTTGTAATTTTATGAGATATTTCATGCTAGTTGCCAAATGATGGTTCCCACATGTGTTAGGTGACTCACATGGGCTTCTAAGAGCTAATAATTGGAGTGTATATACCAATAGTACATACATTTAAAAGCTGTGTATTGTACAAGTACGAATACGGGTGCATACGAGTAGAATTGTTGATGAAACTGAACGAGGATGTAATTGTAAGCATTTTTGTTGAGTAGAAGTATTTTGGTAAGTGTCTTGAATTCTTTCAAAAGTGTATGAATACATATTAAAACACTACATGTAAATACATTTTAACTGAGTCGTTAAGTCATCGTTAGTCGTTACATGTATATGTTGTTTTGAAACCTTTAGGTTAACGGTCTTGTTAAATGTTGTTAACCCAATGTTTATTATATCTAAATAAATGCTAAATTGTTACATTATCATGATATTATGATATATAATATATCTTAGTATGATATATATACAGTTAAATGTCGTTACAACGATAATCGTTACATATATGTCTCGTTTCGAAATCATTAAGTTAGTAGTCTTATTTTTACATATGTAGTTCATTGTTAATACACTTAATGATATATTTACTTATCATTTATCATGATTATATAATGTAACAATATCTTAAAATGATTCATATGTAATTAGTAAGACGTTGATATAACGATAATCGTTATATATATCGTTTTCGAGTTTCTTAATTCAATAGTCTCATTTTTATGTATATAACTCATTGTTAAAATACCTAATGAGATACTTACTTATCATAATATCATGCTAACTATATATATATATATATATATATATATATATATATATATATATATATATATATATATATTCATATGTATGTCATCATATAGTTTTTACAAGTTTTAACGTTCGTGAATCACCGGTCAACTTGAGTGGTCAATTGTCTATATAAAACCTATTTAAATTAATCAAGTTTTAACAAGTTTGATTGCTTAACATGTTGGAAACACTTAATCATGTAAATATAAATTTAATTTAATATATATAAACATGGAAAAGTTCGGGTCATTACAGATTTTCCTCTAAATCCCTTGAAATCCGGAAATCCACCGTGACTACGTCCAAAGTTAAATCCCTATCTCAACCTTTTGTGACAGCTTCACTCTTACGCTTCACATAATCGAATCGTTTTATTTATAATATTCAATAATGATAAAACTCCATTTAACCACTCATATTCGTCATAAAAACAATATATTGTTAGCCAAGACGATCTCTATCAAATTTCGGGACGAAATTTCTTTAACGGGTAGGTACTGTGACGACCCGAAAATTTTCGACCAAATTTAAATTTAAAATTTATATGATTTTGACCGACGATTCACGAACAAATATTTGTAACTAGACATGAATATATATATATATATATATATAATAATAATGTGATAAAAATATAATAATAACTTAGTCATAAAACGTTTAAATTTAAAATAATATTATTATATATATATTAGGACGATGATTTTAGGAAGCAAATGACCATAACACTCAAAAGTGTAAGTTACATTTTAATTAGTACACTCATTGGTGAAATAAGTCTAATTATTTCTAAATGTACAAAAATGCGTTCGAAAAACCGGAATCGGTACTTGAGTCGAGGGTCAACGTACTACACATCGGTGTAAAAATTACAAATCAACTATGCACGAGAATATAATATAATATTTAATTAATTCTAAAGATTAAATATATTATATATTAAATAATATATATATATATATATATATATATATATATATATATATATATATATATATATATATATATATATATATATATACATATGTAAGAAAAGATTAAATACATATGTAATATATATATATATATATATATATATATATATATATATATATATATATATATATATATATATATATATATATATATATATATATATATCATATGTAAGAAAAAAAGTGTCAGCAGGAGAAAAGATCGTGCATATGAGCTGTCAGAGGTTGCCATGCGATCGCATGGCAATTAGCCTTCTAGCCCATGCGATCCCATGGGGTGTGGTTGGCCAAAACCTGTATAAAGCTCGACGCTTTTCAGTTTCTGATTCATTTTAATCCATCTCTCGATCTCTCTCTATATTTACAATTATTATTATTATTATTATTATTATTATTATTATTATTATTATTATTATTATTATTATTATTATTATTATTATTATTATTATTATTATTATTATTAATCCTAATAAATATTATTAGTAGTATTAGTATTATTATTATTATTAGTATTATCCATAAAATACTACGACGTGGTTATGAGCGAGTTATTTCAAACGGGTTTTTAGAGCGAAATAAAAATAAGGAAAATATGGGTTTTAGCTATAGAGGTTATGGGTAATGTTCGGGGGTATGCTCGTGAGGTCAATCTAGTGTTTATTATCTCCGTTGCGTCTACGTATTTTCCTGCAATATTGAATCACAATATTGATACGTGAGCATTCAAATCTTATCTTTTATATATTAATAGTGTATCCCTGACTAGTGCTCGAGTATTTAGGATTATGAATGCTTGTATGCTTAACATTGTCGTTAGATAGTTTATGATGAATCACGAATTTGATACATATGCTACTGATATAAAGTATATGATATGCATGTTTTTGGAAAGCTGGCGAATAATTATTAAATTTTCATTTAGAAATCGCGTGATTTCGATGAACGGATTAAAAGATATGGTCAACTGAATTATGATTAACATTAATTGAAATTGCTTTTGAATCTGCAATTTATATTTAAATAACATGTTTATAAGATTGATAAATTAGATTTTCAAATATTACTAGTCGAATAAATGAATTTCTATATAAGGCACGTCTCGTATTGTTGAACAATTATCACAGTTGACTGTCTTATCATATTTTAAAGCTTTATAAACACTGTAATATGATTTTACAAGTATTGGAAAACTATGTGAAATAATAAATTCTCGATTGCCATGATAATTCAAATATAATATAGCTCCTGAAATAAATAATATTTTGAGTTTGATAAACTTTAAATTCGTTCAATTATCAAGACTTATACTATGATAATAAACATGTATAGATTTAAAGATTATATTGGGTCAGGTTGACTTTTGAGATGACTTTTTTTAACTTTTGCATGTCGGTCTCGAGCATTAGGATTGTGATACACTATAACCTGACCTAGCTTATTAGACATGTATTGACCAACATATGTTCTCTAGGTTGAGATCTATGATTATTTTGCATTCAGAGTTTCGGTCACATTTCGATGAATGACCTTATGTACTGCTAAGGTGAGTTTCATATGCTTCTTTTTTAATTGCTCTTGCAATCTATATTTTTGGGCTGAGAATACATGCACTTTATTTTAAATGCAATGGATACAAGTACATACTAAATTCTACACCGAGTTTGAACCGAAAATCACTTAGCTTTGGAAACTAGTAACTGCCGATTATAAGAACTGGTGGGCGCGAGTAGTTTTATATGGATCCATAGGGCTTGACATCCCCGTCTGTTCCAGGTATAGAAACCCTAGCCTGAACTATAAAACAGATGTATGCTATTTGAGGTTAGTACACGTTGGATTGCGTATATTGTACATGTTGGTTGCATGTATGTTAAAACAGGGGTACTTATTATAACGTTAAAGCTTAGTTACCAGGGTGCTCAATCTTGTAGAATATTTTGATAAACGTTTCTGGATGAAACAACTGAAATCTTGTGATCCACCTTTATATACAGATTATACGCAACATTAAAACTATGAACTCACCAACCTTTGTGTTGACACTTTTAAACAAGTTTATTCTCAGGTTCCTAGAAGTCTTCCGCTGTTTGCTTATCTGTTATACAAGCTAACTGCATGATGTCATACATGCTTTATTCGAGAAAACTTTGCATTCACAAAATCATCACCATGTATCTTATTTGACTGTATTGTCAACTGATGTATTGATAGAAACTATTATATACGGTGATTGTCTATACGTAGAAATCATCAAATATCGAAAACTTTGGATTTATATATTCATTTATGGTGTGCCTTTTCAAAAGAATGCAATGTTTACAAAACGTATCATATAGAGGTCAAAACCTCACTATGAAACCGATGAATGATGTATTCATCCAAGTGGATTTGGACGGGTCATCACAATAAACATGCTTTAAAGTGTCAACCAAAAGGTTGGTGAGTTTATTAGTTTATCGTAATCAATCATTTTCATAATTTTAATAGACCACAAGATTTCATTTTTCATAAACATCATTCTCATATCAGGCATTTCGCAAACTGCATAGAGATAAAAATCATTCATATGGATTGAACACCTGGTAATCGACCTTAACAAGATGCATATAGAATATCCCCATCATTCCGGGGCAACTTCGGACATGATAAATTCGCCATCATTCCGGGACAACTTCGGACATGATAAATTTGCCATCATTCTGGGACAACTTCGGACATGATAAATTCGCCATCATTCCGGGACAACTTCGGACATGAAAAATTCGAAGTACTAAAGCATCCGGTACTTTGGATGGGGTTTGTTGGGCCCAATAGATCTATCTTTAGGATTCGCGTCAATTAGGGTGTCTGTTCCCTAATTCTTAGATTACCAGACTAAAAAGGGACATATTCGAATCGATAATTCAACCATAGAATGTAGTTTCGATTACTTGTGTCTATTTCGTAAAATAGTTATAAAAGCAGCGCATGTATTCTCAGTCCCGAAAATATATATTGCAAAAGCATTTAAAAATGGAGCAAATTAAACTCACAATATTGTATTTCGTAATAAAAATGCATATGATGGCATTGAACAAGTGCAAGGTTGGCCTCGGATTCACGAACCTATATCATTTGTATATATCTTAATACACATAATCGTAATTGATCGAAATTATATAGATATAACTTTATTAGTTATGTTATTTTATATTATTAATATATATGTTTCACATAATCGTAATTGATCGAAATTATCTTTTGTTTGTTGAAACAGTAGTTATAATAATACTTGTAACGACCCGCACTTTTTCGATCATACTATACTTATAAGATTAATATTTACATAAATTAAACCTTGCCAACATGATAAGCAATCCAAATTGTCGAGACTTATATTTCCGAAAAGAGTTTTACACAACGTTTGACCGTCTAGTTTGACCGATGATATCACGAACTATACAATATATGATAATTATACGTTTGTGTATATAAATGTATATATACATATTTAACATGATTAATAAATGTTTTAATATCTCATTTTGTATTAATAACAACAAGTTATATGTGTATTTTGAAACTACTAACTTAAGTTTTCAAAACGATAACTATACGTAACGTTATTTGACATAAATACTTAAGACATATAATGTTTATACATATATTGTATAAGTAATGTATTTAATCACTTTTAAAGACTTAAATACATAAAACCATATAAGTGTATTCACAAAAGATAGCTATATTTGAATCCTCATTCCATTTTTCACAAAATTTCTATACGTATACCTAGAGTATTTGTACTCGTATCATACCTAGCTTCTAGATGTATTTACTATTGGTATATACCAATAGGAAATACCAATGATCAGCCATGAATGATTAAGGGACATGATAACAACTTGTGGGAACCATCTTTAGTCATTTATCAAGACTTATTTGTAACAAAACAAAGTTATACATATCATGTATCTATATATCACGTTTTTATATGTGTATATATATACATGCTCATTTCCATTTTCTTCACTAGATCACTAACTCTAAAACACACACACTTATGAGCCTTAAACCCCTTAATCATCTCAGCTCACATCTATGAAAATCTAGCTTCAAAAACCATACTAAAACACCATAAGAAAACCATACAAAAACACTTCAAGAAAACCCTCCAAGAACACCAACTTACTTCCAATCTTTCATCCACTTCTATCACCCTTTTGATTCTAGCTTCTTACTTCTCTCTTACAGCAACTTCATCCAAGGAACTTGAGGTAGAATCTATGTTCATAACCTTATTCGATTCATATATATATAGCTATCTTATTTTGTGGTACAAAAGTTTAACAACAAGAACATAGTTTGAATGTTTTCAAACTTGTTTGCAAACTAAATAGATCCTTCTAACTTAACTTTTAAAATACTTCAAGACCTGTAATATAACTTATGTATATGCTAATTTAACAAGGTAAAACTTGGTTTTTCAAAGTATAAGTATTTTTAGAAAAATGGTCATTAAATGATTTTGTTGTAACAAAAATGTTTAACTTCATATGTTTCACTAATGTTTCACTTATGCCGTATGATTTTGAATACAAACCAAGGTATTTACAGTTCATAGTCTTAAAGAAGAACTCGATCCAAGAAGATGGCAATTTGAATCAACGAAAACGGATTTGTAACGAAGAAACTATGACCGAAACAAAATTGGTTATCCTAGATCATTTCAACTACGGGATCAATTGGAAAAAAATGATATAAATCACATACTTCTAAGATAACATGATATTTTATATATATGTACTCATAATTCAATTTCATATGGTTCAGGATCACCCGTAAACAACACGAGAAGATTAATCATAAGATCCCATGATTGTACGCAACACGTCATTTGACAACACCGGTACTTTATGTACGCAACACGTCATTTGACAACACCGGTACCATGGGTCAAGATTAATCTCGACCAACACATATACGATGGGGTTTTATTGATTTCGTTGGGGGTTTTATTTATTTCATTGCGGGTATATTAAACATCTAAAAATGAACCATTAAAATTGAATTACTAACATCGGACTGCTAACTACGGACTAAGGAATTATTCAAAGTATTAAAAGTATAACAAGTATATATTTATAACGTTTGTTTAAAAATGAAAACATATTGATATATTATATATAGATAGGTTCGTGATATCAACCGGAAGACCGAGTCAAATTATTTATATCATCAAGACAAGAGTGAGTATATAGTCCCACTTTTAAACTCTAAATATTTCGGGATGAGAATACATGTATTTTATGTTTTACGATATGGACACAAGTAACTGAAAAATATGTTCTACGTTGAGTTGTACCACTGGCATACTTCCCTGTAGCTTGGTAACTAATATTTACAGCGGTATTGTAAACGCGAATCCTGTTGATAGATCTATCGGGCCTGACAACCCCAACCGGACTGGACGACCAGTATTCAACGGTTGCACAGTACTTCGTTTTGTGACTACACTTGGTACGGTGTAGTAAGATTTCATATTAAAGGGAATATGCGACGTGAAAATGTTAAGTATGGTTACCAAGTGCTCAACCACTTAGAATACTTTTATTAAACTGTTTATATACGAAATCTTGTGGTCTATATATATATTGCTGCCGGCATTAAACCTATATCTCACCAACTTTATGTTGACCTTTTAAAAACATGTCTATTCTCAGGTGATTTCTAAAGCTTCCGCTGCATCATGTTGGATCTAACCAGGATCTTGCGTACGCATGTTTGTGTCAAAAATAAAACTGCATATCCGAGATGTTGTATTGTAAAATATGCTAGAAACCGTGTTGTTGTCATCATTTGTAAAGTTTGTAAGTCGAAGATTATCGCTAAACGATAATCTTCTTTTTATTGTCTTAAGCTTGTAACAAAAATAATGGTTATGGTTTGTAATGTATAATATATGCAGTTTTCTTTCAAAAATGTCTCATATAGAGGTCAATACCTCGCAATGAAATCATACGTTATCTAACGCGTTCTTATGGTTAAGGACGGGTTATGACATGTGGTATCAGAGCCAGGTTTGCATTAGTGTGTCTAACCGAGAAGTCGTTAGGATACATTAGTAAAGTCTGGACTTTGACCGGGTCTGATTTTAAAAAAAAAAAAACCATTGCTTATCACTGTTGGTTAAAATTTATGTGTAAATATTATGTAAGTACTAATGGGTTAGTTGTTGTGTGATAGATGTCGGGCTCGAAACTTATTATCACATTCAGCGACTCCGAATCAGAACCTTCAGATTGTGTTTCAGTCATTAACATATCCGATGACGAAAGTGGTATTTTTGGGGAAGACTCACAATTTCCGGATGAACCAACTATAGAAATATCGGAAAGTGAACCCGAGGAGGAAAGTGAACCCGAGGAGGAAAGTGAACCCGAGGAAGAAATACAGGAAATTACAAAAGACGAGTTCGAACTAGCAAAGAAACGAAAGGCTAATGAATTAGAAAATCCAAATCCCGAGTTTAATGAGAATGATGTGGCACCAATTCCACTCAACACTACCACCCCTATCCCCGCTATTCCTATTAGTGCTATCCCCGCATCTAGTTCTTCGGCACCTCAGCCAAAACGTAGGGAGACAGCTAGGATTCGCGTTGGGGGATTCCCTGGACATAAATGTTTTGGGAAATAGACCAAATGATGCGCTACCGTATTAAACCATGGAATCACATAATGTTTTGTATAATATTATTAGTGTGGTTTGTTTAAAGTTTGATGTAAGCATATGTAAAATAGCGAAGTATGAAATGCAATAATTTTCCATGGTTAAGTATTATTTAGATTGTAGTAATTGGTTCTGTACTAAGCTATTAAGTATGAACATTAACGGGTAGGTACTACCCTAGATATAATTATAAAACGCTAATAAGAAGAAAAGGCTTTTATAATAATACCTGGTTCATAGTATTAACAAGCTATAATGTACTATAAATACACACTACATCTATAATAATCCATGTGAATAATTATTTTCTTTCATTAGGAAATGGCGCGATTGAATCGAATGACGGAACAAGAAGTCGAGGACTTCATCAACCAGCGAGTGAACGATAGAATGCTATGGGTCGAAGCTGCAAGAGCTGCTGCAGTTAACCCAACTCCTCGTGTAGGATGCTCCTACAAGACGTTTCAAGCTTGCAAGCCATCATCATTCAGTGGAACGGAAGGACCGATCGGTTTAACCCGATGGATAGAAAAGATGGAGACGGTGTTTAAAATCAGTGGTTGTGATGAAAAAGACATGACCAAGTTTGCATCGTGCACTTTACAAGATAGTGCACTCACATGGTGGAAGAATTATGTGAAGGCGGTAGGAGGAGATGTAGCTTATGATACTCCATGGGAAGAATTCAAAGCAATGATAATCACCGAGTATTGTCCAAGGAATGAGGTTATTAAGTTAGAAGATGAGTTACGAAGTTTGAAGGTGGTTGGTACTGAAATCACCAACTACAATCAGCGATTCATGGAATTGGTTTTACTATGTCCTGAATTGGTTCCAACCGAAGCACGGAAGATTGAAATGTACAAAGGTGGTTTGCCCAAAAAGGTCAAGGCAAACGTTACAGCATCGAAACCTAAAACAATTCATGAAGCTATAACCATGGCGAACGAGCTAATGGATCAGGTCATTTTGGACAAGAAAGCATTCAATACTGAGGTGAAGGTATTGGGGAACAAGAAAAAGTGGAATGGAGGTTATGATCGAGGTAACCAACAACAACCTTATAAGAAACAAGAAACCACGAAAGGTGCGGGTAGCGGTTCAGGCTTTGGTTACAAAGGACAAAGTCCTTTATGCAACCGTTGTCACAAACATCATTTTGGTTACTGTAGTGTGTTGTGCACTAAATGCAATAGACAGGGACATCTTGCTGAAGATTGTAAGGCTCTCGTTACAAATGCAAATGGTAACAAGACTCCTGCCACCAACGCAAATAGAACTGCTTTGGCTAACATTACTTGTTTTGGGTGTGGAAAACAAGGTCACTATAAGAGCCAGTGCCCGAATCAGAATGGCGGACCTGCACGTGGAAGAGCGTTTGTTATTAATGCTAGAGAGGCACGAGAAGACCCGGAGCTTGTTACGGGTACGTTTACCATTAATAACTTATCAGCATCTATTTTATTTGATACTGGCGCCGATAGAAGTTACGTGTGTATAAATTTTTACACTAAATTGAATTGTTCATCATTACCTCTAGATGCTAAGTACTTGATTGAGTTAGCTAATGGTAAGCTAATTAAAGCCGATAAAATTTGTCGTGATTGTGAAATAAATCTAGGCGGAGAAACGTTTAAAATCGACTTAATACCCGTAGAATTAGGAGGTTTTGATGTAATAGTCGGCATGGACTGGATGTCCAAAATAGGAGCGGAAGTTGTTTGTGCTAAGAAGGCAATTCGTATTCCTGGTAAGGATAAAATACCGGTGATGATTTATGGAGAGAAGGGTAATTCAAAGCTAAAACTCATTAGCTGTTTGAAAGCCAAGAAGTGTTTAAAAAAGGGATGTTACGCTATTTTAGCACATGTTAATAAAGTCGAAAAGAAAGAAAAGTGCATCAACGATGTGCCTGTGGCAAGAGATTTTCCTGAAGTTTTTCCGGAAGAATTGCCGGGATTACCTCCATTTAGATCGGTAGAATTTCAAATAGATTTAGTACCAGGAGCTGCACCAGTGGCTCGTGCGCCATATAGACTTGCACCGTCCGAATTAAAAGAACTTCAAAGTCAGTTAAAAGAATTATTGGACCGTGGATTCATACGACCAAGTACATCACCGTGGGGAGCTCCAATTTTGTTTGTTAAGAAGAAAGATGGATCTTTTAGGATGTGTATAGACTATCGTGAATTAAATAAGTTAACTATCAAGAATCGGTATCCACTACCGAGAATTGATGACTTATTTGATCAATTGCAAGGATCATGTGTTTATTCAAAAATCGACTTAAGATCGGGCTATCATCAACTACGCGTCAAAGAAGAGGACATTCCGAAAACTGCTTTTCGGACACGTTATGGTCATTACGAATTTTTGGTTATGCCGTTTGGATTGACGAATGCGCCAGCTGTATTCATGGACCTCATGAATCGAGTTTGTAGTCCGTATTTAGATAAGTTTGTTATCGTTTTCATTGATGATATTCTTATCTATTCCAAGAGTGAGCAAGAGCATGAAGAGCATTTAAGGTTGATACTGGAGTTGTTGAGAAAAGAACAACTTTATGCTAAATTTTCTAAGTGTGCTTTCTGGTTGAAAGAAGTGCAATTTCTTGGTCACGTTGTTAATAGCGAAGGAATTCAGGTTGATCCAGCAAAAACTGAAGCTATTGAAAAATGGGAGACTCCTAAGACACCAACGCAGATACGCCAATTTTTGGGTTTAGCCGGTTATTATAGAAGGTTTATTCAAGATTTTTCCCGAATAGCTAAGCCGTTGACAGCATTAACGCAAAAAGGGAAGAAATATGAATGGACCTCGGAGCAGGAGAACGCATTTCAAATACTGAAAAAGAAGTTAACTACGGCGCCTATTTTATCGTTACCAGAAGGGAACGATGATTTTGAAATATATTGTGACGCTTCGCGACAAGGTTTTGGTTGTGTTCTTATGCAACGAAAGAAAGTAATTGCATTTGCATCCCGACAATTGAAGATTCACGAGCGGAATTATACGACGCATGATCTAGAATTGGGAGCAGTCGTGTTTGCATTGAAGATGTGGAGACACTACTTGTATGGGGTTAAATTCACTGTGTTTACTGATCATAAAAGCCTTCAACATATTTTCGATCAAAAACAATTGAACATGAGGCAACGTAGGTGGGTCGAGTTAATAAACGACTATGATTGTGAAATTCGTTATCATCCCGGGAAGGCGAATGTGGTGGCTGATGCTTTAAGCAGAAAAGAACGAGAACCAATTCGAGTACGAGCGATGAACATAAAAATTCGCATGAATCTCAACTCACAAATCAAAGAAGTTCAACGAGAAGCACTTACTAAAGAAAATATAGGAAATGAAATAATGAAGAAGTATGCGAAGCAACTCGTTATGCGGGAAGATGGAATTCGATATTTTGCAAATCGTATTTGGGTACCGAAGTTGGGTGGATTAAGGAAGTTGATATTGAACGAGGCACATAAGACAAGATATTCGATACATCCTGGAGTTGGAAAGATGTACCAAGATCTTAAGACGCATTATTGGTGGCCTAATTTGAAGACAGACGTTGCAACATATGTTGGCGAATGTTTAACTTGTTCCAAAGTCAAGGCAGAACACCAGAAGCCGTCAGGGTTACTTCAACAACCAGAAATCCCAGAATGGAAATGGGACGGTATTACCATGGATTTCATCACGAAGTTACCAAAGACTGCCTGGGGATACGACACTATTTGGGTAATTGTTGATCGTCTTACCAAATCTGCACATTTCTTGCCTATAAAGGAAACGGATAGAATAGAGAAACTATTACGATTGTATATAAAAGAAGTTGTTTCAAGGCATGGAATACCTATTTCCATTATATCCGATCGTGATAGTAGATTTACCTCAAAGTTCTGGCAATCACTACAGGAGGCACTAGGAACTCGTTTGGATATGAGTACCGCATATCATCCGCAGACCGACGGGCAGAGTGAGAGAACAATTCAGACTCTTGAAGACATGCTCAGGGCATGTGTGATCGATTTTGGAAACGGATGGGATAAATATCTACCGTTAGCAGAATTCTCGTATAATAATAGTTATCATGCGAGCATTGGAGCTGCGCCATTCGAAGCATTGTACGGAAGGAAGTGTAGATCTCCTATCTGTTGGAATGAAGTAGGAGATCGACATTTAACTGGTCCCGAAATCATACATGAAACGACCGAGAAGATAGTACAAATCAAGGAGAGATTGAAAACAGCTCGTAGTCGCCAAAAGAGCTACGCTGATGTTCGAAGGAAACCATTAGAGTTTCAGGTCGGGGACATGGTTATGCTAAAGGTGTCACCTTGGAAAGGTGTGATACGTTTCGGCAAAAGGGGTAAACTAAACCCAAGGTACGTAGGCCCGTTCAAGATCATCGAACGCATTGGACCGGTAGCTTATCGACTCGAGTTACCGCAACAACTCGCCGGAGTACATAATACCTTTCACGTCTCAAACCTTAAGAAGTGTCTTGCAAAGGAAGACCTCACCATTCCTCTTGAAGAAATTCATGTCGACGAGAAACTACAATTCGTCGAAGAACCAATCGAAATCATGGACCGTGAAGTTAAACAGCTCAAACAGAGTAATATACCGATTGTTAAGGTTCGTTGGAATGCTAGAAGAGGTCCCGAGTTTACTTGGGAACGAGAGGATCAGATGAAGCAAAAGTATCCACACTTGTTTCTCGATGACGCAAAATAGGTACAATTTTAAAATTTCGGGACGAAATTTATTTAACGGGGAGGTAATGTAACGACCCGCACTTTTTCGATCATACTATACTTATAAGATTAATATTTACATAAATTAAACCTTGCCAACATGATAAGCAATCCAAATTGTCGAGACTTATATTTCCGAAAAGAGTTTTACACAACGTTTGACCGTCTAGTTTGACCGATGATATCACGAACTATACAATATATGATAATTATACGTTTGTGTATATAAATGTATATATACATATTTAACATGATTAATAAATGTTTTAATATCTCATTTTGTATTAATAACAACAAGTTATATGTGTATTTTGAAACTACTAACTTAAGTTTTCAAAACGATAACTATACGTAACGTTATTTGACATAAATACTTAAGACATATAATGTTTATACATATATTGTATAAGTAATGTATTTAATCACTTTTAAAGACTTAAATACATAAAACCATATAAGTGTATTCACAAAAGATAGCTATATTTGAATCCTCATTCCATTTTTCACAAAATTTCTATACGTATACCTAGAGTATTTGTACTCGTATCATACCTAGCTTCTAGATGTATTTACTATTGGTATATACCAATAGGAAATACCAATGATCAGCCATGAATGATTAAGGGACATGATAACAACTTGTGGGAACCATCTTTAGTCATTTATCAAGACTTATTTGTAACAAAACAAAGTTATACATATCATGTATCTATATATCACGTTTTTATATGTGTATATATATACATGCTCATTTCCATTTTCTTCACTAGATCACTAACTCTAAAACACACACACTTATGAGCCTTAAACCCCTTAATCATCTCAGCTCACATCTATGAAAATCTAGCTTCAAAAACCATACTAAAACACCATAAGAAAACCATACAAAAACACTTCAAGAAAACTCTCCAAGAACACCAACTTACTTCCAATCTTTCATCCACTTCTATCACCCTTTTGATTCTAGCTTCTTACTTCTCTCTTACAGCAACTTCATCCAAGGAACTTGAGGTAGAATCTATGTTCATAACCTTATTCGATTCATATATATATAGCTATCTTATTTTGTGGTACAAAAGTTTAACAACAAGAACATAGTTTGAATGTTTTCAAACTTGTTTGCAAACTAAATAGATCCTTCTAACTTAACTTTTAAAATACTTCAAGACCTGTAATATAACTTATGTATATGCTAATTTAACAAGGTAAAACTTGGTTTTTCAAAGTATAAGTATTTTTAGAAAAATGGTCATTAAATGATTTTGTTGTAACAAAAATGTTTAACTTCATATGTTTCACTAATGTTTCACTTATGCCGTATGATTTTGAATACAAACCAAGGTATTTACAGTTCATAGTCTTAAAGAAGAACTCGATCCAAGAAGATGGCAATTTGAATCAACGAAAACGGATTTGTAACGAAGAAACTATGACCGAAACAAAATTGGTTATCCTAGATCATTTCAACTACGGGATCAATTGGAAAAAAATGATATAAATCACATACTTCTAAGATAACATGATATTTTATATATATGTACTCATAATTCAATTTCATATGGTTCAGGATCACCCGTAAACAACACGAGAAGATTAATCATAAGATCCCATGATTGTACGCAACACGTCATTTGACAACACCGGTACTTTATGTACGCAACACGTCATTTGACAACACCGGTACCATGGGTCAAGATTAATCTCGACCAACACATATACGATGGGGTTTTATTGATTTCGTTGGGGGTTTTATTTATTTCATTGCGGGTATATTAAACATCTAAAAATGAACCATTAAAATTGAATTACTAACATCGGACTGCTAACTACGGACTAAGGAATTATTCAAAGTATTAAAAGTATAACAAGTATATATTTATAACGTTTGTTTAAAAATGAAAACATATTGATATATTATATATGGATAGGTTCGTGATATCAACCGGAAGACCGAGTCAAATTATTTATATCATCAAGACAAGAGTGAGTATATAGTCCCACTTTTAAACTCTAAATATTTCGGGATGAGAATACATGTATTTTATGTTTTACGATATGGACACAAGTAACTGAAAAATATGTTCTACGTTGAGTTGTACCACTGGCATACTTCCCTGTAGCTTGGTAACTAATATTTACAGCGGTATTGTAAACGCGAATCCTGTTGATAGATCTATCGGGCCTGACAACCCCAACCGGACTGGACGACCAGTATTCAACGGTTGCACAGTACTTCGTTTTGTGACTACACTTGGTACGGTGTAGTAAGATTTCATATTAAAGGGAATATGCGACGTGAAAATGTTAAGTATGGTTACCAAGTGCTCAACCACTTAGAATACTTTTATTAAACTGTTTATATACGAAATCTTGTGGTCTATATATATATTGCTGCCGGCATTAAACCTATATCTCACCAACTTTATGTTGACCTTTTAAAAACATGTCTATTCTCAGGTGATTTCTAAAGCTTCCGCTGCATCATGTTGGATCTAACCAGGATCTTGCGTACGCATGTTTGTGTCAAAAATAAAACTGCATATCCGAGATGTTGTATTGTAAAATATGCTAGAAACCGTGTTGTTGTCATCATTTGTAAAGTTTGTAAGTCGAAGATTATCGCTAAACGATAATCTTCTTTTTATTGTCTTAAGCTTGTAACAAAAATAATGGTTATGGTTTGTAATGTATAATATATGCAGTTTTCTTTCAAAAATGTCTCATATAGAGGTCAATACCTCGCAATGAAATCATACGTTATCTAACGCGTTCTTATGGTTAAGGACGGGTTATGACAATACTAATATACTTTTAACAAAAATAATGATAATAATGATAGTACTAATATTAATATTAATGATACTATATTAATAACTTTATTTATATAAATGATAGTTGTAATAATAAACCTTATAATAATAACAGTAGTTTTTAATAAAAATGAAAACTTACTAATAATGGTAATGAGAATAATAATTTTTATAATAATACCTAATACATAATAATAATAATAATTATAACAATCTTATTACAAATGATAATTTTGATAATAAAACTTATGTTAATAATAATAATAATAATAATAATTCTAATAATTATAAAATGATTCTAATACTAGTATTAATGAAAATAATAGTAAATTTTATTATGTTCATAATAACAGTAATCATAATTGTAATAATAATACTAATACTTATATTAACAATAATAATAATAATACTCATTTTTGTAATTATAATCACAATAATAATAAATAATATTTATTACTTGTATTAGTAATAATGATAACAATAATAATAATTCTAATATTAATAATAATAACAGTAATAATAATATTAATAATCATGATAATTACTAATAATAATAAGGATATAAATAAAATAAGAGAGTATACCCTTTCCAAGCTTTTTTTTAATAAAAATAATGCCCCAAACGGGACTCGAACCCGAAACCTCTCATTACCCTATAACCATACTTCACCATTGCTCCATTATTGTCTTTCTGTTTTATGTTTCACGCGATTTAATATAACCCCTACTATTTCTGTTCTAATATCTTATTCTTTATCCTAACCAAACCCAGGAACGAATCCAACAATTGAATTTGTTACAAAACAAATTTAGGTTCCCCTAACTAAATAAAAATCATCCAAATTAATCGTTGGCAATAATAAAACAAAAAAAATAAAAAAATAAAAAGAAAGCTTGCTGCTGTCGCAGCTTGAAGGGAAAAAAAACTGGTTTCGTTTTTAAGATTGTAATGGACAAAATTTATAACATAAAATATATTACAAATTTATAACTTTCTATGTTGTGTGGTTGTGATCAACAACAAAAACAAAACAAAAAATTGAAAGAGTGCCTCTGCTGTTCGTAACAAACCAAAAAAAAAAAATGTTTTTGATTTACAGAATGTATTAGACCAATATTATAACACAAAAAAGATTGTAATCCATTCCTAGAAACTATTGGAATCATTAATTGAAGTTGAAACATAGTTACAAACTCGAATTTCTTCAAGAACGATTTTGTTGACTTTTTGCTCAAAAACTTTTACTCAGAAATTCAGATTAATTAGGAAGAACTGGAAAATGATCTTTTGTAGATAGTTGAGTATAAGAATTCTAACAAGATTGCATTAATAGATTTTTAAAAACATTACGAAATCGAGCTTTTGGTATAATTGGTGAAGAACAGAGGAAAAACATGTTGTACTTATATTTCTGTTTTAAAAATTCGATTTCCAGTAATGAGTGAGTTGTGTTTCAGTAGTTGAATGGGGTATAGTTCTTATAATTGACTACAATTGTTGGGTAGTGCACTGGATTCGAAAGACATAATCAATTTGAAACAGGACGTGAAGAAAAAAATTGGAAACTGATGGAGATGGTTAACAGAATTTGTTTCCATCTGTATTATTATAACCAGTATATTACATAAATATATCAATAATACAAATACAAATAATAATAATAATAATAATAATAATAATAATAATAATAATAATAATAATAATAATAATAATAATAATAATAATAATAATAATAATAATAATAATAATAATAATAATAATAATGATAATAATAATAATAATATCAAAATAATACTAATAATAAGGATAATGATAATAATCATTTTTAAATGAAATTAATTATTTTTAGCAATAATAATAATATTCATAATCATAACTAAAATTAAAATTTTATTATAATTGAAATGTCCCGTTCTTATTGATTAAAAACGTTCCATATTAATTGATTTCGTTGCGAGGTTTTGACCTCTATATGAGACGTTTTTCAAAGACTGCATTCATTTTAAAACAAACCATAACCTTTATTTCATCAATAAAGGTTTAAAAAGCTTTACGTAGATTATCAAATAATAATAATCTAAAATATCCTGTTTACACACGACCATTACATAATGGTTTACAACACAAATATGTTACAACAAAATAAGTTTCTTGAATGCAGTTTTTACACAATATCATACAAGCATGGACTCCAAATCTTGTCCTTATTTAAGTATGCGACAGCGGAAGCTCTTAATAATCACCTGAGAATAAACATGCTTAAAACGTCAACAAAAATGTTGGTGAGTTATAGGTTTAACCTATATATATCAAATCGTAACAATAGACCACAAGATTTCATATTTCAATACATATCCCATACATAGAGATAAAAATCATTCATATGGTAAACACCTGGTAACCGACATTAACAAGATGCATATATAAGAATATCCCCATCATTCCGGGATACCCTTCGGATATGATATAAATTTCGAAGTACTAAAGCATCCGGTACTTTGGATGGGGTTTGTTAGGCCCAATAGATCTATCTTTAGGATTCGCGTCAATTAGGGTGTCTGTTCCCTAATTCTTAGATTACCAGACTTAATAAAAAGGGGCATATTCGATTTCGATAATTCAACCATAGAATGTAATTTCACGTACTTGTGTCTATTTTGTAAATCATTTATAAAACCTGCATGTATTCTCATCCCAAAAATATTAGATTTTAAAAGTGGGACTATAACTCACTTTCACAAATTTTTACTTCGTCGGGAAGTAAGACTTGGCCACTGGATGATTCACGAACCTATAACAATATATACATATATATCAAAGTATGTTCAAAATATATTTACAACACTTTTAATATATTTTGATGTTTTAAGTTTATTAAGTCAGCTGTCCTCGTTAGTAACCTACAACTAGTTGTCCACAGTTAGATGTACAGAAATAAATTGATAAATATTATCTTGAATCAATCCACGACCCAGTGTATACGTATCTCAGTATTGATCACAACTCAAACTATATATATTTTGGAATCAACCTCAACCCTGTATAGCTAACTCCAACATTCACATATAGAGTGTCTATGGTTGTTCCGAAATATATATAGATGTGTCAACATGATAGGTCGAAACATTGTATACGTGTCTATGGTATCTCAAGATTACATAATATACAATAAAAGTTGATTAAGTTATGGTTGGAATAGATTTGTTACCAATTTTCACGTAGCTAAAATGAGAAAAATTATCCAATCTTGTTTTACCCATAACTTCTTCATTTTAAATCCGTTTTGAGTGAATCAAATTGCTATGGTTTCATATTGAACTCTATTTTATGAATCTAAACAGAAAAAGTATAGGTTTATAGTCGGAAAAATAAGTTACAAGTCGTTTTTGTAAAGGTAGTCATTTCAGTCGAAAGAACGACGTCTAGATGACCATTTTAGAAAACATACTTCCACTTTGAGTTTAACCATAATTTTTGGTTATAGTTTCATGTTCATAATAAAAAACATTTTCTCAGAATAACAACTTTTAAATCAAAGTTTATCCTAGTTTTTAATTAACTAACCCAAAACAGCCCGCGGTGTTACTACGACGGCGTAAATCCGGTTTTACGGTGTTTTTCGTGTTTCCAGGTTTTAAATCATTAAGTTAGCATATCATATAGATATAGAACATGTGTTTAGGTGACTTTAAAAGTCAAATTAGAAGGATTAACTTTTTTTTGCGAACAAGTTTAGAATTAACTAAACTATGTTCTAGTGATTACGAGTTTAAACCTTCGAATAAGATAGTTTTATATATATGAATCGAATGATGTTATGAACATCATTACTACCTCAAGTTTAGTAGGTAAACCTACTGGAAGTGACAAGAAATGATCTAGCTTCAAAGGATCTTGGATGGCTTGAAAGTTCTTGAAGTAGGATCATGACACAAAAACAAGTTCAAGTAAGATTTTTACTCGAATTAAGATAGTTTATAGTTATAGAAATTGAATCAAAGTTTGAATATGAATATTACCTTGAATAAGAAAGATAACCTACTGTATATAACAAAGGTTTCTTGATCTTAGATGATTACTTGGAATGGATTAGAAAGCTTGGAAGTAAATTAGTAAACTTGAAGGGATTTTTGAAGTGTTCTTGAAGTGTTCTTCCTATGATGATTATAGCTTGATTCTTGAAGTGATTTTTGATGAAGATGATGATTAACTACTAGAAAAATATGTTCATAATAGTGTGTGTGTGTGTTGAGAGAGAATTAGAAAGAGAATTGGAAGTGAAATGGAGTGAATGATGAGTGGTAATTGGTGAGTGGTGAGTGGGGTTAAAAGGAGTTCTAGTTAGTTGACTAGCTCATGGTAGAAGTTAAAATTGATTAGTCATACATGACATAATCAAGAGTGGAATCCCATGCTAGTTCCTATTGGTATATACCCATAGTAAGTACGTTTTGAAGCTGTGTATAATACGGGTAAGAATACGACTAGAATTCTTGATGAAAGAAAAAGAATGGGAAAGTAACTGTAACCATTTTCGTTAAGTATGAGTGTTTTGATATATGTCTTGAAGTCTTCCAAAAGTATTTTAATACATCTAAATACACTACATGTATATACATTTTAACTGAGTCGTTAAGTCATCGTTAGTCGTTACATGTAAGTGTTGTTTTGAAACCTTTAAGTTAACGATCTCATTTAATGTTGTTAACCCATTGTTTATTATATCTAATGAGATGTTAAATTATTATATTATCATGATATTATGATACATTAATATATCTTAATATGATATATATACATTTAAATGTCGTTACAACGATAATCGTTACATATATGTCTCGTTTCGAAATCCTTAAGTTAGTAGTCTTGTTTATATGTATATAACTCATTGTTAATATACTTATGGAGATACTTACTTATCATAATCTCATGTTAACCATATGTATATCCATATATATATCGTCATGTCGTTTTTACAAGTTTTAACGTTCGTGAATCGCCGGTCAACTTGGGTGGTCAATTGTCTATATGAAACATATTTCAATTAATCAAGTCTTAACAAGTTTGATTGCTTAACATGTTGGAAACATTTAATCATGTAAATATCAATCTCAATTAATATATATAAACATGGAAAAGTTCGGGTCACTACAGTACCTACCCGTTAAATAAATTTCGTCCCGAAATTTTAAGCTGTTGAAGGTGTTGACGAATCTTCTGGAAATAGATGCGGGTATTTCTTCTTCATCTGATCTTCACGCTCCCAGGTGAACTCAGGTCCTCTACGAGCATTCCATCGAACCTTAACAATTGGTATCTTGTTTTGCTTAAGTCTTTTAACCTCACGATCCATTATTTCGACGGGTTCTTCGATGAATTGAAGTTTTTCGTTGATTTGGATTTCATCTAACGGAATAGTGAGATCTTCTTTAGCAAAACATTTCTTCAAATTCGAGACGTGGAAAGTGTTATGTACAGTCGCGAGTTGTTGAGGTAACTCAAGTCGGTAGGCTACTGGTCCGACACGATCAATAATCTTGAATGGTCCAATATACCTTGGATTTAATTTCCCTCGTTTACCAAATCGAACAACGCCTTTCCAAGGTGCAACTTTAAGCATGACCATATCTCCAATTTCAAATTCTATATCTTTTCTTTTAATGTCAGCGTAGCTCTTTTGTCGACTTTGGGCGGTTTTCAACCGTTGTTGAATTTGGATGATCTTCTCGGTAGTTTCTTGTATAATCTCCGGACCCGTAATCTGTATATCCCCCACTTCACTACAACAAATCAGAGACCTACACTTTCTACCATAAAGTGCTTCAAACGACGCCATCTCAATGCTTGAATGGTAGCTGTTGTTGTAGGAAAATTCTGCTAACGGTAGATGTCGATCCCAACTGTTTTCGAAATCAATAACACATGCTCGTAGCATGTCTTCAAGCGTTTGTATCGTCCTTTCGCTCTGCCCATCAGTTTGTGGATGATAGGCAGTACTCATGTCTAGACGAGTTCCTAATGCTTGCTGTAATGTCTGCCAGAATCTTGAAATAAATCTGCCATCCCTATCAGAGATAATAGAGATTGGTATTCCATGTCTGGAGACGACTTCCTTCAAATACAGTCATGCTAACTTCTCCATCTTGTCATCTTCTCTTATTGGCAGGAAGTGTGCTGATTTGGTGAGACGATCAACTATTACCCAAATAGTATCAAAACCACTTGCAGTCCTTGGCAATTTAGTGATGAAATCCATGGTAATGTTTTCCCATTTCCATTCTGGGATTTCGATTTGTTGAAGTAGACCTGATGGTTTCTGATGCTCAGCTTTGACCTTAGAACACGTCAAACATTCTCCTACATATTTAGCAACATCGGTTTTCATACCCGGCCACCAAAAATGTTTCTTGAGATCCTTGTACATCTTCCCCGTTCCAGGATGTATTGAGTATCTGGTTTTATGAGCTTCTCTAAGTACCATTTCTCTCATATCTCCAAATTTTAGTACCCAAATCCTTTCAGCCCTATACCGGGTTCCGTCTTCCCGAATATTAAGATGCTGCTCCGATCCTTTGGGTATTTCATCCTTTAAATATCCTTCTTTTAAAACTCCTTGTTGCGCCTCCTTTATTTGAGTAGTAAGGTTATTATGAATCATTATATTCATAGATTTTACTCGAATGGGTTCTCTGTCCTTCCTGCTCAAGGCATCGGCTACCACATTTGCCTTCCCCGGGTGGTAACGAATCTCAAAGTCGTAATCATTCAACAATTCAATCCACCTACGCTGCCTCATATTCAGTTGTTTCTGATTAAATATGTGTTGAAGACTTTTGTGGTCGGTATATATAATACTTTTGACCCCATATAAGTAGTGCCTCCAAGTCTTTAATGCAAAAACAACCGCGCCTAATTCCAAATCATGCGTCGTATAATTTTGCTCGTGAATCTTCAATTGTCTAGACGCATAAGCAATCACCTTCGTTCGTTGCATTAATACACAACCGAGACCTTGCTTTGATGCGTCACAATAAATCACAAAATCATCATTCCCTTCAGGCAATGACAATATAGGTGCCGTAGTTAGCTTTTTCTTCAATAACTGAAACGCTTTCTCTTGTTCATCCTTCCATTCAAATGTCTTCCCTTTATGCGTTAATGCAGTCAAGGGTTTTGCTATTCTGGAAAAGTCTTGGATGAACCTTCTGTAGTATCCAGCTAGTCCTAAAAACTGGCGTATGTGTTTCGGAGTTTTCGGGGTTTCCCACTTTTCAACAGTTTCTATCTTTGCGGGATCCACCTTAATACCTTCTTTGTTCACTATGTGACCGAGGAATTGAACTTCTTCCAACCAAAATGCACACTTTAAAAACTTAGCGTATAATTCTTCCTTCCTCAATACTTCTAACACCTTTCTCAAATGTTCACCGTGTTCTTGGTCATTCTTTGAGTAAATAAGTATGTCATCAATGAAAACAATGACAAACTTGTCAAGGTATGGTCCACACACTCGGTTCATAAGGTCCATGAACACAGCTGGTGCATTAGTTAAACCAAATGGCATGACCATAAACTCGTAATGACCGTAACGTGTTCTGAAAGCAGTCTTTGGAATATCATCTTCTTTCACCCGCATTTGATGATACCCGGAACGTAAGTCAATCTTTGAATAAACAGACGAGCCTTGTAGTTGATCAAATAAGTCTTCGATTCTCGGTAGTGGGTAGCGGTTCTTGATGGTAAGTTTGTTCAACTCTCGATAGTCGATACACAACCTGAATGTACCATCTTTCTTCTTGACAAACAAAACAGGAGCTCCCCACGGTGATGTGCTTGGTCGAATGAAACCACGCTCTAAAAGTTCTTGTAATTGGCTTTGCAGTTCTTTCATCTCGCTGGGTGCGAGTCTGTAAGGAGCACGAGCTATTGGTGCAGCTCCTGGTACAAGATCTATTTGAAATTCAACAGATCGATGTGGGGGTAATCCCGGTAATTCTTTCGGAAATACATCGGGAAATTCTTTTGCAATGGGAACATCATTGATGCTCTTTTCTTCAGTTTGTACTTTCTCGACGTGTGCTAGAACAGCATAGCAACCTTTTCTTATTAATTTTTGTGCCTTCAAATTACTAATAAGATGTAGCTTCGTGTTGCCCTTTTGTCCGTACACCATTAAGGGTTTTCCTTTTTCTCGTATAATGTGAATTGCATTTTTGTAACAAACGATCTCTGCTTTCACTTCCTTCAACCAGTCCATACCGATTATCACATCAAAACTCCCTAACTCTACTGGTATCAAATCAATCTTAAATGTTTCGCTAACCAGTTTAATTTCTCGATTCCGACATATATTATCTGCTGAAATTAATTTACCATTTGCTAATTCGAGTAAAAATTTACTATCCAAAGGCGTCAATGGACAACTTAATTTAGCACAAAAATCTCTAGTCATATAGCTTCTATCCGCACCCGAATCAAATAAAACGTAAGAAGATTTATTGTCAATAAGAAACGTACCCGTAACAAGCTCAGGGTCTTCTTGTGCCTCTGCCGCATTAATATTGAAAACTCTTCCTCGGCCTTGTCCATTCGTGTTCTCCTGGTTCGGGCAATTTCTAATAATGTGGCCCGGTTTTCCACATTTATAACAAACTACATTGGCATAACTTGCTCCGACACTACTTGCTCCGCCATTACTCGTTTCGACACCATTTGTTCCTTTCGTTCTATTAGCCCCTGGTCCGTAGACCTCACACTTTGCCGCGCTATGACCATTTCTTTTACACTTGTTGCAAAATTTGGTGCAGAACCCCGAGTGATACTTTTCACACCTTTGGCATAGCTGCTTCTGATTGTTGTTGTTGTTGCGGTTATTATTGTTGTTGGGATGATTGTTGTAGTTGTTGTTGTTGTTGTTGTTGTTGTTGTTGTTGTTGTTGTTGTTGTTGTTGTTGTTGTTGGGCCGTTTGTTGTAGTTGCGATTGATGTTGCGATTGTTGGGATAATTGTTGCGATTATTGTTGTAATTGCTGTTGTTGTTGAATTGGTGATTCTTATCACCGTTTTCCTCCCACTTTCTTTTGACTTGCTTCACATTGGCCTCTTCAGCAGTCTGTTCTTTAATTCTTTCTTCAATCTGGTTCACTAGTTTGTGAGCCATTCTACATGCCTGTTGTATGGAGGCGGGCTCGTGTGAACTTATATCTTCTTGGATTATTTCCGGTAATCCTTTCACAAACGCGTCGATCTTCTCTTCCTCATCTTCGAATGCTCCCGGACACAATAGGCACAATTCTGTGAATCGTCTTTCGTACGTGGTAATATCAAATCCTTGGGTTCGTAACCCTCTAAGTTCTGTCTTGAGCTTATTGACCTCGGTTCTGGGACGGTACTTCTCGTTCATCAAGTGCTTGAATGCTGACCACGGTAGTGCGTACGCATCGTCTTGTCCCACTTGCTCTAGATAGGTATTCCACCATGTTAACGCAGAACCTGTGAAGGTATGCGTAGCGTACTTCACTTTGTCCTCTTCATTACACTTACTTATGGCAAACACCGATTCGACCTTCTCGGTCCACCGTTTCAATCCGATTGGTCCTTCGGTTCCATCAAATTCTAAAGGTTTGCAGGCAGTGAATTCTTTGTAGGTGCATCCTATACGATTTTCTGTACTGCTAGATCCAAGGTTATTGTTGGTATGTAGCGCAGCCTGTACTGCGGCTATGTTTGAAGCTAGAAAAGTACAGAATTCCTCTTCATTCATATTCACGGTGTGTCGAGTAGTCGGTGTCATTTCCTTCAAAATAGTCAAATGGAACAAGTTAATCATACAGAATATTAAGAGTAGTTAATAGTATTTCGTAGCATAATATGAACTCATTTATAAAAGCTTTTTCTTCATATTAGCGTTTTATAAGTTTAAATTCGGGTAGTACCTACCCGTTAAGTTCATACTTAGTAGCTAATATATAATTCAACTACTACAATTCTATATGAAAAACTGATTATAATAATATTTCGCGTTCAAACTTTTATACAATATTTTACAAACTTACAATACCGCTTATTTTACATAAAGCATGAAATATAGCACACAATAACTTTGATACAAGATAGTTGTGAAGATAATTCTAGCTAGTACACAAGTCGTTTAGCAAAGGCAATAAAGACACGTAATTCATACGTCCAGAAACAAGTCATGCATTCTGGTTTTACTAGGATTACTTCCCATCCTTGGTCTTGTGGAACATAACCGTTATGGCCGTTGATAAGACAGCGTGTTGTAATGTCGTCAAAGGGACGAGGGTTACGTAATGTCCAACAGTCCCGTAACAATTTAAAAACCTCATTTCTTACCCCAATTACCGACTCCGTCACTTGTGGCAACGTTTTGTTTAAGAGTTGTAGGCCGATGTTCTTGTTCTCACTTTGGTGAGAAGCGAACATTACTAATCCGTAAGCATAACATGCTTCTTTATGTTGCATGTTAGCCGCTTTTTCTAAATCACGAAGTCCAATATTCGGATATATTGAGTCAAAATAATTTCTTAACCCATTGCGTAAAATAGCATTTGGGTTCCCCGCAATATATGCGTCAAAGTAAACACATCGTAACTTATGGATTTCCCAATGTGATATCCCCCATCTTTTGAACGAAAGCCTTTTATAAACCAAGGCATTCTTGGAACGTTCTTCGAATGTCTTACAAACTGATCTTGCCTTAAATAGTTGTGCCGAAGAATTCTGACCGACTCTAGACAAGATTTCATCAATCATGTCTCCGGGTAGGTCTCTTAAAATATTGGGTTGTCTATCCATTTTGTGTTTTTATAATGTAAAATAGACAAGAGTTAGATTCATAAAAAAAATACTTATTAATACAAGCAATTTTTATATATATCATAAAGCATAAGCACACTATATTACATATATTACACCACACGAATACAACTATCTTATTCCGGCTCGCTTGTTTCTTCTTCTTCGGTTTTGGTTCGTTTTGCCAAGTTTCTAGGGATATATGATGTTCCCCTAATACGAGCCGTAATTTTCCACATTGGTTTAGAAAAACCTGGTGGTTTAGAGGTTCCCGGGTCATTGTTACAACTTAAGGACTTCGGGGGTCGACGATACATATAAAGTTCATCGGGGTTGGAATTAGATTTCTCTATTTTTATGCCCTTTCCCTTATTATTTTCTTTTGCCTTTTTAAATTCAGTTGGGGTAATTTCTATAACATCATCGGAATTCTCGTCGGAATCCGATTCATCGGAGAATTGGTAATCCTCCCAATATTTTGCTTCCTTGGCGGAAACACCATTGACCATAATTAACCTTGGTCGGTTGGTTGAGGATTTTCTTTTACTTAACCGTTTTATTATTTCCCCCACCGGTTCTATTTCTTCATCCGGTTCCGATTCTTCTTCCGGTTCCGATTCTTCTTCCGGTTCCGAATCTTCTTCCGGTTCCTCTTTGGGAACTTGTGAATCAGTCCACGAATCATTCCAATTTTCATTTGACTCTTCATTACTATTAGGTGAGTCAATGGGACTTGTTCTAGAGGTAGACATCTATCACATAATATCAAACGCGTTAAGAGATTAATATATCACATAATATTAACATGTTAAAACTATATAGTTTTCAACAAAATTTGTTAAGCAATCATTTTTCAAGTAAACACGGTCGAAGTCCAGACTTACTAATGCATCCTAACAAACTCGATAAGACACACTAATGCAAAATTCTGGTTCTCTAAGACCAACGCTCGGATACCAACTGAAATGTCCCGTTCTTATTGATTAAAAACGTTCCATATTAATTGATTTCGTTGCGAGGTTTTGACCTCTATATGAGACGTTTTTCAAAGACTGCATTCATTTTAAAACAAACCATAACCTTTATTTCATCAATAAAGGTTTAAAAAGCTTTACGTAGATTATCAAATAATGATAATCTAAAATATCCTGTTTACACACGACCATTACAAAATGGTTTACAACACAAATATGTTACAACAAAATAAGTTTCTTGAATGCAGTTTTTACACAATATCATACAAGCATGGACTCCAAATCTCGTCCTTATTTAAGTATGCTACAGCGGAAGCTCTTAATAATCACCTGAGAATAAACATGCTTAAAACATCAACAAAAATGTTGGTGAGTTATAGGTTTAACCTATATATATCAAATCGTAATAATAGACCACAAGATTTCATATTTCAATACACATCCCATACATAGAGATAAAAATCATTCATATGGTGAACACCTGGTAACCGACATTAACAAGATGCATATATAAGAATATCCCCATCATTCCGGGACACCCTTCGGATATGATATAAATTTCGAAGTACTAAAGCATCCGGTACTTTGGATGGGGTTTGTTAGGCCCAATAGATCTATCTTTAGGATTCGCGTCAATTAGGGTGTCTGTTCCCTAATTCTTAGATTACCAGACTTAATAAAAAGGGGCATATTCGATTTCGATAATTCAACCATAGAATGTAATTTCACGTACTTGTGTCTATTTTGTAAATCATTTATAAAACCTGCATGTATTCTCATCCCAAAAATATTAGATTTTAAAAGTGGGACTATAACTCACTTTCACAGATTTTTACTTCGTCGGGAAGTAAGACTTGGCCACTGGTTGATTCACGAACCTATAACAATATATACATATATATCAAAGTATGTTCAAAATATATTTACAACACTTTTAATATATTTTGAAGTTTTAAGTTTATTAAGTCAGCTGTCCTCATTAGTAACCTACAACTAGTTGTCCACAGTTAGATGTACAGAAATAAATCGATAAATATTATCTTGAATCAATCCACGACCCAGTGTATACGTATCTCAGTATTGATCACAACTCAAACTATATATATTTTGGAATCAACCTCAACCCTGTATAGCTAACTCCAACATTCACATATAGAGTGTCTATGGTTGTTCCGAAATATATATAGATGTGTCAACATGATAGGTCGAAACATTGTATACGTGTCTATGGTATCTCAAGATTACATAATATACAATACAAGTTGATTAAGTTATGGTTGGAATAGATTTGTTACCAATTTTCACGTAGCTAAAATGAGAAAAATTATCCAATCTTGTTTTACCCATAACTTCTTCATTTTAAATCCGTTTTGAGTGAATCAAATTGCTATGGTTTCATATTGAACTCTATTTTATGAATCTAAACATAAAAAGTATAGGTTTATAGTCGGAAAAATAAGTTACAAGTCGTTTTTGTAAAGGTAGTCATTTTAGTCGAAAGAACGACGTCTAGATGACCATTTTAGAAAAACATACTTCCACTTTGAGTTTAACCATAATTTTTGGATATAGTTTCATGTTCATAATAAAAATCATTTTCTCAAAATAACAACTTTTAAATCAAAGTTTATCCTAGTTTTTAATTAACTAACCCAAAACAGACCGCGGTGTTACTACGACGGCGTAAATCCGGTTTTACGGTGTTTTTCGTGTTTCCAGGTATTAAATTATTAAGTTAGCATATCATATAGATATAGAACATGTGTTTAGGTGATTTTAAAAGTCAAATTAGAAAGATTAACTTTTCTTTGCGAACAAGTTTAGAATTAACTAAACTATGTTCTAGTGATTACGAGTATAAACCTTCGAATAAGATAGTTTTATATATATGAATCGAATGATGTTATGAACATCATTACTACCTCAAGTTTAGTAGGTAAACCTACTGGAAGTGACAAGAAATGATCTAGCTTCAAAGGATCTTGGATGGCTTGAAAGTTCTTGAAGTAGGATCATGACACAAAAACAAGTTCAAGTAAGATTTTTACTCGAATTAAGATAGTTTATAGTTATAGAAATTGAATCAAAGTTTGAATATGAATATTACCTTGAATAAGAAAGATAACCTACTGTATATAACAAAGGTTTCTTGATCTTAGATGATTACTTGGAATGGATTAGAAAGCTTGGAAGTAAATTAGTAAACTTGAAGGGATTTTTGAAGTGTTCTTGAAGTGTTCTTCCTATGATGATTATAGCTTGATTCTTGAAGTGATTTTTGATGAAGATGATGATTAAATACTGGAAAAATACGTTCATAATAGTGTGTGTGTGTTGAGAGAGAATTAGAAAGAGAATTGGAAGTGAAATGGAGTGAATGATGAGTGGTAATTGGTGAGTGGTGAGTGGGGTTAAAAGGAGTTCTAGCTAGTTGACTAGCTCATGGTAGAAGTTAAAATTGATTAGTCATACATGACATAATCAAGAGTGGAATCCCATGCTAGTTCCTATTGGTATATACCCATAGTAAGTACGTTTTGAAGCTGTGTATAATACGGGTAAGAATACGACTAGAATTCTTGATGAAAGAAAAAGAATGGGAAAGTAACTGTAACCATTTTCGTTAAGTATGAGTGTTTTGATATATGTCTTGAAGTCTTCCAAAAGTATTTTAATACATCTAAATACACTACATGTATATACATTTTAACTGAGTCGTTAAGTCATCGTTAGTCGTTACATGTAAGTGTTGTTTTGAAACCTTTAAGTTAACGATCTCATTTAATCTCAATTAATATATATAAACATGGAAAAGTTCGGGTCACTACAATAATAATGATATTAGTAAGGATAACAATAATATTGATTTTAATAAGTTTAATAATAATTACTAGTAATGATAAAAGTAATAATACTAAATAATAATGATACTAATGATAATTTTTAATAATTTGAATAATAATAATACTCATAATAAATATGATCACAATAGTATTATTAATAATGCTAGTAATAACACTACTTATAAAAATATTAATATGGTTAATGATAATAAAAATATCAATAATAATATTAATATAACAACTTTCATATATCTAATTTATATATATATATACATATTTCATATTAGAAATAATAATATTAATACACAAATATTAATATTATTATTAACAATAATAATAATGAAAGTAATGATAATAATGTTCATATAACCATTATATTCAATTTTTTATTAGATTTATTACAATACGATTTTATTAATTATATCATATTTACTAACTATATTGTATTGAATCTTTAATATCTATTAACATATATTATATTACATTTGTATAGAATTCATATATATATTTACATATTTATTTACACACAAATGTTCGTGAATCGTCGGCACAGTCAGAGGGTAACTAATTACATGAACTCAGTTCAAAGTTTTTGAGATTTCAACATTACAGACTTTACTTATCGTGTCGAAAACATTAAATCATATAAAGTTTAAGTTTAAATTTGGTCAGAAATTTTCGGGTCACATATTTGACCTCTATATGATACGTTTTACAAACATTGCATTCGTTTTTCATTACATCAAAAGTTGACAGGCATGTATACCATTTCGTAATATATCCAAACTATAAACGACTTAATAATAATCTAGTTTAACTCAACGACTCGAATGCAATGTCTTTTGAAATATGCCATGAATGACTCCAAGTAATATCTTTAAAATGAGCAAATGCACAGCGGAAGATTTCTTTCATACCTGAGAATAAACATGCTTAAAAGTGTCAACCAAAAGGTTGGTGAGTTCATTAGTTTATCATCAACAATCATATCCATGATTTTAATTGACCACAAGATTTTCGTTTATTCATTACACATAACCTGTGTATAAAAATCATTCATATGGTGAACACCTGGTAACCGACATTAATATAATGCATATAGAATATCCCCAAAACAGAATCCTCTCGTCTGTAATAATAACTCAAAGTACTAAAGCATTCCAATTTCCAGAATGGGGGGTGTTAGTGCCCGTAGATCTACCTTTAGGATTCGCGTCAATTAGGGGCCAGTTCCCTAATTCTTAGGTTACCAAGTTAAAAGGGGCGATATTCGGTCTAATAATCCAACCATAAAATGTAGTTTTGAGTACTTGTGTCTATTTCGTCAAACATTTATAAAACAGCGCATGTAGTCTTAGCCCAAAAATATATATTGTAAAAGCATTTAGTAAAAAGGGATCAAATGAAACTCACGATACTTTCGTAGTGATTTACGCATATGACGGCACTGAACAAGTGAAGGGTTGGTCTCGGATTCACGAACCTATTATTAGTTACGTACACATTAAAACATATAACAAGTTTATATATTAATAATATTAATATACTTGTTATATTAATTATTCATATTATATTTATAATTATATTAAATTATATTTATTCTATACTTTCAGTAATTAATTTATATAAAGTTTAATTAATACCATTTTAATGATTAAAACTGAAGTGATATGTATTATTAATATAATTGTATTACATGTAGTAAATATATTTTTGTATCAAATATTTGATAAAATAATAATAATAATAAACAAAAGTTGTATTATTTTGTAATAATAATAATAATCATTTTAATAATAATAATAATAATATTAATAATAATAATAATGTTAAAATTAATAATTACTGCTAATGATAATAATAATCTTGATAATAAATAATAATAATTTTTGTAGAAATAATAATATTCTAATAATAATATTAGTGATAATGATAAAAATATATAATTTTAGTAATAACGATATTTTTAATAATAACGATAATAATAATTTTAATATTATTAATAATATTATAAATTGTCTTAATAATAATATTTACTAATAATATTTGTCATATTGATGGTAATAATAATAATATTTTATAAAAATAATAATTCTATCAAAAATGATATTTCTTAATAATAATTCTAAGATGATAATATGTGACGATCGCTCCAAATCCATATGGACGAACACGTCATTCATTGATTTCATTGCGAGGTATTTGACCTCTATATGATACATTTTATAAACATTGCATTCTTTTGAAAAGGCACACCATAAATGAATATTTAAATCAAAGGTTTTCGACATCTGATGATTTCTACATATAGACAATCACCATAAATAATAGTTTACAACAGTACTTCCGTTGACAATGCAGTCAAAATAAGATACATGGTGATGATTTGGTGAATGCAACGTTTCCTTGAAAAATATGTCATGTAAGACTCCATGCACATAGCTTGTCTAACATCTAAGAAAACAGCGGAAGACTTCTAGGAAACCTGAGAATAAACACGCTAACAAGTGTCAACACAAAGGTTGGTGAGTTCATAGTTTTAATGTTTTGTATAATCTGTATATAAAGGTGGACCACAAGATTTCAGTTGTTTCATCCAGAAACGTTTATCAAAATATTCTACAAGATTGAGCACCCTGATAACTAAACTTAACGTATATATAATTTGTACCCTTTGTATAATCATCTTAATAATACACGCAAACCAACGTGTACGCTTCTCAAATAGCATACGTCCGTTAAAAGGCTAGTGCTCTAGCTCGGACGAGGATATCAAGCCCTATGAATCCATATACTACTACTCGCGCCCACCAGTTCTTATAACTGGCAGTTAACAGTTACCAAAGCTAAGGGATTTTTGGTTCAAAATCAGTGTAGAATTTAGTATGTACTTGTATCCATTGCATTTAAAATAAAGTGCATGTATTCTCAGCCCAAAAATATATATTGTAAAAGCAATTAAAAGGGGATCAATGAAACTCACCTTAGCAGCACATAAAGTCATTTACCAAAATGTGACCGAAACTCGGATTACCACCGTAGATCTCAACGTAGAGAACATATGTTGGTCAATAAATGTCTATCAAGCTAGGTCTGGTCATAGTGTATCACAATCCTAATGCTCGAAATTGATATACAAAAGTTATCCAAAGTCGTTTCAAAAAGTCAATTTTGACACTAGTTCAACAAAACGAGATGTATCTTATATAAGGATTCATTTACTCGGCTGATAATATTTAAAATCCATTTTATCAATCTCGTAAACAAGTTGTTTAAATCTTAGATTCAAAAGCAATTTCAATTAACGTCAATCATAATTCAGTTGATTATATCTTTTAATCCGTTCATCGAAACTATTCGATATCTAAATGAAAAGTTATTGATTTTTCGCCAGCTTTCCGAAAACATGCATATCATATACCTTTTATCAGTAATATATGTATTTACTTCGTGATTCATCATAACTGTTTAACGACGAAATTTAGCATACGAGCATGTATAAATATATATACTCGAGCACTAGACATGGATACACTATTAATATATAATAGATAAGATATAAATGCTTACATATCAATATTGTGATTTAATATTGTAGGAAGGTACGTAGACGTAACGGAGATGATAAACACTAGGTTTCATTCACAAATATACCCCCGAACATTACCCATAACCTCCTTGGCAATAACCCATAATTTTCTTAGCTTTATCCCGCTCATAAAACTATTTTGAAAGTGACACGCTCATGACCTCGTCGTAGTATTTTATGTATAATACTAATAATATTACTAATAATAATTAGATTAATAATAACATTAATCTTAATAATAAAAATAATAATAAAAATAATAATAATAATAATAATAATAATAATAATAATAATAATAATAATAATAATAATAATAATAATAATAATAATAATAATAATAATAATAATAATATAAATATAAGATGTATCGTATATGTGTGTGAGAAAATAGAACCGAAGTCGAGCTTTTATATAGACTTGGCCAGCAATATGGTACCATGCGATCGCATGGCTTCCAAGCCTTTCTCCCATGCGATCGCATGGGCAAGATTTCCAGCTCACGATCTTTTAACATTTAGCTTGTCGACATAATATTATATAATATATATAATATATTTAATTTATATAATTAATTATATATTATATTAAATTCACATGCATAGTTGACTTGTAATTTTTGTTCCGATAAGTCGTACGTTGTTACTCGACTTATGTCCCGGTTCCGGTTTCTCGAATGCATTTTCGTACACTTAGAAAACTCGCTTTTTACGTTTCGTGACTCGTACCTTTGTTAAAATATAGTCTTAAATTATCCCTAAACCATACCACTCGAGGTATAACTTATACATTTGAGTGTTTTGGTCATTTACTTCTATAAATCATCGTCTCGCTATTTGTTAATATATATATATATATATATATATATATATATATATATATATATATATATATATATAATACATACATTTTCATTTTGAAATAGTGTTTTTACTGTAGCAATTTACTATAGCAAAGTCAATTTCACTGTAGCAAATAGTGATTTTCGAAAACACTTTAGCATTTTGGGTACTGTAGCAATTTGAAAATACTGTAGCAAATTAGTGTTTTACTGGTTCATCTTAAACGCTTTAGTTAACTTATCTAAATATCAATCGAATCAATAAACGAATGTTACTATCGTTTACTAAATAATTTGAAATTATATATATGTATATATCTTTTTAATATACATAAATCAGTTTTTAAATACACATAAAATTCAATAATAAATATTTCAACTTATCATATATATTCAAATAGATATTTAAACCAATAAGTTTAATGTACGGTATCAAACAATTAATACATTGTTACCTTTTCAAGTTATAGTATATATGTATATATTTAGATATAATTGTTCGCGAATCGTCGAAAACAACCGAAGGATATTTAAATATATAAAAATAGTTCAAAAATTTTGAGATTCAGTTTTACAGACTTTGCTTATAGTGTCGGAAATGTTAATTTTACAAAGATTAAGTTTAAATTTGATCAGAAATTTCCGGGTCATCACAGTACCTACCCGTTAAAGAAATTTCGTCCCGAAATTTGAGTGAGGTCGTCATGACTAACAATAAAAATGTTTTCATGACGTATATGAGTTGATAAATAGAGTTTTATCACCGTTGAATAATATGGATAAAACAATACGATTATTCGAAGCGTATGAGAGAAGTTATCGTAAAAGAGTGAAATGAAGAATAGAGATTCGTCTTAACTCTTGACATATTAACGATTGATTTCCGTAATTTAAGGAATAGAAAATCTTCATAATCTAAATAAGATTTGATTCTTCGGAAATTAAGGAGATTAAGAATTTTTTTTAATTAAATGCGTAATCTGCCTCGATTGTTATGTTTGATATTTCGCTATAAATTGACCTCTTCCATTTCATTATTTTCATCACTCTTACATCTTCTTCCTCATTTCCTATTTTCAAAAGATTGTAAAAAAAATGCTTCATCCAGTTCTGATTCTTGATATACTCCTAACTTTCATATCTGTCATTCTTCTTTTTCATCTACCACCAGAGGAAGTTATTTTCTTCTACCACTACCTTGGGGTTATAGTGTTTTTCATTCTCCCGTGTCTTTATATTGCTATACGCATTGATATACACGGTTTGTAATTTTGAGTTTGTTATCGGGCTTTATATCTCCCCTTATATTTTAACGTCCCTACTTCTGTCTTCTATAATCATTGTCATTCACAGTTAATACTCCCTCCTATTTGCTGCGATTTATACTCCAATTTCTATTTCAGAGCTTTGTCCCTTTGTTTCTTCTTCTTGTGATTAGGCATCTCTTGTAATGGTCCAGAATTCATAGGTATGGAGTTTTGGATGAACATAGTTAATGTTCTGAGAAGGTAATCGTAATGGCACGATCTTGATTTATCAAATTACCAGAATATCTGGAAAGATAGAACTATCAAGAATATATGTTCTTAATATGTTTGAAGATTGGGTAGAATGTAAGGGTCGTGTAACATGGCACATGATGACGTTATGATCTGTGAATCATCACATTCCATTTAGAAACTCAGCAGGACTTACTGTAATATAATCACGTTGATCAAGTGTCATTATATTATAATAATTCATGCTTCAGTTCCCAACACTACTTCAAAACATTCATATTTTAAACTTGAAGGTTTAAGAATTTAGAAACTAAAATAGTTTCTTTTATGAGGTAAAACAGATAGCGCGAAGAGATGAATGGTTTCAGATAAGAATAGTTATGAAGATATCTCCAGAAATATCGAGGATATTTATAATGAAAGATACGATGATATTTTAGAATTTCAGAATATCTGGAATCAAAGAATGATGTAGAAAGTTTGTCTGTGAAGGTTTAGAATGAGGAATAAGGTGTTTGCTAACGATTTTAGCAGACACTGAATCATTTGGATCCTTTGAAGGTAGATTTCGTCCTTGTGATTTGTCCACAGCCTCCTTCATGGTCTGCTTAATCCGTTTTCCAGTTCTAAATCTTCTCTTTTTCTCAGCTTTACCACCTTACTATTCTTTATCATCAAACTTTTGACTGTTAAGTTCGTTTACAGTTTTTGCTGCTTCATCAGCATTGTTCCAATTTTAGAGAACTAGTTCATAGTTTGGGATGTTTTTCAGAAACTTCACATTCGAAGTACGTAAGTCTAAAAGATAGACATTATATGTATATATATAACTGTTGGCGTAGAATTGCTGCGAAATTCGAAATACTAATTGCTAATTCCCGGTAGTTGGTATGGCAATTACTGTTACAAGATGTGGATGAGTACATGATAGGGTTTCAATGAACAATTATAATAGTTTTTCGGAGAGACTTTAAGTCACAGATTAATGAATTTGCTGGTACATTTACTGTTAATGTGGTGAAACATGAAAGGTTCCCCAGTAACAAAAACGTATATGCCAAAGTTACAAGTCTGAAAGGTCATCGTTAACTGGTTGAACGGTTGATAATACTGGATACTTTGAAAAGGAATTGCATGGTTATTTTCGGTAAAAACAATGCTAATGGATCTTGTACAGATTTAAAGTTAAAGTATAGCTTTGAAAGATGTAGAGATCTAAGAATGATGTCACCGGTTCAGAGTTATGACTTGGATTCTGATCCGTCAATATCAGAATATGTAATTGAATTTGTATGAAAATGATTGTATATCGTTATGAGCATTGTTAATAATTTTTGAATCAAAGTTGAAGAATGTACAGTGTAACATATTAATTGCGAACTTATATATTTCCCGGGTATTACCTACCCGTTAAAGATTTCACAATTAATACTTTGTACAAAAGAATTTTTATTACCGTCTTTATGAAAATATATGTATGTATATTTTCTTCAGATGTAACACAGATTTAATGAGTTAATATTATATTAAGCTCATTAGATTTTTAGCTTGACTTAGAAATGATTAATCTCTAAAACATTAAAGATTACATAATCTTTGCGGAGTATTTCGCTAATGTAATCGATACTTCATAATTATTCTTTTTCCTTGGTGAAGGATGTTGATTGCTCGTGGAATTTTTGTGAACATTACAAGGCATAGATGATGTTTTCTGGAAAGTTTCGAGTATATCGAAATTGAAAATGTAAAATCAATTATGTAAATGATTAATACCCTTAGTTTATTATGAAATGGAATTCATTGGGTTAAAACAGAGATTGCAGTTAACAATGATTAAGTCGTTAAGGAAGGATGTACATCATTGCATATTAGTAATATGAACTAACCAAGTAGTACCTACCAGTTAAGATTCACACGTAATAGCTTAGTACGAAAAGATTTATTTTGATTTCAAAATTCATATATATTATACATAAATTTTCTTCAGGGGAAATGAGTTAATACTTCATCGGTTATTGTTGCTGGTATTTCTTGGTAACTACGGTGCGTATGACATTGATGCTCGTGGAACAGATTGTGAAGTTGAGGTTTGCGATGCGGATGTTGTTGGTGGTGGTAATGGTACTGTTGGTGTTGTTGTCGGTGGTACTGTTGATGCCGGTGATGTTGCTGGTGCTTGTAACCTTTGCACCGTATTCTCCAAAGCCACTACCCGAGTGCGAAGCTCGTTGACTTCTTCTACTACACCGGGATGATTGGCGGTTCGGACGAGCGGATGAATAAGATCCAGAATTTGAGAGAGTATATGATCATGACGAGATATTTTGGAGATAAGAGAGAAAATGGTATTACGAACAGGTTCGCAGGTAAGTGCTTCAGGTTCTTCGCCAAGAGGGCAATGTGGTGGATGGAAGGGATCGCCTTCTTCTTGTCTCAAATAATTAAGTAGGCTACGAACCCATCCCCAATTCATCCAGAATAGATAATGGCTAATTGGTTGATCCATTCCGGTTACACTGTCTTCAGAATTCAGGTGAATATCCATATCGGAATAGCTGTCAGAGTTTAAGAAATTTGAATTGGATACGGGATCTATCTTGTATAATTAGATAGATGATTTTTGATATGAAATAGATTATAGAATTTAGATTGGTACTCTTCAATACATAATTTACATATGTATATATAATACCAAAATTCCGTAAATTACGGAGAAATTTTCGGAAGATGGCAGTCAAAGTTTATAGTAACAGATATGCTAAGATATGAATTTTGTCTATACACTATTCATGCAATAAATGTAGTAAAACGTGTCTAGACTTAAGAATGATAAGCATGTAATTTCCGACAAGAAATGATAAACAAAACTTTTAACATGCAGACACGGTCAAAGTCCAGACTTACTAATGCATCTTAACAACTATCAGTTAGACACACTCATGCAAGACATGGTTCGCTAGGACCAACGCTCTGATACCAACTGTGACGATCGCTCCAAATCCATATGGACGAACACGTCATTCATTGATTTCATTGCGAAGTATTTGACCTCTATATGATACGTTTTATAAACATTACATTCTTTTGAAAAGACACACCATAAATGAATATTTAAATCAAAGGTTTTCGACATCTGATGATTTCTACATATAGACAATCACCATAAATAATAGTTTACAATAGTACTTCCATTGACAATGCAGTCAAAATAAGATACATGGTGATGATTTGGTGAATGCAACGTTTCCTTGAACAATATGTCATGTAAGACTCCATGCACATAGCTTGTCTAACATCTAAGAAAACAGCGGAAGACTTCTAGGAAACCTGAGAATAAACATGCTAATAAGTGTCAACACAAAGGTTGGTGAGTTCATAGTTTTAATGTTTCGTATAATCTATATATAAAGGTGGACCACAAGATTTCAGTTGTTTCATCTAGAAACGCTTATCAAAATATTCTACAAGATTGAGCACCCTGGTAACTAAACTTAACGTATATATAATTTGTACCCTTTGTATAATCATCTTAATAATACACACAAACCAACGTGGACGCTTCTCAAATAGCATACGTCCATTAAAAGGCTAGTGCTCTAGCTCGGACGGGGATATCAAGCCCTATGGATCCATATACTACTACTCGCGCCTACCAGTTCTTATAACTGGCAGTTAACAGTTACCAAAGCTAAGGGATTTTCGGTTCAAACTCAGTGTAGAATTTAGTATGTACTTGTATTCATTGCGTTTAAAATAAAGTACATGTATTCCCAGCCCAAAAATATATATTGCAAAAGCAATTAAAAAGGGATCAATGAAACTCACCTTAGCAGCACATAAAGTCATTTACCAAAATGTGACCGAAACTCGGATTACCAAATAACCGTAGATCTCAACCTAGAGAACATATGTTGTTCAATAAATGTCTATCAAGCTAGGTCTGGTCATTGTGTATCACTATCCTAATGCTCGATATTGATATACAAAAGTTATCCAAAGTCGTTTCAAAAAGTCAGTTTTGACACTAGTTCAACAAAACGAGATGTATCTTATATAAGGATTCATTTACTCGGCTGATAATATTTAAAATCCATTTTATCAATCTCGTAAACAAGTTGTGTAAATCTTAGATTCAAAAGCAATTTCAATCAACGTCAATCATAATTCAGTTGATTATATCTTTTAATCCGTTCATCGAAACTATTCGATATCTAAATGAAAAGTTATTGATTTTTCGCCAGCTTTCCGAAAACATGCATATCATATACCTTTTATCAGTAATATATGTATTTACTTCGTGATTCATCATAACTGTTTAACGACGAAATTTAGCATACGAGCATGTATAAATATATATACTCGAGCACTAGACATGGATACACTATTAATATATAATAGATAAGATATAAATGCTTACATATCAATATTGTGATTTAATATTGTAGGAAGGTACGTAGACGTAACGGAGATGATAAACACTAGGTTTGATTCACAAATATACCCCCGAACATTACCCATAACCTCCTTGGCAATAACCCATAATTTTCTTAGCTTTATCCCGCTCATAAAACTATTTTGAAAGTGACACGCTCATGAACTCGTCGTAGCATTTTATGTATAATACTAATAATATTACTAATAATAATTAGATTAATAATAACATTAATCTTAATAATAAAAATAATAATAAAAATAATAATAATAATAATAATAATAATAATAATAATAATAATAATAATAATAATAATAATAATATAAATATAAGATGTATCGTATATGTGTGTGAGAAAACAGAACCGAAGTCGAGCTTTTATATAGACTTGGCCAGCAATATGGTACCATGCGATCGCATGGCTTCCAAGCCTTTCTCCCATGCGATCGCATGGGCAAGATTTCCAGCTCACGATCTTTTAACATTTAGCTTGTCGACATAATATTATATAATATATTTAATTTATATAATTAATTATATATTATATTAAATTCACATGCATAGTTGACTTGTAATTTTTGTTCCGATAAGTCGTACGTTGTTACTCGACTTATGTCCCGGTTCCGGTTTCTCGAACGCATTTTCGTACACTTAGAAAACTCGCTTTTTACATTTCGTGACTCGTACCTTTGTTAAAATATAGTCTTAAATTATCCCTAAACCATACCACTCGAGGTATAACTTATACATTTGTGTGTTTTAGTCATTTACTTCTATAAATCATCGTCTCGCTATTTGTTAATGTATGTATTATATATATATATATATATATATATATATATATATATATATATATATATATATATAATACATACATTTTCATTTTGAAATAGTGTTTTACTGTAGCAAAGTTACTGTAGCAATTCACTGTAGCAAGTCAATTTCACTGTAGCAAATAGTGATTTTCGAAAACACTGTAGCATTTTGGGTACTGTAGCAATTTGAAAATACTGTAGCAAATTAGTGTTTTACTGGTTCATCTTAAACGCTTTAGTTAACTTATCTAAATATCAATCGAATCAATAAACGAATGTTACTATCGTTTATTAAATAACTTGAAATTATATATATGTATATATCTTTTTAATATACATAAATCAGTTTTTAAATACACATAAAATTTAATAATAAATATTTCAACTTATCATATATATTCAAATAGATATTTAAACCAATAAGTTTAATGTACGGTATCAAACAATTAATACATTGTTACCTTTTCAAGTTATAGTATATATGTATATATTTACATATAATTGTTCGCGAATCGTCGAAAACAACCGAAGGGTATTTAAATATATAAAAGTAGTTCAAAAATTTTGAGATTTAGTTTTACAGACTTTGCTTATCATGTCGGAAATGTTAATCATACAAAGATTAAGTTTAAATTTGATCAGAAATTTTCGGGTCATCACATAATAATAATAATAATATTTTATAATAAAAATAATATTTCTATTAGAAATGATAATTTTAATGAAAATGATAATTTTAATATCAATGATACTTCTAATAATGATAAAAATGAAAATTTTATCTATGTCATATTCTTAACAATATCTTAACTAAATTCTACCATTTATGCTTGTTATTTCGTAATCATCTTATTTAGTCGCTTTTTGTCAACTTCTATAACATAACCCTATAGTCATAATCATAATCATCATAATAATAATAATAATTAAATGATGATAATACTAATTATAATCTTAGTGATAATAACGATAGTAATAATAATAACAATAAAATTTTTAATGATAATACTTATATTAATAACGATAATGATAATAATAATATTAATAATTATTAGATAATAATAGTAATGACGATAACAATAACAACGATAGTGATAATAATAAAATGATATTAGTAATAATAATTGAAAATGGAATCGTCACTCACGTATCAATATTGTGATTCAACATTGCAGGAAAAGTACGCAGATGTAATGGAAATGATAAAAACTAGATTCACGATCAAAACCCCCGAGCAATACCTATAACCTCCATAGCCATAACCCATAATTTTCTGAGCACTATCCCACTTGAAAAACTCGTTTTGAAATAACTCGCTCATGACCTCGTCGTAGTATTTTATGTATAATACTAATAATAATAATACTAATATTACTAATAATATATTTGGATTAATAATAATAATTAATAAAATAATTAAAATAAATAAAATAACAACGGAGTAAGATGGATAGATAAAGATATATATGTGTATGATTGAAGCCCGAACTCGACGAGCTTTATAGAACTTTTTCTGAAACTGCATATAACAACCCTCATTTTTCCGTTCTGTAATGACTTAAATACCCTTAGGGTTTCACTAGGTTGTTCTATGTATTTGATTTATGGTTGTTATACGTTTATAATAGATGACGGTGAAAATTAATACTATTATTTAATGAACTAAACCCTAACCCTAAATATAAATTAATGATATAAAAACCCTAACCCTGATATTTGTTATTATTAATATAATAAATATATAAGTATGTATTAATATGTATTAATAATATATATGTATATATAAGTGTACATGTGTAAAATGTATATGTTTTGTGTAATAAATATTTATGCGACTATAAATATAGGTATCTAATTAACTTTTTAACGAATATAACTATTTAAAAAGCGTTGTGGCTCGAATAAAAATAATAAAACTATAAGGTAATAACTATAATAAAATTTATATCATTATTAATATTTGTAAATATAAATAGAGAAATTATTAATTAATATATTAAATTTCAGATTAATTTAATTAAAATAAAAATAAAATTTGCAAAGTCTATAATGTTCTTGATAATGATAAGATATATATATATATATATATATATATATATATATATATATATATATATATATATATATATATATATATATAAGGGCTGGTCAAAAAAAAGGGAAATTAATTTTATAAAAGGAAATTAATTTTATTAAAGGAAATTAATTTTATAAAAGAAAATTGAAATTGTATTTGTACTCAAATTGTGATTTCTTCCTCTTCAAGTATTTTTATCCTATAAATACATGCTTTAGCTTCATAATTTTTTTTTCATAAAATCTCTGGAGCCTCTTAAAACCCTAATAAAAATTGTAAGTTTTCCATCTTTTTCTTTTTGTATTTTTTTCGATTTCTTTTTTTTTCGATCGGCTTCTTTATGATATTTAAATCTTTATAAATTAATTTAAAATGTAAATAATTAACCTAAAGTTTCTAAAATCATTATATAATTTAAATATAACCTGGAAAAATATTTTTTCAAAATTATAATCAGTATATGTATTTTTTTATAAATCAAAAGAAGTATATGTATATAAAATAGTATTTAATTAATCCAAACATATACAATTAGTAAAAATAATTTTTACAGATTGTATTTGACTTATAATAATTAATTGAGTCGAAATCCTAAATTATATATCATTATAAGTATTTATTCTCTATTTATATAGTTACCGATCGGTATAAATTTATAAAATACAAGAAAAATCGAAAAAATTGTTTTTACAAAATATCTTTTAGGTTGGGAATTAAGTTCATATATCAAACTAATTTATAAAAATACTTCTAGGATTTTATAAAACTGTTAAAGCAGTTTTTTTATAAAAACCTCATTTGTCGCTAACTGAAAAAAAAATAAATAACAATAAATACTTAAACTTCGAAATTAATTATGATATTTTTACAGAAGGTTTATAAAACTATTATGAAAATAAATCTATAATTTCATGATCTGGAAATTCATTTTTTTATAGAACATATATTTGTACCGATAATTACAGTGTATTTGTGTTTTATTTGGTTTTAATTGTTATAAATTTATATAATCTGTAATAGTAATTTATTAAGTATTTATAACAGTAATATAACTTATAAAAATTATTATATTAAGTTTTGGATATTATTTATGATTAAAAACGAATTTAATAGGTACTAAATATGGAAACTATATAAAATTCGTAATAAATAGAAAAATAGTAAATATAATAACTATAAATTTTTTTTCTAAGTTTATAAGTATATAATAAAGCTGTGAAAAATATAAAATCTTATTTATAACTATATTTAGTATTTTAATTGATTTTTGTAAAGTATCTATATAAACCGAGAGAAAATAAGAAAATAAATATAAAATAAATACTAAACGAATTAAACTAGTTTTTATAAAAATTTTATATAATCATTAGGTTACATAGATACTGGAAAAATTATTAAAACTTATTTATTAAGTATTTATCTATCTTATTTAATTAATACCGATTATAATGGATAAAGTACTAGAAAATATAAAATGAATAATAATATATATATAATTTTCGAAATTATATTTTTACAACTTATTTACTGTATATAGAACTTATAAAAATTATAAAATTTATTGTTTAAATTGAATTAATATTTTATACATAATTAACTTTGTTTCCATATAAACCGAGAAGATAAATAAGGAAATAAACACAAATAAATATAAAAACAAGGTAGAATAATTTTATAAAATTTACTACAGGGTTTTGCACTAAAGGAAACTTATAGAAATTATAAACTTTATTATTTGATAATTATTTTAATTAAAAATGAATTTAGGAAGTATATATCTATTTTCGGGATAACTATAATACATATAAATTGTAATAATTAAATATTAATGTTTCTAAATATAAAAATCTGTAAATAATTACTTAAATAATAATTATATATGTTACTAATATATATAATAAATATCTACTAATTCATAACCAATTTAATATAATACATATACTTTATAAAGTATATAATATAGATTATACAAATATATACTTTAATAATTTATTTATATTAAATCTAATAACATAATAAATCTAAACTTATATATACTTAATATAATCTAACTATTAATGTATAACATGTAATACAACAAGTACTTAAATACTTAATATATCATAACTATTAATATATATTACTATTTAATTAATATAATATAAACAATTAAATAATATTTATATAATATATAATACTTATTATATATATATAACATGTATTAAATGTATGTACAAGTAATCTATAAGTGTTGTATTCCTATACACACATACAACTAGTAAATACTATAATCATAACGATAAACATATGTTTAGTCAATCCTTAATGTACCTAGGATTCTTCATTTGTCAATTGGACATTTCTGATTAAGCCTATATATCTCTAGGTTGAAGGCCTGGTATATACTCCATTCATACTTCTTGCGTGGAATATCTTACTTGCTACTAAGGTGAACTTCATAGCCCTCTTTTTACTATTTCTTAACTGTTTTATAAATTTTGGGGTGAGACACGTGCTTGCTTTCAAACTGTTTGACGCTTAGACACGAGTACATGAAAACTTTATTTTGATTTGTTCAAACTGTGCTAAAATGCTTTGATTCATGCTAAATCCCTACCATGATATCGTTAATTGCTACGTATAAAGGCAAACTTAGTTATTGTGAATAGCGCTATTGAGAGTGACGTCTCTATCCGGATGACTGTTGGTCAATGGATACATAATAATGATTCACGACACGAACGTGATGTGTTTAGGGTAACTTATGGTTAGTATCGATATCATATACACCAGCACTACTACCGAACTGATTAAACTTTATAATTAAATCTTGTGGTCTAAAAACTTGGTTATTATTGATAAACCTATGTTGTTCACTCAACCATTTTTGGTTGACACTTTTAAGCATGTTTTGTCTCAGGTGAAGATTGCTAAAGATTATTTGCTATTTGAACTTTGCTGCTTTTGGAGTCCGCATATCATCATTCATATTATTGTATTAGAACATTTTAGATTACATTTTAATTTTAAGGAGTCATTTGTAATGACTCAATACTTTCCACTGCTTATAATACATTGGTTTTTAATTAAAACATCTCATATAGAGTCGTTCTCGTTTATTCATACTTGTGTAGTGATATTGTGAAGTCATAATTCCCCGGCCCTATTTGGGGGTATGACAGAGTGGTATCAGAGCCAGGTTTGTTATAGAGAACCAGGATTGCATTTTATGTGTGCCTTATGTGTTAGTTAGGTGCCTTAGCAATCTATAGGACTATAAGCTTTCCTGACTTAGCTTATGTTCCTTTACTTGTTCATATTCATGCCTTAGTTTTTAGTGTTTCCTTATTATATGTTTCATTTTATCTTGCCCTTCCTTAGCATCCCTCTCGATACCCTGCTTCCTTTCCTAAGGATGTCATTTAAGACTTCTGAATTTCACGACATTTTCCATAACATTTATTACGGTCATCTACATAACATTATTGTTATAATACATACCTTGATGCCTTGGTTTGCGAACCAGAAAATTTCCTTCTAGACTCATGAAGATTCTCTCCGTACAATCTTTAGTGCGTTGGGAAACGCTTTAGGTTATGAACTCTTTAAACGGCAATTGAACTTTAAGTTCCTAGAAAGTTTTCTAATAAATAAAAATTCTGTAGTTGATCACATATCCTGACCCTATGAAGTGACCTTGGAATGGAAATATGAGTTAGTGAAATATAATGACGTCAGGCCAACGTGATTATATTACGGTAATTCATAAAGATATTCCAATCTCATGACATATGGAATAGAAAGTGAATCAAAGAAAATTTCCAAATTATTATTCAAAAATCTCAATGTTATTACATGAAGGGTAATTATCATCTGATTTATAGATATACGAAGAGATCATTACGATCAAACTATCTATCTCATACCCATGAGTAGATTAATAAATTCTCCTATGCCATAAAAGTTGTAAAGCTTGGCATTCTTAAAACAACTTATCTCTTTGACGCTTAATTGGAAGGAGGGATGCATGTTCTTAGGTGACCTGAAGTGACACCCCCGGAATTTCTTCGAAGCATGCTTCCTGTTATGTTATCTGTAATTACGCACCTAGTGTAGATTTTCATAAACCCATTAGGAAACCCGTCGAAGATAAGCGACAACCACTTGCAAGATTTTCATTTGAATATTCAAACGAAGATATTATAAACACCACGTTCACTATCACGTTCTCAAACTCTACCATTCATAACTCACTTGTCAGCAACAGCTTCACACATGAACATTTTGAATTTCCAAGAACATACGCCCTAATAATAGTCAACAACCGTATTTAAATACAATAGATTTCATTACCTCACAACATTGTTGCTTAAAAATAATCCGAAATTTTCAAAATTCCTTCTCCCGATCTTCATCGATTTTTTTTCCAACTCGTAACCTCTGAAATATGAAAATTCTGTTGCCAAAATTTTACACACTATTTTACTGTGCGATTCTCTCGAAATTTTATAAATTTATTTACCGCCATTCTTGCAAATTTTATAAATTGTATAATAAAGTAAGCAAAATTTACCTTTATTTATTTATTTATTAGTACACATAAAATTATACTCCCACTTTTTCAAATCAATTCAAAAGATATTTTACTTAAAATAGTACATGTTGTACATAACTCTAGTTTTACTAAGAACTTCATTTCCTTTTTAAATTGTCACCTTAAACGACTCGAACTTCTATAAAATTTTCATTACTTGTTTTATATAAAAATTTTTTTTATTATTCTACACCATGTAGTAATCACAATTCCTCTTGCCCTTCGAAACTTAGCATTGAGTTCATCATTCAAAACTCTATGTTCTCTATAACTTTTCCCTCGTAAGGTTGACCGTTGAGAAGATTTCACTTCTGATATCTCACGGCTAAACCGCAACAAACTCGTAAAACGTCAATTCTATGATTTAATATCTTTTGGGCACAAGAAAGCATTTCTCAGATAAGTGTAAACTATTCTTTGTACCCAATGATTCATATTTCTTTTCGTACGCACTTAAACTTATAAGTGAATGATAGATCGACTCTCCATAGGTGCGAGAACGTCTTTCTCATCAAGAGATCGTAGCTCCTCTTATCCTCTGCGTAAGAACGAAACATGCTTCTTGCGCTCATCATCTATTCTTTTTAGGATTGGTTGTGGCAATACTTCACGGCTAAAGGCTTAAACAAAGCACTATTTCTATCGTTAAGATCCGTTGGAATTCACGTAGAGGCCCCGAGTATACCTGAGAACGCGAAGACCAAATGAAACGAAAACATTCCCATCTATTCTCAACCGCTAATGCATCCGAGAAGTCTACCTAAAACTTCGGGACGAAGTTTAAATTAACAGGGAGGTACTATAACAACCCTCATTTTCCGTTCTATAATGACTTAAATACCCTTAGGGTTTCACTAGGTTGTTCTGTGTATTTGATTTAGGGTTGTTATCCGTTTATAATAGATGACGGTGATAATTAATACTATTATTTAATGAACTAAACCCTAACCCAAAATATAAATTAATGATATAAAAACCCTAACCCTAATATTTGTTATTATTAATATAATAAATATATAAGTATGTATTAATACGTATTAATAATATATATGTATATATAAGTGTACATGTGTAAAATGTATATGTTTTGTGTAATAAATATTTATGCGACTATAAATATAGTTATATAATTAACCTTTTAACGAATATAACTATTTAAAAAGCTTGGTGGCTCGAATAAAACTAATAAAACTATAAGGTAATAAGTATAATAAAATTTATATCATTATTAATATTTGTAAATATAAATACCGAAATTATTAATTAATATATTAAATTTCAGATTAATTTAATTAAAATAAAAGTAAAATTTGCAAAGTCTATAGTGCTCTTGATAATGATAAGATATAAATATATATATATATATATATATATATATATATATATATATATATATATATATATATATATATATATATATATATATATATATATATATATATATATATATATATATATATATATATATAAGGGCAGGTCAGAAAAAAAGGGAAATTAATTTTATAATAGGAAATTAATTTTATAAAAGAAAATTGAAATTGTATTTGTACTCAAATTGTGATTTATTCCTCTTCAAGTATTTTTATCCTATAAATACATACTTTAGCTTCATAATTTTTTTTTCATAAAATCTCTGGAGCCTCTTAAAACCCTAATATAAATTGTAAGTTTTCCATCTTTTTCTTTTTGTATTTTTTTCGATTTTTTTTTTCTTTTTCCGATCGACTTCTTTATGATATTTAAATCTTTATAAATTAATTTAAAACGTAAATAATTAACCTAAAGTTTCTAAAATCATTATATTGTATAAACATAACCTGGAAAAATATTTTTTAGAAATTATAATCAGTATATATATTTTTTTATAAATCAAAAGGAGTATATGTATATAAAATCGTATTTAATTAATCCAAACATATACAATTAGTAAAAATAATTTTTTACAGAATGTATTTGACTTATAATAATTAATTGAGTTAAAATCCTAAATTATATATCATTATAAGTATTTATTCTCTATTTATATAGTTACCGATCGGTATAAATTTATAAAATACAAGAAAAATTGAAAAACTTGTTTTTACAAAATATCTTTTAGGTTGGGAATTAAGTTCATATATCAAACTAATTTATAAAAATACTTCTGGGATTTTATAAAACTGTTAAAGCAGTTTTTTTTATAAAAATCTCATTTGTCGCTAACTGAAAAAAAAATAACAATAAAACTATTATGAATGTAAATCTATAATTTCATGATCTGGAAATTCGTTTTTTTATAGAACATATATTTGTACCGATAATTACAGTGTATTTGTGTTTTATTTGGTTTTAATTGTTATAAATTTATATAATCTGTAATAGTAATTTATTAAGTATTTATAACAGTAATATAACTTATAAAAATTATTATATTAAGTTTTGAATATTATTTATGATTAAAAACGAATTTAATAGGTACTAAATATGGAAACTATATAAAATTCGTAATAAATAGACAAAAGTAAATATAATAACTATAAAATTTTTTCTAAGTTTATAAGTATGTAATAAAGCTGTAAAAAATATAAAATCTTATTTATAAGTATATTTAGTATTTTAATTGATTTTTGTAAAGTATCTATATAAACTGAGAGAAAATAAGAAAATAAATATAAAATAAATACTAAACGAATTAAACTAGTTTTTATAAAAAATTTATATAATCATTAGGTTACATAGATACTGGAAAAATTATTAAAACTTATTTATTAAGTATTTATCTATCTTATTTAATTAATACCGATTATAATGGATAAAGTACAAGAAAATATAAAATGAATAATAATATATATATATATAATTTTTGAAATTATATTTTTACAACTTATTTATAGTATATAGAACTTATAAAAATTATAAAATTTATTGTTTAAATCGAATTAGTATTTTATGCATAATTAACTTTGTTTCCATATAAACCGAGAAGATAAATAAGGAAATAAACACAAATAAATATAAAAACAATGTAGAATAATTTTATAAAATTTACTACAGGTTTTTGCACTAAAGGAAACTTATAGAAATTATAAAATTTATTAATTGATAATTATTTTAATTAAAAAATGAATTTAGGAAGTATATATCTATTTTCGGGATAACTATAATACATATAAATTGTAATAAATAAATATTATTGTTTCTAAATATAAAAATCTGTAAATAATTACTTAAATAATAATTATATATGTTACTAATATATATAATAAATATCTACTAATACATAACCAATTTAATATAATACATATACTTTATAAAGTATATAATATAGATTATACAAATATATACTTTAATAATTTATTTATATTAAATATAATAACATAATAAATCTAAACTTATATATACTTAATATAATCTAACTATTAATGTATAACATGTAATACAACAAGTACTTAAATACTTAATATATCATAACTATTAATATATATTACTATTTAATTAATATAATACAAACAATTAAATAATATTTATATAATATATAATATTTATTATATATATAACATGTATTAAATGTATGTACAAGTAATCTATTAAGTGTTGTATTCCTATACACACATACAACTAGTTAATACTATAATCATAATGATAAACATATGTTAGTCAATCCTTAATGTACCTAGGATTCTTCATTTGTCAATTGGACATTTCTGATTAAGCCTATATATCTCTAGGTTGAAGGCCTGGTATATACTCCGTTCATACTTCTTGCGTGGAATATCTTACTTGCTACTAAGGTGAACTTCATAGCCCTCTTTTTACTATTTCTTAACTGTTTTATAAATTTTGGGGTGAGACACATGCTTGCTTTCAAATTGTTTTATGCTTAGACACGAGTACATGAAAAATTTATTTTGATTAGTTTAAACTGTGCTAACATGCTTTGATTCATGCTAAATCCCTACCATGATATCGTTAATTGCTACGTATAAAGGCAAACTTAGTTATTGTGAATAGCGCTATTGAGAGTGACGTCTCGATTCGGATGACTGTTGGTCAATGGATACATAATAATGATTCACGACACGAACGTGATGTGTTTAGGGTAACTTATGGTTAGTATCGATATCATATACACCAGCACTACTACCGAACTGATTAAACTTTATAATTAAATCTTGTGGTTTAAAAACTTGGTTATTATTGATAAACCTATGTTGTTCACTCAACCATTTTTGGTTGACACTTTTAAGCATGTTTTATCTCAGGTGAAGATTGCTAAAGATTATTTTCTATTTGAACTTTGCTGCTTTTGGAGTCCGCATATCATCATTCATATTATTGCATTAGAACATTTTAGATTACATTTAAATTTTAAGGAGTCATTTGTAATGACTCAATACTTTTCACTGCTTATAATAGATTGGTTTTTAATTAAAACGTCTGAGATAGAGTCGTTCTCGTTTATTCATACTTGTGTAGTGATATTGTGAAGTCATAATTCCCCGGCCCTATTTGGGGGTATGACACTGCACCTCATGCGATCGCATGGGGTTTACACTATATGGCCATGCGATCGCATGGCTTGAAAATCCAGCTCACATTCGAATTATTGAGGGCTGCCGACAGTTTTATTAATATTTAATATATATATTTATTTAATTTATATAATTATATATATTATATTATATTCACGAGCATAGTTGACCTGTAACTTTAGTTCTGACGACTTGTATGTTGACGCTCGACTTCTATCCTGGTTCCGGCTTTTCGAACGTTATTTCGTGTGCTGAGCCAACTTGTACTCTACGTTTCGTGAATCGTACTCTTATCAAAATATTGGCTTAATTCATCAATAAATTATATTATTTGAAATGTAACTTATATATTCGAGTGTTTTGGTCATTTGCTTCTTTAAATCATCATCTCGTTATTTATTAATATATATATAGTAATATTATTTTAAATCAAAATTATATTATATATATATATATATATATATATATATATATATATATATTCATTTAGAATTATAAATCTGTATATATATATATATATATATATATATATATATATATATATATATATATATATATATATATATATATATATATATATATATAATTGAAATATTTATTTAATAATATTTAGTTTTCAAAACTAATAATATTCAAAGTTCTTTATATATATTTAAAAATCGTTTAAATAATAGAAACTATTATTTCACATTACGTTTACATTTTAAAACTTAAAATTTACATAATTCATTTATGCACCAACGTTTATTTAAATAAAACATTTTAGTAATCAAATTATATTATATCGAAAAATATTTTCGTACGTTTGAAGCTAAATCAAATATTATAAAATTCAGTTTTCCAAAACTAAATATATTTAAGAATCATTTTATTAAAAGATTAAAATAATGTAATTCGTTATATCATAAAAAGTTTAGAAAAGTAAAATTATATATACTCATAATAGGTTTCAAGTTTTTAAATTACCGTTTGTTGGTGAAGCGTGGGATAAGGTTCAATGGTTAAATAAACGTATGAAATCATCTTAATGTAAAACGTCGATTTACCTAACTTGTGACCATCCAACATCTAAGTTATTTACACTCCACGTTCTTACTTTCACGTTAAATAAAATGAAAGCTAAAATAGTTATCTTATCAAAGTCACGAGGAAAATATTGTAAAGCATGGATTGAAAATCAAACAGGAATCTCCACGATCCCTTGTCTAGTTCCCGTTAATTGACACATTTGTTCTTACTTGTAAATCATTTTATCATTTTCCGAATATTGTTAAAAAGAACGGATTTCTTAAATCACAGTGAACCTCACAACAGAGACCCATAAGCATATCACAATGTATCTGATAATTCAATCATTTGATAATATCTTTTAATTTCGTCGATAAATATATTAAACATATATTGACACAAATACGTTCATGTAAACTATTATGCATTTAATACTTTGATAACGCTTTCAATTAATATAACTATATATTATATATACATATCTATATACACATAAATGTTCGTGAATCGTCGAAGTTTGGTCGAGGTTAAATGAATACATAAACACAGTTCAATATTTTTGAGATTTAACTTAACAGACTTTGCTTATCGTGTCGGAATCATATAAAGATTAATTTTAAATTTGGTCAGAAATTTCCGGGTCGTCACAATTGAACCGAATTTACTAGAGTTATTCTCAAACGTTATGAGAACTCACCTTAACCGTATGGAGGCTTTAATTCAAGGGAGAATAGATTTGAGAGAAATGTTAGAAATTCAACAAGCTTTAATTCAAAGCTTAGAGAAAATCGTAAGTTCCATGCTCCCTTTAGTTAAAGATTTTGTATCCACTACCATTTCACCACCCACCTCACCTGTAGTCTCTACTTCTCAGTCAAGAAATTGGGTCTTTTATGATGACAATGATGATGATGTAAGCTTTTATGCCAAGACCGAAGTAGTGGAGATTGCACAAGTACCTGAATCTTTGATAACCAATGATGAAGCGAAGATTGAAGATGATGATAAGGATAATGATGAAGGTGGAGATGATGGTAAGGAGTATGATGAAGAAGTCAGTGAGAGTGATGAGGAAGATGATGAAGTGAGTGAAACTTTGCCAATACCCAACATTTTTACAATCCATGATAATCCACTTGGTGATGGAAAGTATGATAGTGATGATGATAGTGAAGATGATGATGATGATGATGATGATGAAGGAGATGATGTTGAGAATATCATACCTGAAACTATCAAAGTGTATAAAAATCCTCTCGGGTATGGTATAGATGATTTTAAGGAGGTTTTGCAACCTGAGGTTGATGATTCGTGTTTGTGTAAGCCGATTAAGAAAGCGAACCTCGTGTTCAAAATCGTGTTTGAAAGAGAGTCTTTTGTTGACTCTCGGGTTGGTTTAATCTTCTTCATGCAAATAAAGAAGATTACACTCTTCTTATACACCACCCGAGGGGTTAATGATTGGCTCACTCTCTTGAATCGTGGAACTTTTTTCACCGGTTTCACATGTTGTCCGATAAAGTGTGGGGGAGAACCACCCGATAAGGAATGTTGAGAAGACGGGGTCGAGTCAAGATAAAGACTCGATAATCAAAATCAAGAAGGAAGTTTGGCAATGCGGATATGTCAAGAGAATTTCATGCAATTTGATGAATACTTGTGGAAATGACTTTTGTTCTGGGGTATCTCTATTTCTCTTCCACTTTTTCATTTTGTCCTCTCGAATTTATTATTTTATTTCGATTCCATGTAATGAGGGCATTACATGATCTCAAGTGTGGGGGGAGAGATAAATTCTCGTGGACTTATTCTCAAACAAAATTATGACCTAATTTTAAAATTTTCCCAAGTGTTTTATTGAATTGTTGAAAAGTTTTGGTCAAAATTAAGCCATAACTTACCTTGTTTTGAATGGTTAAAGTTCCATTCATTAATGGTTCCAAGTTTCAACTTGAATGGTTAAAGTTCCATTCAAGTGTGGGGGAAGTAAAGTCTTTTCGGTTTCAAAAACTCGGTGGTTAAAGTCCACCCCTTATGCGGTTTCAAATTGGGTGGTTAAAGTTCACCCTCTTATGTTTCAAAAGATAAACTTGAATGGTTAATTCACTTGGTGTAGGAGACTTCCTAATCTACACCATTTTACATTTAGTTATGCTAAGTGTCGTGGGAAGAGGAGCCTTGAGCTTCACAATGTGCTATCCTTTTTAGGAGCAATGGCTTCGTGCTAGTGTTGCTTAGACAACACACGCCATAGCCAAAAGCTATGGCACCCATGTTTGATCAATTAACGAAGGGGTGGTTCCTACTTCCTACCCTTTCTAAACATAAGCATAAAAGCTTGTTATGTGGGAAGTAACCAAGTGTTTAAACACTTCCAGGAGAATCGAGTCCTCCCATATCTTTTCGAAAGTCAAGTCCTCCAAACATGGAAGTAAAGTCTTCCAAACTTGGAAGTAAAGTCTTCCAAGTTAAGTTGAGAAACAAAAAGACCTAATCTTGAAAGTAAAGTCTTTTAAGTATCGTGCAATAGACCCATCGGAAAACTCACACCCAAGGTAGTTGCTTTCCCATCGCTATTGACACCGAGTAGTATGTTTACTGGGGAAGTAGCTACCTGTGCGGTCGTCCCACCACCGGGATGGCTTGTATGCACATCGCCTTGATGAGCCCAAGATAGTTATGTCTCATCGCCTTCAACACCAGGAGGTAGTTCACTTTTGTGATATACCGGGGCATTAGCTATCCATGTGGTTATCTCAAAATCGGGATGGCTTTGGAATGCACAAAGCTTTGAAACCAAAATTTTCGGAAACTTGTCTTGTTTCACAACTTGACTCGTTTTCCCTTTCTAAAACCAAAAAAAAAATTAGTTTTCTAAAAAGCCTTGACTTCCTTAAGGCTAAACATTTTCTTGGGTGACTCATGTAACTTGGCGCTCCATTACACTGAAGTGAAGCTTGCAGGTAATTCTTGATCGATTGTTTGAGGAGAGTTAGATGGTAAAGGTGACGCTTGATGATTTTATGGTTTGAAGAATGATCAAACCAAAATTGTTAGTGTAAATAGATTTCGGGTTTGAGTGCTTAATTTGGGAAAAAGAGTAGGTTGATTGTTTTAACTCCAATAATTGTGCGAACCCCGATTTGGAATCTGGATTCCAAGGGCGTAAAACAATCAAGTGAATTAACCTTATTCGACCGGAATCGAATAAGTTAATATCTTAGTGTGGATTAACTCGAATGGTGATCGGAGCACTGATCGGAATTAAGTTAACGACTGGAGTGACGTTGTCGCCATTGATTTTGGCAGAGTAACGTTTATGCATCCAGTGTTCTTTAAATGAATGATTTCACTTGTGTATTTATAGATGTTATGGAGGGAATGATGACGTGGCACATGTCCCTTTCATGGTTTTAACGAACTTTGCCAATCCCGAGGGGTGACGTGGCACCTGTCCCTTTCATTGTGAATAACAGATCCTAATGAACTTCCCTAGATTTGCGGGCTGACGTGGCATGCGACTTGCTTGCTTGTTTACTCCGTGACCAAGTGGTCATTTAGGGACAAGGTGCCTACCTCGTGACAATGCGTTCTGTTCCGGGACAACGTGTTTGTCCCGGGAGTGCCTTCATGTCGGTTTGGAAGACCGAGACGGTGGTGTCGGTTAGTTAATTCTGGTTAAGACATCACGGTGCTCTCAGTCTAGCCGGGTGGGTCTCGCCTAAACACTTGCCAAGTGTTTCTTTACGGTCATGATTATGATGACTGGTTTTGCGGTGCTTGGTTATGATTATCTCGATCGGTTGTGTGATATCGGTTGCATGTATGTCATACAGGTTCTTAGCTTTGCCATTTGTCCGTCATGATGGAATGTCCAGGAAGACGTCAGACGGATGACGAGAAAAGGAGTTGGCAATCCGAGACGCCTAGTGCCGGGTATAGTTTTGCCGAAATGCTTGCCTATTTTGAGACGGATCATTATGTGAATCATTAAAGAGCGCCCCTAGAAAGGTTTGCTCTAAAAAGCTCGAATCTTGATTTGATTACTCTTAATTGCAAAACCTTGTGGATATTTGAGCCTTTTTAGGCAGCATGTATGTTTGTTTGCTTGATTATTTGTTGAGTTAGAAGAAATTAAGAGTTTAGTAGTTTAGGCTTGAATTTGATTAATTGTTTTGAGTGGTGGGTGTTGAAGAGATGAAGAAGATTGTGGTTTGGGAAAGTTTGAATTTGAAGATTGTTGAAATGACTTGAAGACAATTCTTTGAAGGTCAAAGTTTGCCAAACTCTTAGAAGTCAAAGTTCAAGATGTGGAAATTGATGATTGATGAAATTTTGTGAAGAGTTGTTAAGGTTGAATTAGTTTGGAGATTGTGCTTATAGGTTGAATTGTGAAAACACCATACTTGAAGTTACAAGTTATATTAGCCAAAGTAGGTCAACATTTTGAAGATGTGGTTAGGTTCAAGCTTGCTTGAGGACAAGCAAGGTTCAAGTGTGGGGGATTTGATATTGCTCGAATTATACATATTTATCCTCGCAATATCTTTCTCGTTTTGTTAGCTTTTTAAGAGTTTAATGATCGGAAGTGATGATTTGTTGATGAGTTTGTGGTTCAAGGCAAAAATAGTCCAAAAGTTCAAATTTATGCAAAGGAATCAAGACTTGGGACTAAAAAATGAATCAAGTGAAGTTTGAAGTGAAAGTGAAGAAAATAGCTGAAATCAGTGTTAAGGTGTGGCTCACCAGAGGCTAGGTGCGGCTCACTGATGTGCGGAAAGTGGTATATGAATTGTTGTATAAAATAATATGGAAAAATACCGATTAGAGATTGCTACACACTAACGGGAAGTGTACCCGATCGTGTAGTAGTATAGTAACTGGTTTAGTTCCGTGTATCGTTCCAAGGACAGTTGTATTAGTCAAACTAGTATTATAAACTATATTATGATTAACTAAGTAAATGAAGCTTAAAGGTACAAGTTTTATGTTTTGGTGGCTATTTAACGATTTAGCCAAATCAGATAAGGTTAAATGTAAAAACAATATTTTTGGTCTTTTAAGTTTATAAGATGAAAATAAGTGCAAAGAAAGCAAGTAAGATAGTTTTGATATCAATTTAAGGAAAAATGCTCATCTAGACTTTTTACCCTTGATGTTGAATGTTATTTAGGATTAAGACTGGATTGATTGGTTATGCACGAGAACTAATTGATCGGTTTACCAAGAGTAGTCTTAAGTAAACACTCAAACGGGATTACAAGAAGCAAGTGATGTTCTTGTCATCTAAGACCTCCTATTTGTATTCAACTAATTCAACTAGTCTAAAGACTTGAAGAATGATCAAGTCAATGGTGTGTTGATCATGATCCACTCCTATGTCAACTTATGATTTAGCCTAGTTCATTCCCTTGGTCCGGTTAAATGCTCAATTCACCCAACCCAAGTAATCAATTTAGGGTGGTAATAAGATCCCTATAAACGTCACTAGATAAGGCAAATTACTAACACCTATTAGTTATATGGAATCGAGTAATGAAAATATGTATAACATAATCTAGGGAATTGATCGTTCACCTATATAACTACACATATCAATTAGGCTATCCGAAAGTGTCTACAAGAGTCGTTCTTACATTCCTATGTAAGCTGACCATTTGAACTCAACTTATCCCTTTTGGTAAAAGATGGATAAACACATGTCACTAGGTGTAAATCAATACATTAATTTAACAAGATGATGTTTCTTAATCAAATGAACATATCAATTAGTTGAATCGAAAGGATTAAACTTTAACAAGAATGGTTCTTGTATTCAAACATTAAACTATCGTGCATAATAACAATCAATCAAAAGTAAACATTCAACATCTCGGTTATTTATCTAGACAAACATTATAGAGTTTAGCCAACAATCATAATTACAAACAAAATAACAATCAACTGATAAGTAGAATTCATTATTGGAGAACCAGAAAACAACCTACTAGAGAATGAATCTTGGATGGAGAAGGTTTTGATCTTTGAAGACTTGATGTTGAGCCTCTTCCAAGAGCTTGGAGTTCACCAAATTTGCTCCCAAAATCGTCTATGTAACCTCTGGTTTCGTATGTGATAAAACAGTTCCTCAATCAGTAGCTTTTAAAGTGGAGAAAGTAGGTCAGAAAGTCAAAAGTGGCTGAAACCTACTTCTGGACGGCGTCCTAAAGGCTGTACGGCGTCCCGTTGTGAAGAGCTAGACGGCGACCCAATTCCCCGAACAGCTTCCAAGAATAAAGCGCTGGATGGCGTCCCAAAGCCCCGGACGGCGTCCAAGTGTAAAGAAAGCTACTGTTTCGTTTTGTTTTCAGTCTTCTTTCATTTGGACGAAGCCTAACACATTTGAAGCTTTGTTTTACCATTTTAGAGCACTAAATAGACCTTAACTCGTATCGGGATCAACCAAGGTCATAAATAATCAAAACTCTTTATAAATCACTCTCCGGTACAAATTTGCATATCTTGGCCTATCACTTGTAGAAAACGCCTTCATTATCCTTGATTCTAGAGCATTTTTACACGATATTGCGATAGATATATATGATGTTATTGAGCAATATCACTCACCTTAACACTAAAAATGAAAAAATCCAAGTCAGAAGCATTTCATGCTCTAAGGTGCGGCTCACCTTAAAGCAGGTGCGGCGCACCGACGCTGAATCTACATTTTTGTGTTTTGACCCACTATAAAAGGAAGTGGATAAGAGGACCCAAAGGAGCTACATTCTAGGGCCGTTTTGGAACTCTAATTGGTTTCCAATCATGATTCCATCAAGATGAAGCTCAAATCCATGCTCCTAACTCCAATTCCATGAAGATTAGTGATAGATTCACATCATCCATTCTCCATTTTAGTGTTTCTTCTCCATTTTCGTAGTTACTTTTCTCCATTTTAGTTGTAATGATGAATGATTGTTATTTCTTTGATTTATTTCTTGTTTATGCAATGATTATAGCTTAGATTACTTGTGTTCACTTGATTTGTAAACTTGATGCTTGGATTTTGTCCTAATCTATGAATTGAATGTTTTGATGAGTTGATGATTATTGTGCTTGATTGATGATCCATTGTTATGCATTTGTTTTAGACTTTACTTTGATTACATATATTGTGTAGTTTTTCTAAGTGATTTGATTAGTGAAAGAAATTGTGCTTCAATACCTTGTGTGATCTAGACAACCAAATTGGAGATTTCAAGTGATTGTGTTCTTGGTTGGGTTGGTTTTCAATTGGTCTTTAGTCAACATAGTGGTGTTTGATTATCTTATGTGATTTTGATAATTAAAGGATTTTAAGTGATTTTAATCCAAGATCGAGTCTCAATGGTTTCACTCAAAACATAGTTTGATCTTTGAAATGAGTCTACATGAGTTAACGTATTTCATTTGATTCAGGTTTATGAAAGTTGACGAATGGAAACGAAACTATATGTTTAAACATTGTTGTGTAATGAATGAATTGGGTAAACCATGGCAAAAGGTGAAATAATCAAGTGGACATGTTTTTATCTTATTTGTTAATCTCTCTTAGGTTAATATTATCTTAATCAACACTTTATCAACCCCCCCCCCAAATCAACTTAGGATAATTACTAGTGTTTTGTGATTCATGTAAATTGCTCCATGTGGAACGAACCTTGACTGAATACTTGCTAGTTGCTATAATGATCGGGTTATTGTTTCTCGGGCGTTTGTGTTAATTGGTTAAGTGTTTTATCATTGTTTTTATATTATTATAAGTTGAACACGAAACGTCTCACAATCAGCGACCTTAGGTGGATTTCAAGGTAAGGAAATAACCTTATGTGCAATGTTGTGGACCCCGAGAGTCAAAATCGTAACCTCTAACAAAGAGTGTCAGACCACTATCACTTGAGCTACAACAAAAGGTTTAAGTGTTTTGTAAAATTAATTGGAGTTTACTATTGTGAATTGACTTATTAGGACTCAAATAAAAAAATGAAATATAATATAATAAAGGGTATTAAGTAATTTTATAACCATAATTTCCACTTTTTAAAAAAGTTTATTTAAGAGCTTAATTTTCTAGAGATCATGGTTTTCATAAGTTCTACATGTTATGTACTGTCAAACAAAGCTTATGTGTTGGAGCTTATGAAAATCATAATCTCAAGCTTTCATAAGCTGCATGTTGAACACACCCTTTTATGTCATCTATGACATACTTAGGTACTAGTACCATGTTCCATTTAAAATTATGATGTTTATTTAGGTACAAGTTACGTTGTGCTATATTTTCTATGGGATATCTTGATCGGAGAAATTCTTTTTCAGGATAATAATGTTTTGGTGGAACTCCCTATTGGCTCGTGGAGGCAAGACGTACCCGTCCGTTAATATATCTTGATTTCCTTTTACTTGACTTAAATTATATTGTTCGTCTTTTTGATTTGATTCTTGACTTGAACTTTGTGGTTCATCGAAAGTAACTTGTCGAATTGATTCCCGACTTGAACTTTGTGGTTCTTTAGGAATATCTTGATCAATGATTCATGACTTGAACTTCTGGTTCATCTAGAATAGCTTGTTTAATTAGTTGATCCAGTTTGACTAGTACTTTTTGCTTTGTCATGTACTGGTGTTTCTTGATCCGTTTCTATTGATGACTCGGTAATGTGATTTACTTCTTCTGATGAAAGAATTTTTTCCAGTCAACTCACAGTGTCATCATATTCTTTCTCTCCCTGACTCGTATGTTGGGTGTTATAAATGTATTCAGTTTCAAGAAAGTCACAGTCCATATTAGTGAACTTGTGATTTCCTTTAGGATTATAATACCTATACCCTTTTTGATTTACCCATAACTAACAAATACATATTTTTCAGCACAATGGTCGAGTTTGGTCCATTCATTTTTTGGTAAATGCACAAAGACAAAACATCCAAATACTCGACATTTAAGGGTAAGATTAGAAGGGAGTTCGTGAAATTTGGATAGTCCATGAAGAGGGTTTTGGAGATCAAGAACTTTATTCGGAAGTCTATTGATAAGATAATTTGTCGTGGCAAGGGCTTCCGGCCAGAATAATCTTGGAAAGTGAAATTCAATTAATAAGCATGTCATTTCTAAAAGTATACAATTATTTTGCTCGGCTTGCCCATTTTGGGTCAAAACGTGTAAGTTGGCAGGGACACGCTAACCCTGTGTGCCGTAGCACCCACCAATCCCACCCCGAAAGAGACCTGTGCCGGCAAAGTACCTCCTCCCAGGTACCACAGTGACGGCAAGGCGATTTTTACCCCAGCTAGCTAGACCCCCGAAAACACTTCACAATAAGCCATGCCCTCTAGATCTTCCTCATCCGGTTGTTCGGGAATAGGGTCCTCCAACACATACGCTTTATCCTCAAATTTGAGGACAATCCTAAGATTACGGAACCAATCCATAAAGTTCGTATGGTTGAGTTTGTCTTTCTCGAGGAGAGACCTTAACGATAGGTTGTTTAGGTTAAGTGGTGCATTTTGCATGTTGTTGTTGTTATTGGCGGCCATCTACAAAATTCAACAAAGTTCTTTTAAGTATCGATTTTAAATTTAATAAACAATACCCTTTTATTTTTAATTGTTTTATTAAATCTTAGAATCCAACGGTAAATCAAATTTCGGTTAGGTGACCTTTATCCCGTCATTTGATTTAGCTAGGTAGTCATTTATGTGACAATTGCAATCCTTTTGCAACTTCTAAGTTATGGGATCATGCAATCCTTTTGCATGGCATATTTATCCCATCAACGCCTATTTGTTCCTCATGCTTCGGTGACCCTAAGTTCATGATTCCTAAATCAAGTCGTCCTACTTGTGCAAACATGTAAAATTAACATACAAGTGGTTAGGTGACCTTTATCCCACAAGCATGCGAATTTTAAATTAACCATATTAGTTAGTTCATAATGGTTAGGTGACCTTTATCCCATTATGAGTTCCCTACTATGTTCAAGTGTTCCCACAAAAGGATGGCGTTAAACTTGTTTACCTTGTTTTAGTTAAGGGATTTTAAGTTTTCATAAATTCTAGTTTAAGAAAACATTTGCCATACACCAACATGCATTTGGTGTATAGTATATTATGAAAAACCAATATTCATGTCATATTAGTAAAGCCAATTACTTGATATAAACCATTTTATATACATTGTTATTTTTGTCCTTAATAACCATTTATTAGTGTCCTTTTCATGTTTCAATTATAACCAATTATAAAGTCATTTTGCAAGTTGTAAATATGTGATAATCTTGTATCAACCAACCACACATACACATCAAATCATACAAACATGCAAAATAAGAAAGTCCACAATCAAGCCATGTTGGTGAACACTTGTTTAGCCAAAACAAGTGTTACCTAAAGGGTTAAAACAAAGTATGAGATTTACAAATCTCCCACTAGCTCTTGCATCCTTATGCTCCATCTTGTAATCTTCATTCATCTTCTTGAAACTTCACTACTTTTTACAAAAAAAATATAACCTAATACATTTTTTTTCTAGAAAATGAAATTACAATCTAATCTATTTTACATACCAAACATAAAATAAATTACAAATGAATAAAATTACAAATTATTACAAACCAAATGAATGATTAATATTACAAACCATAAGAATGAATAAACAACCACATCATACAACCATTCAAACACAAGGTCTAGGCTTGATTGTGAACCATAACAACAACAAAACTTGGCCAAACTTGAAGCTCCAAACCCATTTTGGAAGCCCTAAAATTCGGCCAAATGGAGAACCCACCCAAAATCCAAAAATTTTTACATTCTAGTTTCATGCATGTTACTAGATTGTAAGATTAGTGGATTTAAAGTCATAAACAAGAAGCATATTTCAAAGACCTCGGCTCTAGATACCATTGATGGAATTTGACAATCTTTTAAAGAAACATGTTCTACATTTTAACAAGTTCATAAAACCCATTTCATGAAGATAAAGTGAGCGGAAGCATGCATAGTTCATGTTATATTATAACCATTTTAAAAGACAAATTCCATAAATATCAAGTCTTGAATAATATGCTTACATACAACAAGTGGGTTTAGAGTTTTACCTCCTCAAGCTAGTTGAGGGTTGTGGTTCTTAAATGGATGATGAAGATGAAGAAGATGATGAACAAGAAAGCTTCTTACTTGAAGCCTCAAGCCTTGTATACCCACAAACCTTATGAATCAACACCCTAGAACTTGGTTAGGATTTAGACACTAATCAACCAAGAAAATCAAGCTTGAAAGAACCCCTTCTTGCTCGCAAAAATTTCGGCCAAAAATGGTAGATGGGAGAGTGTTTGATTTTCAAAATGCAAGTAGTAATGATGTGTGTGTGTTAGTGTGCAAGCATGCAAGCATTAGGAGTAAATAACAAGATAAAAGCAAGCATGAGTGGGTGTCTTGGAACTCCCCAAAACCGCCACCACCCATGCCCTTTTTTTTTTTTTTGCTTTTCATTTTATAAAATGTCTTGTTAAATTCCCATGTTACTTGCACTTTGTTTATTTAAATACATGTACATAATTTTTGTCTTTACAAACCATTTATAAAGATAAACATGTTACTTGCACATTTATATATATATATATAATTTTATAAACCACTTTATAAAATTATAACACACATATAAGTTTAATCATTAATAATTAAACTTGCACTTATAATTATCCAAATAATTATTTCTTGCATTTTATCTTTAGAAAACCAATTTCTAAAGTCTAAGTGTCAAGTATTTATTTTAAAGATTCACTCTCTAAAATAAATACATAAAAGTGTTGACGGCTTGTTATTGGGTATGACCCGACTTGGATCATAACATATTGGCCACATTAATTAATTATGTCTCTCGGGCATACGAAATACCTTCAATCTCCCACTTGCACGAGAAACATAAGGAATTAATGCAAGTGACGGATACCACCTAACGACCGTCCATCACCCCCAACGTGTTATGACTTAGTGCCATTCAATAACATCATCCCTTTCGAGTTCCCATCTCGAATATGATTAGGTGAATCTTTCAATATATATCCTTTTGTCCTTGATGTCATGTTAAATCCAAGAGGTATAGAGTGATCACCCTCTTATAGATTTAACTTTATCAGGCCTTAGACATCTGACTCTCAACGAATAAGAGGGACAAATTCCATCTTGACTACATACGTCCTAGACACTACACTTCGTACCATACCTGAAGCCTCCCTTATGAGCTACCTTCTCAGAATAGCGGAGGAAAGAATCAAGGCACGATATTCGGTGAATATCTGAACCCAATATGTATCTCAGGTCAAAGGATACAATGATATTCTCCTTTACTCAAGATTACATGTGATCAACCACAAAGGCTCCATACAGTAAATCTTGAGAGTGGGTCTTCCAACATTTGTGTTCCACAAATATCTATGAACTATGGTTGCAACCTTGCCCCACATTCACCATTTGAATGTTAACCATTCCAAGTTCATAATAGTCTAGACCTCACACTTGTTCCCACAAATGTGATCAACTACGGAATTTAGAATAATTATTTATTCATGGATAAAATATGCAAAATTAGAACATAACTCAAAATTAGATTAATACCATAATTATATTAATGAGTTTGAACTAATTCGTTCCGTTACAATACATAAAATAGATCATTTCCAATCACTAGAATATCGAAGCCCTAATGCACAAACATGTCCCTCATGTTTTGGCCCATGTAAAAGCTTCGTGAGTGGATCCACAATATTTTGATCTGTGTGAACTTTGTGAATACATATCTTTCCCTTTTCAACTTCATCCCTTATGTAGTTGAATCTCCGCTCAATGTGATGAGTCTTTTGATGAGCACGAGGTTCCTTGATTTGAGCAATCGCACCCTCGTTGTCACAAAAGATCTCAAGAGGGTCCTGAATGGAAGGGACCACTCCTAAGTCGTCGATGAATTTCTTCATCCATGCAGCTTCCTGAGCTGCCAATGAGGCGGAAATGTACTCTGACTCTGTAGTGGATAACGCAACAACATCCTGTTTTGAGCTCTTCCAAGAGACTGCACCACCATTTAACATGAAGACATAACCGGATTGTGATCGAGAGTCATCTCGATCAGTTTGGAAACTCGTGTCCACGTAACCTTTTACAGCGAGTTCCTTCTCACCAGACCCATATATTAGAAATATATCCTTAGTTCTCCTAAGGTATTTCAATATACTTTTAACAGCAATCCAATGACTGTTTCCTGGGTTATTCTGGTATCTACTTGTCAAGCTTAGAGCGCATGACACATCCGGTCTAGTACATATCATTGCATACATGATTGACCCAATAGCAGATGCGTATGGGACATTTTTCATCCTCTCTTGTTCATCTTTTGTGGTGGGACACTGAGATGAACTGAGAACGGTTCCTCTTTGAATAGGTAACAAACCTTTCTTAGAGTTTTCCATCTTGAACCTTTTCAAGATTTCATCAATGTATGTACTTTGACTTAAACCTATCAATCTCTTGGATCTATTCCTATAGATCCCTATCCCCAATATGTATTGTGCTTCTCCAAGATCCTTAATGGAGAAGCAACTCTTTAGCCAAGTTTTGACTTCTTGCATTGTGGTAATATCATTCCCAAATAATAATATATCATCCACATATAGCACAAGGAACATAACAGAGCTCCCACTAGCTTTCTTGTATACACAAGCTTCATCACCATTTTTAATGAAGCCAAATTTCTTTGCCTCTTCGTTAAAATGATGATTCCACATTCTAGATGCTTGTTTCAATCCGTAGATTGATTTCTTTAACTTGCATACCTTTTTAGGATTTTTCGGATCAACAAAACCTTCGGGCTGTACCATATAGACATCTTCCTCAAGATATCCATTTAGGAAAGCGGTTTTGACATCCATTTGCCATATTTTGTAATCATAATGAGCAGCAATGGCAAACAATATCCTAATAGACTTTAGCATTGCCACAGTCGAGAAAGTTTCATCATAGTCAACCCCTTGAGTTTGAGTGAAACCTTTTGCTACAAGTCTAGCTTTGTATGTATCCAAGTTTCCATGTATGTCGGTTTTCTTCTTGAAAAGCCATTTGCAATCAACTAGCTTGGAGCTAGGAGGTTGCACAACAAGTTCCCAAACTTGGTTTTCATACATGGATTGCATCTCGGCGTTCATGGCTTCCTGCCATTTGTCTTTATCAATCCTTGATAAAGCATCTTCGTAGTTTGTCGGTTCATCCAAATCAACCGTATAGCAACCATCCACGAGAAAACCATATCTCTCATGAGGATTACTAATCCTACTAGATCTACGAACGCTCTGTATACTTTGATCATCCACATGATCATTTTCAACATCCTCATGTTGAGTGCTAGTGTCAACCATTTGTGTATCATCGGCTTGATCTTGAACCTCTACAAGATCTATTTTCCTTTCACCATCACCTTCCATAAGGAATTTGGTTTCAAGGGATTCCGCCTTTCGAGCAATAAATACATTTTGCTCGGTCGGATCATAGAAATAGTATCCCATATCATCCTTGGGATATCCTATGAAAATACACTTTGTGGATCGAGCATGTAACTTATTAGCAACATGGCGCTTAGGATAAGCTTCACATCCCCATACTTTCAAGTATGATAGAGAAGGAGGTTTTCCAAACCACATCTCATGAGGAGTTCGTTCCACTTTCTTGGTTGGGGCCATATTTAAAATACGAGCCGCGGAGCTTAGACAATAACCCCAAAATGATAGAGGTAACGAGCTTCTTGCCATCATAGATCGAACCATATCCATTAGGGTTCAGTTCCTCCTTTCGAAAACTCCATTAAGTTGGGGTGTTCCGGGTGGAGTAAGTTGTGAGATGATTCCACAACTCCTAAGATGATCTTGGAAAGCATCGCTTAGGTATTCACCTCCTCTATCGGTACGAAGTACCTTAATTGTCTTATTGAGTTGATTTTGTACTTCGTTTTGATATTCTTTGAATGCTTCAAACGTTTTGTCCTTGTGTCTTAATAAGTAGACATATCCGAAACGACTAAAGTCATCAATGAATGTAACAAAGTATCTTTCACCATTCCTTGTCATGGGCTTAAAGGGTCCACACACATCCGAATGTATTATTCCCAATAAGTCTTTAGCCCTTTCATAGGTCCCTTTGAAAGGTGCTTTAGTCATCTTGCCTTGTAAACAAGACTCACATACATCAAACGAATCCATTTCATTTGATTTCAAAAGTCCATTCTTTTGAAGTGTATGCATTCGGTTCTTGTTTATGTGACCAAGGCGACAATGCCATAAGTAGGAATCACTCAAATCCCTTTTGAGTTTCTTGGTGCTTGTATGGTACATTGAGCTACTAGATGATGTGTCATCATGAACCAATTCATAAATTCCATTTGAAGGCGAAGCCTTGAAATAGAATACATTTTCTAAATAAACATGGATATCATCATTAACAAAATTAAGATTAAAACCACACTGTTTCAAACGGGAAACGGAAATAATGTTTCAACATAAATCGGGTGCATACAAAACATCTTTCAAAATAAGTTCAAAACCACTTGGAAGCTTTAACACAAAGTCTCCTTGAGCCTTCACTTGCACTTTGGCTCCATTACCCATGTAGAGACTTGATGTTCCCGTTTGCTTGCTACTTCCTTTGAACCCCTGCAATGAATTGCAAATGTGAGTTCCACATTCAGTGTCTAATACCCATGTATTAGAAGAAGTAATACTAAGCTCTATATATACCATATATATATTACCTGAGGATTGCCCCGCATCCCTCTTTTCCTTCAACTCCTTAAGGTAGACCGGGCAGTTTCGTTTCCAGTGACCCATTTCACCGCAACCGAAACATGGGTCTTCCTTGGGGTTTGCTTGTCCGGCAACCTTTTGTTTCTTATTCTTGTTTTTGGTTGGGGTAGCCATCTTTCCCTTTCCCTTGCCTTGATGGGCGGGTCCTTTCCTCTTAGCCGCCTTAGGCTTAGAGGTGTTGTTACCTTTGGACCCACCATCATTGATCACTAGCACGGGTGAAGCCCTTTTACCCATGCTAGTTTCAGCCGTCCTTAACATGCCATGAAGCTCACCAATGGTCTTATCCATCCCATTCATATTGTAATTAATTACAAATTGGTCAAACCTCTTTGACAAGGAGTTTAGGATAAGATCAGTGGCTAGCTCATTGGATATGTTGAGATTGAGACGGTTAGCGCGATCAATGAGGCTTTTCATTTTGAGGACATAAGATGAGATGGATTGGGTGTCATCCATACGACATGCATGTAGCGCTCGAACCGTTTTGAAGCGCTCGACACGTGCTTGTTGAAGGAACATCTCCTTCAATTGCGTAATCATGTCATATGCACTATGATGTTCGAAATCCTTTTGGAGTTCGGGTATCATAGTCCCAAGCATTAGGCAAGCGACTTGCACCGAATCGGCGCAATACTTGTCATAATAAGCCATGCCCTCTAGATCTTCCTCATCCGGTTGGTCGGGAATAGGGTCCTCCAACACATACGCTTTATCCTCAAGTTTGAGGACAATCCTAAGATTACGGAACCAATCCATAAAGTTCGTATGGTTGAGTTTGTCTTTCTCGAGGAGAGACCTTAACGATAGGTTGTTTAGGTTAAGTGGTGCATTTTGCATGTTGTTGTTGTTATTGGCGGCCATCTACAAAATTCAACAAAGTTCTTTTAAGTATCGATTTTAAATTTAATAAATAATACCCTTTTATTTTTAATTGTTTTATTAAATCTTAGAATCCAACGGTAAATCAAATTTTGGTTAGGTGACCTTTATCCCGTCATTTGATTTAGCTAGGTAGTCATTTATGTGACAATTGCAATCCTTTTGCAACTTCTAAGTTATGAGATCATGTAATCCTTTTGCATGGCATATTTATCCCATCAACGCCTATTTGTTCCTCATGCTTCGGTGACACTAAGTTCATGATTCCTAAATCAAGTCGTCCTACTTGTGCAAACATGTAAAATTAACATACAAGTGGTTAGGTGACCTTTATCCCACAAGCATGCGAATTTTAAATTAACCATATTAGTTAGTTCATAATGGTTAGGTGACCTTTATCCCATTATGAGTTCCCTACTATGTTCAAGTGTTCCCACAAAAGGATGGCGTTAAACTTGTTTACCTTGTTTTAGTTAAGGGATTTTAAGTTTTCATAAATTCTAGTTTAAAAAAACGTTTGCCATACACCAACATGCATTTGGTGTATAGTATATTATGAAAAACCAATATTCATGTCATATTAGTAAAGCCAATTACTTGATATAAACCATTTTATATACATTGTTATTTATGTCCTTAATAACTATTTATTAGTGTCCTTTTCATGTTTCAATTATAACCAATTATAAAGTCATTTTGCAAGTTGTAAATATGTGATAATCTTGTATCAACCAACCACACATACACATCAAATCATACAAACATGCAAAATAAGAAAGTCCACAATCAAGCCATGTTGGTGAACACTTGTTTAGCCAAAACAAGTGTTACCTAAAGGGTTAAAACAAAGTATGAGATTTACAAATCTCCCACTAGCTCTTGCATCCTTATGCTCCATCTTGTAATCTTCATTCATCTTCTTGAAACTTCACTACTTTTTACAAAAAAAATATAACCTAATACATTTTTTTTCTAGAAAATGAAATTACAATCTAATCTATTTTACATACCAAACATAAAATAAATTACAAATGAATAAAATTACAAATTATTACAAACCAAATGAATGATTAATATTACAAACCATAAGAATGAATAAAACAACCACATCATACAACCATTCAAACACAAGGTCTAGGCTTGATTGTGAACCATAACAACAACAAAACTTGGCCAAACTTGAAGCTCCAAACCCATTTTGGAAGCCCTAAAATTCGGCCAAATGGAGAACCCACCCAAAATCCAAAAATTTTTACATTCTAGTTTCATGCATGTTACTAGATTGTAAGATTAGTGGATTTAAAGTCATAAACAAGAAGCATATTTCAAAGACCTTGGCTCTAGATACCATTGATGGAATTTGACAATATTTTAAAGAAACATGTTCTACATTTTAACAAGTTCATAAAACCCATTTCATGAAGATAAAATGAGCGGAAGCATGCATAGTTCATGTTATATTATAACCATTTTAAAAGACAAATTCCATAAATATCAAGTCTTGAATAATATGCTTACATACAACAAGTGGGTTTAGAGTTTTACCTCCTCAAGCTAGTTGAGGGTTGTGGTTCTTAAATGGATGATGAAGATGAAGAAGATGATGAACAAGAAAGCTTCTTACTTGAAGCCTCAAGCCTTGTATACCCACAAACCTTATGAATCAACACCCTAGAACTTGGTTAGGATTTAGACACTAATCAACCAAGAAAATCAAGCTTAAAAGAACCCCTTCTTGCTCCCAAAAATTTCGGCCAAAAATGGTAGATGGGAGAGTGTTTGATTTTCAAAATGCAAGTAGTAATGATGTGTGTGTGTTAGTGTGCAAGCATGCAAGCATTAGGAGTAAATAAAAAGATAAAAGCAAGCATGAGTGGGTGTCTTGGAACTCCCCAAAACCGCCACCACCCATGCCCTTTTTTTTTTTTTTGCTTTTCATTTTATAAAATGTCTTGTTAAATTCCCATGTTACTTGCACTTTGTTTATTTAAATACATGTACATAATTTTTGTCTTTACAAACCATTTATAAAGATAAACATGTTACTTGCATATATATATATATATATATATATATATATATATATATATATATATATATATATATATATATATATATATATATATATATATATATATATATATATATATATATATATATATATATATATATATATATATATATATAATTTTATAAACCACTTTATAAAATTATAACACACATATAAGTTTAATCATTAATAATTAAACTTGCACTTATAATTATCCAAATAATTATTTCTTGCATTTTATCTTTAGAAAACCAATTTCTAAAGTCTAAGTGTCAAGTATTTATTTTAAAGATTCACTCTCGAAAATAAATACATAAAAGTGTTGACGGCTTGTTATTGGGTATGACCCGACTTGGATCATAACATATTGGCCACATTAATTAATTATGTCTCTCGGGCATACGAAATACCTTCAAAGACAGTTAGACAACTTTATGGTTGACGAGATTTCAATTGTTCCCCCTCTTTTCACTTGAACGATTACTCCGTTTTCCGTTTGAATTTTATTTTTCGAGACTTTGATTTGAAAATAATATCAGTTTTTCCAAGAGTCATGTTGTCCGTTGCACTACAATCGAAAATCCGTTCGTTACATTTTCTATTATTTGTAAATATGTTTGTTTCACCTTTAATATAGAAAATTTTGATATTTGATGATTTTTCTATTTTTAAAATTATGATGTTTATTTAGATTATTTTGTATTTTAGTTGTATTATAATACATTTTATTATTATTATTATTATTATTATTATTATTATTATTATTATTATTATTATTATTATTATTATTATTATTATTATTATTATTATTATTATTATTATTATTATTATTATTATTATTATTTAATAAATTGAAATGGTTAAGGGTAGGTGTGATACATGTGAAATCGGGAGGTGAACATTTGAAATTTCAGAGATATGACCATGAGAGTTAATCATTGAGGTTATATCATTCATATATTAAGGTTCGAGTTTCTTTCTTTTATCTCGATTTTACTAGGCGATTTAAGCCATAAACTATGGTTTGAGAAATTTTTCCTCATTCACTTGGCTATTTGTTGCAATTGAGAGTTAGATTGTTCTGAAAATTTAGGTTTTGCGATTGATTGCTCCAATTTATGTGAAATAGTAGTTTTTTTCTTTGTTTCTCTGTACGGTTCCAATGATGATTTAGGATGACAGTTTTTAGACTTCTCTTTTTCCGTTGGTTTATTTAAAATATGCATGAAATTATGGCTTGAGGTTTTTACCTTCACCATTTCGGGCGTTTTGTATAATTGAGACAAGAGTTTAACGTTTGTATTACCTCTTCTCGATTTCGGAGATGATTTTAAGAGGCCGTTGCCGTTGCGGGTAACCTCATGGTTGTTGAAATATTGAATGGTTGGTAGGTATATGTGGTCAAATACCACATGTGTTTTATGCAATATTGTGAATATTAAATAATAATTGGGTTGGTAACTGGTTGGTGCTAAATGGCATTTGGTTGGTGCACAAAGTTGAATTTGGCAACCATAATACTCCGTTGAAGACTTTGCTTCCTCACCAACTCCCTTATTCATGTACTATAAATAGATGTATCATGTAGTTCATTCTTTGCATCCCAAAAATACTTCTTCAATCTTATGTACTAAAAGAATTAAATAAATAGAGAGTTTGTGAGTGTTAATCTCCTAATTACAAGAGATATAAAGATTGGTACTTATCCTTGTAATTAGAGAGAAAGTGTAATTCTTATTTTTCTTATTAGTGAAACGTTTCTTTCCTTGCCCGTAGTTTTTACCCTATTGGGGTTTTCCACGTTAAATCTTGGTGTCCTATTATTGTCGTTATTTCAATTATTACTAGCGGTTTGCTATAATTCGGTATCGCTTTTCTTAACAAGTGGTATCAAGAGCTAAGGTTCTAATATCTAGTGTGTATTAATCTACTTATCGTATGCTCTGTGGTTGCCACGGGAGTGGATCGTCCACATCAGAAAATAAGTAATATTATTTTCACTCTGTAAAAGTCCTTGGGTGAGAAAAATAGTATTGTCGAAAAGAAGATTGTAATTATAGCAATGTCTACGAAATTTGAAATTGAAAAGTTCAACGGGAGTAACTTCTCGTTATGGAAACTAAAGATGAAAGCTATCCTGAGAAAGGATAAGTGTTTGGCGGCCATCAGTGGACGTTCCGCTGAAGTCACTGATGAAAAATGGAAAGAGATGGACGGCCAGGCTATCGCAAATCTTCATCTGGCACTAGCAGATGGCGTTTTGTCTAGCATTGAAGAAAAGAAGACGGCGAAAGAGATTTCAGATCACCTCGTAAAATTGTACGAGACCAAATCACTCCACAACAAGATATACCTTAAGAGGAAACTTTATGCACTACGCATGAATGAATATACTTCAGTTAATGAGCACATTAACTCTTTGAATACTCTATTTTCTCAACTCGCTTCATTAAGCTGCAATATAGAGCCAAAAGAACGTGCTGAACTTTTACTTCAGAGTCTTCCTGATTCGTATGATCAACTCATTATTAACTTAACCAATAATGTTCTCTCGGAGTATCTAGTCTATGATGAAGTTGCGGCTGCTATTCTAGAAGAAGAAAATCGGCGCAATAACAAGGAGGACATACAGGCCGGTTCACGACAAGTGGAGGCCTTATTGGTGTCAGGAGGGAGATCAATGGAACGTGGCCCAAGTGGGAGTCACAATCATGGTAAACCGAAGTCTAAAAAGAAGAAGACCTATGCATGCTACAATTGTGACAAGAATGGTCACCTGAAGAAGGATTGTCGGAGTTTAAATAACTCAAATCCTCAAGGAAATATTGCAAGCACTTCAGCTGATGGGACTGTTTTGGTTAGTGAGGCAGTGGTAGCAAATGAAGGCAGAAAGACATTTGTTGATGTCTGGTTATTTGACTTAGGAGCTACTTTTCACATGACCCCTAGAAGAGAATGGTTCAAACAATATGAACGTATCTCAGGAGGATCTGTATACAGTTGCAATGATCATGAACTAAAGATCATTGGAATTGGAAATATTATTCTGAAGATGCAGGATGGTACAGTTCATACTATTCAAGGTGTACGACACGTGGAGGGTTTGAAGAAGAACTTATTGTCTTTAGGACAGTTGGATGATCTTGGTTGTAAGATGGTGATACATGAGAAGATCATGATAATCAAGAAAGGCGTGGTTGTACTTATGAAAGGAGAAAAGGTGGGTGCTAATTTATACATTCTGAAAGGCGAGACGGTACAGGAATCAGAAGCATCTGTTGCTTCGAATAGTTTAAGTGATAAAGTTGCTATGATATGGCATCAAAAGCTTGGACACATGTCTGAGCAAGGTATGAAGATTCTTATTGAAAGAAATCTTATTCCTGGTCTTACAAAGGTATCGCTACCTTTCTGTGAGCATTGTGTAATCAGCAAGCAGCATCGCCTGAAGTTTAACGCATCAAATTCTAGAAGTAAATTGATTCTAGAATTGGTTCACTCTGATGTGTGGCAAGCACCAGTTCAATCCATAGGAGGAGCAAAATATTTTGTATCATTTATTGATGATTATACTAGGAGATGTTGGGTGTACCCAATCAAGAGAAAGGCGGATGTGTTTGAAGTTTTCAAAGTTTACAAAGCGCGGGTTGAACTTGAATCTGGTAAAAAGATCAAGTGTTTAAGGAATGATAATGGAGGAGAATACACTGGTGATGAATTTGATAAGTTCTGCAAACAATAAGGTATCAAAAGGCAGTTCATGACGGCATACACTCCTCAACAAAACGGAGTGGCAGAGTGGATGAACAAAACCTTATTAGATAGAACAAGGTCGATGTTGGCAACTGCAAGCTTGGGGAAATAATTCGGGGCAGAAGCAGTAAATACTGCCTGTTACGTGATAAATCGGTCACTTTCGACTGCAATTGAGTTGAAATCGCCAATGGAAATGTGGACTGGAAAACCAGTTGATTATTCTGACCTTCATATATTTGGAAGTCCTGTGTACGCAATGTACAATTCTCAAGAAATGACAAAGTTGGATCCAAAGTCCAGAAAGTGTTTGTTCTTGGGGTATGCTGATGGAGTTAAGGGGTATCGTTTGTGGGATCCCACAGCCCACAAAGTAGTCATCAGCAGAGATGTTGTCTTTACGGAAGACAAAGATCTTGAAGATGTTAGCACTTCAAAAGAAACTACACCGATACAGGTTGGAAATGAATTTTATAAAGATTCTTCTGAAGCAGTGCCAGAGCACGATGAAAATCAAGTAGTCGTTGATGAAGCTCCAGCGACTCATACTTCTAATCGGGAACGAAAACGTCCAGGGTGGCACTCGGATTATATTATGGAAAGAAATGTTGCATATTGTCTTCTAACAGAGAAAGGAGAGCCAACAACTCTTCGCGAGGCACTGAATCATTCAGATGCATCTCAGTGGATGACAGCTATGCAGGAAGAAATTGAAGCTCTTCATAAAAATAAAACATGGGAACTTGTGCCATTGCCGAAAGGTAGAAAACCTATTGGAAATAAATGGGTGTATAAGATCAAACGAAATGGCGATGATCAAGTGGAGCGGTATCGTGCAAGACTGGTGGTTAAAGGATATGCTCAGAAAGAAGGTACTGACTTTAATGAAATTTTTTCTCCTGTGGTTCGACTTACAACAGTTCAAGTAGTTCTAGCGATGTGTGCTATATATGATTTGCATCTAGAGCAGCTAGATGTGAAAACTGCATTTCTTCATGGAAACCTTGAAGAAGAAATTTACATGCTTCAACCAGAAGGTTTTGAACTACAAGAAAAAAATAACTTGGTTTGCAGGTTAAAGAAATCTCTGTATGGGCTCAAACAGACGCCGAGATGTTGGTACAAGAGATTTGATTCTTTCATAATGAGCCTTGAATATAACAGACTTTATGCAGACCCTTGTGCATATTTCAAGAGGTTTGGGGACAATGATTTTGTCATTTTGCTGTTATATGTAGACGACATGTTGGTTGCAGGCCCCCAACAAAGATCGTATTAATAAGCTGAAGGCTCAATTGGCTAGGGAGTTTGAAATGAAAGAATTGGGTGCCGCAAACAAGATTCTAGGGATGCAAATTCTTCGAGACAGAGATAATAGGAAGATTTGACTTTCTCAAAAGAATTATTTGAAGAAAGTCTTGCAGCGCTTCAATATGCAAGATAGTAAGCCAATCTCAATCCCCCTTCCTACTAATCTCAGGTTATCCTTCGTTATGTGTCCTAGCAGTGAATACGAGGGGAAAGAGATGTCTCGCGTACCGTATGCATCAGCAGTGGGAAGTTTAATGTTCGCAATGATATGTACAAGACCAGACATTGCACATGCAGTGGGAGTAGTTAGTCGGTACATGGTAAATCCTGGTAAAGAGCATTGGAATACGGTAAAGAGGATCCTTAAATACATCAAGGGAACCTTAGATGTTGCATTATGTTATGGGGGAACCGAAATTTATTGTCAAAGGGTATGTTGATTCAGATTATGTAGGTGATATCGATAAAAGTAAATCTACCACTGCATATGTTTTCACACTTTGTGGTGGAATAGTAAGCTGGGTTTCAAATTTGCAGTCAGTTGTGGCGACGTCAACAACAGAGGCAGAATATGTAGCAGCTACTCAAGCTACTAAAGAGGCAGTATGGTTAAAGATGTTGTTGGAGGAACTCGGGCACAAACAAAAGAATATCACTCTATTTTGTGACAACCAGAGTGCCTTGCATCTTGCAAGGAATCCGGCATTTCATTCAAAGACAAAGCATATACGAGTTCAGTATCACTTCGTTCGTGAGAAAGTGGAAGAAGGAACCGTGGATGTGCAAAAAATTCATACTGATAATAATGTGGCTGATTTTCTAACAAAGTCAATCAACCGTGACAAATTTGTTTGGTGTCGTTCCTCATGCGGCCTAGCAGAGACGTAAACAATATCATTGGCAAGGAAGGATTATCGTGTGAAGATTTATTGTGTTTTAATCAAATCTTCAAGTGGGAGATTGTTGAAATATTGAATGGTTGGTGTTGAATGGTTGGTGGGTATATGTGGTCAAATACCACATGTGTTTTATGCAATATTGTGAATATTAAATAATAATTGGGTTGGTAATTGGTTGGTGCTAACTGGCATTTGGTTGGTGCACAAAGTTGAATTTGGCAACCATAATACTCCGTTGAAGACTTTGCTTCCTCACCAACTCCCTTATTCATGTACTATAAATAGATGTATCATGTAGTTCATTCTTTGCATCCCAAAAATACTTCTTCAATCTTATGTACTAAAAGAATTAAATAAATAGAGAGTTTGTGAGTGTTAATCTCCTAATTACAAGAGATATAAAGATTGGTACTTATCCTTGTAATTAGAGAGAAAGTGTAATTCCTATTTTTCTTATTAGTGAAACGTTTCTTTCCTTGCCCGTGATTTTTACCCTATTGGGGTTTCCACGTTAAATCTTGGTGTCCTATTATTGTCGTTATTTCAATTATTACTAGCGGTTTGCTATAATTCGGTGTCGCTTTTCTTAACAATGGTGCCCGCCGGCCTTCATCGCCACTTCAGCCGCAGGTCTTCGTCACCATACATCCAGGTAATTTTTTCTGGTGAGCCTTATTTGCTCCGATTTGGTAATTTTCGTCGCTGCTATCGCTGTTGCTTAGTTGGGTTGGATTTGAGTTACTGTCTCCGAACATGGCACCTCAAATATCGATAAATGATTGAAGCTTTGAAGGTGTTTGCTTTGATTCAAGATCAGCAGACTATCAGCTCTGATACCATGTGATAAATCGAAACTGAAATTGAAAAATAATGAACGCTTTCATTGATAATTGAGTGTGTAATACTTTGAATTGATACACTGAAGTTGATAAAAGTTACAGATAGAAAGCCCTGTATTTATAGGTTATAAACAATGGCTCTACGTGTTATTCTTGGTAAGGAGCCTAATTTAAATTTGATAAGTTACTGCTGGTTTTGATAGCTGTAATCTTGCTGGTTGATTTAGCTTTGATCTTGATAAATCATTGTAACTGGTCTCAAACCTTGTAGGTCTCCTTTTGCTCGTAATTTATAACACTGGCTAGATCTTTGGGGTTAAAAAAGTTCTCATACTCTACTTAAAATAAATTAATCAGCTATGAGAATTTTTTGATTACATACTATTGATAAAACTTTCTCGTACTTAGCTTGAAACAAATAGTGGCTTCATTTTTAAGTGTTAGTCATTTTAACCACCTAACTTATTTTCGTTCACATTTTTTTTTTTTTTAGAAAAACAACTCACTCTCAACACTTACTTTATCACTAATATGTTTACGATGGAGCTTGAACTTCCAACCTCTTTAGTTGAAAGGTTTGTACATCTCTGCATACATATACATACAGTACATATAAACAGGCCCGACCCAAATGGGGAGCAAAAGGAACATCCGCTTAGGGCCCATCTTTCGTAGGGGCCCAATATTTTTATTTATACACATGATACTAATGGGCTCAATAATAATATATATATAGTGGTAGGATCAAGAGGGAAGTAACCATTCGGGGGAAGCGGGGGGAAGCAAAAACTTTTTCTTTTTTTTTGTTTTTTGAAAAAACTTTGTTCACGAACATTATAGATGAGATGAAAATATGAACATTTAGTAGAGACACTTTGTGATAAATGTTTTTATTTTGGCGGGAAAACGCTCGAAGAAGTAATATATAACAATTATCGTATTTTTCGAGCGTATTTTGAGGTTTTAGCTATTGGGGTTTAGATATTAGGGTTTAGATATTAGGGTTTATAGGGTTTAGATATTAGGGTTTAGAAATTTAGGGTTTAGGGTTTAGATTTAGGGTTTAGATTTAGGATTTAGATTGAGTTTTTAACACGAACGGTTTAGAGTTTAGGGTTTAGGGTTTAGGGTTTAGGGTTTAGAGTTTAGGGTTTGGTGTTTTGGGTTTATGAAATAAACCCAAAACACCAAACCCTAAACCCTAAACCCTAAACTCTAAATCGGGCTAAATTTTACTTCACAAAACATAAAAAAAAACGTTCATATTCTTCACGAACAATATTATCTTGAATGTTATTTTTGTCGATCGTTTTCCCGCCTAAATAATAACATTCATCACGAAGTGTCTCTTCTAAATGTTCATATTTTCGTGTGATCTTGATGCCGGGAAAGAAATTTCAAAAAAACGAAAAAAAAAAATTTTTTGCTTCTCCCCGCTTCCCCCCCGATTGGTTACTTCCCCATTGATCCTGCCTATATATATATATATATATATATATATATATATATATATATATATATATATATATATATATATATATATATAAAATACTAAATAGGCCCAATAGAGTAGCAACGAGACATGGGAACCAGTAGGGATGGCAAAATAACCCGTACCAGATGGTGAAACCCGAAATTCGTTATAATTGGGCCGGGTCTGACCCGAGTCCGTCGGGTCATGGGCCGGGTATGGGGATGGTTACAAAAAAAATTCCGGGTTTGGGTTCGGGTATGGCTTTGGATACAAACCCGTTTACCCGACCCATATACCCGACCCGCATACCCGACCCGCATACCCGTATACCCGGCCCGAGGAATTTTAATAATAATTTTTATGTAAAATTTTAGTATTAGTATTATATTGTTAATGTATGAAAGATTTCTCTTATTTGTTTTGAAAACGAGTATAGTTTTATTCAATATAATCATATACCACAAGTTTTCGAGATATGATATTTTATATACTTTGTGTATATGAGAATTTTAGAAACTTTTCAATCAACTTTTTGTATGTGATATTTTTTAATACTTTAAACATGAAGTAGTTAAGTTATTTTTCGATATCATGATTTGGTAACTTATTGAAAAATATATAATCGGGTATACCCGTTTACCCGTGGGAAAACCCGAAACCCGATAGTATGTAAGTAAATGGGGACCCGACGGGTTTCGGGCCGGGTTTGGGGCGGAGTTTTTCTTAATCGGGTTCGGGTATGGGATTACCTAAACCCGACCCAAACCCGACCCGATGTCATCCCTAGGAACCAGGCGCAAGGAAATGAAGCCAAAATTTAATTATTTTTTTTATGTTGAAACCAAGGTTCTTTGGTTTTATAGTGAAAATTTTTTTTTTTTTTTTTTTTTGTTTGTCCGTACACCGATGTAGGATAAAAAAACTTAGCTAAAATTTCTAACCAACATATATAGGTAGTTGTTTATTGTATCATTCCAAGTTAGATATGACATAGATCCCATTCATTGTTGTATATATCCAACGTCAGTTTGAGGTTTTTTTTTTTTTAATTATTATTATTGTTGTTATCGTTTGGTTATGAACATATCTGGAAATGTTAGGCAACGAGAATGAAACTTTTGCGGAACAAGTTAAGAAGCTTAATCGCGAAATGTTAGGGCCTTTTTTCACATCAATTAGGGCACTGAAATCTCGGGACCGGCCCGTCCCTGCATATAGATACATATTCATACGCATACATTAATCACATAATCACACACATACACGAATTCAAGTATTTTCAGCTATAAGCCCTATCGTGCTCACATCTTATTACTGTTTTAAATGATATGGAGATAAAACATAATAAAAGATGAAGTCAGTTGGGTTAAATAGAGACAGTGGCGGAGCCAGAATTTAAGGTGATTGGGGTCACATTATATACTTAAGATTAAGTTTATCGAGTTACGAAATTTATGATTAATAATACTGATATTTATATAAATTAAATATATTATAGAGAAATGTATTCGGTTTAAATTGATATTAAAAATATCATTTAAAATATGATTTTTCTAACAATGGCTTTAGAGTAAATCAAGTCAACATATAATTACTTTACTATGTATAAAATTTTTGTGCAGGTTAACGGTATCGTTAGAAAAATCTCTATCTCATAAAGTATTAGTACTAGATGATACGGAGTAGTTTTCATATATATATATATATATATATATATATATATATATATATATATATATATATATATATATATATATATATATATATATATATATATATATATATGGTTATTATTAAATTATTAATTCATTGTCATAACAGTAAAGTATAATAAAACTAAGGCAAAGGATATGCATTCTATACACTTTAAATAAATTCATAAAAAATAACAAATGGAAGGATTTTATCATGCACAAACTACAATATTCAAGTCCAGTAACTTTAAGACACCCAATATGCCACATTGACAATTGCTTAGTCTCATCAAATATCAAATACTAAAGATATATTTCGAGTTACTGATTATTTCGTTGGGGTCAGTTGACCCCATCACTTCGTATGTGCCTTCGCCTCTGAATAGAGAACGCTGTTAACAAAGGTTTAATTAGTAGGTGTGGCATCCTTCAAAAGGATTTCGACAAAGTAGCTAGGATCCATGCATGATCCTTGAATCATATCAGTGTCAAGAAACGGTGAAGATGAATTTATCGTTGTGGTGTGACAAGGCAACTATGGATAAAAACTATCCACATTAAATCCGATATGGGTACGGTTGAGCTTTGTAGGTTGATACCATCCATTTTAGAACTCGGTCTAAGAGACTTAAATTTGTATTGAAGACGACTGAATAAAATAAAGAGAACCCCTAATTATTCGGTCTTAATTAGACAATTCAAACAAAGACAAGGCCGAGAAAGTACATGCCAAAACTTTGAAACCCTAGCTAGCTATTTATATCTTATAAGTACTTTTATTATTCCTAATTATAAGGCGTAACACCCGAATTAGCCGTAGCCAGAAAACCGTCTTTCATGAGCAAATCATCTCCTTCCTGCATAACAACAAGTTTTTAAGAGTTAAAAATAACTGCTAATCTAAGTAAAGATTTGCACTTTCTAAGTTTCTCACTAATATTTAAAGATGAACACATAAACATAAACATATGAACTATTATGAAGTATAAGATAAATGTGTTTTGAAAAAGAAAAAATATATTACCAGTTGGCACACATTGGATTTCTTCAGCACGGGTTGATCAGGCAAGAGTCCGAAGTGGATGTGAGGAAAATGGGCCCACTTGAAAAAAACATATATACAAAAGAAAAAAGAATTGATAATTAGAAAAAGGAAACCCTAGTTGAAAAGAAGCCCTAGTAAGATGCTTCTTTGGATTTAGGCTACAAATTAAATGAAGATTTATTATTTTAATTAATTAATCTTACATTCTTTGCAGCTGCACTGAAGGCTTCTCTGTGACTGATATCAGGGTTTCCTGCTTTGATACGTTGGATCTCTTCCCTGCAATGTATATTATTTAACTCTAATTAAATTAAATTAATAAAAAATGCTAGCTTTTCACATATCTATGCAATTCATTATTTATCTACGGTATATATTTTGTATTGTATTCCTAAAAGCTTCATCTGTAAGGTGGAACTTTGAATATACAAGTCCCTATCTTTTTTGGAGAAAGCAATTGATTTGATATACATTTAATTACTGTAAAAACAATTTTTAACAATTACAACAGTGCTACAAATTTAATTAAACAATAGTGTTACAATGTTGTTTTCTTTACTAAAATAAAGATTACTATCAAACTTAAAGAATTTTCATCAATAGATGAAAAAAAAACGTGTATCAATAGTGTTACAATTAATAACATGACATATGAACCATTAATTATCAATGTAACCAAGTACATTGTTAAAAAGTTCATATTTTGATGGAGCACGATTTACATCGTACTAAGATATATATTTAATTAATTGTACTCTACTGTTCATAGTACATTTTCTGCTTAAAAATTAAAATCACTGGTACTTTGAAATTTCAGATTTGACGTTCATTTTTGTTTTTTATATTCTAATATGTTTATCAAACATTTGGTTGGTTACATATAGATCATAATATGATGTGCAACAAAAACAATATTGAAACTATTAAGATTGGAGTTGGTACCCACATGTTCCTTTATTTAGTTGTACAATATTATATAAAAATCCATACAAATATTTCATGAAATGTAATATTTTTTTGTAAAGGTAAAAAATAAATGCTTACTTGATGAATCTGTTGTAAGCAGAAGGCACTCTTTGGCGTTTTTCTGGAGCTGCAAATAGAAGACAAACATAAGGACAAAGTAAACAGATACGTAGTATTATAAATAAATAAATAAAATTTCACTATTTTACAAGACTTCATATCTCTCCTATCATAACATCATCATTATCTTCATCCATCAAAAAAATTCTAACCATTTTATTTTATGGGGTATATACTTTTCCGATTTTCAAACACATGCAAACCAAAAGCAAATAAAAAGGACATAACATTAAAGTCAATGCAAACTCTAAAATGTGACAAGACATAGAAAGCAGAGATAATATTGTACTCTAAAAGCTAAAGAAAAAAAGTAAATAAAAGATTAAATTTGAGTAACATAATGTGTTTGGGATAGAAAACTATAGTGTGTTTGCTTTTGTTAACTTAATTAGCTGTTGTCTTGACTAAAAAAATTAGGGTTTCCTTGAAGATCAGTGATGTATATCAGAAGGAAATTTGTGAAGTAAAGTTACCTTTTTGGTTGTACACAATTTAAGTTTCAGAAACAATATAGAAGAAGGGATGATATGAAATAAAAACTCAAGAAAGACAGTTTTATTGTTACCAAATAAAAAAATAAAAATTGATGTAGAATTGTTGATATACACACTGTAGTATTTTAGAAAGCTTGTTTCATTTTTTTCAAAACCACTCATGTTTAGAAGCAGATGGTTAATTTAGTGCAAGCCAAATTAGTGAAGATACATTTTTTTTTGGTTGTACAAATAAGACAGTAATGTGTAGCTAGTTAGTTTACCACAAAACTCTAAATTAAAAGGACTGATTAATCTTACGTCTGTTTGCCACCGGAGGTAATTTTGGAAGCTCATCAACTCGAACGGGTCCGAAAGGCTCGGTTGGGTTTGGTTGATTCATGAACCAGTTAGATGGGGCATTTCTTATTTCCTCCTGAAAAATTTTCAAAAGTTAATTAAAGTAAATTAATACACTTAAAAAAATTAGGTTTAAAAAATTTAGTGTTTACAGTCTATGATTCCATTTGAAACCCCAAAAATGCAAAATGTAGAAATTGGAAACAAGCCCCACAATCCAACAGGAAAAAGAGTTAGAACTATGGGAATCAAATCAAATCAAAGCAAATAACTTAACAAAACAAAACAAAAAAAAAAAAAAAAAAAAAAAGGAAAATAAATTGCAAAACCCTAAAGATATGTTTACAGTCTATGATTCCATTATTATGCTTTTGTTTATCAAGAAAAGATTTTGATGAATAAAGTTCATAACTTTAGCAAGATTCAAGAATAAAATTCTCTATTACAGTTAGCAAGATACAAGAATAAAGTTCATAACTTTTTCAGTACTATCTCACTAGTTAATTATATACCATAATGTTTTGAGGGGAGAACAAATTATGGCTAAGATGGAATTGATTAACAGCAGCATTAGCAGCAACAGAAGCCGGAAACAAAAGAGCTTGCATGTTAACCGATAAAAGATTCGTGCAGCGCCCACATCGAACCGTAACAGTAGTGAACAAACTGCTGCAAGGAACACTTACCTACAATATAATATAACCCACCAACACAAAATCATCAAAGGGCTATCTTTTTTTAAATTCTTGAAATTTAGTGACAGTAATAGATACTCCGTAGTAATCAAGAAAGTTCAAGTAATAACTGAACATGAGATATATATAGATTAGATACAGATATAGATTGAGGTGATGATATATATAATGATAGATTGGTTTTGTAGAGTACCACAAGAATAGTATCACAAAAGTTGCATTGGACATAACAAAGTTGTTCGGAGGGAGGAGAGAGGTGGTGGTGGTGGTGGTGATGGTGGTCCGGTGAAAAAGCAGCTGAAGATGACATGTTTTTTTATATTAGTAACTTTTCTAGTCTCTGTATCTCTTTCCTGTTTGATTCTGTTTCAGAGTGTTTGATTTGATTGATTGATAGATAAGATTGACAGATCAATGTTTAAAATGGATTGATTGATGGACAGATTAACCAACTTTAGGATATGATCTGACCTCCTTGTGTTTATATGAGACCAGCCCTTCCCAATCACAGAATATGAGAATTGAGAATGTGAGAGAAAATAGTGGAAGATAAACCACCCACTCTATAGCATCTTCTTAAGATAAACCTCCTTGTGTTTATATATGTTTATTTATTAATCAAAAATTCCCACAAATTGTTTCTAGCTTCTTGGTTTTTAACATACCAAGTTTTGGGGTCAGTCGCGCATTACGGCGACGGACCCTTTATATTTTTTATATTTAACATAATTATTTAGCTTTTCGTTGTACACCACTTATGTTTTAAATTAAATACTTAAACGTTAATAACTTTAACAAAGTTACAAAGAAAATATGTTTCAAATCAATAATTAAAGTCAATCAAATTTGAATATTATTGTTATTTAATATTTAAGTGTGGGAGTAGAAACAAAATTTCTAAAGAAAAAGAGGAAAAAATGTAAATAAAGATTTTAAATAAAATATTTAAAAGATAAAAAAAGTGGTCAATAAAAAAAACTCATATAAATATTGTAAGAAATATTAGATTAAAAAGAAATATAAAAAAAAAAATGAATAAGAATGAGAGGACTAAACTAAAACAGAAAACATTAAGAGGTGTATTGAACAACTTTAAAAATGAAGGATTAATGGGTAAAAGAGTAAAAAAGAAGAAAAAAAATAACAAAACGGTAAAGTGCTACCTGAGAATTGAACCTAAGACCCCTCACTCAACAATAAAGGCGTCTAACCACTGATCCAATTTGGCATTTGTTCTTCAACAGCTCGAATACTATGAATAACCTTAATCAAGATGATAATCTTGACATAGTGGTTAATTGTGTCCACCATCATCGAATAAGTTGGTATGATGGTCATCAGATTCATATGGTTTACTGCTCGAAAGACTTTACTTGTAACTGTTAAATTAGATCGTAGTTTTAGAATCGTTTGAGCATCGGGTATCCAAAACGTTCGGGGAATATCGTAGATGAGGGTTTGTATTTATTGAAACCCTAGTATTGAATATACATATCGACACCATATCTTTCATAACCACTTTCCATAATGATCGGTTACAAAGAAGCAAAGAATCCTGACCATATACGGACATGATTTATTCGTGTGCGCATATCATGATTGCGATATGCGGTCGGTCAATTTTCATACAGATGCACTCATAATAATCGCGCAGGATATTTATTCGGCACGTGAAACTATGCATATCGTTACTACCATCATCAGATATCTAGTTTAGAGGTATTCAACCATGTTTTCGTATCTTCATATGCTTTTACGTTCTCCAACTACTGACTCCTCCCGAAATTTAGAAATCCCCCTCCAGTCGCAACAGTGTGGGGCGTCAGAGGCAGTTGCCCCGTGGCACACTCGGAGGGGCTGAAGTTCGACACAAGGCTTTTTGGTTGTTAAGTTATAGCAGCACTCAAGATATTTTTTATGACTTCCATTCCACTTATCGATGCAGACCCAGAAAAGTGACCGACCAGGGCCCTATTGACGAATGAAGGAGATCCCTTAGGGAGAGGAATTGCGCGTGTGGACAACCTCTAGCCCAGATTCTGACTGAGAGGTGTGAGAGAAAGACAAGCAAGCCCCCAAAGGCATGTGTCGTTGGCTAAGCCCGCACTTAGGATGAGTCGTGCAGGCCGCCTTGAAGATATATCTGATGCACATAGATTGGCCAAAAATAAGGACTTCTCCAAACCATGACTCCAGAGTTAATTACGTATATCCAACACCTTCTGCCTAATTAGATAAGAATTAAATCTTTTAATCCTTGTATAAGATCACCTGTTACACTGACTGCGATGTGAAGGCAAATTTGGTGTTTATTAGGAAAAAAATATAATTATGACGTGACAGTGTCAAATTTTAAAGTTGTGTTATGATGAATGACATATTTGGGGGTCAATTTAGTAGGATTCACCTTTTCAATAATTGTTTTTTGTTATGATTATTAAAATAATAATTAACATTCATTAAATTAAAATACAAACCATTAATTAAATAAATTACATAAAATAAAAAATTACATAAAATAATATTCTACAAAATATATATTACATAACTTAAAATTCCATATATTATAAATTCTAAGATTATAAAAATTCTAAATCCATTCATGGTACGAAAATTTGGAGGAAGGTGTCTGATAGGTTCGACAAGATTGTCCCTTAGTTGATCGGGCAGCCATTTATCTCGTATTTCACTATTAATTATTTCCCGGTCGCTTCCTAACTCGTATTTCTCTCTTAAATAGCCGACGGTTTCATTTCTTCAAAATATTTAGAGTGCTTGGGTATTAATTTCCATTAGTACTGAGATATACCTTGTATCTTTCGAAGAAACAATTGACAGCGCATGCAAAAACGCCTTCAAAAAATTTGGCACATATTTAGGCATTCTCGAAAATTAATCTTCCCATAATTGATTAGTTGCAACTTTATTATCTCTTAGAATGTAGATTCCAGATCATGGTATTCGTGCTTGTGAAGATTGACCAAAGTATCACTCGAAATCCATTATAACTTTGTCAAGAGAATAGATAATTTATTATCTCGAAGGATTCCATTATATAATTTTTTTTGAATAATTTGTTGAGTGTAAAGAATAGTATAGAATTAGAGACTAGAAAGTGTGTATATACAATGTGAAAATAGTTATGATATTTATAGCTGAATAGTGTGTATACAATGTGAAAATAGTTATGGTATTTATAACCTAATAAAATACTTTAGAATTTAGAAATAAAAAAATAAAAGAAATTATTCATTATCTAACGGGAAAAATGCAACATCCAATCAAATGATGTCATGTTGCATCCAACGACTCATTTGTGCGCATTGAGGATGAAACTGACGCTTATCCAGCGTCAATTTGACGCCCCGTAGCGGTTAGGGGTGTCAAAAATTTTCAATTTAGGTTCCACACCCATATGAAGCCCCTAAACATGTGAACTAAGAATCAGTTAATGGTAAACCAAGATTTTGAGGCTTACTAGTTATTTGTGAATTACTAGTAATTTCATTTATTACGTGATAGGGTGTCAGTCAGTTCTAATTGCAACGGTACGACTCTTGCTCAAAATATAATCATTGTTATGTTTGGTAGCCAAATTAGCCATCATATCATATGATCATATCCAACGATACATCCTTATGAATATGCAATTGATTGATGGCTTTTTTGTTTGGTCGTCGGACCCAGGTCCGACCCGCCTGCATCTCGGCATGATTTAAGGTTCGAATCCCTGTAATGCGGTACGACTTTCCGCCCGAAAGCGTGTGCGTGCGTGACAAATGAGAGTAGATCAATTCGATGCCAAGAACTTGTCTTAAAAAATACTTCCGATTTCACTTTGATCTTATATCAGTGTTTCTTCCTTGTCTCGGTGATCCTTTGTTATTTCGTCAAGTATCTCGATGTAGCGCCATGCTGGTTAATGTGCATCGTGGTCAATTTTTTTGTTTCTTCGGCACGCTGCAATGGTCTCCAGTAAAAATTTATCCGGTGGGTCTTTGTCCTTATTCGATTGATCCATCCATCCCATGATCTGATTTTGAGTCTTCATCCTCGTGGAGTTTCGGGTGGAGCTGGTTTCAATCTGTTTTATCCTCGTCGACTGTTTGCACTGGTGTATGTGAAGGCAGTTGCGGATTCAGAATTTTTTTATCGATAGGGTGAAACAAAATTCAAAATAAGGTGTCCTAAATGAAAAAAATTTGTGGTTAAAATAAAGACAAAAATATTAAAAAAATAAAAATCCTTCTAAATAAAAACCCAAAATCATAAAAGTGACTTTGAATGAACAACATGAAACAGCACACGTCAAAAAGTAATAATGACATTGATGTCTTTCCATAGCTATTAGTATTCGGAATGATTATACCTTTTTACATACAAGATAATATGCTATGTAATTTAAATATATCTGTAAATTTACAAGAGTCAAATAAACTAACCATCAGAATAATCAAACGCCAGCAAATACAAAATCCTTTCACCGATGAAAATAAAGCAGAACATACTCAAAGATCACAAAGGATTCGTGATCTAAATTACACACAATGTTACCACAAATATTGTGATTACAATTACACTCAAAGTATGAAATGAAGAAGATGATAGAATCAGAAATCAAAGCACACGCTCCTTAATTCAATAAACAGATCGGGTTAGAGTTTGTGCCCTAACTCTTCTCTTATATATGAATGAAAAATATTCCAAACTGGTCCTTGAGCTTCTACATATATGTAACCGACATCTAAACTCAGCCACCAAGTCATTTTTAGGCAAATAGCAACTTTAAAATATATTAACTAAGTTTGAATACATCAATAAATTTAACAATATCAAATTCAAATTAAATTTGACTAAATTCATTTAAAATTGACAAAAAGAGACGGGAAATTAAAAAAGCCTTAAATAGAGGGCACCTACCTCTGCATATAGCTAATCCTATATAGAGTCTGAATTGCCAACTTATGATTTAGCCATCGAGTACGTGTTGCATTCTATGCTCCAACCCTTTCTATTACTTTGGTTTTTCTTGTAATTGGTATCAAAAGTTAGGTCAAGCTTCCTAGTATTTCTAGATTCTATAACTTAAGACCAACAATTAATTACATCCTCTATTTATGGTATTGTTAGCTTCGATTTGGTCATTTACCTTCCTTTCTAACTACGTAGTATATAACAACCCTCAATTTTTTCATTCTATATTTTTCATATTAAATGCCCAACAATATAATATAATTAAACTTAATAATTAAAATCGATAATGGTTAAGCGTTAAGAATTATAAAATATAATAATTAACTTTGTACATTAATTGACAAGTTAATAAAAATAATAGGCTAATAAACTTTTGTGAACAAGATGTAATAAACTAAAACTTAATGTAATTAACTAATTAATCTTAAATAAGTTTAGGGATTATTTAAGCTAAATTAAAGTCTAAGGTTTAAGGTGAAAAATCCCAAAACCCTTCCATGCATGCATGGGCCGAAATTTTTTTTAAAAAAAATAAAGGAAATGACCAAATTGCCCTCCCAATTTTCGGCATTCAAGAAGCTTCCATCACCTCCTCATTTGCTTGCCTTGTTCCCTAAGTTTAACTTGTTTTCCAAGTCTAACTTGTTCCCTAAGTAAATCTAACCCTAACCCTAATTCTAGAATTTTTCTATCCTCCCTATAAATAGAGACCTAGGCTAACCCATTCTATGTACCAAATCACAACAACAATTCTCTCCTAAATCTCTCTCCCTCTCTCTCTCTAATTTTCGGCCAAAACCGAAAATTATCACCACCACCCCATCGAAAATCATCATCAATCTTCAAGGGTTTTCCAAGTGATCTTCAAGCGTTCTTCGTGTTCTTCAAGAATCCTCAAGGTGTTCTTCAAGTTTTTCAAGGCTTTGATCTTCAATCTTCATCGTGTTCATCTTTTCTTTGTTAGTCATCTTCGAATCTCCAAAGGTATAACATAAACCCTGATCTATTTACATAAACTTTGATCTTTAATTCATGTTATAAACTTGTTTAATCATAAACACATACATAAACACATCTAGATATAAATATACATGAAAAAAAAAAACGAATGTAATATATATGTATATTTATGTCGACCAAAAGAAAGAAAAAGGGAAAAGGAAAGTTTGATCTTTAGAACCTAGAAGATTAGATAAAGATTTGTTTGTGTTTAATTAAGGAAACAAAATAACTACATAAATATACATATATATATATATATATATATATATATATATATATATATATATATATATATATATATATATATATATATATATATATATGCATGTAAAAAATATATTTATATATATATATACATATATATACGAGTTATATATACATATACATATTAAAATCCTAAACCCTAATTACACCTAAACTATACTACATTAGTTAAAACCCTAAACCTAACCCTAATTACCTAAACTCTAATTTACTAAACCCTAGTTTATTAAAACCCTAATTTATTAAACCCTATGACATTAATTAAACCCTAGTCATTTATTACAAACACTAATCATTAAAATACCACTTTAATTAACTAACCCTAATTAATGAAACCCTAATACTACTTATATTATTAATTAACATGTATACACTGTTACTATTACTAACACCTACAACCAACTACTTATATTATAAAAATATTTTGGGATATGTATTAGAGATGTATAGATCTTCGAACTTTCTTGATGAATGGTTTCTACGAAACTCTTGGCGGAAGGGTTTGGATTTTCCGATTTAAAGGATCCTATAGCTCAAGCCCCTAGACCTGAAATGGCCATTCGAAGGGAAAGAGGTGATTGGAAGCTTATCTAATACGGCAAGTATCCTAAAATGGAAACACTCTTAAAGTAGAAACTTTCTAGTTATAGAAACTTACTAAAATAAGAAACCTACTAAAAGTGGAAGCTTTCTAAAAATAGAAACTTACTAGGAAAGGAAACTTAGTAAAAACGAACTATACTTAAAACACTATCATACCTAAACACTTAAGTAAACATGGGCAAAAACACTTACTACTCTTAAATGTCAATAGGTTGACTTTCTGTTCGTTCATCCAACTTTCTATTCCGAGGAATAACTAGCTTATCTCTCTACTTACTAAGGTGAATTCATAGCCCCACTCTTTATTGCTAGCAAACTTACTTACTTTTATTGGGGTGAGACACATGCTGTTATTTTACATTTTACAATTTAGACACAAGTACCAACAGTTAAAACTATGCTATACCCAGCTATGTCCGACCAAGTCCCTACAGTGATATTTTTAATTGCTTGTTGAATGCATGCTTAATTATTGGGGGTAGGCCTATCGAGAGTAACGTCCCCGATATATTTGACTAAGTCATTGTATTACTTAATAATGAAATTAAACCGATAAGTATAAACTACAACTTGTCTTTAGGGCAAACTTGAACGTTTAGTCTAAATATCACGCACTGGCATAACTTTTTGATCTGCGAGATCAACTTTACAAACTAAATCTTGTGGTCTAAAACAACGGTCAAACTTATTTGTTAAACCTATGAACTTCACTCAACCTTTTTAGTTGACACTTTAGCATGTTTTGTCTTAGGTGCTGTTTGATCAAGTTACTTATCTACTGCTTATGTGATGCTACTTGGACATAGGATCAAGAGATATCGCATTTATTACTATTGCATTTGGACATTTATTTCCGTCATTGTAACGCCATTTCATTTTCCGTTGCGTACTCTCAATAAAGATAATTTTATCATTTAGTATTGTTCTCGTTTATTATAATATGTTGGTTTGTTTGGTATTAAGTCACATTTCGCCCAGGCCCTAACTGGGGGTGTGATAGATTGGTATCAGAGCAAACCAGGCTGTTATAGAGAACCAGGATTGTATCTTTATGTGTGCCTTACTTGTTAGCTAGGGTGCCTTAGCAATCTAGGAAACTATAACATTTCTTGCCTTAGACTTTAAAACACTTAGGATTGCCCTATAATCTTAACCCTTATGCTTTACTAAACTTGACTTAAAGATTCTAATCAAAAGTCTCATTCCTAATGTTAGGATGTCAAGCTCAAGCATTAATAAACCAACTCGCTCCAAGCCAATCGAAGAAGATACTAAAGGGTCTTCCACTGAAAGACCAGTCCAAAGTCCACCTTATGGCTTTGGTGGTCCTCATTCACCAAACTATAGCCCGGATACTCTACCTGCTTTTCCTGATTTTCAGCCGACTCAAGGATCTGAAAGCGAAGGAGAAAGCTCTGCTAATTCTGCTGACTCTGGCTCTTTTCAGTCATTGGTACATAAACTGATGAGTACTCCCGAATGGGATGCGCTTCAAAATCTCCCTAACTACGACAGTGACTTCTCAAATTATGAGCCCGAAGAAGAGCCAATTGAAGAATTGTCTGAAAATTCAACTCTAAAGAGAAAGCAACCCGAACCCGCTACCGGTCGATTATTTTGTAATAACATAGAGCACGTAAGGGTGAAGTGTGATATCATCAACCTTTAAAGTAGTTGTGAGAAGAATAGGGAGTTTAGCAGACGCCACGTTGCTCGGATAGAAGTGCGTCTAAACAACAACCTAGAAAAAGAAAACAAAATCTTGAAGGAAATCATCAAACAACCAAGCTAATAATGTTAATCCTCAACCGAAACCTTGTTCATACAAGGATTTCACAAACTGTAATCCTCCTGCATTTAAGGGAAATGAAGAAGCAGTTGAACTAGTTCGCTGGTTCGAGAAGATGGAGTCCATCTTCCGCATTTGCAACTGTGCTGATAACGATCGAGTAAAGTATGCCACTAGCTCATTAGGTGGTAATGCTTTAACTTGGTGGTCTACTCATGCCAAGTCCGTAGGAATTGATAATGCTAATGCAATTCCATGGGACGAACTCAAAAGCATGATGATTAATAAATTCTGCCCAAGGAGTCAAGTTCAGAAACTTGAAGCTGAGTTCTGGGAACTCAAGGTGAAGGGTACTGATATTAAGAACTACACCAACCGATTTCTTGAACTCTCTACTCCGTGTCCCAAGATGTTTCCTACTGAAGCTAGAAGGATTGAACGATATATTGAAGGTCACCCCGAGGATGTTCAGGGGAATGTTATTGCTGCCGAGAAGGTTACTCTAGATGCTGTGATTCTCATGGCACAAAATCTAATGTTGGCCAAGAGAAGAAGAGCGTCGGCCATTAAGCCTGTTGACACTAAGGGTAATGAAGGAAAAAGAAAGTTTGAGCCGTCTCAAGGTTCAACTCAGAATGATAGTAAGAAGCTTATGGATAGTACGGGGATAAATTATAAGGGTACATATCCTTTTTGTATTCGTTGTGAGAGACATCACCCGGGTCGGTGCACTGCTACATGTGCGTTGTGTAAGAAAGTGGGACACGTAGCTAAGACGTGTAAGACTCCTCCAAAGGATAAGGCTATTATTCCAGCCAAAGCTCCTCCTACATGTTATACTTGTGGAGAAAAAGGACACATTAGTCCAAATTGTCTTAAGAAGAAGGATAATCCTGCTACTGGAGCTAATGCTACTGCTGCGAAGGGTCGTGCGTTTGTTATTACTGCTGCTGAAGGCCGAGATGAGGATGAGGTCATCACGGGTACGTATCTTATCAATAATTGTTATGCAACTATTTTATTCAATACTGGTGCCGACCGAAGTTATGTGTCTAGTGATTTTTGTACCCTATTTACTGAAAAGCCTCAACCCTTAGAAACCAAAAGATTAGTAGAATTAGCTAATGGAAAGATCATGCAAGTCGATAAAATCTATAAAAATTGCAACCTAATCTTAGCCAATAAAGAATTTAAGATAGACCTTTGACCAGTCGAGCTCGAAAGTTTTGACGTCGTAGTTGGAATGGATTGGTTACATCCATTACATGCTGCCATCCCGTGTTACGATAAAACTGTTCATGTTCCATTGGGAAATGGAGAGACTGTCATCATCCAAGATGAAAAGAGTGGTTCCAATCTCAATATCATCTCCTGTATTAAAACCCGCAAATACCTTTTGAAAGGTTATCCAGCTATTCTAGCCCACGTTAAGATGATTGAATCGAAAGAGAAGCGTATTGAAGATGTACCAGTGGTTAAAGATTTTCCCGATATGTTTCCCGAAGATCTTTCTGGTCTTCCACCTCCTCGACAAGTTGAATTCCAAATTGACTTAACTCCCAGTGCTGCACCTATTGCTAAATCTCCATACCGTTTCGCACCTTCCGAGATGAAGGAATTATCCAACCAACTCCAAGAACTATTGGATAAAGGTTTCATTCGTCCAAGCTCGTCCCCATGGGGAGCTCCTATTCTGTTTGTTAAGAAGAAAGATGGTACGTTAAGGATGTGCATTGATTACCGCGAACTTAACAAGCTTACTATCAAGAACCGTTATCCGTTGCCGCGAATTGTTGATCTATTCAACCAACTCCAAGGGTCAAGCATTTATTCAAAGATTGATTTGAGGTCCGGTTATCACCAACTCCAAGTCAAGGAATCCGATATTCCTAAGACTGCTTTTCGCACTCGCTATGGACACTATGAGTTTTGTGTCATGCCTTTTGGTTTGACCAACGGTCCTGCTATGTTCATGGATCTTATGAATCGTGTCTGCCAGCCGTATCTTGACAAGTTTGTCATTGTTTTCATTGACGACATCTTGATCTATTCAAAGAGTGAGGAAGAACATAAGCAACATTTGCGCATGATTATTGAACTCTTACGAAAGGAACAACTTTATGCTAAATTTTCTAAGTGCGAGTTTTGGCTCAAAACCGTACAATTCCTCGGACATGTTGTTGATAGTGACGGCATACATGTCGATCCAGCTAAGATTACCACTATTCAGAACTGGGAGATACCAAAGACTACGAAGCATATTCGTCAATTTATGGGACTTGTCGGTTACTATAGAAGGTTTATAAAAGATTTTTCCCTCCTTGCTAAACCTCTTACGAAGCTAACTCAAAAAGGAAAGAAGTTTGAGTGGTCCGAAGAACAGGAATCTGCTTTCAAGATTCTTAAGGAGAAATTGACCACAGCATCGATTCTATCTTTACCCGAAGGTACTGACTGAAATATCCCGTTCATATTGATTATAAATGTTCCATATTAATTGATTTCGTCGCGAGGTTTTGACCTCTATATGAGACGTTTTTCAAAGACTGCATTCATTTTTAAAACAACCATAACCTTTATTTTATCGATAAAGGTTTAAAAAACATTACGTAGATTATCAAATAATGATAATCTGAAATATACCGTTTACACATGACCATTACATAATGGTTTACAATAAGAATATATTACATCAAAAATAAGTTTCTTGAATGCAGTTTTTACATAATATCATACAAGCATGGACTCCAAATCTTGTCCTTATTTTAGTATGCAACAGCGAAAGCTCTTAATAATCACCTGAGAATAAACATGCTTAAAACGTCAACAAAAATGTTGGTGAGTTATAGGTTTAACCTATATATTATCAAATCATAATAATAGACCACAAGATTTCATATTTCAATATACATTCCATACATAGAGATAAAATTCATTCATATGGTGAACACCTGGTAACCGACATTAACAAAATGCATATAAGAATATCCCCTATCATTCCGGGAAATCCTTCGGACATGATATAAACAAATTCGAAGTACTAAAGCATCCGGTACTTTGGATGGGGTTCGTTAGGCCCAATAGATCTATCTTTAGGATTCGCGTCAATTAGTAGATCGGTTTACTAATTCTTAGGCTACCAAGCAAAAGGGGCATATTCGGCTTCGATCATTCACCCATATAATTTAGTTTCATTTACTTGTGTCAATTTCGTAAAACATTTATAAAGCTGCATGTATTCTCATCCCAAAATATTAGATTTTAAAAGTGGGACTATAACTCACTTTCACAGATTTTTACTTCGTCGGGAAGTAAGACTTGGCCACTGGTCGATTCACGAACCTATAACAAATATGTACATATATATCAAAGTATGTTCAAAATATATTTACAACATTTTTAATACGTTTTACTGTTTTAAATTTATTAAGTCAGCTATCCTCGTTAGTAACCTACAACTAGTTGTCCAAAGTTAGATGTACAGGAAAAAAATGATATATATTATCTTGAATCAATCCACGACCCAGTGTATACACGTCTCAGGCTAGATCACAACTCAAAGTATATATATTTTTGGAATCAACCTCGGCCCTGTATAGCTAACTCCCACATTACTGCATATAGAGTGTCTATGGTTGTTTCAAATAATATATATACATGGGTCGATATGATATGTCAAAACATTTGCATACGTGTCTATGGTATCCCAAGATTATATAATATATTAGAATACATGTATAATACAATATATGTTAGCTAGGATATGATTTTTATAGATTTGTTAAACATTTCACGTAGCTAAAATAATCAAAAAATATCCAATCTTGTTTTACCAATAACTTCTTCATTTTACATCCGTTTTGAGTGAATCAAATTGCTATGGTTTCATATTGAACTCTAATTTAAGAATCTAAACAGAAAAAGTATAGGTTTATAGTCAGAAATTTAAGTTACATGTCAATTACTAAAGAGGTAGTAATTTTCGTCGAAAAAACGACATCTTGATGACCATTTTCGAAAACATACTTTCACTTTGAGTTTAACCATAATTTTTGGATATAGTTTCATGTTCATAAGAAAAATCATTTTCCCATAAGAACAACTTTTAAATCAAAGTTTATCATAGTTTTTAATTAACTAACCCAAAACAGCCCGCGGTGTTACTACGACGGCGTATGTCCGGTTTTACGGTGTTCTTCGTATTTCCAGGTTTTAAATCATTAAGTTAGCATATCATATAGATATAGAACATGAATTTAGTTGATTTTAAAAGTCAAGTTAGAAGGATTAACTTTTGTTTGCGAACAAGTTTAGAATTAACTAAACTATGTTCTAGTGATTACAAGTTTAAACCTTCGAATAAGATAGCTTTATATGTATGAATCGAATGATGTTATGAACATCATTACTATCTCAATTTTTCTGGATAAAGCTACTAGAAATGAGAAAAATGGATCTAGCTTCAAAGGATCCTTGGATGGCTTGAAAGTTCTTGAAGCAGAATCATGACACGAAAACAGTTCAAGTAAGATTTTTCACTCGAAATAAGATTGTTATAGTTGTAGAAATTGAATCAAAGTTTGAATATGAATATTACCTTGAATTAGAAATATAACCTACTGTAAATAACAAAGGTTCCTTGATCTTAGATGATTACTTGGAATGGATTAGAAAGCTTGGAAGTAGACTTGAAAACTTGGAAGTATTCTTGATTTTCATGAAACTATACTTATGGAATTTATGAAGAACACTTAGAACTTGAAGATGAAACTTGAGAGAGATCAATTAGATGAAGAAAATTGAAGAATTAAAGTGTTTGTAGGTGTTTTTGGTCGTTGGTATATGGATTAGATATAAAGGATATGTAATTTTGTTTTCATGTAAATAAGTCATGAATGATTACTCATATTTTTGTAATTTTATGAGATATTTCTTGCTAGTTGCCAAATGATGGTTCCCACATGTATTAGGTGACTCACATGGGCTGCTAAAAGCTGATCATTGGAGTGTATATACCAATAGTACATACATCTAAAAGCTATGTATTGTACGAGTACAAATACGGGTGCATACGAGTAGAATTGTTGATGAAACTGAACGAGGATGTAATTGTAAGCATTTTTGTTAAGTAGAAGTATTTTGATAAGTGTCTTGAATATTTTCAAAAGTGTATGAATACATATTAAAACACTACATGTATATACATTTTAACTGAGTCGTTAAGTCATTGTTAGTCGTTACATGTAAGTGTTGTTTTGAAACCTTTAGGTTAACGATCTTGTTAAATGTTGTTAACCCATTGTTTATTAAATCAAATAAGATGTTAAATTATTACATTATCATGATATCATGATGTATTAATATATCTTAATATGATATATATATATACATTAAATGTTGTTACAACGATAATCGTTACATATATGTCTCGTTTCAAAATCATTAAGTTAGTAGTCTTGTTTTTACATATGTAGTTCAATGTTAATATACTTAATGATATGTTTACTTATCATAATATCATGTTAACTATATATATATATATATATATATATATATATATATATATATATATATATATATATATATATATATATATATATATATATATATATATATATATATATATATATATATATATATGTCATCATATAGTTTTTACAAGTTTTAACGTTCGTGAATCACCGGTCAACTTGGGTGGTCAATTGTCTATATGAAACCTATTTCAATTAATCAAGTCTTAACAAGTTTGATTGCTTAACATGTTGGAAACACTTAATCATGTAAATATCAATTTCATTTAATATATATAAACATGAAAAAGTTCGGGTCACTACAGAACCTACCCGTTAAATAAATTTAGTCCCGAAATTTTAAGAAGTTGGAGGAGTTGACGTATCTTCCGGAAATAAGTGCGGGTATTTCTTCTTCATCTAATCTTCTCGTTCCTAGGTGAACTCGGGTCCTCTACGAGCATTCCACCGAACCTTAACAATGGGTATCTTGTTTTGTTTAAGTCTTTTAACCTCACGATCCATTATTTCGACGGGTTCTTCGATGAATTGAAGTTTTTCGTTGATTTAGATTTCGTCTAACGGAATAGTGAGATCTTCTTTAGCAAAACATTTCTTCAAATTTGAGACGTGAAAAGTGTTATGTACAGCCGCGAGTTGTTGAGGTAATTCAAGTCGGTAAGCTATTGGTCCGACACGATCAATAATCTTGAATGGTCCAATATACCTTGGATTTAATTTACCTCGTTTACCAAATCGAACAACACCTTTCCAAGGTGTAACCTTAAGCATGACCATCTCTCTAATTTCAAATTCTATATCTTCTCTTTTAATGTCGGCGTAGCTCTTTTGTCGACTTTGGGCGGTTTTCAACCGTTGTTGAATTTGGATGATCTTCTCGGTAGTTTCTTCTATTATCTCCGGACCCGTAATCTGTCTATCCCCCACTTCACTCCAACAAATCGGAGACCTGCACTTTCTACCATAAAGTGCTTCAAACGGCGCCATCTCAATGCTTGAATGGTAGCTATTGTTGTAGGAAAATTATGCTAACGGTAGATGTCGATCCCAGCTGTTTTCGAAATCAATAACACATGCTCGTAGCATGTCTTCAAGCGTTTGTATCGTCCTTTCACTCTGCCCATCAGTTTGTGGATGATAGGCAGTACTCATGTCTAGACGAGTTCCTAATGCTTGCTGTAATGTCTGCCAGAATCTTGAAATAAATCTGCCATCCCTATCAGAGATAATAGAGATTGGTATTCCATGTCTGGAGACGACTTCTTTCAAATACAGTCGTGCTAACTTCTCCATCTTTTCATCTTCCCTTATTGGCAGGAAGTGTGCTGATTTGGTGAGACGATCAACTATTACCCAAATAGTATCAAAACCACTTGCAGTCCTTGGCAATTTAGTGATGAAATCCATGGTAATGTTTTCCCATTTCCATTCCGAGATTTCGGGTTGTTGAAGTAGACCTGATGGTTTCTGATGCTCAGCTTTGACCTTATAACACGTCAAACATTCCCCTACGTATTTAGCAACATCGGCTTTCATACCTGGTCACCAAAAATGTTTTTGAGATCCTTGTATATCTTCCCCGTTCCAGGATGTATTGAGTATCTGGTTTTATGAGCTTCTTTAAGTACCATTTCTCTCATATCTCCAAATTTTGGTACCCAAATCCTTTCAGCCCTATACCGGGTTCCGTCTCAATGAATATTAAGATGCTTCTATGATCCTTTGGGTATTTCATCCTTTAAATTTCCCTCTTTTAAAACTCCTTGTTGCTCCTCCTTTATTTGAGTAATAAGGTTAGTGTGAATCATTATATTCATAGATTTTACACGAATGGGTTCTCTGTCCTTTCTGCTCAAGGCGTCGGCTACCACATTTGCCTTCCCTGGGTGGTAACGAATCTTAAAGTCGTAATCATTCAACAATTCAATCCACCTGCGCTGCCACATGTTCAGTTGTTTCTGATTAAATATGTGTTGAAGACTTTTGTGGTCGGTATATATAATACTTTTGACCCCATATAAGTAGTGCCTCCAAGTCTTTAATGCAAAAACAACTGCGCCTAATTCCAAATCATGCGTCGTATAATTCTGCTCGTGAATCTTCAATTGTCTAGACGCATAAGCAATTACCTTCATTCGTTGCATTAATACACAACCGAGACCTTGCTTTGAGGCGTCACAATATATCACAAAATCATCATTCCCTTCAGGTAATGACAATATAGGTGCCGTAGTTAACTTTTTCTTTAACTTTTTCTTTAACAATTGAAACGCTTTCTCTTGTTCATCTTTCCATTCAAATTTCTTCCCTTTATGCGTTAATGCAGTCAAGGGTTTTGCTATTCTGGAAAAGTCTTGGATGAACCTTCTGTAGTAACCAGCTAGTCCTAAAAACTGGCATATGTGTTTCGGAGTTTTCGGAGTTTCCCACTTTTCAACGGTTTCAATCTTTGCTGGATCCACCTGAATACCTTCTTTGTTCACTATGTGACCGAGGAATTGAACTTCTTCCAACCAAAATGCACACTTTGAAAACTTAGCGTACAGTTTTTCTTTTCTCAGCAACTCTAGCACTTTTCTCAAATGTTCTTCGTGCTCTTGATCATTCTTCGAGTAAATAAGTATGTCATCGATGAAAACAATGACAAACTTGTCAAGATATGGCCAACACAGTCGGTTCATGAGGTCCATGAACACAGCCGGTGTAGTGACCCGAACTTTTCCATGTTTATATATATTAATTGAGATTGATATTTACATGATTAAATGTTTCCAACATGTTAAGCAATCAAACTTGTTAAGACTTTATTAATTGAAATAGGTTTCATATAGACAATTGACCACCCAAGTTGACCGGTGATTCAAGAATGTTAAAACTTGTAAAAACTATACGATGACATATATATGGTTATATATATAGTTAACATGATTTTATTATAAGTATGTATCTCATTAGGTATTTTAACAATGAGTTATATACATAAAAATGAGACTATTAATTTAAGAAACTCGAAAACGATATATATAACGATTATCGTTATAACAACGTCTTACTAGGTACATATGAATCATATTAAGATATTGATACACTTGGTTAATTATGTTAAATGATAAGTAAATATATTATTAAGTGTATTAACAATGAAATACATATGTAAAAATAAGACTACTAACTTAATGATTTCGAAACGAGACATATATGTAACGATTATCGTTGTAACGACATTTAACTGTATATATATCATACTAAGATATATTATATATCATAATATCATGATAATATAACAATTTAACATCTCATTTGTTATAATAAACAATGGGTTAACAACATTCAACAAGATCGTTAACCTAAAGGTTTCAACATTTACATGTAACGACTAACGATGACTTAACGACTCAGTTAAAATGTATATACATGTAGTGTTTTAATATGTATTCATACAATTTTGAAAGACTTCAAGACACTTATCAAAATACTTCTACTTAACAAAAATGCTTACAATTACATCCACGTTCAGTTTCATCAACAATTCTACTCGTATGCACCCATATTCGTACTCGTACAATACACAGCTTTTAGATGTATGTACTATTGGTATATACACTCCAATGATTAGCTCTTAGCAGCCCATGTGAGTCACCTAACACATGTGAAAACCATCATTTGGCAACTACCATGAAATATCTCATAAAATTACAAAAATATGAGTAATCATTCATGACTTATTTACATGAAAACAAAATTACATATCCTTTATATCTAATCCATACACCAACGACCAAAAACACATACAAACACTTTCATTCTTCAATTTTCTTCATCTAATTGATCTCTCTCAAGTTCTATCTTCAAGTTCTAAGTGTTCTTCATAAATTCCAAAAGTTCTAGTTTCATAAAATCAAGAATACTTCCAAGATTGCAAGTTTACTTCCAAGTTTTCTAAATCCATTCCAAGTAATAATCCAAGATCAAGAAACCTTTGTTACTTATAGTAGGTTATCTTTCTAATACAAGGTAATAATCATATTCAAACTTTAATTCAATTTCTATAACTATAACAATCTTATTTCGAGTGGAAATCTTACTTGAAATTGTTTTCGTGTCATGATTCTGCTTCAAGAACTTTCAAGCCATCCAAGGATCCTTTGAAGCTAGATCTATTTTTCTAATTTCCAGTAGGTTTATCCAAGGAACTTGAGGTAGTAATGATGTTCATAACATCATTCGATTCATACATATAAAGCTATCTTATTCGAAGGTTTAAACTTGTAATCACTAGAACATAGTTTAGTTAATTCTAAATTTGTTCGCAAATAAAAGTTAATCCTTCTAACTTGACTTTTAAAATCAACTAAACACATGTTCTATATCTATATGATATGCTAACTTAATGATTTAAAACCTGGAAACACGAAAAACACCGTAAAACCGGATTTACGCCGTCGTAGTAACACCGCGGGCTGTTTTGGGTTAGTTAATTAAAAACTATGATAAACTTTGATTTAAAAGTTGTTATTCTGGGAAAACGATTTTTATTATGAACATGAAACTATATCCAAAAATTATGGTTAAACTCAAAGTGGAAGTAAGTTTTCTAAAATGGTCATCTAGACGTCGTTCTTTCGACTGAAATGACTACCTTTACAAAAATGACTTGTAACTTATTTTTCTGACAATAAACCTATACTGTTTCTGTTTAGATTCAGAAAATAGAGTTCAATATGAAACCATAGCAATTTGATTCACTCAAAACGGATTTAAAATGAAGAAGTTATGGGTAAAACAAGATTGGATAATTTTTCTCATTTTAGCTACGTGAAAATTGGTAACAAATCTATTCCAACCATAACTTAATCAACTTGTATTGTATATTATGTAATCTTGAGATACCATAGACATGTATACAATGTTTCGACCTATCATGTCGACACATCTATATATATTTCAGAACAACCATAGACACTCTATATGTGAATGTTGGAGTTAGCTATACAGGGTTGAGGTTGATTCCAAAATATATATAGTTTGAGTTGTGATCAATACTGAGATACGTATACACTAGGTCGTGGATTGATTCAAGATAATATTTATCGATTTATTTCTGTACATCTAACTGTGGACAACTAGTTGTAGGTTACTAACGAGGACATCTGACTTAATAAACTTAAAACATCAAAATATATTAAAAGTGTTGTAAATATATTTTGAACATACTTTGATATATATGTATATATTGTTATAGGTTCGTGAATCAACCAGTGGCCAAGTCTTACTTCCCGGCGAAGTAAAAATCTGTGAAAGTGAGTTATAGTCCCACTTTTAAAATCTAATATTTTTGGGATGAGAATACATGCAGGTTTTATAAATGATTTACAAAATAGACACAAGTACGTGAAACTACATTCTATGGTTGAATTATCGAAATCGAATATGCCCCTTTTTTATTAAGTCTGGTAATCTAAGAATTAGGGAACAGACACCCTAATTGACGCGAATCCGAAAGATAGATCTATTGGGCCTAACAAACCCCATCCAAAGTACCGGATGCTTTAGTACTTCGAAATTTATATCATATCCGAAGGGTGTCCCGGAATGATGGGGATATTCTTATATATGCATCTTGTTAATGTCGGTTACCAGGTGTTCACCATATGAATGATTTTTATCTCTATGTATGGGATGTGTATTGAAATATGAAATCGTGTGGTCTATTGTTACGATTTGATATATATAGGTTAAACCTATAACTCACCAACATTTTTGTTGACGTTTAAAGCATGTTTATTCTCAGGTGAATACTAAGAGCTTCCGCTGTTGCATACTAAAATAAGGACAAGATTTGGAGTCCATGTTTGTATGATATTGTGTAAAAACTGCATTCAAGAAACTGATTTCGATGTAACATATTTGTATTGTAAACCATTATGTAATGGTCGTGTGTAAACAGGATATTTTAGATTATCATTATTTGATAATCTACGTAAAGCTTTTTAAAACCTTTATCTATGAAATAAAGGTTATGGTTTGTTTTAAAAATGAATGCAGTCTTTGAAAAACGTCTCATATAGAGGTCAAAACCTCGCAACGAAATCAATTAATATGGAACGTTTTTAATCAATAAGAACGGGACATTTCAGCCGGTGCGTTAGTCAATCCAAACGGCATAACCATAAACTCGTAATGACCGTAACGCGTCCTAAAAGCAGTCTTTGGAATATCATCCTCCTTCACCCGCATTTGATGATATCCAGAACGTATATCGATCTTCGAATAAACAGACGAGCCTTATAGTTGATCAAATAAGTCGTCGATTCTCGGTAGTGGGTAGCGGTTCTTGATGGTAAGTTTGTTCAACTCTCGGTAGTCGATACACAACCTGAATGTACCATCTTTCTTCTTGACAAACAAAACAGGAGCTCCCCATGGTGATGTGCTTGGTCGAATGAAACCACGCTCTAAAAGTTCCTGTAACTGACTTTGTAATTCTTTCATTTCACTGGGTGCGAGTCTGTATGGAGCACGAGCTATTGGTGCAGCTCCTGGTACAAGGTCTATTTGAAATTCAACGAATCGATGTGGGGGTAATCCCGGTAATTCTTTCGGAAATACATCGGGAAATTCTTTTGCGACGGGAACATTACTGATGTTCTTTTCTTCAAATTTAACTTCCTCGATGTGTGCTAGAATGACGTAACAAGCTTTTATTATTAGTTTTTGCGCCTTCAAACTACTAATAAGATTTAACTTCGCGTTGTTCTTTTCTCCGTACACCATTAAAGGTTTTCCTTTTTCACGCATAATGCGAATTGCATTTTTGTAACAAAGGACCTCTGCTCTCACCTTTTTCAACCAGTCCATGCCAATTATTACATCAAAACTCCCTAACTCGACTGGTATTAAATCAATTTTAAACGTTTCATCCCCCAGTTTAATTTCTCTCTCCCGACATATATTATCTGCTGAAATTAATTTACCATTTGCTAATTCGAGTAAAAATTTATTATCCAAAGGCATCAATGGACAACTTAATTTAGCACAAAATTCTCTACTCATATAGCTTCTATCCGCACCCGAATCAAATAAAACATAAGAAGATTTATCGTCAATAAGAAACGTACCCGTAACAAGCTCCGGGTCTTCCTGTGCTTCTGCCGCATTAATATTGAAAACTCTTCCACAACCCTGCCCATTAGTATTCCCCTGATTCGGGCAATTTCTAATAATGTGGCTCGGTTTTCCACATTTATAACAAACAGTGTTGGTATTACTTGCTCCGACACTATTCGTTTCGGCATTACTTGTTCCGACATTATTTGATCCCTTAGTTCTGTTAAACTTTGGTCCATAGACCTCACACTTTGTCGCGCTATGACCATTTCTTTTTCACCTATTGGAAAATGTCGTGCAAAACCCCTGGTGATTTTCTTCACACCTATGACATGGATGTTTTTGGTTTTTGTTGCCGTTGTTGTTATTGAGGTTGTTGTTGGAATTGTTATTGTTGTTGAAACGGTTGTTGTAGTTGTTGTTGTTGTTGTTGGGATGTTTGTTGTAGTTATTGTTAGGATTGCGGTTATTGTTGCGATTATTGTTGCGGTTGTTGGGATAGTTGTTGTGATTGTGGTTGTAATTGTTGTTGTCGTTGTACTGGTGACTCTTGTCACCGTTTTCCTCCCACTTCCTCTTGAGTTGTTTCGTGTTGGCTTCTTCGGTCGCCTGCTCTTTAATTCTTCCCTCAATCTGATTTATGAGTTTATGAGCCATTCGACTTGCCTTCTGTATAGAATCGGGCTCGTGTGAACTCACATCTTCTTGAATCCTTACTGGTAACCCTTTTACAAATGCGTCAATCTTCTCTTCTTCATCTTCGAATGCTCCCGGACACAATAGGCACAACTCTGTGAATCGTCGTTCATATGTGGTAATGTCGAGCCCTTGTGTTCGTAACTCTCTAAGTTCTTCCTTGAGTTTATTGACTTCGTTTCTAGGACGGTACTGCTCGTTCATCAATTGCTTGAATGCCGACCACGGTAGTGCGTAAGCAGCATTTTGTCCTACCTGTTCAAGATAGGTGTTCCACCACGTTAACGCAGTACTTGTGAAGGTATGCATAGCGTACTTAACTTTGTCCTATTCAGTACACTTACTTATGGCAAACACCGATTCGACTTTCTCGGTCCACCGTTTCAATCCAATTGGTCCTTCGGTTCCATCAAATTCCAAAGGTTTGCAGGCAGTGAATTCTTTGTAGGTGCATCCTACACTATTTCTTGCGCCGTTAGCTGCATTGCTAGATTCAGAGTTATTGTTGGTATGTAGCGCAGCCTGTACTGCGACTATGTTTGCAGCAAGAAAGGTATGAAATTCCTCTTCGCTCATATTCATGGTTTGTCGAGTAGTCGGTGCCATTTCCTTCAAAATAGCCAACTGAATCGAGTTAATCATACAGAATATTAAGAGTAGTCAATAGTATTTCGTAGCATAATATGAACTCATTTATAAAAGCTTTTTCTTCATAATAGCGTTTTATAAGTTTAAATTCGGGTACTACCTATCCGTTAAGTTCTTACTTAGTAGCTAATATACAATTCAACTACTACAATTCCATATGAAAAACTGATTATAATAATATATCACATACAAATATTCTTCAAACTTACAACTTCGCTATATTACATATAACATGAAATATAGTACACTTTGATATAGGACAGTTTTGAAGATAAACCTAGTTAATACGCAAGTTGTTCAGCAAAAGAAATAAAGACACGCAATTTATAAGTCCTGTAACAGGTCATGCATTCTGGTTTTACTAAGACGACTTCCCATCCTTGGTCTTGTGAAAAATAACCGTTATGACCATTGGCTAGGCAGCATGTTGTAATGTTGTCAAAAGGACGAGGGTTTCGTAATGTCCAACAGCCCCGTAATAATCTAAAAACCTTGTTTCTCACCCCCAACTACTGAATCCGTCACTTGTGGGAAGGTTTTATTTAAAAGTTGCAATCCGATGTTCTTTTTCTCACTTTGGTAAGAAGCGAACATCACTAATCCGTAAGCATAATATGCTTCTTTATGTTACATGTTAGAAGCTCTTTCTAATTCACGAAATCCTATGTTGGGATATGTTGAGTCAAAATAAGTTCTTAACCCGTAGCGTAAAATTGCATTTGAGTTCCCCGCATTTAATGCTTTAAAAAAACACGGCGTAACTTACGGTCTCCCCAATGTGATATACCCCACCTATCAAAGGAAAGCCTTTTATAAACTAAGGCATTTCCGAAAAGTCTTTCAAATGTTTGACAAGTTAATTTCGCCATAACTAAATGTGCCGATGAATTCTGACCGACTCTAGAGAAGATTTCCTCAATCATATCCTCTGGTAGGTCTTCTAAAATATTCGGTTGTCTACCCTTAACATCCATTTTGTTTTTATACTGTAAAATAGACAAGGATTAGATTCGTAAAAGATAATTAACAAACAATACAAGCAATTTTTACATAGAACATAAAAGTACAAGCATACTACTATACATATAATACACAACATGATTACAACCCTCTAATCTGAATCACTGGTTTCTTCTTCTTCGGACTTGGTTCGTTTTCCTAATTTTCTAGGAATATATGGTGTTCCTCTAATACGAGCCGTCGTTTTCCATAATGGTTTAGAAAAACCTGGTGGTTTAGAGGTTCCCAGGTCATTGTTACATTTTAGGAAATACGGATGTTGTCGATACATATAAAGTTCATCGGGGTTGGAATCGGGTTTCTCTATTTTTATACCTTTTCCCTTATTTTTTTCTTACGCTTTATTAAATTGGGTCGAGGTAATTTCTATAACATCATCGGAATCCTCATCGGGATCCGATTCATCGGAAAATTGGTAATCTTCCCAATATTTTGCTTCCTCGGTGGAAACACCATTGACCATTATTAACTTTGTTCCGTTGGTTGAGGATTTTCTTTTATTTAATCGATTTACTATAGGTATCAATATTTCTTCCTCCGGAACCTCTTCTTCTTCTGGTTCCTCCTCTTCCGATTCCTCGTCTTCTGGTTCATCTTCTTCCGGTTCCTCCTCTTCCGGTTCCTCTTCGGGAATTTGTGAATCTTCCCAAAATATATTTGACTCTTCGTTATTATTAGGTGAATCAATGGGATTTGTACAAGATGTAGACATCTATCACACAATATAAAACACGTTAAGAGATTAATATATCATATAATATTTGCATGTTAATAATATATAGTTTCCAACAAAAAAAATATTAAGCAATCGTTTTTGAAGAAAAACACGGTCGAAGTCCAGACTCACTAATGCATCCTAACAAACACGGTAAGACATACTAATGTAATTTTCTGGTTCTCTAAGACCAACGCTCTGATACCAACTGAAATGTTCCGTTCATATTGATTATAAACGTTCCATATTAATTGATTTCGTCGCGAGGTTTTGACCTCTATATGAGACGTTTTTCAAAGACTGCATTCATTTTGAAAACAACCATAACCTTTATTTTATCGATAAAGGTTTAAAAAACATTACGTAGATTATCAAATAACGATAATCTAAAATATACCGTTTACACACGACCATTACATAATGGTTTACAATAAGAATATATTACATCAAAAATAAGTTTCTTGAATGCAGTTTTTACATAATATCATACAAGCATGGACTCCAAATCTTGTCCTTATTTTAGTATGCAACAGCGGAAGCTCTTAATAATCACCTGAGAATAAACATGCTTAAAACGTCAACAAAAATGTTGGTGAGTTATAGGTTTAACCTATATATTATCAAATCATAATAATAGACCACAAGATTTCATATTTCAATATACATCCCATACATAGAGATAAAATTCATTCATATGGTGAACACCTGGTAACCGACATTAAAAAAATGCATATAAGAATATCCCCTATCATTCCAGGAAATCCTTCGGACATGATATAAACGAATTCAAAGTACTAAAGCATCCGGTACTTTGGATGGGGTTCGTTAGGCTCAATAGATCTATCTTTAGGATTCGCGTCAATTAGTAGATCGGTTTACTAATTCTTAGGCTACCAAGCAAAATGGGCATATTCGGCTTCGATCATTCACCCATATAATGTAGTTTCATTTACTTGTGTCTATTTCGTAAAACATTTATAAAACTGCATGTATTCTCATCCCAAAATATTAGATTTTAAAAGTGGGACTATAACTCACTTTCACAGATTTTTACTTCGTCGAGAAGTAAGACTTGGTCACTGGTCGATTCACGAATCTATAAAAAATATGTACATATATATCAAAGTATGTTCAAAATATATTTACAACATTTTTAATACGTTTTACTGTTTTAAATTTATTAAGTCAGCTGTCATCGTTATTAACCTACAACTAGTTGTCCAAAGTTAGATGTACAGAAAAAATGATATATATTATCTTGAATCAATCCACGACCCAGTGTATACACGTCTCAGGCTAGATCACAACTCAAAGTATATATATTTTTGGAATCAACCTCAACCCTGTATAGCTAACTCCCACATTACTGCATATAAAGTGTCTATGGTTGTTCCAAATAATATATATACATGGGTCGATATGATATGTTAAAATATTTGCATACATTTCTATGGTATCCCAAGATTGTATAATATATTATAATACATGTATAATACAATATATGTTAGTTAGGATATGATTTGTATAGATTTGTTAAACATTTCCCGTAGCTAAAATAATCAAAAAATATTCAATCTTGTTTTACCCATAACTTCTTCATTTTACATCCGTTTTGAGTGAATAAAATTGCTATGGTTTTATATTGAACTCTAATTTAAGAATCTAAACAGAAAAAGTATAGGTTTATAGTCGGAAATTTAAGTTACATGTCAATTACTAAAGAGGTAGTCATTTCCGTCGAAAAAACGACATCTTGATGACCATTTTGGAAAACATACTTTCACTTTGAGTTTAACCATAATTTTTGGATATAGTTTCATGTTCATAAGAAAAATCATTTTCCCAGTAGAACAACTTTTAAATCAAAGTTTATCATAGTTTTTAATTAACTAACCCAAAACATCCCGCGGTGTTACTACGACGGCGTATGTCCGGTTTTACGGTGTTCTTCGTGTTTTCAGGTTTTAAATCATTAAGTTAGCATATCATATAGATATAGAACATGTGTTTTGTTAATTTTAAAAGTCAAGTTAGAAGGATTAACTTTTGTTTGCGAACAAGTTTAGAATTAACTAAACTATGTTCTAGTGATTACAAGTTTAAACCTTCGAATAAGATAGCTTTATATGTATGAATCGAATAATGTTATGAAGATCATTACTACCTCAAGTTTTCTGGATAAAGCTATTGGAAATGAGAAAAATGAATCTAGCTTCAAAGGATCCTTGGATGGCTTGAAAGTTCTTGAAGCAGAATCATGACACGAAAACAGTTCAAGTAAGATTTTTCACTCGAAATAAGATTGTTATAGTTGTAGAAATTGAATCAAAGTTTGAATATGAATATTACCTTGAATTAGAAAGATAACCTACTATAAATAACAAAGGTTCCTTGATCTTAGATGATTACTTGGAATGGATTAGAAAGCTTGGAAGTAGACTTGCAAACTTGGAAGTATTCTTGATTTTTATGAAACTATACTTATGGAATTTATGAAGAACACTTAGAACTTGAAGATGGAACTTGAGAGAGATCAATTAGATGAAGAAAATTGAAGAATGAAAGTGTTTGTAGGTGTTTTTGGTCGTTGGTATATGGATTAGATATAAAGGATATGTAATTTTGTTTTCATGTAAATAAGTCATAAATGATTACTCATATTTTTGTAATTTTATGAGATATTTCATGCTAGTTGCCAAATGATGGTTCCAACATGTGTTAGGTGACTCACATGGGCTGCTAAGATTTGATCATTGGAGTGTATATACCAATAGTACATACATCTAAAAGCTGTGTATTGTATGAGTACGAATACGGGTGCATACGAGTAGAATTGTTGATGAAACTGAACGAGGATGTAATTGTAAGCATTTTTGTTAAGTAGAAGTATTTTGATAAGTGTCTTGAAGTCTTTCAAAAGTGTATGAATACATATTAGAACACTACATGTATATACATTTTAACTGAGTCGTTAAGTCATCGTTAGTCGTTACATGTAAGTGTTGTTTTGAAACCTTTAGGTTAACGATCTTGTTAAATGTTGTTAACCCATTGTTTATTAAATCAAATGAGATGTTAAATTATTACATTATCATGATATCATGATGTATTAATATATCTTAATATGATATATATACATTAAATGTCGTTACAACGATAATCGTTACATATATGTCTCGTTTCAAAATCATTAAGTTAGTAGTCTTGTTTTTACATATGCAGTTCAATGTTAATATACTTAATGATATGTTTACTTATCATAATATCATGTTAACTATATATATATCCATATATATGTCATCATATAGTTTTTACAAGTTTTAACGTTCGTGAATCACCGGTCAACTTGGGTGGTCAATTGTCTATATGAAACCTATTTCAATTAATCAAGTCTTAACAAGTTTGATTGCTTAACATGTTGGAAACACTTAATCATGTAAATATCAATTTCATTTAATATATATAAACATGGAAAAGTTCGGGTCACTACACTGACGACTTTGTTGTTTACTGTGATGCCTCAAAGCAAGGCTTTGGTTGTGTTTTAATGCAACGTGAAAAGGTTGTAGCGACTCGACAAAATCGTCATTGATGGCGCCGTCTACTTAGGTCCCGTTACAAGGTCATAAGTCTTTAAAACAATGTTTGACCAAAATATGTCGCATTCATTTCAATTATAAAGATGTTTTAAGGTTAACAAAGTAGGTTCGACGACCAAACATGTTACAATGTTATAAGTACAATTGAAACCTATGCGACACAAATTAAGTTAAGTCAAAAGACGCTCCACGTATGCATGTATACTCAACATCCAAGCAAGTATCAAAAGTAATGAGCGGAAGCATGTATCACAAAACATTCAAGGACCTGAGAAAAACATAGAAATCTGTCAACGAAAACGTTGGTGAAATCATAGGTTTAAGTAAGTAAGTAGGTACAAATGAACCACAAGATTTATCACATTGAAATAATAGTAAACCATTCTAAAATTTGTTTGTCACGAGCACCCAATTATCAAGGCTTAACTTTCCTTCCATAGAACCCCATCACAATAGTGTTAGAACATACACTGTTTCTCGAAAATATATTTCATCCGAATAATGGTAGCGAACCGTCCGAATGAGGGTTTATCAAACCCATATGGCCATACAACATAAGTTCTCACTTACACCCGACAAGTGTAACTAATGATAATCGAATGGAGGATTTTTGTTCTAACTCGTATGTAGAATGTTTGTTTTCTTACTTGTGTTCACTTTGTAAATTGAATCGTTTATGTTTTCTCATCCCAAATGTAAGTTTAAAAGAGTAAAAGTGGGACTATGATCTCACCTTGGTTGCACGAATAGTAAAATGTACTTCACAAAGTAACGTGTGCAAGAACGAATACTAGTCTTGACCTAAACAAATAGGTTTCTATCAATAATGGTAAACACGGTTGGTCAAAGTGTGCAATTAGTCCTATGGCTCGTTACGACTCGATTATAATAGCATGTGAATCAAATTGCCATGTTTCATGCAAGATACAAGTATAAAAGCATGTTAGAATGATTGCATAAGTATTTGATTAAGTTTGGACAGAAGTCAACTTTGGTCAAGTCAAAGTCAACGAAAAAATCAACACGTTCGGGTCGGGTCCCGAACTATATTTCTGAGGTTTTTATTCATATATAAGCATGTTAGAACAAGTTACATGTGAATCGGAGGTGCGTAGCATAGCAAACATTTTTCGAAATTTGACAATGTAGGTCAGATGCCAAACATGGCAAATGCGGCGCCGAGACCAAAGAGGGCCGCGCCGCGACAGTTAACGTGGTCTGGTGCCTGATCAGTTTCAATTGTTCAAGTCTAAATTCAATCTTCAATTTAGCACAATTCACAAACCGTCAACACTTACGACACGTATCTTATATCGTTGGAAAGGTAATTTGACAAGGAATACAACTAAACACATTTCATCAATCAAAAACATCATTTGCAATAATCGAGTTTCTAAATTAAATGATCAATTAATGCTCATCATTAATGCTTAAATTTCATTAATGCACAATTATGATTCGGAAACTTCCTACCTACATACAATAGGCCGTTTCGTAGGTAATCAAGCATACAATTCAACTAAACACTTACAAACAACATTGCATAACGTTTGGTGCTTCAAAAATCCATTTTACTCCTATCAAACCCTAACGCAAAATCACAATTTTTGCAATTAAGTTTATGGAGTCTTTCCAAGTCAACCTACACATCAAATTGAAACTAGTGATACTAGTAACACAATTAAAACATGCACTTATAGGATTTAACAACATTCAAGCAACCAAATTACCAAATTAAACACATCAAAATTCAAGTTCATGCTAGTTACACTAAAATAATGAGATCGAGCATATAAATCACATAATCATGTTAGACTTGAGCCATGAACACTAATTAACACTTCTATAAGTTAAAAACATCAAGAACACAAAATCTAGTGTTTTTAAAAAGTTACCCAATGCAATAAAGTTGGTATGGATTCGAAGAGGAATATGCAAGGATTCCGAATATGTAATTTGTTTGGATTGGTGCTTGATCGATTTGATTTAGATGATGAATCTTTGGATTGGTGTTTGAGAGAATTTAGTGAAAGTATTTAGAAAATGGAAAAAGAAAAAGAATAATGAATGGAGAAGGAAGAGTGTTGACTCTTTGACCTTGTCACCTCTTTGCTCATTTGACAAACTTAGTCCCTCAACTTTGGAAACGGGTGCGTGAATTACCTAAACGAGATATTTTAAAATTCATTTTAACGGAAGATGTTATATATATATATATATATATATATATATATATATATATATATATATATATATATATATATATATACATATATATATATATATATACATATAACGGAATTTAAAATAGTTAAACGGAAAGTAAACGGAAAAAGGCGGGATGTTACATTACCTACTCCTTAAAAGAAATTTCGTCCCGAAATTTAAGTAGGCGTAGTAGTCGTTGTTTCTTCCTCGAGATCTTGCGTTTCCGCATCCGCAAATAGATGAGGGTACTTCTTTTGCATTTGATCTTGCCTTTCCCAAGTAAACTCGGGTCCCCTTTTGGCATTTCAACGGACTTTAACAATCGGGATTCGGCTTTGTTTTAACGTCTTGATGGATGTGTCCACAATTTCAACCGGTTCCTCCACAAAATGAAGTTTGTCATCAATAGTAAGCTCCCCGAGGGGGATGATGACATCGGGTTCAGAAATGCACTTCTTTAAGTTAGATACATGTAAAGTAGGATGAACGGAGCTCAATTGAGGCGGAAGATCTAAACGATAAGCGGACTACACCTTTCCAAGATTTCGAAATGACCAATATACCGCGGATTTAGCTTCCCGCATTTCCCAAAACGGACTACACCTTTCCAAGGCACGACTTTTAACGTTATGCGATCACCAACTTGAAATTCAAGGTCGTTGCCTCGTTTGTCGGTATAGCTCTTTTGACGACTCCGGGCCGTCCTAAGCCTATCTCGAATTTGAAAGATCTTCTCGGTTGTTTCATGAATGAGATCGGGTCTGGTGATTTGTGTGTCACCTACTTCGGCCCAACAAAGAGGTGAACGACACTTGCGACCATATAACGCTTTGAAAGGTGCGGCGTTGATACTCGCATGATAACTATTGTTGTATGAGAATTCGGCGAGAGGTAAGTGCTTGTCCCAAGCTTTTCCGAAATCGATAACACAAGCTCGTAGAATATCTTCCAAGGTTTGAATCGTGCGTTCACTTTATCCGTCGGTTTGCAGATGGTATGCGGTGCTCATGTCTAAACGCGTTCCCAACGCTTCTTGTAAAGTACGCCAAAATCTAGAAACAAAACGGCCATCTCGGTTGGAGATAATCGATAAGGGTACACCGTGTCGGGCTACGATTTCTTTAATGTAAAGTTGTGCAAGTTTCTCCATGTTATCGGTTTCCTTCATATCCAGGAAGTGCGCGGATTTGGTGAGACGGTCAACAATAACCTAAATAGTATCATAACCGCCAACCGTTTTTGGTAGTTTGGTGATAAAATCCATCGTTATCCTTTCCCACTTCCATTGCGGGATTTCGGGTTGTTGAAATATTCCGGACAGTCTTTGATGTTCGGCTTTAACTTTGGAGCAAGTTAGGCATTTTCCAACGTAAGTAGCGACATTCCTTTTAATGTTCGGCCACCAATATTGTTCCTTGAGGTCATGGTACATCTTATTGGCGCCAGAGTGAATTGAGTATCGTGACTTGTGGGCTTCATCTAGAATGAGGTTTCGTAAATTCCAATAACTAGGCACCCAAATCCTTCCGGCGAAATATCGGAGTCCGGTCTCCTTAACTTCGAATCGAGAGGTGAGGATGTTCAGGTGTTCGAGAGAGATGTTTCCATCCTTGAGAGCCTCGTCTTGGGCTACATGAATTTGACTATTGAGGTTGGTGTGAATGGTGATGTTTAAAGCTCGGACACGAAGAGGCACCGCCCTTTCTTTTTGACTTAAGGCATCGGCTACTACATTTGCCTTTCCCGGATGGTAACGAAGCTCACAATCGTAATCGTTCAAAGTTTCAATCCACCGTCGTTGTCTCATGTTTAGTTGCTTTTGATCAAAGATGTGTTGAAGGCTTTTGTGATCGGTGAAGATAGTACTCTTGGTTCCATAAAGATAGTGTCTCCACATTTTAAGTGCGAAGACAACGGCTCCGAGTTCGAGATCATGTGTCGTGTAGTTTCGTTCATGAATTTTGAGTTGTCGAGAGGCATAAGCAATGACTTTCTTTCGTTGCCTCAATACGCACCCAAAACCATGTTTCGAAGCATCCCAATAAACAACAAAATCATCATTTCCTTTGGGAAGTGACAAGATAGGAGCGGTGGTTAGCTTTTTCTTCAAGACTTGAAATGCGGATTCTTATTCGGTCGCCCAAATGAATTTCTTTCCCTTCTGAGTTAACGCGGTTAGAGGACGTGCAACCAAAGAGAAGTTTTCGATGAATCTACGATAGTACCCAGCGAGACCCAAGAATTAACGTATGTGAGTAGGAGTAGTAGGAGTCTCCCATTTGCTAATGGCTTCGATTTTTGAGGGATCGACCTTAATACCTTGATCACTTACAACATGACCAAGAAATTGAACTTCCTTTAACCAAAATTCGTACTTGAAGAATTTGGCATAGAGTCGTTCTTGTCTTAAAAGTTCAAGCACAAATCAGAGATGTTCCTCGTGTTCTTCTTCGCTCTTAGAATAGACTAAAATATCATCGATGAACACGATAACGAATTTGTCGAGGTATGGTTTGCACACGCGGTTCATAAGGTCCATGAACACCGCCGGTGCGTTAGTGAGACCAAATGACATTACAAGAAATTCATAACTACCATAACGAGTCCGGAAAGCGGTTTTGGAGACATCTTCCCCCTTAACCCTTAAATGATGATAACCCGAGAAAAGATTGATTTTTGAATATACACGAGATCCTTGTAATTGATCAAAGAGGTCATCAATGCGTGGAAGAGGATATCGGTTCTTAATCGTCAATTTGTTTAGTTCACGATAGTCGATACACATTCGTAGGGATCCATCTTTCTTCTTAACGAATAAAATCGGAGCGCCCCATGGTGAATGGCTAGGTTGGATAAAACCACGGTCACGTAGTTCTTGAATTTGACTTTGCAATTCTTGCATTTCAGATGAAGCAAGTCTATACGGTGCACGTGCTACGGGTGCGGCTCCCGGAATAAGATTGATTTGGAATTCTACCGGCCGATGAGGTGGAAGACCCGGCAATTCGTCGGGAAATACATCGGAAAAGTCACGAACAATTGGCACATCATCGATATGCTTCTCATTAGACTCGACTTTCATAACATGGGCAAGGATCACGAAACAACCTTTGCGAAGCAATTTTCTAACTTTAAGGCAAGAGACGAGGTTGAGTCCGGTGCAACTCTTATCGCCATAAACAATCAAAGGTTCACCATTCTCGATAGGAATTCGGATTGCGTTAAGATCACAAAGGATGTGAGATTTTGTTTTTGCTAAACAATTCATACCAATTATTACATCGAAGCTCCCTAGTTCCATAGGTATCAAGTCAATTTCAAATTCCTTACGCAATAAATTTAACGTACACCCCCGGTAATATGTGTCGGCACTCAATAGTTTCCCGTTGGCCACTTCAATGGTATAAGTGGTATCTAGTGGAAGTGGTGGAGTGCTAAAATAATGAGTCAAAGTCTTGGATACAAAACTCTTATCGGCACCAGAATCGAATAAACAAGAAACATAAGAATTGTTGAGAAGAAACGTACCCGTGACTAGTTCATTGTCATCTCGGGCTTCCTCGGTGTTAATGTTGAAAGCTCGGCCGCGCGTATTGGGGTTATCTTTCTTCTTTAGGCATGCATTTCTATAATGACCCGTTTGCCCACATTCGTAACAAGTGACCGTCTTTGGTGCATTGGGCCCTTTCGAGCGACGGGGGTGGTACTTTTACATTCGTTGGCCTTATGACCAATTCCTTGGCACCGATGGCAAATTAGCTTGCCACATTCACCAAAGTGATGCTTAGTGCATTTGTTGCAAAGAGGTAGGTTTCCGGCATAACCCTTCTTGTCGTCAGAGGTGAAAGGCTTCTTGGCAAAGTTGTTGTTGCTTGATTGGGGGGCTTCCCATTTTCTTTTGTTGTTACCCAACTTATCCTCGGCTTTAGGTGCCGGCACTACAATTTCGTCCACCGTTTCTATCAATTTGCGGGCCATGTTCAAAGCTTCTTGATGATTAGTGGGTTTAATGACATTACTCCGTATTTGATGCTCTTTGGAAGACCATCCATGTAAAGTTCAACCCTTAAGGATTCGGGGTTCACAAGGTTTGGGCACATCAAGGCTAGTTCAGAAAATCGTTGATTATAGGCCTTGAGATCGTAAAAACAACCGCTTTTAAAGTTCTTAGCTCTTGTTCGAGCCTTCGGGTTTCTTCACGAGGGAAATATTTGACGATAATCTTTTCCCTTAAGTCGGCCCAAGAGAGGGCGTGAACTTCATCGGTACCCACCGATTGTACATAGGTGTTCCACCATGTGAGGGCGACACCGGCGCAAGTGTGAGTGGAGTATTTGACCTTGTCTTGGTCTCGACAACCGCTTATACTAAATACGGCTTCCTTTTGCTCAAACCATCGGGTGAGCACAACCGGTCCTCCGGTTCCATCGAAAGTGTGAGGTTTGCACCCCATGAAAGCTTTATAGGAGCATCCCTCGTTTGAATTACCAGCTCCATTATTGTTGTTGTTGTTGTTGTGGTTGTTGTTATTGTTGTTGTTGTCATTGGATGAGTGATCGGCCATGGCCGCATCCACGGTGGTGGCTATCATTCGTTGTAGAGCTTGTTCGGGTGTTTCGTGGTGTGGTACACGGTGAGGAGGCATTGTTACTTCAAAACACAAGAATACCGTTGATTAGTATTTTCGATAATACTAATCATGATATGGAATAAGGATAGAGAGAAAATTTTCCTTGACTCACCTTAAATTCTTTTTGTCATAATGTCGGAACGTTCATATGAGTCACCGTAACATAATCCCGGAAATTATATTACCCTGATTCATATGTGCATTCGACATTAATTCATATAGTCAAGGTAACATGTCAATCAAATTAAACAACGTGAGATTAAGATGAAATAAGAGTAGATATGAGTAGAAACCTTCGAGTATAAATGCACAAGTAGTCAAGTAATTCCTACTTCAAGTCTATATACTGGTTGTAGTCTAGACTCACTAATGTACCCTATGACTCGGGGTTGACACCAATGAACTCTAAATCTCTACAACCCACGCTCTGATACCATCTGTAGCGACCCGACAAAATCTTCATTAACGGCGCCGTCTACTTAGGTCCCGTTTCGTGGTCATAAGTCTTTAAAACATCGTTTGACCAAAATATGTCTCATTCATTTCAATTATAAAGATGTTTTAAGGTTTACAAAGTAGGTTCGATGACCAAACATGTTACAATGTTATAAGTACAATTAAAACCTATGCGACACAAATTAAGTTAAGTCAAAAGACGCTCCACGTATGCATGTATACTCAACATCCATGCAAGTATCAAAAGTAATGAGCAGAAGCATGTATCACAAAACGTTCAAGGACCTGAGAAAAACATAGAAATCTGTCAACGAAAATGTTGGTGAAATCATAGGTTTAAGTAAGTAAGTAAGTACAAATGAACCACAAGATTTATCACATTGAAATAATAGTAAACCATTCTAAAATTTGTTTGTCACGAGCACCCAATTATCAAGGCTTAACTTTCCTTCCATAGAACCCCATCACAATAGTGTTAGAACATACACTGTTTCTCGAAAATATATTTCATCCGAATAACGGTAGCGAACTGTCCGAATGAGGGTTTGTCAAACCCATATGGCCATACAACATAAGTTCTCGCTTACACCCGGCAAGTGTAACTAATGATAATCGAATTGAGAATTTTTGTTCTAACTCGTATGTAGAATGTTGGTTTTCGTACTTGTGTTCATTTTGTAAATTGAATCGTTTATGTTTTCTCATCCCAAATGTAAGTTTAAAAGAGTAAAAGTGGGACTACGATCTCACCTTGGTTGCATGAATAGTAAAATGTACTTCACAAAGTAACGTGTGCAAGAATGAATGCTAGTCTTGACCTAAACAAATAGGTTTGCATCAATAATGGTAAACACGGTTGGTCAAAGTGTGCAATTAGTCCTATGGCTCGTTACGACTCGATTATAATAGCATGTGAATCAAATTGCCATGTTTCATGCAAGGTACAAGTATAAAAGCATGTTAGAATGATTGCATAAGTATTTGATTAAGTTTGGACAAAAGTCAACTTTGGTCAAGTCAAAGTCAACGAAAAAGTCAACACGTTCGGGTCGGGTCCCGAACTTTTTTTCTGAGGTTTTTATTTATATATAAGTATGTTAGAACAAGTTACATGTGAATCGGAGGTGCGTAGCATAGCAAACATTTTTCGAAATTTGACAACGTAGATCAGAAGCCAAACACGGTAAATGCCGCACCGCGACCAAAGAGGGCCGCGCCGCGACACTTAACATGGTCTGGTGCCTGATCAGTTTCAATTGTTCAAGTCTAAATCCAATCTTCAATTTAGCACAATTCACAAACCGTCAACACTTACGACACATATCTTATATCGTTGGAAAGGTAATTTGACAAGGAATACAACTAAACATGTTTCATCAATCAAAAACATCATTTGCAATAATCGAGTTTCCAAATTAAATGATCTATTAATGCTCATCATTAATGCTTAAATTTCATTAATGCACAATTATGATTCGGGAACTTACTACCTACATACAATACGCCATTTCGTAGGTAATCAAGCATACAATTCAACTAAACACTTACAAACAACATTGCATAACGTTTGGTGCATCAAAAATCCATTTTACTCCTATCAAACCCTAACCCAAAATCACAATTTTTGCAATTAAGTTTATGGAGTCTTTCCAAGTCAACCTACACATCAAATTGAAACTAGTGATACTAGTAACATAATTAAAACATGCACTTATAGCATTTAACAACATTCAAGCAACCAAATTACCAAATCAAACACACCAAAATTCAAGTTCATGCTAGTTACACTAAAATAATGAGATCGAGCATATAAATCACATAATCATGTTAAACTTGAGCCATAGACACTAATTAACACTTCTATAAGTTAAAAACATCAAGAACACAAAATTTAGTGTTTTTAGAAAGTTACCCAATGCAATAAAGTTGGTTTGGATTCGAAGAGGAAGATGCAAGGATTCCGAATATGTAATTTGTTTGGATTGGTGCTTGCTTGATTTGATTTAGATGATGAATCTTTGGATTGGTGTTTGAGAGAATTTAGTGAAAGTATTTAGAAAATGAAAAAAGAAAAAGAATAATGAATGGATGAGAAAGAGTGTTGACTCTTTGACCTAGTCACCTCTTTGCTCATTTGACAAACTTAGTCCCTCAACTTTGGAAACGGGTGCGTGAATTACCTAAACGAGATATTTTAAAACGTGTTTTAACAGAATATGTTTTATATATATATATATATATATATATATATATATATATATATATATATATATATATATATAACGGAATTTAGAATAGTTAAACGGAAAGTAAACGGATAAAGGCGGGATGTTACAAAGCTTATTGCCTACGCATCTAGACAGTTGAAGAAACACGAAGAGAACTATACCACACATGACCTTGAGTTAGGTGTCGTGGTATTTGCATTAAAGATATGGAGACATTATTTGTATGGTACCCATTTTACGGTGTACACTGACCATAAAAGTCTTCGACACATCTTTGATCAAAAACAGCTAAATATGAGGCAATGCCGATGGCTCGAGTTATTGAACGATTATCACTGTGAGCTGAAATACCATCCCGGCAAGGCGAATGTAGTTGTCGATGCCCTTAGTCGGAAAGACGATGTCAAACGTGTTCGTGCTTTGAACCTGAAAATCAAATCAAATCTTATCTCACGAATCTGTGAAGTTCAATTGGAAGCTATTAAACGACACTTATCGAAGGTGAAGGACCTATTGGTTTCGAGAACCAACTTCAAGTGAAAGCTAATGGTACAAGGTACTTTGGCAAACAGAATTTGGGTTCCTCGCTTCGGTAATCTCCGTGACCTAGTCTTGGATGAAGCTCATAAGACTAGGTACTCTATTCATCCCGGTTCCAGTAAGATGTATCACGATGTGAAGGAATTCTGCTGGTGGCCTAACATGAAAGCCGACATTGCTACTTATGTTAGTAAGTGTCTCACTTGTCCGAAAGTCAAGGCCGAACATCAAAAGCCTTCTGGTCTATTGACTCAACCCGATATTCCGCAGTGGAAGTGGGAATGTATCACTATGACTTCAAACGGTAATGATACTATTTGGGTCGTAGTTGATCGCCTTACTAAATCTGTGCATTTTATACCAATCAGGGAAACCGACAAGATGGAGAAATTATCACAGCATTATATTAAAGAAATTGTCTCACGTCATGGTGTTCCTATCTCGATTATTTCTGATCGCGACAGTCGATTCATTTCTAGATTCTGGAAAACTTTACAATCTGCTCTTGGAACTCAATGTGACGACCCGGAAAATTCCGACCAAATTTAAACTTAATCTTTATATGCTTCTGACACGATAAGCAGAAACTGTAATGTTAAAATCTTAAAAAAAAACTTTGAAATGTGTTTAATATATTCATTTGACCTTCGACTGCTCTCGACGATTCACGAAAAATTTATTTTAAATAGATATGTGCGTATGTATATATAAATAATAATTCGAAATATAATTTGAAGTATTATATGTTGTTGTTATTAAAAATTAATAAAATAAAAATAGTATATTATAATAATTACTATTTAAAATATATCTATATATATAAATTAAGTGTATTAAAAAAAATAGTAAATGATTGTAATGCTCATTTGATGTCCCAATTGATATTAAGTAGGTTAACTTCAAACTTATATGATTTTAAAATAAACGGTGATACGAAAATGAGCTATATAAATTTTAGGTTTATTAAAAATATATTTAGAAGTTAATTAATGAATTTCAACACTTTTTATATTTCACTCATAAATGAGAGGGACAGTTCATGTAATTTTTATTTAATAATTTATGATCGAATTTTATACTATAATGACTAAAATAAATAAAGATAATTACTGTAAAAATTTAGGATTTTTCTGAGAACTTTTATCCACCACTGATTAACCACGGAATACGATTTAGCCATCCGTAAAAACTGTCGATACTTAAAAATAAAAATGATGGCCACCACATTTTCAAACTGTACGTTTCTTTAACTAGTGTTTTTATTTAATTATTATCTCTTATTATAATATATAAACATACAAATCATTTAACTTACTATTACTATAATCGGTTATCTATATGCATCAAACTGTTTATGATTGATTTCTTGATTGATTACTTTTTTGCATAATATTAGAATGATAAAGATTAAGGTTTTGTTTTCTTCTCAAATAAGTCTTACGGAGTATATTTAATAAACATATACATGCATATTGATGGGAGACACACACTAACCCACCCAATGATCACTATACTTGTTCTTTACCTATCCACTATCTATCTAATCTATCTAAACTCTTATATAATATGCACATAGATAGATATATAATAAATATATATGCTACACTTACAGAGATATATCCACAACCCACTATCCCACTTGACACTAATTCATCATCTTTATATATATATTACATACATATAGTAACTGAACCCACTTCCTACTTGTTTCATTCTTATACTCTTCGCCATACCACCACCTTCTTCATTTTCCATGAATTCCTATTTCCAATTTTATTATAGGCAAATATTAATAAACATACACAAATAATAATAAATCCCACTTATTATTCCCTTAATATGATGTTGTCTCGTTCATCTTTTAATTTACTTAACCTTGATGATTATTCATGTGTTGTTGCTCGTCCCAGTATTCCAAGAATCATAACCGTACCCGGAATATTATCCGAACTCGAAACAAATAATAGTAATAATTACAATAGCCATAACCCGGGAACCATTCTCAACGCGTTTCATCCACCCTCATTCACCATAAGCCATCACCACCATCGACCCTTTCCACCACACCCTAGTCTCAAATCACCTCTGTTGAGAACCACCACCATCAAGAACCGAAGGTCTGTTATTTGCTACGGATCAGATTACGGTTTCTGTTCGATACAACCCCAAACTCCACTCAAACAAGCTGCTACTTGATGGGTTGCAAATCGATACACAACTGCTACTGTTGTTTTGTCTCTATTTTTGGTTGAAATAAACAAGACCATCGATCACCACACCCTCGTGACAACTACCGCAAACCACAACGTCGCCATTACTCTCTGCTGCTACTGTTTCAGCCAATGAGAACACCACCATGAACAACCACCAGCTATATTTTTTTTTCCCGTTTCTACTTCTACTGGTACGCGAGTTTAAATTTTTTTTTTTTCGATTTCTTTTTGCTGTGGTAACAACGAAGAGGAATAATGATGGTGATTCAAAACGATGAAGACAACCGTATATGATATCAATGATAGATGTTAAAGTTAATAAATAAAGTAGGGTGACGGTTAGTGATTTAGTATGATGGAGACAAGAGGAATATTTGGGGATAACTGACTGTGGTATTTTTCTGTTAAAATTCGATCCCCACTTCCACAAAACAATTTAAGTTAGGGATTTTTATTCAGTGGGCCGAGATTTTCTTGTGGGCTAGTGGACCTATTCTTTTGTTAGGTTGCAGGAACTAGTGTTGGCTTGTGAATTTGTAATTGGGCTTCATGTATTAATGTGGTAAAATAATTAAGCAAGACATTCAATTTAGAAATGAAAGGGATGGTTCAATGGTTAGACGTGTTACGGGTAAGTGAGAGGTCTTGAGTTCGAGCCTGGACAGTGGCAGTTTCATTTTTTTGGGAAGCTTATTTATTGCTCTTAAGGTAGTATTATTGTTGTTATTATTATTTTTATCATTAAAACTAACATTATTATTATTATTAGAATTATCATTATTTTAATCATTATTATTTTTAATTATCATTATTATTATTACTATTAATATTATTATTATTAAATATAACAAATATTATTTATATAAAATATATTACATATAACATAAGTATATTAATATTACAAACTTTTATATATTAATATATTAACTAATATATTATTATAACATTAATTGAATTATATAACATATATATATACATTATGACATATTGTAAGTATCAATATACTTATATATAAAGATAATAATCTTAATACATTACAAAATATATATAAACTTATTTGATTATGATTATGTTTTAACATATATATAAATAAATGATATAGGTTCGTGAATCCGAGGCCAACCCTGCATTGTTCAATATAGTTATATGTATTTTTACAACAAAATACATTAGGTGAGTTTCATTTGCTCCCTTTTTAAATGCTTTTGCAATATATATTTTTGGGACTGAGAATACATGCGCTGTTTTTATAAATGATTTACAAAATAGACACAAATACGTGAAACTACATTCTATGGTTGAATTATCGAAATCAAATATGCCCCTTTTTATTAAGTCTGGTAATCTAAGAATTAGGGAACAGACACCCTAATTGACGCGAATCCTAAAGATAGATCTATTGGGTCTAACAAACCATATCGAAAGTACCGGATGCCTTAGTACTTCAAAATTTATATCGTATCCGAAGTGTGTCCCAGAATGATGGGGATATTCTTATATGCATCTTGTTAATGTCGGTTACCAGGTGTTCAATCCATATGAATGATATTTTATCTCTATGCATGGGACGTATATTTATGAGAACTGAAAATAAAAATCTTGTGGTCTATTAAAATGATGGAAATTATTATTTATGTTAAATTAATGAACTCACCAACCTTTTGGTTGACATTTGAAAGCATGTTTATTCTCAGGTATGAAAGAAATATTCCGCTGTGCATTTGCTCATATTAGAGATATTACTTGGAGTCATTCATGACATATTTCAAAAGACGTTGCATTCAAGTAATCGAGTTCATCAAGATTATTATTAAGTCGATTATAGTTGGATATATTACGAAAGAGTATGCATGCCTTCAAGTTTCGATGTAAACGAAAGTTTGTCTTTTAAAAACGAATGCAATGTTTGTAAAATGTATCATATAGAGGTCAAGTAACTCATGATGTAACCAACTATTGTGAATCATTTGTAATCGATATGGACTTCGTCCGGATAGATTATGACGGGTCCTTTCAGTTGGTATCAGAGCGGTGGTCTTAGCGAACCAGGTCTGCATTAGTGTGTCTAACTGATAAGTCGATAGGATGCATTAGTGAGTCTGGACTTCGACCGTGTCTGCATGTCAAAAGTTTTGCTTATCATTTCTAGTCGGAAATCATCTGCTTATCATCTTTAAAAAATTACCTGCTTATCATTATTAGTCTAGACACGTCTTACTACATTAATTGCATGAGTAGTGTATAGACAAAAATTCATATCTTAGCGTATCTGCTAAATCATATCTTATCATATCTATTACTATAAACTTTGCCTGACATATCCCGCAAATTCCTCCGTAATCTACAAAATCTTTTGATCTATATATATAGATATCCTATGTAAATAGAATATCATCCGATAGCCGAAAAAATCACTTTATATCAAAAAATCCTTTATCCAATCGTACGAAATGGAATTCGTCATTAGTTCAAGTCACTCGGATTCCGAAATGGAATCTCACTCAAGCTCCGAAAGCAGTGTAACCGGAATGGATCAACCAATCAGTCATCACCTATTCTGGATGAATTGGGGATGGGTCCGTAGCCTCCTCAATCATTGGAGACAAGAAGAAGGCTATCCTTTCCATCCACCACACTGCACTCTTGACAATGAACCTGAAGCGCTTACCGGCGAACCTATTCAAAACACCATTCTCATATTCATTTCCAGAGTATCTCGCCACGATTATATTTTATCTAAAATTCTAGATTTTATTTATCCGCTTGTCCGAACCGACAATCACCACGGTGTGATAGAAGAATTCAACGAGCTTCGCGCTCGGGTAGTGGCTCTGGAGAATATGGTGCAAAGGTTACAAACACCAGCAGCAGCACCAGCAGCATAACCATTACCACCACCAACAACAACCGCATCGCAAACCTCAACTTCACAATCTGTCCCACGAGCATCGACGTCTTATGCCCTGTAGATACCAATGAATACCAACAACCACAAACGATGAAGTATTGATTCATAACTTCATTGGAGAAATGTTCTGCAGCAATTATGTAATCTCTAAAGTCTTAGATATTATCTATTCTAGCCCTAACCATAAATCAGATGAATGAACCAAAAATGATAGAAGGAAGAGTAGAAACCCTGACAAGAATGATGCGTGATTCGCAAGCTAGACTTGTTTTACCAGCAGCATCTACAGTACCGTTAACATCACCAGCACATTCAGTGCCATTAGCATCGTCAGAATCAGCAACACCTATAACATCAAAAGCTCCGCCAGTTCAAGATTCACCGTGGACACCATTACGAATTAATAACAAATATCTTGTATCAACGAGTTATGAAGTATTAACTCATTGCCACTGAAGAATTTATATGTATATATTATATATATAAATTTTTAAACCATAATAAATCTTTTCGTACTAAGCTATTATGTGTGAATCTTAACTACTCGGTTAATTCATACTACTAATATGCTATAATGTACATCCTTCGACAACGACTTAACCATTGTTAACTACAATCTCTGTTTCAATTTAATGAATTCCACTTCATAATAATCAAGCGTATTATTCAAATATATGTTTGATTTTACACTTTCATCATCGATGTACTCGAAACTTTTCAGATAACATCATTCGAATCTTGCGAAGTTTACAAGAATTCCACGAACACCAACATCACGCAAAGTATAAATTTATAATATTATTGAAGAAATACTCCATAAAAGTGATGTAATTTCAAAAGTTTTTAGAGATTATGTAATTCAAGTTGCAACCGTAAATCAAATGAGTTTAATATTAACTCATTAAATCTATATTACATCTGAAGAAAATATATATGTAAGTATATTTTCATAAAGATTGTAAATAAAAAAATTCTTTTGTACAAACTGTTAATGGTAAAAATATTTTAACAGGTAGGTAATACCCGAGGAATATTTAAATTTCACATTAATAAGTTACACTGTACATTCTTTCAAATCTGATTCAACAGTCATTTACTATTCTATTTACATCCACCGATACACGTATCCGTTCACCACAGAATAACCATATTCATCCAATTTTATATTTGGATTTTGATTTATCAGAATTCAACAAGTGGCATAATGAAGAAAACATTTGACAAAATAAAATTTGTTAGAAACAAACAAATTAACTATGAGAAATTTTGTTAAGAATCCACGCTAACTGTTCCTAGCTAATTGTTCCTAGCTAACTGATTACATTTTATTTATCGCAATTTAATTATCGCAATTTACATTCTCGCAATTTTATTTATCGTCATTAAATTTCTGTTAATTACTTTACGCACTTTATTTATCGTTATTTATTTTCTGTTATTTATTTTACGTACTTTAAATATCGGGACACGTATACAAGGTTTTGACATATCATATCGACGCATTTATATATATTATTTGGAATAACCATAGACACTCTATATGCAGTAATGATCAAGTTCTCTATACAGGGTTGAGGTTGATTCTATAATAATATATATAATTTGAGTTGTGATCTAGTCTGAGACATGTACACGGGTCACGATACGTATTAATTAATTCGAATATTATATATTCAACTATATATGAATTATTGGACTGTTAATTGTGGACTATCAACTGTGGACTGCCGACATTGGACAATTGAAATGAATTAAAATATTAATTATAATATATGAAACTAAACAATTCTTCAAGTTTGCCACTTGATTTCATCTTAAACCTCATTTGTATCTTGACAATTACCATCTGCGTTCAAACCTTTCATGATCCTTGAAAACCCCTCAATTGAGAGGATGAACCAACCGCACTTCATCTACAAGAGAAAAGATTGATGCATATAGTTATGCACCTGAAAAACTCTCGGAAACTGAGCAAACGTTTAAAACGTAGCTATGCTAATTTCTTAGTGTTATTATTACCCAAAATAACTTTGCAATCCCTTTTCAAATTAGCAAATTTTGACACAGCTCCAGCAAGTCAACTTCGACTTTTTAGTCAGACTAGCCTTACTATAACCTTGATATATATATATGCGTGCTCTTTTATTGTCATCGGAGAACCTTTCATATTCCACCATATTACCATCAGCGTTTAATCATCTAAAAACACAATTCTCCTGAAAACACTTCGGATTGATAATTGACGATTCAGATATGGCTACATTAAATGCAGACGAAACAATAAAATTGTAGATGGCCTAAATGGCCTAAGAGTTTTATGATAAGGAATGTAGTATTGGGAACGCTCGATAGAAAATTTAGTGCTGAAAAACGGATTGAGCTAACCATGAAGGAGACCAAGGACAAATACAAGGACCAAACCCTATATTCAAAGAATCCAGGTAATTCTGGATCCGATGAAATCTTTAGAGAATATCTTGCTCCGAAGTCATGTTAAAATCTTGCGAAAAATTTTTCTTCATCAACCTTCAAACTTAGAAATTCCAAAATATCATTGATATTTCTGAGGATATTTTCATAAATATTCTAGTCCGAAATTATTTACTTCTTCGTATTTTCTGTATTCCATTATATTGGAAAGTTCAGTAAAATCTAAGTATAAATTATGAATGACTGAAGAAGTGTTGGGAATTGAAGCATGAGTTAGTATAATATAATGACACTTGGCCAACGTGATTATATTACAGTAAGTCATGCTGAGTTACTAATGAAACGTGATGATGGTTTACAGTAAATCATACCATCATCATGTGTCATGTTACATAACTCTTTCATTCTACATAACCTCCGAACATATCGAGAAGAATATATTCTTGATAGTTCTATCTTCTGTAATTTTGATAAATTTGAAAATCAAATCGTGCTATCACGTTCCTTCCTGCTTAGAACATTATAATCATTCAAAATTCTATATCTACGAATTCTGGACCATTATTGGCTTAACTTGGAGTCGGGAAGAGAAAACAAGAGCATGGAGCTCCGAAAAATAAAGGAAAATATAAAGCCGATCACAAACACAGGAATTACAAACCGTGTATATCAATATTTATCGTAACATAAAGACACGGAAAAATTAAAAACATTATAACCCCAAGGGCAAAGTAGAAGAAAAACAGATTCCTCCGGTGGTAAATGGAAAAGAAAAATGACAGATACGATAGTCAGGATAAGTACAAGGATCAGAACTGGATTAGGCATTTTCAAACTCTTTGGAAATGTAAATTAAGAAAGAAATTATTGAAGTGGTGAAAGTAATGGAATGGAAGAAGTTCATTTATAGTGAAAATACTAGACAAAGAAATCAAGGCAGATTTCCACATTTAAGTATAGAGATCTTAATTCGCCGAAAAATCAAATCTTTTAGATTTCGAAGATTTTCTTTAAATCCCTTGAAGTCTGGAATTCAACCAAGACAACGTCAAAAATTAAGACGCACCTTATTTTCTAAATTCAACCATGACTACGTCAAAAGTTTTGACGAAACTTTATTTCCTCATTTCACTCTTTTTGTGATAGTTTCACTCGTGCTCTTCATATAAACGAATTGTTTTATCCTTATTACTCAACGGTAATAAAACTCTATTTATCAACTCATATTCATCATGAAAACATTCTTAGTGTTAGCCATGACCACCTCGATCAAATTTCAGGACGAAATTTCTTTAACGGGTAGGTAAAGTGACGACCCTGAAATTTCCGACCAAATTTAAACTTAATCTTTATATGCTTCTGACACGATAAGCAGAAACTGTAATGTTAAAATCTTAAAAAAAAAACTTTGAAATGTGTTTAATATATTCATTTGACCTTCGACTGCTCTCAACGATTCACGAAAAATTTATTTTAAATAGATATGTTTGTATGTATATATAAATAATAATTCGAAATATAATTTGAAGTATTATATATTGTTGTTATTAAAAATTAATAAAATAAAAATAGTATATTACAATAATTACTATTTAAAATATATCTATATATATATATTAAGTATATTAAAAAAATAAATAGTAAATGATTGTAATGCCCATTTGATGTCCCAATTGATATTAAGTAGGTTAACTTCAAACATATATGATTTTAAAATAAACGGTGATACGAAAATGAGCTATATAAATATTAGGTTTATTAAAAATATATTTAGAAGCTAATTAATGAATTTCAACACTTTTTATATTTCACCCATAAATAAGAGGGACAGTTCATGTAATTTTTATTTAATAATTTATGATCGAATTTTATACTATAATGACTAAAATAAATAAAGATAATTACTTTAAAAATTTAGGATTTTTCTGAGAACTTTTATCCACCACTGATTAACCACGGAATACGATTTAGCCATCCGTAAAAACTGTTGATACATAAAAATAAAAAAGATGGCCACCACATTTTCAAACCACACGTTTCTTTAACTAGTGTTTTTATTTAATTATTATCTCTTATTATAATATATAAACGTACAAATCATTTAACTTACTATTACTATAATCGGTTACCTATATGTATCAAACTGTTTATGATTGATTTCTTGATTGATTACTTTTTTGCATAATATTAGAATGATAAAGATTAAGGTTTTGTTTTCTTCTCAAATAAGTCTTACGGAGTATATTTAATAAACATATACATGCATATTGATGGGAGACACACACTAACCCACCCAATGATCACTATACTTGTTCTTTACCTATCCACTATCTATCTAATCTATCTAAACTCTTATATAACATGCACATAGATAGATATATAATAAATATATATGCTACACTTACAGAGATATATCCACAACCCACTATCCCACTTGACACTAATTCGTCATCTTTATATATATATTACATACATATAGTAACTGAACCCACTTCCTACTTGTTTCATTCTTATACTCTTCACCATACCACCACCTTCTTCATTTTCCATGAATTCCTATTTCCAATTTTATTATACGCAAATATTAATCAACATACACAAATAATAATAACTCCCACTTATTATTCCCTTAACATAATGTTGTCTCGTTCATCTTTTAATTTACTTAACCTTGATGATTATTAATGTGTTGTTGCTCGTCCCAGTATTCCAAGAATCATAACCGTACCTGGAATATTATCCGAACTCGAAACAAATAATAGTAATAATTACAATAACCATAACCCGGGCACCATTCTCAACGCGTTTCATCCACCCTCATTCACCATAAGCCATCACCACCATCGACCCCTTCCACCACACCCTAGTCTCAAATCACCTCTGTTGAGAACCACCACCATCAAGAACCGAAGGTCTGTTATTTGCTGCGGATCAGATTACAGTTTCTGTTCGATACAACCCCAAACTCCACTCAAACAAGCTGCTACTTGATGGGTTGCACATCGACACACAACTGATACTGTTGTTTTGTCTCTATTTTTTGTTGAAATAAACAAGACCATCGATCACCACACCCTCGTGACAACCACCACAAATCACAACGTCGCCATTACTCTCTGCTGCTACTGTTTCAGCCAACGAGAACACCACCATGAACAACCATCAGCTATATTTTTTTTCCCGTTTCTACTTCTACTGGTACGCGGGTTTAAAATTTTTTTTTTTTCGATTTCTTTTTACTGTGGTAACAACGAAGAGGAATAATGATGGTGATTCAAAACGATGAAGACAACCGTATATGATATCAATGATAGATGTTAAAGTTAATAAATAAAGTAGGGTGACGGTTAGTGATTTAGTATGATGGAGATAAGAGGAATATTTGTGGATAACTGACTGTGGTATTTTTCTGTTAAAATTCGATCCCCACTTCCATAAAACAATTTTAGTTAGGGATTTTTATTCAGTGGGCCGAGATTTTCTTGTGGGCTAGTAGACCTATTCTTTTGTTGGGCTGCAGGAACTAGTGTTGGCTTGTGAATTTGTAATTGGGCTTCATGTATTAATGTGTAAAAATAATTCAGCAAGACATTGATTTTAGAAATGAAAGGGATGGTTCAATGGTTAGACGTGTTACGGGTAAGTGAGAGGTCTTGAGTTCGAGCCTGGACAGTGGCAGTTTCATTTTTTTGGAAAGCTTATTTATTGCTCTTAAGGTAGTATTATTGTTGTTATTATTATTTTTATCATTAAAACTAACATTATTATTATTATTATTAGAATTATCATTATTTTAGTCATTATTATTTTTTCTTATCATTATTATTATTACTATTAATATTATTATTATTAAATATAACAAATATTATTTATATAAAATATATTACATATAACATAAGTATATTAATATTACAAACTTTTATATATTAATATATTAACTATTATATTATTATAACATTAATTGAATTATATAACATATATATATATATATATATATATATATATATATATATATATATATATATATATATATATATATATATATATATATATATATATATATATATATATATATATATATATATATATATATATATATATATATATATATATATATATACATTATGACATATTGTAAGTATCAATATACTTATATATAAAGATAATAATCTTAATACATTACAAAATATATATAAACTTATTTGATTATGATTATGTTTTAACATATATATAAATAAATGATATAGGTTCGTGAATCCGAGGCCAACCCTGCATTGTTCAATATAGTTATATGTATTTTTACTACAAAATACATTAGGTGAGTTTCATTTGCTCCATTTTTAAATGCTTTTGCAATATATATTTTTGGGACTGAGAATACATGCGCTGCTTTTATAAATGATTTACAAAATAGACACAAGTACATGAAACTACATTCTATGGTTGAATTATCGAAATCGAATATGCCCCTTTTTATTAAGTCTGGTAATCTAAGAATTAGGGAACAGACACCCTAATTGACGCGAATCCCAAAGATAGATCTATTGTGTCTAACAAACCCCATCCAAAGTACCGGATGCTTTAGTACTTCGAAATTTATATCATATCCTTAGGGTGTCCCGGAATGATGGGGATATTCTTATATGCATCTTGTTAATGTCGGTTACCAGGTGTTCAATCCATATGAATGATATTTTATCTCTATGCATGGGACGTATATTTATGAGAACTGAAAATAAAAATCTTGTGGTCTATTAAAATGATGGAAATGATTATTTATGTTAAACTAATGAACTCACCAACCTTTTGGTTGACACTTGAAAGCATGTTTATTCTCAGGTATGAAAGAAATCTTCCGCTGTGCATTTGCTCATATTAGAGATATAACTTGGAGTCATTCATGACATATTTCAAAAGACGTTGCATTCAAGTCATCGAGTTCATCAAGATTATTATTAAGTCGATTATAGTTGGATATATTATGAAAGAGTATGCATGCCGTCAACTTTCGATGTAAATGAAAGTTTGTCTTTTAAAAACGAATGCAATGTTTGTAAAATGTACCATATAGAGGTCAAGTACCTCGCGATGTAACCAACTATTGTGAATCGTTTGTAATCGATATGGACTTCGTTCGGATGGATTAGGACGGGTCCTTTCACTCAACTCGACATGAGTACAGCCTATCATCTGCAAACTGATGGTCAAAGTGAACGAACTATTCAAACCATGGAAGATATGCTATGTGCTTGTGTAATCGATATCGGCAAATGATGGGATAGACATCTACCTTTGGTTGAATTTTCTTACAACAATAGTTATCACTCCAGTATTAAAGCTGCACCTTTTGAAGCTTTATATGGCCGGAAGTATAGATCCCCTTTGTGTTGGGATGAACTCGAGGACAGACATTTAACTGGTCCTGAAATCATTCACGAAACTACCGAAAAGATCACTCAGATTAAGCAATGATTAGAAACTGCTCGTAGCCGACAAAAGAGCTATGCCGATAAGAAACGAAAAGACATCGAATACCAAGTTGGAGATAAAGTCATGTTGAAAGTATCCCCTTGGAAAGGTGTTGTCCGCTTCAGTAAAAGAAGTAAACTCAGTCCACGATACGTTGGACCTTTCACAGTTACTCAAAGAGTCGGTCCCGTGGCATACCGATTAGAATTACCAACTGAACTTAGCCAAGTACATGATGTGTTTCATGTCTCAAATCTTAAACGGTGTCTTGCTGATGACACACTCATTATTCCTTTGGATGATGTCTGCATTGATGAGCAAATGCACTTCGTTGAAGAACCTATAGAAATCATGGAAGGAGAGGTCAAACAAACGCATAAAAGCAATATACCTAACGTTAAAGTCCGTTGGAATTCGCGTAGAGGCCCCGAATATAACTGGGAATGCAAAGACCACATGAAATGGAACTATCCCCATCTCTTCTCAACTTCTGATGCAAACGATGAATCTACCTAAAACTTCAGGACGAAGTTTTCAATAACGGGGAGGTACTATAACGACCCTCAATTTTTCCATTCTATATTTTTCCATATTAAATGCCCAACAATATAATTAAACTTAATAATTAAAATCGATAATGGTTAAGCGTTAAGAATTATAAAATATAATAATTAACTTTGTACATTAATTGACAAGTTAATAAAAATAATAAGCTATTAAACTTTTGTGAACAAGATGTAATAAACTAAAACTTAATGTAATTAACTAATTAATCTTAAATAAGTTTAGGGATTATTTAAGCTAAATTAAAGTCTAAGGTTTAAAGTGAAAAATCCCAAAACCCTTCCATGCATGCATGGGCCTAAATTTAAAATTTTTTTTAAAGTAAATGACCAAATTGCCCTCCCATTTTTTGGCATTCAAGAAGCTTCCATCACCTCCTCATTTGCTTGCCTTGTTCCCTAAGTTTAACTTGTTTTCCAAGTCTAACTTGTTCCCTAAGTAAATCTAACCCTAACCCTAATTCTAGAATTTTCCTATCCTCCCGATAAATAGAGACCTAGGCTAACCCATTCTATGTACCAAATCATAACAACAAGTCTCTCCCAAATCTCTCTCCCTCTCTCTCTAATTTTCGGCCAAAACCGAAAATTATCACCACCACCCCATCGAAAATCATCATCAATCTTCAAGGGTTTTCCAAGTGATCTTCAAGCGTTCTTCGTGTTCTTCAAGAATCTTCAAGGTGTTCTTCAAGCTTTTCAAGGCTTTGATCTTCAATCTTCATCGTGTTCATCTTTTCCTTGTTAGTCATCTTCGAATCTCCAAAGGTATAACATAAACCCTAATCTATTTACATAAACTTTGATCTTTAATTCATGTTATAAACTTGTTTAATCATAAACACATCTAGATCTAAATATACATAAAAAAAAGAATGTAATATATATGTATATTTATGTCGACCAAAAGAAAGAAAAAGGGAAAAGGAAAGTTTGATCTTTAAAACCTAGAAGATTAGATAAAGATTTGTTTGTGTTTAATTACGGAAACAAAATAACTACATATATATACATATACATATCGACATATATATATATATATATATATATATATATATATATATATATATATATATATATATATATATATATATATATATATATATATATATATATATATATATATATATATATATATATGCATGTAAAAAATATATTTATATATATATATATATATATATATATATACACACACACACATATATATGCGAGTTATATATACATATACATATTAAAACCCTAAACCCGAATTACACCTAAACTATACTACATTAATTAAAACCCTAAACCTAACCCTAATTACTTAAACCCTAATTTACTAAACCCTAGTTTATTAAAACCCTAATTTATTAAACCCTAGGACAATAATTAAACCCTAGTCATTTATTACAAACCCAAATCATTAAAATACCACTTTAATTAACTAACCCTAATTAATGAAACCCTAATACTACTTATACTATTAATTAACATGTATACACTATTACTATTACTAACACCTACAACCAACTACTTATATTATAAAAATATTTTGGGATATGTATTAGAGATGTATAGATCTTCGAACTTTCTTGACGAATGGTTTCTACGAAACTCTAGGCGGAAGGGTTTGGATTTTCCGATTTAAAGGATCCTATAGCTCAAGCCCCTAGACATGAAATGGCCATTCGAAGGGAAAAGGGTGATTGGAAGCTTATCTAATACGGCAAGTATCCTAAAATGGAAACACTCTTAAAGTAGAAACTTTCTAGTTATAGAAACTTACTAAAATAAGAAACCTACTAAAAGTGGAAGCTTTCTAAAAATAGAAACTTACTAGGAAAGGAAACTTAGTAAAAACGAACTATATTTAAAACACTATCATACCTAAATATTTACTTAAACATGGGCAAAAACACTTACTACTCTTAAATGTCAATAGGTTGACTTTCTGTTCGTTCATTCAACTTTCTATTCCGAGGAATAACTAGCTCATCTCTCTACTTACTAAGGTGAATTCATAGCCCCACTCTTTATTGCTAGCAAACTTACTTACTTTTACTGGGATGAGACACATGCTGTTATTTTACATTTTACAATTTAGAAACAAGTACCAACTGTTAAAACTATGCTATACCCGGCTATGTCCGACTAAGTCCCTACAGTGATATTTTTAATTGCTCGTTGAATGCATGCTTAATTATTGGGGTAGGCCTATCGGGAGTAACGTCCCCGATACATTTGACTAAGTCATTGTATTACTTAATAATGAAATTAAACCGACAAGTATAAACTCCAACTTGTCTTTGGGGCAAACTTGAACGTTTAGTCTAAATATCACGCACTGGCATAACTTTTTGATCTGCGAGATCAACTTTACAAACTAAATCTTGTGGTCTAAAACAACGATCAAACTTATTTGTTAAACATATGAACTTCACTCAACCTTTTTGGTTGACACTTTAGCATGTTTTGTCTCATGTGCTTTTTGATCATGTTACTTATCTACTGCTTATGTGATGCTACTTGGATATATGATCAAGAGATATCGCATTTATTACTATTGCATTTGAACATTTATTTCCGTCATTGTAACGACATTTCATTTTCCGCTGCGTACTCTCAATAAAGATAATTTTATCATTTAGTATTGTTCTCGTTTATTATAATATGTTAGTTTGTTTGGTATTAAGTCACATTTCGCACAGGCCCTAACTGGGGATGTGATATAGTATGTAATACGATTACAACTCTTAGTTTCTAATATGATTATTTTAATTATCTTCAAGGACTTTCATTAAGGTGTATTAAATTGTAATAAGCGGTTTTACATTAATTAACTTTTAAATAATAATTATCATTCAAATATGGCATATGTTTACAAATCTTATTCAATAGTTTTAACAATTATCATTAAAAATAATCCCTTTTGTTCTAAAATCCATTAAATATGTTGTTTTGCTTTTCAATATTTTCGATCTATAATAACTACATCATATCATTGGAGACTTGGAGTCACTGTTGCAAACACCCCGTCTCAAGTTGTTGCGACGCTTGTTGTGACGGTTTGGTGACTAACCGTCTAATATGACAGTCAACGGTCAAAATTCGGGTTAAAGTTGAAAAAAATCGGGTAAAGGTCTGTTAAAATTGGGAAAAGCCAGAAAGTCGATAAAATCGGTCAAAATTGTCGTATTTTAGTTTCAACTTTTTGTATTAAATTAAGGGTGATAGTGACACCTTGCCCGACGTGGACAAAACTCATATTTTCACAACTCTCTAAACGTAATAAATCTTCTTCGGTTACAGGTAGTAAGTCTAAAGGTGCAAGTGGTACGGGACCGGTATCTGCTAAAGGCAGCACCAAAGCTTTTGCTGAAAATTCAAAGATTAACAGTTTGGACACAAATGAATTCGGGAAAAGCATCAGTATTCGTTGGAACAATTGCTAGTCATCTCCCCTCGATCACTCGTATCTCTGTAAGTTTTTCTATGTGTACAATTTCTCTTAATATTCGGGGTATTGGGCAAATTGGTAAAATTAATTGGTTAAAACGTATATGCAATAAAAAAAACCTACTATTTTGGGACTTCAAGAAACTAAATGTGGTCAAACTTCGGATAACGTTATTGAATCGTTTTAGGGTAACTCTGATTTTAAATTCATCCAAAATGACTTGATTAGTGCCTCGGGTGGTATCATGCTAATTTGGCATAGTAATACTTTTTCCTTTGATCTTGCAATCGAAGGGGAATTCTTTTTAGCTATTAAAGGATCATGGTCGGGTTATGATTCTGAGATTGCTATTATCAATGTTTACGGTTCGCACTTCAATATGAAAAAACAAAGAATGTGGAACGAATTAACCTCACTCATTAACTCACTTAACATCCCACTCATAATATTTGGTGACTTTAATGAAGTCAGGAACATAACCGAACATAAGAATTGTGTATTAATCAATTGTGGTCTGATAACTTTAACAACTTCATCAATCAATCCGAACTAATTGACCTACCCCTTGGTGGAAAAAATTCACTAGAATATGCGAAAAAAGAATGAATAAATTAGATAGATTTTTAGTTTCAGACGATATTCTTAAAATCTGGCCTAACATCTTGTCTAAAACTCTCGATCGAGACCTCTCCGATCACTGTCCTATAATACTTCGAAACACATATGTAGATTCGGGTCCTAAACCTACTCGGGTTTTCAATACGTGGTTAGACTTAAAAGATGCTAATAACGTAATAAAATGGCTTGGTCAATTCCTGTAAATGGTAAGCGTCCCGATTGTATTTTCTGTAATAAACTAAAAACGTTAAAATGGAACTAAAAAAAACATAGTACACAACTTGATAACCTCGACATCCAAATACATAATCATCTAAAAGCTCCAAATGATTGGAAGAAATTATGGAAACTCGACCCATAACGGAAACTGAAAGGTTAAAATGGGTGGAAGAGAAAATGCTCCATATTGAAAAGGAAAGAAAGAAGACGAAAATGCTAAAACAAAAATCACAAATTAAATGGGCCCTCGAAGGTAACGAAACTCTAAATACTTTCATTCACAACTTTTATTAAAAGACTGGCGAATAAAAATAATATCCATGGTATTTCATTTAATGGAACATGGACCGAAGATCCAAACATAATAAAACAAGAAACGTTCCGATACTTTAAAACAATCTTTAAAACCAATAACCTTAAAAACCGATGTCCTTTTGATAATGCATCACACCTCGAATACATCTCACCGCAAGACAACCTCATCCCCGAGTCAAAATTTAATGAAAAAGAAATATGGGATGATATCAACGATTGCCAAAACTCAAAAGCACCGGGTCCAGATGGCTTTAACATGAAGTTCATCAAAAAACATTGGGATCTCATCAAAAATGAACTCATAAATGCACTAGATTGGTTCTGGACCAACTCCGAAATCTCTAAAGTTTGTAACGCCTCCTTTCTCAATCTCATTCCTAAAAAACCAAACCCCATTGGATTAAATAAATATCAACCAATTTGTCTCATTGGTAGTTATAATAAGATCCTAACCAAAATTCTATCGAACCGGCTCGCTAAAGTAATCCATAAGGTCATTAGTTGTGAACAAAGCACATTCCTTGAGGCAAGAACATACTTAATAGTGTGTTTATTGCTAACGAAATAATTGATGAACTTAAACGTAAAAAACGCAAAGGACTCGTATTTGAAGTCGACTTCGAAAAGGCATTTGTAACATCCTCAATCGGGCCTAGTTGTAAGAATACTATTTTGCCTTTAAGTTTGTATTGCGTTATTATATGCTTTTATTTCTATTTAATATTTATTGTTATTTAATGATGTGGTTAGGACCAATTTGTGACAAGGGTTACAGAACATGTTTGTTTATTTAATTTGGACTCCGTTTGGGTTGCCAAATGACGTACGAAAGATATCAGATAACTGATAAATACCCGTGTGTTGTGAGGTGGGGTATATAGCAGCCTTAAGTGATTAAGTGTAGGATAATACTTTCATTTTCCAATTATTCCCAAATATCACCAACCCCAGGGCAGAATATTTTACCTAAGTGTTGATTTTTAGCCGTTATGCTGCCCGTTTGTATTTTGATGTTCTGGATGTAAATTTTTAAAGTGCATAAGTGTTAAGCAAAAAATTTTAGCGGATACTTTTTCTGACAAAAATTTATATATTGTGTTATTTGATGTTAACGAACAGAAACTAACTTGTGGATATGTTTTTCTCAGGAGAAAAGGAGAAAGAGAAGGTTCAGTGATTAGATAGCTGAATACCTTCTCGTTTGCTGGTAATCGGTGAGTGGGACTAACTGGAGATTATAGTATATAGAAGCATGTTATATTATGATTTCAATGCTTGTTAGATATACCTATTGTTGTGGTTAGTTAGTTCTTGTGATGACTGCATGTTAGTTGATGCTTGTCTGCTGGAGCCCAGTGCGTCCCTATTGTGTGGTAGCCTCAGTAGGAGAGATCAACCTACGGGTTAGGTTCCTCTGTGGTAGCCTAGACAATCGAGGTGTATATATATGTGAATGACGCGTCCATCGCGTGTGGATTATGTATATACATACGGTGGTGGAGGAACTTCTGGTAAGCCCCAGTCCGATCAGCTGGTGGTTAATGGTTTGGCCGAGCCGCCAGAGTCTCTGTAGACGGCACTTGGGTGATGTTTGTGTGTTAGATTATTGTGACATGATTAGTATAACACTTATGTATGCTATGGCCTGTAGTTAGTCGTACTCACTTAGCTTCGTGCTAATTCCCCTCTATCTCCTCCCTGCAGGTTGTTAGCTTTTGTAGATAGTGCTTTTGGGAGAAGACGGGCATGATGATGTTATGTTTGACAGGGTTAACGCTGATGTGGTCTTTTAGAATATGAACCATGTACTTTTGAAAACTGAATGTATTTACGTCTCTTCCTGTTAATATGTAAATTGCTTTAATGACACGTGACATCGATTTGTACAAATGTCGATATCGTATTTAATTAATATTATGCATCCGCCACGTATTTATTATAAAAAAAATTAGCGGTGTCACAGCATTCGATTGTATTAAATGGGACTTTTTATTTGACACCATGCATTACATGGATTTCGGGTCCAAATGGATTAGTCTCATCCGTGCATGCCTCTCGTCGTCATCTATATCTGTCCTCATCAATGGCTCCCCCAGAATGATATTAACTCTCGAAAGAGGTATTCGACAGGGAGATCCTATATCACCTTTTCTTTTCATCATTGTTGCTGAAGGACTTAACATCCTAACCAAACGAACATTATCTAATGACCATCTCTGCTGCATAAATGTAGAAAATGATAATATTACAATAACTCACCTTCAATACGCTGATGATACAATTTTTTTCGGCGAATGGAGTAAAAGAAACGCTAGATATATTTCCAAACTCCTTAAATGCTTTGAAAATATTTCAGGACTCAATGTTAATTTCTAATAAAATAAACTCTATGGTTTCAGCGTATGTAAACAAGAAACTGAACAAATGACCGAATATATTAATTATTCTACAGTAACCACTCCTTTCACATATCTTGGACTACTCATTGGTGTCCCCACGTCCCACGATTCCTCTTGGCAGCCGATCGTTGAGAAATTCGACAAAAGGCTCTCCGATTGAAAAGCTAAATTCATTTCCTTTGGTCGTTTAACACTCATTAAATCTATCCTAAGTAGTATTCCTCTCTACTACTTTTCTCTTTTTCACGCACCATCCACCATCCTTAATTTACTCGAATCTAAAAGACGCAAATTTTTTGGGGGTGGGTCCATAACGAAAAATAAAATAAACTGGATTAAATGGGATCAAATACTACTTCCTTTTGACAAAGGTGGTTTAAATGTGGGCTCACTTTTCAGAAAAAATATCAACTACTATGTAAGTGGTGGTGGCGTTTCAAAAATGAAAAAAATGCTTTATGGATTAAAATTATTACAAGTATTTATGGGATGGGGATGGGCTAGATACTAACAATACTTGCAGGAATGTCGCTGGAAGAACTATTTAGAAAGAGATTATAAAAGCAGGTAGAATTGCGGATAATACAGATGCTTCGTTTTCCACATCTATATCCAAACAACTCGGAAATGGTGAATCTATACAATTTTGGAAAGACATTTGGTGTGGCTCTGAATGTTTTAGCACTTTTTCCATAGATTATACATGCTTGAATCTAATAAAGATGCATACGTCGCGAATAGAATCACACAAAATGGATCATTCACTTGCGGCAATTGGTCTTGGATAAGACCTCCTAGCGGTCGGGCCCTAAACGAACTTTTGGAAATCAACAACATTGTGTCATCTGTCACATTGGCCGACAAACCCGATGCTTGGAAATATGCTCACGATCCATCAGGAATTTACACAACTAAATCCTTAGCTCAAATAATCAATACTTTAAAACTCGACCATCACGCTTCAAATATTTCGGTCACACGAAACAAATACATTCCACAAAAAGTTAACATATTTTCTTGGAGAGTTTCTGATGTTATGCGAGGTGTATATAAAATAGCTTAAATTTTAGCAGGAAATACTATTAAATACGATACAATTTTACACAAGATATTTATTTATTTATAGAATGGATATACTTAAACCTTGCTACAACACTTATAGGCAGTGTACCTAATCGTACAGTAGTGTAGTTTTTAGTAAGTCCGGTTCGTTCCACAGGGAAAATCTTTTAATCAAAGCTTAACGCTATATTAGTTTACTTTTATAAAAATACAAATATATATAAGTAATATTATTATTATAAAGGGGGATTTTTACCGTTTAATGACCGGTTTGTCGATTTTAAAGCTTTAGTCGCAGTTAAAACAAAATGTAAAATATTAAATAAATAAAAGACTTAATTTAAAGCGTAAAGTAAATAACGATAATGAAATTACGATAAATAAAAGTGCGATAAAATAAACTTGCGATAATTAAAAAGTACGATAATTAAAATTGCAATTAAATATAATAACAATAAATAAAAGTGCGATAATTAGAAGTGCAATTAAATATAAAATAAAGGAAATTAAATACGAAATAAAAGAATTATGCTTATTTAAACTTCCGTAATCATGATGTTTGACGTGTTGATTTTAGTTTTATGCCCATGGGTTAATTGTCCTTTGTCCTGGATTATTTAATATGTCCGTCTGATTTTTTGTCCATAACAGTCCATCAGTCATAAATATAAAGTGCGAGTGTCCTCGTCAAATTATCCTTATACCCGAAGTCAAATATTCCAACTAATTGGGGACTTAAACTGTAACAAGGTTTTATTACTTTGTTTAATAATTACACCAGGATGTCGACTGAGTGTAACCCAAGGTTTTAATACTTTGTTATGAATTACGCCAAGTGTCCTTGTACATAATTTCACCCCTGTTTTAATAATTCTAGTGGCTATTAATCCATTCCCGTGTCCGGTTAAATGAACGATTATTCGTACATATAAATACCCCGCCCATCGTGTCCGATCGAGTGTAAATGGTTATTTATAGGGACGCCCAATTGTAAATCTTTATATTAACATTAACAAACTATCATTTAGTTAAACAAATATAAAGCCCATTAATAGCCCATAGTCTAATTTCCACAAGTGTCGTTCTTTTGTCCAAACCCCCAATTATGGTACAAAGCCCAATTACCCAATTTTAATATTTTTAGCCCAACATCATGATTACTTCGGATTAAATAAGCATAATAATAACTTAGCTACGAGACATTAAATTAAAAAGGTTGAACATAACTTACAATGATTAAAAATAGCGTAGCGTTACACGGACAGAATTTCGACTTACACCCTTACAACATTCGCTAACACACCCTTATTATTAGGATTTAAAATTAAAATTAAAATTAAAATATAAATTATATATACATATACTACGTTGAGTGAAGAAGAAAAAGATGTGTTTTTTTGGTGCACCAAAGCTCGATTTTTATAGGCATGTGGGCTGGAACTGGGGCTCATGCGATCGCATGGATTTATGCCTTCCAGGCCATGCGATCGCATGGCCAGCTGGGGAGGCTCACATTTGGTTGTTTTCTTCTGCCGACGGTTTTATAATATAATATAATATATATATATATTAATTTTAAGAATTAATTATATATTATATTATATTTATGTGCATAGTTGACTTGTAATTTTTAGTCCGTTGCGTCGAGCGTTGAGAGTTGACTCTGGTCCCGATTCCGGATTTTCGAACGTCCTTGCGTACAATTTAATATCTTGTACTTTTCGTTTTGAATCTTGTACTCTTGTAATTTTGAGATGTTTCTTATCAATAATTGGAACCTCTTTGATTGTATTTTGTACTTTTGAGCTTTTTGGTCGTTTGCGTCTTCAATTCATCGAATCTGTCTTTTGTCTTCACCTTTTATTATTTAAGCGAATATCACTTGTAAATAGGACAATTGCAACTAAAAGCTTGTCTTTCTTGAGGAATAATGCTATGAAATATATGTTCGTTTTTAGCATTATCAAATATTCCCACACTTGAGCGTTGCTTGTCCTCAAGCAATATAGTTTTGAAATACTAGAATCACTTCTTTATTCTTCACACTTTGTACATCAGTGATTTCTTTACGGCGGTATAAACAATGGTAGTAACGATGTGGTTTACAGTCCCACATGACTATAAAATTTAGATCCATTAAGGAAATTGGATCTTTATGAAAACATTTGATCTTTTGAAAATTAAATCTAGTTTTTACCCTAGATAAGTTTTCCTGAATAACCCTTCACCGGTGTTTGCAAAATATTTTTGTGGGTTTGGTGGGTTTCAGATTTGAAAATTTTAGCTCAAAACTTGTGGTTTGTGTCACCCACTTGCTAACCTTGTATTAGGAAAGCAACACGTCCAGTATACTTGCTCCGTATATTACCTTTCGGTAAACTACCATTCGGTTATAAAGGAAAGCGTTGAACAAGCAACTGTTAAGGCAATGTCCCCTGACATGCTTTTAATTATGGTCTATAACGTGTCGGACGCAATTACTATCCTTTGTAGGAGCAATAGTAAAGCTCACCCTTATGATTTTTCGGTCTGGCACAAGGTCCTGTCTTCGACCATGCTATGCAACCACCGTTCTTACGGTTGACACCCGATTTGGTTCAGGTGACCTAATGAATTCCAGGTGAATTCCTAGGATTTTACGTTCAATGGTAATGAACGCATTGAAAATGGGTTTTCAGAAAAAAAAATCGGTTTGTAATTTGATCAAAATATTTTCTCGTTCAAGCTCGAGTTTAGATATCATTGAATTCCATGAGTTTGAATTCTCAATCTTTAAGGTCAATCTCAAGGATTGAGTAATATCAGGCTTAAAAGCTGATTTTTAATCTTTTAAGGAGATTATCCTTTCTGGGGATCTGATTTATTAGTCTTATCAAGCTAATTTGCACGGTGCCCCCCCATTGTACGAGATAAATCCTTCTCATGGTTAAGATAAATCTGACCACTTGGCGACCCTGTTTTATGCTGAGGTCCGTGGATTTCCTGCTGATTTTAGTGATGACTTTTCTAGATTTTTCCTCAACCTACAGCTGGTCTAGACGACAACTTCATGACCTAAATCAAGAAGCGCGTGTCTTTTTCGAAAGACTTTACTTCCTTTTAACGATGGAATTGATTCATCGTGTAGATCCATCTCTTCTTTTCTTTCATCGGGTAAAACAGTTAATTATCGTCCAAAACAAAAGTGTTTTCAATTATTTGTACAAAAATATGTGATATGTATTTTGAATAACTCGGTGAAAATTTCCCACACTTGGCTTTTATTTTCCTTTTTATTGTCCTCTATTCCATTTTAAATGAATTTTAACATTTTGGTTTGTTTCTCAATTTATGTTCTTTCCGAGGTAACAATAATTTCGGTGTAAACACCTAGTTTTATCGTTCATAAATATGTATAAACATGATTTTGAGTTCATTTAATTGAAAATTTTGAAAATTTTTACTAGAATTGGGTAGTCAGTATATAAGACTAGGGTTGTTCTTTATTATCAGAGAGCACTAGATTCTAATACAACTACTACTTTACTAGTATTTCTAATGGTAACCAAGTGTTTAAAGTAAAAAATTTAAAAAAAAATCCGAAAGGATTTAACCCCTTCCCACATTTAAGATCTTGCAACGCCCTCATTTGCAAGAAATCAGTAACAATTTAAGTTATTGAGGGTGATTAGCGTAGAAATGATTAAATTTTACCAAAGTTTCCAAACTTATTGGCGTTTGTTTGCTGAATGATAAATGGTACATATCATTTGTCCATTCCGTCTGTTGTTACATCACATTTATCTTGTCGTCAAAATTAGTAGCTTTTGCTGAACTTAATGCCAGTCTTTGAAAATGCGCTATTTTACCATGTTTTGTACAATTTACCATATACATACATACAAATATAAACATGCATGACAATTTGAAATGGGACTTAATATCCCACTTTCAAATCCTAAATGTGAAATATTAGTACACAATAATAATAAAAATGATAAAGATTACATAAGTATATTCAATAACATAAGTTTAAACATGAATAAGTAAAAAGATAAAAATATAAAAATCTTATAAATAACCAAATGGAACTAAATCAGTCTGGATATGGGTTCCAGTTCATCTCGTCAGGTGGGTTCCATTGTTGGTTATAGGTGTTTTGATAGGCTTGGTTATAGTCATACCGATTAAAGGGTGGTCGGATATCGGGGCTGTGTGGCGAAAAATGAGCAGGTCGAGTAGGTACATAGTTATTTGGTACCTGATATGATAGCTGGCTCATGATTTGGTGCTGATGAACTAACCATCTATCGTGTTGGCGTCGCCTATAATCCTCGTATACTCGCTCGGAGTTCCACTGCTCATACATACTATGTCTGGCCGCGTTCGTCATTGCTTCCTCATCTATACGAATGTGGAATAGCATCTCGAAAGACATCCCTAATGTCTTCCGCCTCCTCCATTTCCTCGTCTGAGCCTCTCTCTACCTGAGGATGAGATCCCTCATAGGGTACTGCCTGGTTACGTCTACTTTTCAATACCTTAGCACCCACATAAACTTTCAATCCTAAGGGCTCAACCTGTTCTCTACAAAGCTGTAATAGACCCCCTTGGTTTCTATCAACACCTAAATACTCTCCAATGAGAGTAACAAAAATACCTCCTCCTATTATACTCCCGTCCTGCATTCCCTCTATCATTTTAGATAAATAAAAAGCAACACAGTAAGGGATATTGACAAAGCTTCTAGGATCCAGAATACACTTTAGGTAGAATAAATCATGTAAGGTAATTTTTTCTTTATTATGACCTCTCTGTGTAATCGAGTTAGCCAAAAATCTATGAATAATACGAAGCTCGGCTCTGTCAATATGTGTATAGGAGTGTCCTCCTGCTCGTGTAAAAACATCAAAATGTGACATACGCCTCCAAATGGCGTCAGCGTCAAAGTTACTATCTACCCTTTCACCATAATGAATCAAATTTGTACAATCAGGTAATAGCAACTCACCAGGAGTATATATCTGTAAGGCCCTGGCCATGTCCAGCATGGACATTCTGTACATCCTACCGCCAAGGATAAACCTAAGAAATCTTCTATCATCTATTCTAACTATATTTGTATCAAGTGATACAGTACTCATCAACTCAACACACCATTCCTTATATACAGGTCTACGAATGGTAAAAAGACGTTCCCAATCTGTAAAAGAAGAACTGCCATACCTTTGAACTAAAAGCTGTCTAACACGGTCAGCTAGATGGACCGTTTCCAAAGGGGCCCAATCGATTACCCTTGGCACCTCTACATTTTTTGTTACCAATTTGAATTTGTTCCTTTGATATGTCTCGTAATCTCTCCATCTCCTATCAAATCTCAGATTAGGATGCAGTGTGTGCTCAGGAATCGTTGGGAATTCTACTGGCGGCCTCATTGGGAATACTATGAATTCATCAACAAATTGTACCGGATCATAATAAGGTACGTGCTGATCAGGCTGTTGTTGTTGTTCCTGTTGTGGTTCTTGTTCGTGTTGCATTTCTGGTTCTGGTTCTGGTGCTGGTCGTCTAGATGATGATGCTCCTGAACCCCCAGTATCGGCTTTCTGCAAAACACATTAAACACAAAATTTGTGCATCCAAATATGCATTAGTGTTAGCAAAATAACAACTTAAAACAATCACTATAACATGTTAAATCAAAATTAAACTTATACACATTTTCACAATTTTTCACAATTCTACACTTTTCAAATAAGCACATATGAAAATGTATACAAAATTCATAAGTATTTAACTCAAATAACATGTCAAAATAGTCATTACTAATAATTAAACAAGTCTCAAATGACAAATATATCAAATTAATCAAGTTCATGAATTTTGGACTTAAAAAGTCCACTTTAATCTCTAAAAATCATGTTTAGGATCAATGTTTGGATCATTTAACTATCTAAACATGTTACACTACTCAATTTAGCAATAATTCATGACAAAAATCGGCCATAACATGTTTATATCAAAAAGCTCCAAATTGCTCAAGAACACAAACCCTAGATTTCTAAAAATTTTGAAGTTTTTAGCTTCAAATCATGTTAAATAGCATCAATCTAGGTTATACATGCATAAAATACTAACAATTTAACACTAATTACACTAGAAATTAACAAAATTGCATTAGGTAAAAAATTGGTAATTATCACAAAAACTAGGAATTTATAGAGTTTAGTGGTGTAATTTTTACCATTTTGCTGAAGAATGAGAATCTAGGCATGATTAGAGCAAGAAAAATGACGAATTACGGTAGATTTTGGTGAATTTTGATGAAGATTTGAGAGTATTTTCGTATGTGTTGTGTGTGTGTTGGTGTGAGGTAGAACAGAACAGGCTGTATGTATCAGGCCTGTTTTCCAGCTCCATGCGATCGCATGGAGTTGGAGTGCAATACCCATGCGATCGCATGGGTATCCGGGAACAGTGTTTTCAGCTTTTTTTTTTTTTTATAAAATCTTATACTTTATAAAACTTATAATTAATTAAATTTTAAAAATTTGTTTTCCTTTAGGAGCGAGGGTGTTTCGGATCGATGTCCTAGTCCGTCCTTCGACAAAAATTTAAAATTTGTCAAATCAAAGCGCGGTTTTAAAAGTAAAGATTTTTGGATTTTTTTTAACGTTTTTGGCATACTTTAATTCAATAAAAAAAATAATGATAATAAAAGTTCTCGTCCCTCCCTCGGGTAAAGCAATTTCGGTTCAAAGACCTAGTCTTCAACTCACGACGAATTTTAAAAATCATATTTTTTAACTTAGCGAAATAAACTAAATTTTTGTTTTTAAATTCACACAACTTAAATTTAAAATATGCATAAAATTAAAAATTCACACCAAACTTATATTATATTTTTGTTTTTATACATACAAACTTAAAAATATCAATTGTTCAAATATTTATAATTTTAAATATATTAATTTAAAAAGTTTACAATATTAATTTAAGATTTATATATTAATTTTAAAAACATGGTAAAAATAAAATAAAATTAAAAATCTTTTTGGCTTTTATCCCACTTTAATCAATCAAATATTATCAAAAATATGCGCCCCTCTTTTCGGTAAAGTAATTTCGGTTCCATGACCTAATTTAACTCATGACGAATTTTTGAAATATTTTGGGTTGATTGATTAAAGATATTTATATCTTAAGAATAAACATTAAATTTCGCAGTGATGTAATAAATTTTTGTATGATATCAATAATTTCGGTCGCCAAACCTAATTTTATTCAATACCAATTTAATACTTTATAGCGAACAAATTAGCGTTTATTATCAAAAGGTTAAAAATAAAAAATAAATAAAAACTGTACAGACTTACCTGTGAGATAGTATTTTTTAGTTATATGATCTATCCCATTCATAAGATAGTCGGTTTAATTGGTTTTCCATGGCTACATAGGCGTAACCTCGAGCATTCAGTGTTTTTTCTTCTAAACATATGAACGGTCCGTCTCTGCATAAAGTAACAAATTCGGTATTTGAATAGGTTTGATTATTTGAACATTTACCTCCATGTGACCATTTTCCGCATTTGTGACATCTTTCTAGGTGTCGTGCTCTTCTTTTCGCTGCGAATTTTGATTTTCCTTTACCAAATTGTAACTTATTATCTTCGCATCTGGATTGTTTTCTTACTCCGTCCAATCTTTCTCTGATTACTGATACTATTTCACTCAGAAGTGTGTCATTATTACGTTTAGTGATCAAAGCGTGTAGCATTAGACCATGGTTTAGTTCACAGGCAGTCTTCATTTCCTAAAAAAAATAAAAATTCAGAATGGGGGGAGAAGACTAGTTCTTTAGGGTCTGCTAGGGAAAGAACATTCGGGTTCCATTTTCGAGAACTACACGAAAACAGAAAATCTAACTCTAACAGTGAAATGTCCCATTCTTATTGATTAAAAACGTTCCATATTAATTGATTTCGTTGCGAGGTTTTGACCTCTATATGAGACGTTTTTCAAAGACTGCATTCATTTTAAAACAAACCATAACCTTTATTTCATAAATAAAGGTTTAAAAAGCTTTATGTAGATTATCAAATAATGATAATCTAAAATATCCTGTTTACACACGACCATTACATAATGGTTTACAATACAAATATGTTACATCGAAATCAGTTTCTTGAATGCAGTTTTTACACAATATCATACAAACATGGACTCCAAATCTTGTCCTTATTTTAGTATGCAACAGCGGAAGCTCTTAATATTCACCTGAGAATAAACATGCTTTAAACGTCAACAAAAATGTTGGTGAGTTATAGGTTTAATCTATATATATCAAATCGTAACAATAGACCACAAGATTTCATATTTCAATACACATCCCATACATAGAGATAAAAATCATTCATATGGTGAACACCTGGTAACCGACATTAACAAGATGCATATATAAGAATATCCCCATCATTCCGAGACACCCTTCGGATATGATATAAATTTCGAAGTACTAAAGCATCCGGTACTTTGGATGGGGTTTGTTAGGCCCAATAGATCTATCTTTAGGATTCGCGTCAATTAGGGTGTCTGTTCCCTAATTCTTAGATTACCAGACTTAATAAAAAGGGGCATATTCAATTTCGATAATTCAACCATAGAATGTAGTTTCACGTACTTGTGTCTATTTTGTAAATCATTTATAAAACCTGCATGTATTCTCATCCCAAAAATATTAGATTTTAAAAGTGGGACTATAACTCACTTTCACAGATTTTTACTTCGTCGGGAAGTAAGACTTGGCCACTGGTTGATTCACGAACCTATAACAATATATACATATATATCAAAGTATGTTCGAAATCTATTTACAACACTTTTAATATATTTTGATGTTTTAAGTTTATTAAGTCAGCTGTCCTCGTTAGTAACCTACAACTAGTTGTCCACAGTTAGATGTACAGAAATAAATCGATAAATATTATCTTGAATCAATCCACGACCTAGTGTATACGTATCTCAGTATTGATCACAACTCAAACTATATATATTTTGGAATCAACCTCAACCCTGTATAGCTAACTCCAACATTCACATATAGAGTGTCTATGGTTGTTCCGAAATATATATAGATGTGTCGACATGATAGGTCGAAACATTGTATACGTGTCTATGGTATCTCAAGATTACATAATATACAATACAAGTTGATTAAGTTATGGTTGGAATAGATTTGTTACCAATTTTCACGTAGATAAAATGAGAAAAATTATCCAATCTTGTTTTACCCATAACTTCTTCATTTTAAATCCGTTTTGAGTGAATCAAATTGCTATGATTTCATATTGAACTCTATTTTATGAATCTAAACAGAAAAAGTATAGGTTTATAGTCGGAAAAATAAGTTACAAGTCGTTTTTGTAAAGGTAGTCATTTCAGTCGAAAGAACGACGTCTAGATGACCATTTTAGAAAACATACTTCCACTTTGAGTTTAACCATAATTTTTGGATATAGTTTCATGTTCATAATAAAAATCATTTTCTCAGAATAACAATTTTTAAATCAAAGTTTATCATAGTTTTTAATTAACTAACCCAAAACAGCCCGCGGTGTTACTACGACGGCGTAAATCCGGTTTTACGGTGTTTTTCGTGTTTCCAGGTTTTAAATCATTAAGTTAGCATATCATATAGATATATAACATGTGTTTAGTTGATTTTAAAAGTCAAGTTAGAAGGATTAACTTTTGTTTGCGAACAAGTTTAGAATTAACTAAACTATGTTCTAGTGATTACAAGTTTAAACCTTCGAATAAGATAGCTTTATATGTATGAATCGAATGATGTTATGAACATCATTACTACCTTAAGTTCCTTGGATAAACCTACTGGAAAAGAGAAAAATGGATCTAGCTTCAACGGATCCTTGGATGGCTCGAAGTTCTTGAAGCAGAATCATGACACGAAAACAAGTTCAAGTAAGATCATCACTTGAAATAAGATTGTTATAGTTATAGAAATTGAACCAAAGTTTGAATATGATTATTACCTTGTATTAGAATGATAACCTACTGTAAGAAACAAAGATTTCTTGAGGTTGGATGATCACCTTACATGATTGGAAGTGAGCTAGCAAACTTGAAAGTATTCTTGATTTTATGTAACTAGAACTTGTAGAATATATGAAGAACACTTAGAACTTGAAGATAGAACTTGAGAGAGATCAATTAGATGAAGAAAATTGAAGAATGAAAGTGTTTGTAGGTGTTTTTGGTCGTTGGTGTATGGATTAGATATAAAGGATATGAAATTTTGTTTTCATGTAAATAAGTCATGAATGATTACTCATATTTTTGTAATTTTATGAGATATTTCATGCTAGTTACCAAATGATGGTTCCCACATGTGTTAGGTGACTCACATGGGCTGCTAAGAGCTGATCATTGGAGTGTATATACCAATAGTACATACATCTAAAAGCTGTGTATTGTACGAGTACGAATACGGGTGCATACGAGTAGAATTGTTGATGAAACTGAACGAGGATGTAATTGTAAGCATTTTTGTTAAGTAGAAGTATTTTGATAAGTGTATTGAAGTCTTTCAAAAGTGTATAAATACATATTAAAACACTACATGTATATACATTTTAACTGAGTCGTTAAGTCATCGTTAGTCGTTACATGTAAGTGTTGTTTTGAAACCTTTAGGTTTAACGATCTTGTTAAATGTTGTTAACCCAATGTTTATAATATCAAATGAGATTTTAAATTATTATATTATAATGATATTATCATGTATGAATATCTCTTAATATGATATATATACATTAAATGTCTTTACAACGATAATCGTTACATATATGTCTCGTTTAAAAATCATTAAGTTAGTAGTCTTGTTTTTACATATGTAGTTCATTGTTAATATACTTAATGATATGTTTACTTATCATAGTATCATGTTAACTATATATATATCCATATATATGTCATCATATAGTTTTTACAAGTTTTAACGTTCGTGAATCACCGGTCAACTTGGGTGGTCAATTGTCTATATGAAACATATTTCAATTAATCAAGTCTTAACAAGTTTGATTGCTTAACATGTTGGAAATATTTAATCATGTAAATATCAATCTCAATTAATATATATAAACATGGAAAAGTTCGGGTCACTACAGTACCTACCCGTTAAATAAATTTCGTCCCGAAATTTTAAGCAGTTGGAGGTGTTGACGTATCTTCTGGAAATAAATGCGGGTATTTCTTCTTCATCTGATCTTCACGCTCCCAGGTGAACTCGGGTCCTCTACGAGCATTCCATCAAACCTTAAAAATTGGTATCTTGTTTTGCTTAAGTCTTTTAACCTCACGATCCATTATTTCGACGGGTTCTTCGATGAATTGAAGTTTTTCGTTGATTTGGATTTCATCTAACGGAATAGTGAGATCTTCTTTAGCAAAACATTTCTTCAAATTCGAGACGTGGAAAGTGTTATGTACAGCCGCGAGTTGTTGAGGTAACTCAAGTCGGTAAGCTACTGGTCCGACACGATCAATAATCTTGAATGGTCCAATATACCTTGGATTTAATTTCCCTCGTTTACCAAATCGAACAACGCCTTTCCAAGGTGCAACTTTAAGCATGACCATCTCTCCAATTTCAAATTCTATATCTTTTCTTTTAATGTCAGCGTAGCTCTTTTGTCGACTTTGGGCGGTTTTCAACCGTTGTTTAATTTGGATGATCTTCTCGGTAGTTTCTTGTATAATCTCCGGACCCGTAATCTATCTATCCCCCACTTCACTCCAACAAATCGGAGACCTGCACTTTCTACCATAAAGTGCTTCAAACGGCGCCATCTCAATGCTTGAATGGTAGCTGTTGTTGTAGAAAAATTCTTCTAACGGTAGATGTCGATCCCAACTGTTTTCGAAATCAATAACACATGCTCGTAGCATGTCTTCAAGCGTTTGTATCGTCCTTTCGCTCTGCCCATCAGTTTGTGGATGATAGGCAGTACTCATGTCTAGACGAGTTCCTAATGCTTGCTGTAATGTCTGCCAGAATCTTGAAATAAATCTGCCATCTCTATCAGATATAATAGAGATTGGTATTCCATGTCTGGAGACGACTTCCTTCAAATACAGTCGTGCTAACTTCTCCATCTTGTCATCTTCTCTTATTGGCAGGAAGTGTGCTGATTTGGTGAGATGATCAACTATTACCCAAATAGTATCAAAACCACTTGCAGTCCTTGGCAATTTAGTGATGAAATCCATGGTAATATTTTCCCATTTCCATTCTGGGATTTCGGGTTGTTGAAGTAGACCTGATGGTTTCTGATGCTCAGCTTTGACCTTAGAACACGTCAAACATTCTCCTACGTATTTAGCAACATCGGCTTTCATACCCGGCCACCAAAAATGTTTCTTGAGATCCTTGTACATCTTCCCCGTTCCAGGATGTATTGAGTATCTGGTTTTATGAGCTTCTCTAAGTACCATTTCTCTCATATCTCCAAATTTTGGTACCCAAATCCTTTCTGCCCTATACCGGGTTCCGTCTTCCCGAATATTAAGATGCTTCTCCGATCCTTTGGGTATTTCATCCTTTAAATTTCCCTCTTTTAAAACTCCTTGTTGCGCCTCCTTTATTTGAGTAGTAAGGTTATTATGAATCATTATATTCATAGATTTTACTCGAATGGGTTCTCTGTCCTTCCTGCTCAAGGCATCGGCTACTACATTTGCCTTCCCCGGGTGGTAACGAATCTCAAAGTCGTAATCATTCAATAATTCAATCCACCTACGCTGCCTCATATTCAGTTTTTTCTGATTAAATATGTGTTGAAGACTTTTGTGGTCGGTATATATAATACTTTTGACCCCATATAAGTAGTGCCTCCAAGTCTTTAATGCAAAAACAACCGCGCCTAATTCCAAATCATGCGTCGTATAATTTTGTTCGTGAATCTTCAATTGTCTAGACGCATAAGCAATCACCTTCGTTCGTTGCATTAATACACAACCGAGACCTTGCTTTGATGCGTCACAATAAATCACAAAATCATCATTCCCTTCAGGCAATGACAATATAGGTGCCGTAGTTAGCTTTTTCTTCAATAACTGAAACGCTTTCTCTTGTTCATCATTCCATTCAAATTTCTTCCCTTTATGCGTTAATGCAGTCAAGGGTTTTGCTATTCTGGAAAAGTCTTGGATGAACCTTCTGTAGTAACCAGCTAGTCCTAAAAATTGGCGTATGTGTTTCGGAGTTTTCGGGGTTTCCCACTTTTCAACAGTTTCTATCTTTGCCGGATCCACCTTAATACCTTCTTTGTTCACTATGTGACCGAGGAATTGAACTTCTTCCAACCAAAATGCACACTTTGAAAACTTAGCGTATAATTCTTCCTTCCTCAATACTTCTAACACCTTTCTCAAATGTTCACCGTGTTCTTGGTCATTCTTTGAGTAAATAAGTATGTCATCAATGAAAACAATGACAAACTTGTCAAGGTATGGTCCACACACTCGGTTCATAAGGTCCATGAACACAGCTGGTGCATTAGTTAAACCAAACGGCATGACCATAAACTCGTAATGACCGTAACGTGTTCTGAAAGCAGTCTTTGGAATATCATCTTCTTTCACCCGCATTTGATGATACCCGGAACGTAAGTCAATCTTTGAATAAATAGACGAGCCTTGTAGTTGATCAAATAAGTCGTCGATTCTAGGTAGTGGGTAGCGGTTCTTGATGGTAAGTTTGTTCAACTCTCGGTAGTCGATACACAACCTGAATGTACCATCTTTCTTCTTGACAAACAAAACAGGAGCTCCCCACGGTGATGTGCTTGGTCGAATGAAACCACGCTCTAAAAGTTCTTGTAATTGGCTTTGCAGTTCTTTCATCTCGCTGGGTGCGAGTCTGTAAGGAGCACGAGCTATTGGTGCAGCTCCTGGTACAAGATCTATTTGAAATTCAACGGATCGATGTGGGGGTAATCCCGGTAATTCTTTCGGAAATACATCGGGAAATTCTTTTGCAATGGGAACATCATTGATGCTCTTTTCTTCAGTTTGTACTTTCTCGACGTGTGCTAGAACAGCATAGCAACCTTTTCTTATTAGTTTTTGTGCCTTCAAATTACTAATAAGATGTAGCTTCGTGTTGCCCTTTTCTCCGTACACCATTAAGGGTTTTCCTTTTTCTCGTATAATGCGAATTGCATTTTTGTAACAAACGATCTCTGCTTTCACTTCTTTCAACCAGTCCATACCGATTATCACATCAAAACTCCCTAACTCTACTGGTATCAAATCAATCTTAAATGTTTCGCTAACCAGTTTAATTTCTCGATTCCGACATATATTATCTGCTGAAATTAATTTACCATTTGCTAATTCGAGTAAAAATTTACTATCTAAAGGCGTTAATGGACAACTTAATTTAGCACAAAAATCTCTACTCATATAGCTTCTATCCGCACCCGAATCAAATAAAACGTAAGCAGATTTATTGTCAATAAGAAACGTACCCGTAACAAGCTCCGGGTCTTCCTGTGCCTCTGCCGCATTAATATTGAAAACTCTTCCGCGGCCTTGTCCATTCGTGTTCTCCTGGTTCGGGCAATTTCTAATAATGTGGCCCGGTTTTCCACATTTATAACAAACTACATTGGCATAACTTGCTCCGACACTACTTGCTCCGCCATTACTCGTTCCGACACCATTTTTTCCTTTCGTTCTATTAACCCCTGATCCGTAGACCTCACACTTCGCCGCGCTATGACCATTTCTTTTACACTTGTTGCAAAATTTGGTGCAGAACCCCAAGTGATACTTTTCACACCTTTGGCATAGCTGCTTCTGATTGTTGTTGTTGTTGTTGTTGTTGTGGTTATTATTGTTGTTGGGATGATTGTTGTAGTTGCTGTTGTTGTTGTTGTTGTTGTTGTTATTGTTGTTATTGTTGGATTGTTTGTGGTAGTTGCGATTGATGTTGCGATTGTTGGGATAATTGTTGCGATTATTGTTGTAATTGCTGTTGTTGTTGTATTGGTGATTCTTATCACCGTTTTCCTCCCACTTTCTTTTGACTTGCTTCACATTGGCCTCTTCAGCAGAGTGTTCTTTAATTCTTTCTTCAATCTGGTTCACTAGTTTGTGAGCCATTCTACATGCCTGTTGTATGGAGGCGGGCTCGTGTGAACTTATATCTTCTTGGATTCTTTCCGGTAATCCTTTCACAAACGCGTCGATCTTCTCTTCCTCATCTTCGAATGCTCCCGGACACAATAGGCACAATTCTATGAATCGTCTTTCGTACGTGGTAATATAAAATCCTTGGGTTCGTAACCCTCTAAGTTCTGTCTTGAGCTTATTGACCTCGGTTCTGGGACGGTACTTCTCGTTCATCAAGTGCTTGAATGCTGACCACGGTAGTGCGTACGCATCGTCTTGTCCCACTTGCTCTAGATAGGTATTCCACAATGTTAACGCAGAACCTGTGAAGGTATGCGTACCGTACTTCACTTTGTCCTCTTCAGTACACTTACTTATGGCAAACACCGATTCGACCTTCTCGGTCCACCGTTTCAATCCGATCGGTCCTTCGGTTCCATCAAATTCCAAAGGTTTGCAGGCAGTGAATTCTTTGTAGGTGCATCCTACACGATTTCCTGTACTGCTAGATCCAAGGTTATTGTTGGTATGTAGCGCAGCCTGTACTGCGGCTATGTTTGAAGCTAGAAAAGTACGGAATTCCTCTTCATTCATATTCACGGTGTGTCGAGTAGTCGGTGCCATTTCCTTCAAAATAGTCAAATGGAACAAGTTAATCATACAGAATATTAAGAGTAGTTAATAGTATTTCATAGCATAATATGAACTCATTTATAAAAGCTTTTTCTTCATATTAGCGTTTTATAAGTTTAAATTCGGGTAGTACCTACCCGTTAAGTTCATACTTAGTAGCTAATATACAATTCAACTACTACAATTCTATATAATAAACTGATTATAATAATATTTCACGTTCAAACTTTTACACAATATTTTACAAACTGATTATAATTCAACTACTACAATTCTATATAATAAACTGATTATAATAATATTTCACGTTCAAACTTTTACACAATATTAGCATTTTATAAGTTTAAATTCGGGTAGTACCTACCCGTTAAGTTCATACTTAGTAGCTAATATACAATTCAACTACTACAATTCTATATAATAAACTGATTATAATAATATTTCACGTTCAAACTTTTACACAATATTAGCGTTTTATAAGTTTAAATTCGGGTAGTACCTACCCGTTAAGTTCATACTTAGTAGCTAATATACAATTCAACTACTACAATAAATTTGATACAAGATGGTTGTGAAGTTAATTCTAGCTAGTACACAAGTCGTTCAGCAAAGGCAATAAAGACACGTAATTCATACGTCCAGAAACAAGTCATGCATTCTGGTTTTACTAGGATTACTTCCCATCCTTGGTCTTGTAGAACATAACCGTTATGGCCGTTGATAAGACAGCGTGTTGTAACGTCGTCAAAGGGACGAGGGTTACGTAATGTGCAACAGTCCCGTAACAATCTAAAAACCTCATTTCTTACCCCAATTACCGACTCCGTCACTTGTGGGAACGTTTTGTTTAATAGTTGTAGCCCGATGTTCTTGTTCTCACTTTGGTGAGAAGCGAACATTACTAATCCGTAAGCATAACATGCTTCTTTATGTTGCATGTTAGCCGCTTTTTCTAAATCAAGAAGTCCAATATTCGGATATATTGAGTCAAAATAATTTCTTAACCCATTGCGTAAAATAGCATTTGGGTTCCCCGTAATATATGCTTCAAAGTAAACACATCGTAACTTATGGATTTCCCAATGTGATATCCCCCATCTTTCGAACGAAAGCCTTTTATAAACCAAGGCATTCTTGGAACGTTCTTCGAATGTCTTACAAACTGATCTCGCCTTAAATAGTTGTGCCAAAGAATTCTGACCGACTCTAGACAAGATTTCATCAATCATGTCTCCGGGTAGGTCTCTTAAAATATTGGGTTGTCTATCCATTTTGTGTTTTTATACTGTAAAATAGACAAGAGTTAGATTCATAAAAAAAATACTTATTAATACAAGCAATTTTTACATATATCATAAAGCATAAGCACACTATATTACATATATTACACCACACGAATACAACTATCTTATTCCGACTCGCTTGTTTCTTCTTCTTCGGTTTTGGTTCGTTTTACCAAGTTTCTAGGGATATATGATGTTCCCCTAATACGAGCCGTCGTTTTCCACATTGGTTTAGAAAAACCTGGTGGTTTAGAGGTTCCCGGGTCATTGTTACAACTTAAGGACTTCGGGGGTTGACGATACATATAAAATTCATCGGTGTTGGAATTCAATTTCTTTATTTTTATGCCCTTTCCCTTATTATTTTCTTTTGCCTTTTTAAATTCAGTTGGGGTAATTTCTATAACATCATCGGAATTCTCGTCGGAATCCGATTCATCGGAGAATTGGTAATCCTCCCAATATTTTGCTTCCTTAGCGGAAACATCATTGACCATAATTAACCTTGGTCGGTTGGTTGAGGATTTTCTTTTACTTAACCGTTTTATTATTTCCCCCACCGGTTCTATTTCTTCATCCGGTTCCGATTCTTCTTCCGGTTCTGATTCTTCTTCCGGTTCCGACTCTTGTTCCTCTTCGGGAACTTGTGAATCAGTCCACGAATCATTCCAATTTACATTTGACTCTTCATTATTATTAGGTGAGTCAATGGGACTTGTTCTAGAGGTAGACATCTATCACATAATATCAAACGCGTTAAGAGATTAATATATCACATAATATTCACATGTTAAAAATATATAGTTTCCAACAAAATTTGTTAAGCAATCATTTTTCAAGTAAACACGGTCGAAGTCCAGACTCACTAATGCATCCTAACAAACTCGATAAGACACACTAATGCAAAATTCTGGTTCTCTAAGACCAACGCTCTGATACCAACTGAAATGTCCCGTTCTTATTGATTAAAAACGTTCCATATTAATTGATTTCGTTGCGAGGTTTTGACCTCTATATGAGACGTTTTTCAAAGACTGCATTCATTTTAAAACAAACCATAACCTTTATTTCATAAATAAAGGTTTAAAAAGCTTTATGTAGATTATCAAATAATGATAATCTAAAATATCCTGTTTACACACGACCATTACATAATGGTTTACAATACAAATATGTTACATCGAAATCAGTTTCTTGAATGCAGTTTTTACAAAATATCATACAAACATGGAGTCCAAATCTTGTCCTTATTTTAGTATGCAACAGCGGAAGCTCTTAATATTCACCTGAGAATAAACATGCTTTAAACGTCAACAAAAATGTTGGTGAGTTATAGGTTTAATCTATATATATCAAATCGTAACAATAGACCACAAGATTTCATATTTCAATACACATCCCATACATAGAGATAAAAATCATTCATATGGTGAACACCTGGTAACCGACATTAACAAGATGCATATATAAGAATATCCCCATCATTCCGGGACACCCTTCGGATATGATATAAATTTCGAAGTACTAAAGCATCCGGTACTTTGGATGGGGTTTGTTAGGCCCAATAGATCTATCTTTAGGATTCGCGTCAATTAGGGTGTCTGTTCCCTAATTCTTAGATTACCAAGCTTAATAAAAAGGGGCATATTCGATTTCGATAATTCAACCATAGAATGTAGTTTCACGTACTTGTGTCTATTTTGTAAATAATTTATAAAACCTGCATGTATTCTCATCCCAAAAATATTAGATTTTAAAAGTGGGACTATAACTCACTTTCACAGATTTTTACTTCGTCGGGAAGTAAGACTTGGCCACTGGTTGATTCACGAACCTATAACAATATATACATATATATCAAAGTATGTTCAAAATCTATTTACAACACTTTTAATATATTTTGATGTTTTAAGTTTATTAAGTCAGCTGTCCTCGTTAGTAACCTACAACTAGTTGTCCACAGTTAGATGTACAGAATTAAATCGATAAATATTATCTTGAATCAATCCACGACCCAGTGTATACGTATCTCAGTATTGATCACAACTCAAACTATATATATTTTGGAATCAACCTCAACCCTGTATAGCTAACTCCAACATTCACATATAGAGTGTCTATGGTTGTTCCGAAATATATATAGATGTGTCGACATGATAGGTCGAAACATTGTATACGTGTCTATGGTATCTCAAGATTACATAATATACAATACAAGTTGATTAAGTTATGGTTGGAATAGATTTGTTACCAATTTTCACGTAGCTAAAATGAGAAAAATTATCCAATCTTGTTTTACCCATAACTTCTTCATTTTAAATCCGTTTTGAGTGAATCAAATTGCTATGATTTCATATTGAACTCTATTTTATGAATCTAAACAGAAAAAGTATAGGTTTATAGTCGGAAAAATAAGTTACAAGTCGTTTTTGTAAAGGTAGTCATTTCAGTCGAAAGAACGACGTCTAGATGACCATTTTAGAAAACATACTTCCACTTTGAGTTTAACCATAATTTTTGGATATAGTTTCATGTTCATAATAAAAATCATTTTCTCAGAATAACAATTTTTAAATCAAAGTTTATCATAGTTTTTAATTAACTAACCCAAAACAGCCCGCGGTGTTACTACGACGGCGTAAATCCGGTTTTACGGTGTTTTTCGTGTTTCCAGGTTTTAAATCATTAAGTTAGCATATCATATAGATATATAACATGTGTTTAGTTGATTTTAAAAGTCAAGTTAGAAGGATTAACTTTTGTTTGCGAACAAGTTTAGAATTAACTAAACTATGTTCTAGTGATTACAAGTTTAAACCTTCGAATAAGATAGCTTTATATGTATGAATCGAATGATGTTATGAACATCATTACTACCTTAAGTTCCTTGGATAAACCTACTGGAAAAGAGAAAAATGGATCTAGCTTCAACGGATCCTTGGATGGCTCGAAGTTCTTGAAGCAGAATCATGACACGAAAACAAGTTCAAGTAAGATCATCACTTGAAATAAGATTGTTATAGTTATAGAAATTGAACCAAAGTTTGAATATGATTATTACCTTGTATTAGAATGATAACCTACTGTAAGAAACAAAGATTTCTTGAGGTTGGATGATCACCTTACATGATTGGAAGTGAGCTAGCAAACTTGAAAGTATTCTTGATTTTATGTAACTAGAACTTGTAGAATATATGAAGAACACTTAGAACTTGAAGATAGAACTTGAGAGAGATCAATTAGATGAAGAAAATTGAAGAATTAAAGTGTTTGTAGGTGTTTTTGGTCGTTGGTGTATGGATTAGATATAAAGGATATGAAATTTTGTTTTCATGTAAATAAGTCATGAATGATTACTCATATTTTTGTAATTTTATGAGATATTTCATGCTAGTTACCAAATGATGGTTCCCACATGTGTTAGGTGACTCACATGGGCTGCTAAGAGCTGATCATTGGAGTGTATATACCAATAGTACATACATCTAAAAGCTGTGTATTGTACGAGTACGAATACGGGTGCATACGAGTAGAATTGTTGATGAAACTGAACGAGGATGTAATTGTAAGCATTTTTGTTAAGTAGAAGTATTTTGATAAGTGTATTGAAGTCTTTCAAAAGTGTATAAATACATATTAAAACACTACATGTATATACATTTTAACTGAGTCGTTAAGTCATCGTTAGTCGTTACATGTAAGTGTTGTTTTGAAACCTTTAGGTTTAACGATCTTGTTAAATGTTGTTAACCCAATGTTTATAATATCAAATGAGATTTTAAATTATTATATTATAATGATATTATCATGTATGAATATCTCTTAATATGATATATATATACATTAAATGTCTTTACAACGATAATCGTTACATATATGTCTCGTTTAAAAATCATTAAGTTAGTAGTCTTGTTTTTACATATGTAGTTCATTGTTAATATACTTAATGATATGTTTACTTATCATAGTATCATGTTAACTATATATATATCCATATATATGTCATCATATAGTTTTTACAAGTTTTAACGTTCGTGAATCACCGGTCAACTTGGGTGGTCAATTGTCTATATGAAACATATTTCAATTAATCAAGTCTTAACAAGTTTGATTGCTTAACATGTTGGAAATATTTAATCATATAAATATCAATCTCAATTAATATATATAAACATGGAAAAGTTCGGGTCACTACAAACAGAAATACATATTTTCTTTTAAAGACTTGATTCTCCCCACACTTAGTTAGCTGTGGTATCGAAATTGTGATTAGCTTCATTGTCGATATCCATTGGACTATCTATGTAATGTTTAACTCTGTGACCATTAACTTTAAATTCAATTCCATTTGAATTTATTAATTCTACTGTTCCGTATGGGAAAACTCTTTTGACTATGAATGGTCCAGACCATCTTGATTTCAATTTTCCAGGAAATAGCTTGAATCGTGAATTGAAAAGAAGAACTCTGTCTCCTTCTTTAAATTCTTTTGAACTTCTGATTCTTTTATCATGCCATTTCTTCGTTCTTTCTTTATAGATTAACGAATTTTCGTATGCTTCATGTCTTAATTCTTCTAATTCGTTTAGTTGACTTAATCGTAGACGTCCAGCTTCATGTAAATCAAGATTACATGTCTTCAAAGCCCAAAATGATTTGTGTTCAATTTCTACTGCAAGATGACATGATTTTCCGTAGACGAGTTTAAAAGGTGTGGTTCCAATTGGAGTTTTGTAGGCTGTTCTAAAAGCCCAGAGTGCATCCTCCAATTTAATGGACCATTCCTTCGGATTTGATCCTACGATTTTCTCTAGAATACATTTTAAAGCTCGGTTGGTATTTTTAACTTGTCCACTTGTTTGTGGATGATATGCGGGGGAGATTTTATGAGTTACTCCATATCTTTTGAGAACTTTCTCAAGTTGATTATTACAGAAATGAGTACCCCGATCACTTATTAAAGCTTTCGGTGTTCCAAACCTTGCAAAAAGACTTTTCAAAAAGTTGACTACAACTCGTGCATCGTTAGTTAGGAGAGCTTGTGCTTCCGCCCATTTAGATACATAATCAATGGCTACGTGAATATAGAGATTATTATGATATTTTGGAAATGGACCCATAAAGTCAATACCCTAAATGTCAAATACTTCGCATACTTGAATGACATTTTGTGGCATTTCATCACGTTGACTTATTTTTCCAGCCCTTTGACAAGCATCACAAGATTTGCAAAGAAGGTGTGCGTCTTTGTAAATTGTAGGCCAATAGAATCCAGCATCATAAACTTTTCTTGCTGTTAGTTGAGGCCCATAATGCCCTCCTGTTGGTCCTGTGTGACAATGCTTTAAAATTTTACTAGCTTCATCTCTGAATACACATCGGCGTAGTATTCCATCGGGACAACTTTTAAACAGATGTGGATCTTCCCAGAAATAGTGTTTTATATCACTGAAGAATTTCTTTCGTTTTTGGTACGATAATCCTTTTTCAAGGAATCCACATACTAAATAGTTTGCATAGTCTGCAAACCATGGAATTTCATTATAATCTATCTTCAATAGATATTCATCAGGAAAGTTGTCTTGTATGGCCGATTCATTTAGAACTTCTAATTCAGGATTTTCAAGACGAGAAAGATGATCAGCGGCGAGATTTTCTGCTCCTCTTTTATCTCGAATTTCAATATCGAATTCTTGTAAGAGTAAGATCCAACAGATTAATCTTGGTTTGGCATCTTGTTTTGAAAATAGGTATCTAAGAGCAGAATGGTCGGTATAGACCACCGTTTTTGCTAGAACGAGATATGAACGAAATTTGTCAAAAGCAAAGACAATAGCAAGGAGTTCTTTTTCAGTAGTTGTGTAATTCATTTGTGCTCCTTGTAATGTCTTACTAGCATAATATATAGGTTGAAATCGTTTTTCAATCCTTTGTCCTAAAACGGCTCCCATTGCAAAATCACTTGCATCGCACATTAATTCAAACGGTAGATTCCAATTTGGTGTTATCATGATCGGCGCATTAGAAAGTTTCTCTTTAAGAATATTAAAAGATTTGATACATTCATCTGAAAAGATGAATGGAGCATCCTTTTCTAGGAGTTTATTCATAGGAGTGGCAATTTTAGAAAAATCTTTTATGAAACGTCGGTAAAAACCGGCATGCCCTAGAAAACTCCTAACTCCTCAACATTGGTGGTATGTGGAAGTTTTGCAATTACATCTACTTTAGCTCTATCCACTTCAATTCCTTCCTTTGAGATTTTATGTCCAAGAACGATGCCTTCTTTAACCAAGAAATGGCATTTCTCCCAATTAAGTACTAGATTTGATTGTTCGCATCTAATCAGCATTCGTTCAAGATTAACTAGACATGATTCAAATGTATCAACGAAGACTGAAAAGTTATCCATGAAAACTTCCATGCATTCTTCTATCATGTTGTGAAAAATCGCCATCATACACCTTTGAAAGGTTGCAGGGGCGTTGCAAAGTCCAAATGGCATGCGTTTGTAAGCAAAAGTACCATAAGGGCAGTTGAACGTGGTTTTCTCTTGATCTTCGGGTGCTATTGGAATTTGAAAATATCCGGAAAATCCATCAAGAAAACAATAGTAACTATTTCCGGCTAGCCTTTCCAACATTTGATCAATGAAAGGTAAAGGAAAGTGATCTTTTCTGGTGGCATCATTTAATTTTCTATAATCAATACACACACGCCATCCTGTTACAGTCCTAGTAGGAATAAGCTCATTTTTTTCATTTGTAATGGCAGTCATGCCACCCTTCTTAGGCACGCATTGAACTGGGCTTACCCATGGACTATCAGAAATTGGATAAATTAGACCTGCGTCTAGCAGTTTAATAATTTCTTTTTTAACTACATCTTGCATATTCGGATTTAGTCTTCATTGGCGTTGCACATATGTTTTATGACCTTCTTCCATAAGGATTTTATGTGTGCAATACGAAGGACTTATTCCTTTAATATCATGAATCTTCCATGCAATGGCTGGTTTATGAGCTTTCAACACAGAAATGAGTTGTGATTTCTCATTTTCAGCAAGAGAAGACGATATTATTACAGGTAATTCAGATTCACCATGTAAATAAGCATATTCCAAATGGTTTGGAAGTGGATTTAACTCTAATTTCGGTGGTTCTTCTATCGATGATTTATATCGATATCTGTCTTCTTCTTTTAGCATTTGAATTTCTTCTGTTGTTGGTTCATATCCATTAGCTATAAGTGTAGCTAACATTTCAACTTCATCAATTGGTTCAGTTCCTTCTCCTAAAGAACATTCTCCTATTCCTTGTAATTCTGGAAATTCTTCTAACAATTCTGCATGTGAATCTATAGTTTGAATATAATAACATGTATCATCTGCAGATTGCGGTTGTTGCATTGCTCTATCAACTGAAAAGGTAACACTCTCGTCCTCTATACTTAGGGTCAATTTCTTACCAAATACGTCTATCATTGCTTTAGCCGTGGTCTTCCTAATATGAGAGGAACTTGAGAATCTTCTTCCATGTCCAGAACAACAAAATCTACTGGAAATACTAAAGTACCAACTTTAACCAGCATGTTCTCCATTATCCCTCTAGGATATTTTATTGATCGATCTGCTAGCTGTATGCTTATTCTTGTTGGTTTCAATTCTCCAAGGTCTAGTTTAGCGTATAGTGAATACTGCATTAAATTTATACTAGCACCTAAGTCTGCCAATGCTTCCATTGAACTAAGACTACCCAGAAAACATGGAATTGTGAAACTTCCTGGATCAGATAGTTTTTCTGGTATCTTATTCAACAGCACTGCTGAACAATTAGCATTCATAGTAACAGCCGAGAGTTCTTCCATTAGCATATCTAGGCATTCCTGAAATCACATCAATGAAAGGAAGATTTACATTTATCTGTTTAAACATATCTAAGAATTTGGATTGCTCGGCTTCAAGTTTCTCTTTCTTCATTTTACTCGGGTAAGGAAGTGGTGGTTGGTATGGTATAACATAAGGTTTAGCCTTAACTGTGTTATCTTCATTAACCTTTTCAACTACCGGTTCTTTTTCCTTATCTTGATCAGGTTGTGGTTCTTGTGGAATAGGAATAGCTTCATCAGAAGTTACAGGTATTTCAGGTGGTTTAAGTGTTGTACCACTTCTTGTGGTAATGGCTTTAGCTGTTTCATTCCGGGGGTTAGCATTTGTATCACTAGGTAGACTTCCCGGTTTTTTTCACCTATTAACCTTGCTAGGTTACTTACTTCTTGTTCCAAGTTTTGAATAGAAGCTTGTTGATTTCTAAATGCTTGAGCATTTTGTTCATTGGTTTGTTTTTGAGATGTGAAAAACTGCGTTTGAGTTTCAACTAGCTTTTTCATCATATCTTCTAAATTCGGCTTTTTATCATCGGTTTGTGGTGATTTGTTTTGAAAATATGGTCTTTGCTGATTGTAAGTATTGTTGGATACTTGTTGATTGCTAGGACCTTGTTGGTTGTTGTATGGAATATTTCGATTATAATTCTGGTTTTGATTGTAGATTGGTCTTGGCGGTTGATAATTATTCTGATAATTATTTCCAGGCCTTTGGTTTATGTATGAAATATTCTCTCTTTGTTCCATTTTTAATTCAATACTGAGACAATCTTTTGTCAAATGTGGTCCTCCACACTGCTCACAACTAATTCATATTGAGTGAATATCCTTAGTCATCTTTTCCATTCGTCTCTCGACAGCATCTATCTTTGCGGAAATGGAATCTAAGTCATGGCTAGAATCGGCTCTAGCTGCTTTAGATGATCTAACGATATCTTTTTCTTGGTGCCACTCATGTGAGTGAGAAGCAGTGTTATCAATAATTTTATAAGCATCAGTTTCGGTTTTCTTCATAATAGAACCACCAGCTGCTATATCTATGTCTTTTCTTGTAGTGATGTCGCATCCTTGGTAGAATATTTGTACTATTTGACAGGTGTCTAAACCATGTTGCGGACATCCTCTTAATAACTTTCCAAATCTTGTCCACGCCTCATATAGAGTTTCATTCGGTTTCTATGTGAACGTAACAATTTCTCCTTGAAGTCTTACGGCTTTAGATGCCGGAAAGAATTGTTTAAGAAATTTTCAACTAAAACGTCCCATGTATCAATCGCCCCTTCAGGTAACGATTCCAACCAATCTTTGGCTTCTCCCTTTAAAGTTCAGGGAAATAACATGAGATATATTTGTTCATCTTCTACTTCTCGGATTTTAAATAGTGTGCAGATCCTATTAAAGGTACGTAGATGTTCATTTGGATCTTCCTTCGGCGCACCACTAAATTGGCATTGATTGGTCACCATGTGTAGAATTTGTCCTTTGATTTCATAATCTGGCGCATTAATTTCTGGATGAGTAATTGCGTGACCTTGGCCAGTATGTTTAGCTCTCATTCGGTCTTCCATACTTAAAGGTTCTAGATTCTTCATAATTGAATTTGTTGAATCGGAATCACTAGAGGATTCTGATTTAATGGTTCGTTCCTCAACAATCTCTGTTTGAATGATTGGTGGTTCCGGAGGAAAATTTAATGGTTCAGGATCTATGAATCGTCCCTGAATATTCTCCGGATTCTCAATTGTGAGGTCGGGTTCAAAAAATGGATTATCGGAAATTTGAATTGGAGTACTTGGTCGACTGGATGAAGATTCTAAAGAAAAATCAACGGCGGTAATATTTGTTAAATGTCTTGATCTAGTTACAGGTGGTGAACGTACAAAAGGTGGTGAACGTCTTGCTCGGTGCATTCACTGAATATCCTATTAGTTTTTAAAAAGGAAAGAAAAATTATATAAGTTATCCAATTAATAGACTTTTCTGATTTTGCCCACGTTTCGAATAGCCAAAAGATGCAGCAGAGGGGCAGGATTCGTTTGGTCTCAATATAATTGAGGACTGTTTGGTTCCAATAACCCGGTCCACGTACAAATCCAACTATTACTACGAACCAGAAAATTTTGATGTCTATCAATTTAACCACTTAAAATAAATTTTCGTAATTTTAAGAAATTTAGATAAGAAGTAGAATAAAAATCTATGTCCTAAAAACTAGAATAGCGAGAAATAAGAAAGAAAAAGAGCGCGTCGAAAAAGAAAAAAAAAAGAAAAGGGTTGAAAAATAAAAGGCGTCGAAAAATAAGAAATAAAAAGAAATGACTTATAGAACTTAAAAACACTCGACTAACCCAATCTTATTACTATCACTAACTTAAAATTATAATCGCAAATTGAGATTACTAATTGGAGTGATAATTGATACATAGGTAAAAGGCGTCGAAAAATAAAAATAAGAAAGTAGCGCGTTGAAACTTAAAAAGGCACTAAAAACTAAAAATTAAAAGTTGCTTCTAAAAATATTAAAGCTTACAAGTAAAACTATATCCAAATGGCAATAACTTAAAAAGAAACTAAAACTTAAAAAGGCGTCGCAAAATTCTAAAGCACCTAAATCTTAGTCTAAAGAAAAAGCACTTAAGGGATTTTACGGCAATGCCTAAAAATCTAGAAATAAAAATAACTATGGCAAAAACTATGAATTAAAACTAAATACGAGCGAAAAATACAAAAGTTACGCTAAAACTATTAAAAAGGGACAAAATATAAAAATATATAAAAAGTTGTAAAAATTACAATTTTTATTAAAATATTATTTTTATATTATTTATTTTATAAAACTATTAATTTTATAAATTATTAAAACTAATTTAGACTTAAAATACAAATTATAAATAAACTAAACTAAATAATAAAATAATTATAACCTAATTAGGGTTATTAATTAATAATAATTATTATTATAAACTCTAATTTCGTACAGCTTATGTTTCAGACGAGTCAAATCACTCCATGCGATCGCATGGAGTGTATGCTATATATTCATGCGATCGCATGACGTAGAAAATTGGGCCAGATGGGTTGGGCTGCTACAGTGTAGCCCGTAAACTTTTATATATTTTTTTTCTCTGTTTTGCTGTTTTGATGTGTTATAAAAAAACACAATATTTAAATAAAATTTATATTTTTAAATACTAAAAATAAAAATAAAGAAACTTTATAAAACTTATATATTTAACAAACTCTTAAAAATATATAAATTTTTGAATTTTTAAAACGTATTTTTACAAAAACGTATTTTTATAAAAGTAAACTAAAAATAAAAATATTTTTTTATATAGCGTTGCGCTTCCGGCTTTTAAGCTAAATTTTTAAGTTCCCCGGCAGCGGCGCCAAAAATACTTGGTGTTATGCGAGGTGTATATAAAATAGCTTAAATTTTAGCAGGAAATACTATTAAATACGATACAATTTTACACAAGATATTTATTTATTTATAGAATGGATATACTTAAACCTTGCTACAACACTTATAGGCAGTGTACCTAATTGTACAGTAGTGTAGTTTTTAGTAAGTCCGTTTCATTCCACAGGGAAAATCTTTTAATCAAAGCTTAACGCTATATTAGTTTACTTTTATAAAAATACAATATATATATATATATATATATATATATATATATATATATATATATATATATATATATATATAAGTAATATTATTATTATAAAGGGGGATTTTTACCGTTTAATGACCGGTTTATCGATTTTAAAACTTTAGTCGCAGTTAAAACAAAATGTAAAATATAAAATAAATAAAAGACTTAATTTAAAGCGTAAAGTAAATAACGATAATGAAATTTCGATAAATAAAAGTGCGATAAAATAAACTTGCAATAATTAAAAAGTACGATAATTAAAATTGCAATTAAATATAATAACAATAAATAAAAGTGCGATAATTAGAAGTGCATTTAAATATAAAATAAAGGAAATTAAATATGAAATAAAAGAATTATGCTTATTTAAACTTCCGTAATCATGATGTTTGACGTGTTGATTTTAGTTTTATGCCCATGGGTTAATTGTCCTTTGTCCTGGATTATTTAATATGTCCGTCTGGTTTTTTGTCCATAACAGTCCATCAGTCATAAATATAAAGTGCGAGTGTCCTCGTCAAATTATCCTTATACCCGAAGTCAAATATTCCAACTAATTGGGGACTTAAACTGTAACAAGGTTTTATTACTTTGTTTAATAATTACACCAGGATGTCGACTGAGTGTAACCCAAGGTTTTAATACTTTGTTATCAATTACGCTAAGTGTCCTTGTACATAATTTCATCCCTGTTTTAATAATTCTAGTGGCTATTAATCCATTCCCGTGTCCGGTTAAATGAATAATTATTCGTACATATAAATACCCCGCCCATCGTGTCCGATCGAGTGTAAATGGTTATTTATAGGGACGCCCAATTGTAAATCTTTATATTAACATTAACAAACTATCATTTAGTTAAACAAATATAAAGCCCATTAATAGCCCATAGTCTAATTTCCACAAGTGTCGTTCTTTTGTCCAAACCTCAATTATGGTATAAAGCCCAATTACCCAATTTTAATATTTTTAGCCCAACATCATGATTACTTCTGATTAAATAAGCATAATAATAACTTAGCTACGAGACATTAAATTAAAAAGGTTGAACATAACTTACAATGATTAAAAATAGCGTAGCATTACACGGACAGAATTTCGACTTACACCCTTACAACATTCGCTAACACACCCTTATTATTAGAATTTAAAATTAAAATTAAAATTAAAATATAAATTATATATACATATACTACGTTGAGTGAAGAAGAAAAAGATGTGTTTTTGTGGTGCACCAAAGCTCGATTTTTATAGGCATGTGGGCTGGAATTGGGGCTCATGCGATCGCATGGATTTATGCCTTCCAGGCCATGCGATCGCATGGCCAGCTGGGGAGGCTCACATTTGGTTGTTTTCTTCTGCCGACGGTTTTATAATATAATATAATATATATATTAATTTTAAGAATTAATTATATATTATATTATATTTATGTGCATAGTTGACTTGTAATTTTTAGTCCGTTGCGTCGAGCGTTGAGAGTTGACTCTGGTCCCGGTTCCGGATTTTCGAACGTCCTTGCGTACAATTTAATATCTTGTACTTTTCGTTTTGAATCTTGTACTCTTGTAATTTTGAGATGTTTCTTATCAATAATTGGAATCTCTTTGATTGTATTTTGTACTTTTGAGCTTTTTGGTCGTTTGCTTCTTCAATTCGTCGAATCTGTCTTTTGTCTTCACCTTTTATTATTTAAGCGAATATCACTTGTAAATAGGACAATTGTAACTAAAAGCTTGTCTTTCTTGAGGAATAATGCTATGAAATATATGTTCGTTTTTAGCATTATCAGTTTCTCAAACGTAAATACCGGTAAGGGTTGAATTAGACAAAAGGGGCATCGATCTTGACACCATCCTTTGTCTACTTTGCAACATGGACACCGAAATATCCGATCACGCCATGGTACTTTGTTCAAAAGTATCTCAAATTTGGACACTTATACTTAATTGCTGGAACCAACCTAACTCCCCGATTTCTAATATTGAAGATGCCATAATCAATAAACAATCTTTCACTTGTAAGAACATCAGCTCTTCTATGTGGCAAGCAATCAAATGGACAATATGCTATACAATTTTGAAACATAGAAACCTAAAGGTCTTCTCAAAAAAAGAATGTGTTGGGGGAGAATGTGGGTTAACATGGGATTATGTTTAATGACTATACTAATCTTAACTCATAACAATAAGTGTTTTGATGATGACATATGCATATAACTAAAGGTGATGATAGACATATTGACATAAATAAACAAGTTCACTAATCCACACTTTCTCTAGCAAAAGACCAAAACCAAAGAAAGCTTGAAATGAAAGAAAATGGTACATGACTAGACCACGGTCGAACGCAGGTCAGACCGTGGAGACTTGCACCCAGATTTATGAAATCAGGGTTGCACGGTCGACTCCATGGCTGACCGTGGATCGACCACAGATGCCTACTTTCCAGATTTTGATCGAAAAATGTTTGACCATTTCAGGGTATCTATAAATTATGAAACATGTTCAAACATGCTTAGGATAGTTGCCTCCTTCATTCCCAAAGGATTTTTGGTCACTAGAACACTAATCTTAGTTAATCACTCCTGATGACACCTTAATGATGATTAAGCCTAGATTAAGGATAACACATAAGTGTTAGAGAAAAACATGTACATCTAAAATGTATCTAGGCATACTTAGGATGGTCACCAAGTCTCAATCAAGAGTTGCTCTTTCCTTGTACATGTGTTGGATATTAATGTTATACGTTAATCTTGCAAATACCACTTTGTAAGTAAAACTTAGTTAGTCTTAGTTTAATACTATGTTATCACTATATGCTTAGTTATAAGATTACTTAATGATCTCTTGCTAGTCATTACATTAATATTACTTGACTACTTGCTATTAGTACATATGTATTATTTGTCTATGTGTTAAGTGCTAAATGATAAGTAGTTAGTTAATATGTATATGTATCAATCTTGTCTTGCTATTTGTTACAAGATGGAACTAGTATTTGGACTACTTCAATATATGCATGTGTTACTTGAATAAATCTTAAAATGTCATAATTTAGTATTCCTAAAACACAATGAAACATTACTTGACTACTTGCTATTAGTACATATGTATTATTTGTCTATGTGTTAAGTGCTAAATGATAAGTAGTTAGTTAATATGTATATGTATCAATCTTGTCTTACTATTTGTTACAAGATAGAACTAGTATTTCGACCACTTCAATATATGCATGTGTTACTTGGATAAATCTTAAAATGTCATAATCTAGTACTCCTAAAAGACAATGAAACATTAACACACTTAGGTTAGCTTAAGTCTAAAATTAAGTTTATGAATAAGTTTAAACTTAATTAACTTGATATCTTGCAACATGCTTAATTATTATTACTTGTTTAATTTGTCAAGACATCATTAACACACTTAATTAATTATTAACAAGTTCAAATTTGAATACTAGCATGTTTTTTGATTAAAGTGGATTTGTGTCATCAATGACATGTTGACCAACCAATAGAGATTTAGCAAATGTGTTAATTACAAAAAAAGAATTATGACAAAACTGAGATTCCCTCAAATGATTATCATGAATTATATCCAAGAATGTTAGAATTTCTACTTTGAGCATGATAAGTCACTATCAAGGCAATTCATCTAAGGTAAATGGACATTTAATGCATATAGTACTTGTATAGGATGTTGGGTATCTTTTGCATGTGTTAAATGAAGTAAAATGTCCAAAGAGTGATGTCCAAAACTGATTCAAACGACTATACAACGGATATGTTTTTTGGACTGGACCACGTGCGGTCGACCCGCGGTCGACCCACGGTCGACCATGGTCCAAGCCGCAGAAGTGGCTGACCTTTTTATCTCTACATATAAATAGCAAGACTTTGAGAACTTTGAAGACTTGGACATCTTGCATGCTACAACTCAAAATCATCAGAGAATCACAAAAACATAATATTTCTACATATGTTTGTGATTAGCAAGGGAAGCTTTATAATCTCATAGATTATAAAAGGGGTCTTTATAAACTTACTTTCAAATTCTTTTCTTTGTGAGTTTACATAGTGTTGTATTAATCCTTAATTGTCTTAGGATTATCATCACTGAAAAAGGGTGAGTCTTTGTACTTTGTAATTAGAAGCATATGCTAGCTTAGCTATCATCTTCCTTAAAGGGAACTAGAGAGTTGATTAATCTCATTGAGGATTAATACTTGTCCAAGGTGAAGACAAGTTGATCTAAATTGGAGGTAATTTGTTGGTCCCTTGATAACAACAGGAGTATTGTAGGGGGGGGGGCGGGGGGGGGGGGGGGGTGAATACAATTTCTTTTAAAATAACTTAACAGTTAAACACGATTAGTATTCAAACATGTAAATTAAATAGAGTCACGGGTAATTTTCAACAGTTATTCTTTATTGATTGAATCACAAAGAATCACAACTATCCTTGGCGGAATGATAGTTGGTTGATACAGATTACCTAGAATATAGCTAAGAGGTAAACTAAAAGCTATTACACATTTTTGAGTCTAAATAAATAAATAAAACCCACACCACTAGTTGTTACAATAGTGGATACAACAATTTATAGTAGTCATATTAACCGTGTAATGGTTCTATTGTCCACTGGTACATAGGATGTTTGTACGTGTGGGAAAAACTGCATCAGAGAGCATGCTCTCTTCTTTCCTCTTTGGTAGCTATTTGCAAGAACACCCCAATTCGGTTTGGCACCACTATTTTATTAAACAAATAGAATGTTGTATTCCCTAGGTGTTGATAAAGTATAACCCATGTCTGCATATGCGTTAAACTTCTGCATTCCCACGTGGTCTTGTAAGGTCACTTGTCAGTCGCCGATGCGTGTCCTTTTCTGTTCAACTTTGTCTTTGACTTCTGTTGAATAGTACAATTGATGTAGACCACTCGGGAAACTACTATGCTTATAATGGAGCATAGTTGTCTTGTTTAGTAAGCTGCATTCCACCTGTGCTGGTTCTTCATTGCTGAGACACTTGATATTCTTGAACTGCTGAGTACACATCCTGTACTGATTGAAGAATACTGTCTACCTTGTGCTGGTAGATTGAGCAGTAAACTACACTTGACACAGCAATATCTGCTGTCTATACATAAACAAACTTGTGCTGGCTGCACATAACATTTTAGTGCAAATAAATTACAGTTTTGTCATAATTAAATCCTTCATTATTTTGGGGACTCAAAAATCTCCCCCTATTTGATGATGACAAAACCTATGACATATAGAGAAAACACTAAACCTAGCACAGAGGGACCTAATGAAAAAATAGGCAGTAAATTTGTCCCTTTTAAGTTTGTTTTTGGGATCTTTTGTTGAGTTATCTATATCTTATAATTTGATATGATTTTGAAGATAAACTCATTTCACTTTCATTACAGCAGAGTATATATAGTAATTACAAGAACATCATAATGAAAAATGAAATAAACAAAAGATACAATTTGAGCACTAGAGGGCTATCTATCTTTATCTTTAGCTAATTCCTCTTCAGATAGCTCCTCTTGTTTGATTTTCCAGGCTTCAGGAAATAGGATAGGTATATCAGCAGGATCAAATACAGGGATATGAGGAGGTAGAATGATGGGATCTCTTCTTTGTGGGCCTTCACCAGTAGATTTCTTTCCTTTAGGTTTTTGAGAAAGTACTTCTTCTACGTTTACTACTGGTGCATTCCCAAATTTTGTAGCTTTGTTGAAGAGCTCTTGGAGTTCTGGCTTCAATGTCTTTTTAATACCACTTTCAGCTTTACCAATGAAGTACTCCAATATCTCCATCCATTCACTGAATCCTAAGGATCGTAACTCATCATAATTTATCCTTTCTTGAACATTATTCTCCCTGCTGACATTGAAAGCTCTTTTTGAGCCTCTGTGCACTTTGATGATCTTGCTGGGATTTGATCTTCTATTCATCACATCACCATACCTGCTCCTATAATAATGATCAGATAGTTCTAAGGTTCGGGCAGAGTCTATAGGAGCAGTAGCAGGTGCTTTCTCAGCAGCTTCTAGTTCATCAAGGGCCTTATCCTGTTCCTTGACAATGACTTTAGCTAATTTGAGGGACTTAGCATCTAGCTTTCTATCAGCAGCCAATTTGTCTTCTATTTCCTGAAGCCTTACCCTCTCAGCGAGTTAAGCATCAGCAGCCTCCCTTCTTTGCATTTCAGCTTCTAAGCCCAACAGATAATCATCAGCAGTAATTTTCTGGGACTTTGCTGTTTCAATCATCTTTCTACCCTCTTCAGTTCTAAGGGCAGCATGATACTCCCTTATATCCATACCCAGCTGGCGAGCCTCTTGAAATTGAGCTTTCTCCTCATCAGTAGAGAGTCTTTGACCACTGTTATTTAAGTATACACCAATTTCAATGCCATAAGTCAAGGCAGTGATGTAGAGTGGCTGATCAAGAGGATGATGCAGCAATCTAACTTGGCGTATCCTTTCATTAATAGCTGCTTGTCTTTTCTCAAGCAATTCTGGTACAGTGATCTCCAGCCTGTAAGCATCTCTTTCATCTGGATTCATTCTAAATAGATCTGGCTCACCACGGGCAACTGAATCATCCTCCCAAGTTCTGTACTTACCATGACGCTTTGGGGAAGATGGAGGATACATGATTGATTCACTTATGCCAGATGAACTCACCGGAAACTGGTTAACACGATTATCCTGTGTTCTGTTAAAATAAGTGAGGGTCTGGGAGAGATAGGTGATTGAATAATAAGTGATCTCCACTACCCCAGACTGTAAAGTCAGCAAGATTAACCGTATCATCATCTTGATTAGCACCCAGCACATCCACCTTTGCTGGGTCTTCAACATTTGTTTCACCCAGCATCACACTACTGGCTGGGTCTTCATTCACAGCACCCCTTGCTGTGTCTTTAGTACCAGCTGACTGAATAGTATCAGCTGGTACAACTGCCACAGTATCTTCATTAGCTGCCTCAAATAGGGGTCCTTTCCTTAGGGGCTGGTTGTCCCTAGGAGCAGATTTCACCCTTTGTTTGTCAATTGGCTTGGGTTCAGTTGATGGTTCTTGTGTTGATACTGGTTCTTGTGGTGGCAGATGAGTAACAATAGCAAGATGCTCCCCCTAAAAATCAACATCTGCTGGCTATTGTTGTGTAGCTGGCTGAGTAGACGATACTGGTAGAGAAGATGAGCTAGTTTCTAATATTGCATCTAGCCATTTCATAAATACATCAGCTCTAACTCCTCCTGACTTAGTAGAAGCTAAATAGTCTTTCATCTCTTCAGGAGTCATCTTCTTTATTCTATATGCTCGCTCAGCATACAGCTTGACTTTCTTTTTATCATACTTGATCATGAACTTAGCATTTCTTTTCAAGGTAGCCCTTTTATATTCTTCAATGCTGATCAGATCATCATCAATTTCATGCTTATCAGGAGTGAGGGTTTGCCTACGCTCCATTTTAAGTCTTTTTAGAGCAGCATAGGCCCCAAACTTAGCATTGAAAGCAGCATCTAATTCATGCTGTCTCTTCTGATGTCTCTCCATTTTTCTTTTCAATTTACGTTAAATGGTTTGAGAGACAGCAAAAGATTCAGCAACAGCCAATTCAGAAATGTCACTGGGCTTACTGCCAGAACCAATATCATCCACTGATGTGGCAGACACACTGGGTTGAGATTCACTAGCTGCCTGTACACCAGCTTCAGTATGAGCGTTGCTGGACTTAGTGCCAGTACCATCACCACCATCATCACCATCTCTCCTTTGCTGTTTAGGAGCCTTTTCATGCTCATGCTCCCCCTCAGATTGTTTTCTCTTTTTAGACTTTTTCCTAGGCTTCTTCTCCCCCTTTTTGTCATCGGCAGGGGCAGAAGGGTGAGCAGGGGAGGCCTGTGCATCAAGGTCACTATCTGACTGAGGAATAGAGAAATCAAAATTGTTCCAGTCATCATCAGCAGGAGAAAGATGGGCACCAGGATCTACGCCATATTGTCTTAGGCAGAGGTTGGAAGTTCGAACTTCATTTCTAGTAACACCCATAGCCATTTGTTGGACATCAGCCAGAACACCAGCTTGAAGATCAGCCATGCGTTGCATTACCTCCACCATTTAAACATAAGCTGAGGTAGGAATCATAGTAGCCATTTGCTATTCCTGCGAATCCAATCTCTCTTCTAACACCCTATTTTCTTCATTAAGGAAAAGAATTCTGCGATTAGCAGCATCCAAATCAGCTTGAAGACGGGCAATATCCTCAATATACTCATTGTGAGAGATGATTCGCTTCTTTAAATCCTCCTCCTCTTCATGTTGTTTGACAATGGCTTCCACCGCAAGATCTGCAAAGGCACACACTTGTTTGAGCTTGTTCTCAACAGAAAAAGTGTTAACCTCCCCAGCTGTGCGTACTGCTTCAGACACTCTATCAACAATAGTAGAACGAATGGTGTTTTGTAGATCCGGTGTGACTTCAGCTAATGTCTTATAGACAGCCAAAGTAGAGATGGTAGCCACCTCATCAGCATTAAACTTAGTATAGCTGGTTGAGGGGGCGATCACTAGCAGCTAACACAGGAGTACCTCCGTGGGGTGGTGGAGGTGGAAGGTCAGAGTCTGACTCGTCACCATGATCACCATCATTTTTACCTTCACCCGAAGGTTTAGAACCACTGGTATCCTTGTCAGCATCATTATCAGCATCATCAGTGAGATCCACTGATTTATCTTTGGAGCCAGTCACATTATCATGAATGACTCGCTCTTCCTTACCAGTACCTTTATCAGCATCACCATCAGATGAAGATGATGAGGAAGAAGCTGATGAATCAGAAGGTACTGATGAATCAGGAAGTTATTGCATCAGATATTTACCAGTAGTGGGATCTCTCATGAACTTGAGAGGCCTCCATGTACTAGGCCATGGAGAAGCAGCTGGAGCCATACCAAAAAAGTGATAGTATGGCTGCTCATTGATTTGTTCTAAAGTGGCCAGCCTCTCATATACCTCTTCTCTTACTGGTCGATCAAGCTGAGATAGCATTTCAGTCAGCTCTTCCCTAGGTAGTTTACTGGCTGACACCAGAGCACTTTGGGGATCAATAGTCAGTTGATCCACCAGCAAGGCAACTCTGGGAGTGATGGATGCTCCCCTATAGATGAAGTTAGGTACAACTTCATCAGGATCTGGTACCTGGCATACATATGGCTGCTACTCAGCAGAAGCAGTAGCCTGAGACGAATCAGTAGTGGAAGTAGCAGAGGTACCAGCATCCATAATAGGTTCTGTAGAACCAGTAGCAGTAGTAGGTGACTGTGCAATAGGTGAAGAAGCAGCACCTATAGCACCTTTAAAGAAAGTATCCGGTGTTGAATCAGAAACCTGTAGATTACCAGCGAGATCCACTGACAATGCTAAAAATGAACATATATTTCATAGCATTATCCCTCAAGAAAGACAAGCTTTTAGTTGCAATTGTTCTATTTACAAGTGATATTCGTTTAAATAATAAAAGGTGAAGACAAAAGACAGATTCGACGAATTGAAGATGCAAACGACCAAAAAGCTCAAAAGTACAAAGTACAATCAAAGAGGTTCCAATTATTGATAAGAAACGTCTCAGAATTACAAGAGTACAAGATTCAAAACGCAAAGCACAAGATATTAAATTGTACGCAAGGACGTTCGAAAATCTGAAACCGGGACCAGAGTCAACTCTCAACGCTCGACGTAACGGACTAAAAATTACAAGTCAACTAAGCACATGAATATAATATAATATATAATTAATTCTTAAAATTAATATATATATTATATTATATTTAAAAAACCGTCGGCATAAGAAAACAAGCTCATGTGAGCTGGAAATAGAGGCCATGCGATCGCATGGCCTTGAAGAGTAATTCCCATGAGATCGCATGGCCAACAATATCTGGCCACAGCCCTATAAATTCGCGTGTTTGGTTTAGTGTAAAAATATATCCATCCATCCAACTCTCAACGTATATATATATATATATATATATATATATATATATATATATATATATTTATATTTTAATTTTAATTTTAATTTTAAATTCTAATAATAAGGGTATGTTAGCGAATGTTGTAAGGGTGTAAGTCAAAATTCTGTCCGTGTAACGCTACGCTATTTTTAATCATTGTAAGTTATGTTCAACCTTTTTAATTTAATGTCTCGTAGCTAAGTTATTATTATGCTTATTTAATACCGAAGTAATCATGATGTTGGGCTAAAAATATTAAAATTGGGTAATTAGGCTTTGCACCATAATTGGGGTTTGGACAAAAGAACGACACTTGTAGAAATTAGACTATGGGCTATTAATGGGCTTTATACTTGTTTAACTAAATGATAGTTTGTTAATTTTAATATAAAGATTTACAATTGGACGTCCCTATAAATAATCATATACACTCGATCGGACACGATGGGCTGGATATTTATATGTACGAATAATCGTTTATTTAACCGGACACGGGAATGGATTAATAGTCTATGGAATTATTAAAACAGGGGTGTAATTATGTACAAGGACACTTGGCATAATTGATAACAAAGTATTAAAACCTTGGGTTACACGCAGTCAATAACCTGGTGTAATTATTAAACAAAGTATTAAAACCTTGTTACAGTTTAAGTCCCCAATTAGTTGGAATATTTAACTTCGGGTATAAGGATAATTTGACGAGGACACTCGCACTTTATATTTATGACTGATGGACCGTTATGGACAAAAACCAGACGGACATATTGAATAATCCAGGACAAAGAACAATTAACCCATGGGAATAAACTAAAAAACAACACGTCAAACATCATGATTACGGAAGTTTAAATAAGCATAATTCCTTTATTTTCATATTTAATTGCACTTTTAATTATCGCACTTTTATTTATTGTTATTGTATTTAATTACACTTTTAATTATCGTACTTTTTAATTATCGCAAGTTTATTTTATCGCACTTTTATTATTTGCAATTTCATTATCGTTATTTACTTTACGCTTTAAATTAAGTTTTTTATTTATTTAATATTTTACATTAGGTTTTAACTGCAACTAAAGTTTTAAAAATTGACAAACCGGTCATTAAACGGTAAAAACCCCTTTTTATAATAATAATATTACTTATATATATATTTATATTTTTATAAATTAAAACTAATATAGTGTTAAGCTTTGTTTAAAAGATTCCCTGTGGAACGAACCGGACTTACTAAAAACTACACTACTGTACGATTAGATACACTGCCTATAAGTGTTGTAGCAAGGTTTAAGTATATCCATTCTATAAATAAATAAATATCTTGTGTAAAATTGTATCGTATTTAATAGTATTTCCTAGTAAAAATATACGCTATTTCCTAGTACGCTCGCACACATCAAGTATTTTTGGCACCGCTGCCGGGGAACAAATCTAGCTTAAAAGCCGGAAGCGCAATGCTATATATAAAATTAAAAAAAAAATTAAATTTTTAGTTTACTTTTATTAAAAAAATACTCTTTTGTAAAAATACGTTTTAAAAATTAAAAAAAAATATAAAAAGAAAAACAAAAATATAAATATTTTTAAGAGTTTGTTAAATATATAAGTTTTATAAAGTTTCTTTATTTTTATTTTTAAGTTTGTAAAAATATAAATTTTATTTAAATATTTTGTATTTATTTAAAACAGAAAAATCAAAACAGCAAAACAGAAAAAAAAAATTTTTAACTCTCGGCCTGGTACTGTAGCAGCCCGTAACCTGGCCCAAAATCCAAGCCCATGCGATCGCATGAGCCTGAAGGCAATTACCCATGCGATCGCATGAGGGTCTCTGACAGGCCACAGGAAGCCCTAGTTCAGCATTAATTACGGGTTATTATTATTATTATTATTATTATTTAATTTAAAACCCTAATTAGGTTTTTAATATTTTATTAATTAGTTTAGTTTTAATTCTTTAATTTGTATTATTTAGTTTAATTAGTTTAAATAATTTATAAAATTAATAGTTTTATAAAATAAATAATATAAAAATAATATTTTTATAAAAATTGTACTTTTTACAAATTTTAGTATATTTTTATATTTTGTTCCTTTTTATTTGTTTTTAGCATAATATTTGTATTTTTCGCTCGTATTTAGTTTTAAGTCATAGTTTTTGCCATAGTTATTTTGTGTTTACTTATAGATTTTTAAGATTTGCTGTAAAATCCCTTAAGTGCTTTTTCTTTAGACTAAGATTTAGGTGCTTTAGAATTTTACGACGCCATTTTTTTTTTAATTTTAGTACCTTTTTAAGTTATTGCCATTTGAGATATAGTTTTACTTGTAAGCTTTAATATTTTTAGACGCAACTTTTAATTCTTAGTTTTAATTCCTTTTTAAGTTTCAACGTGCTACTTTCTTATTTTTATTTTTCGACGCATTTTACCTATGTATCAATTATCACTCCAATTGGTAATCTCAATTTGCAATTTTAATTTTAAGTTAGTGATAATAATAAGGTTGGGTTAGTCGAGTGTTTTAAAGTTTTATAAGTCACTCATTTTCTTTCTTATTTCTCCAATTTTAATTTTAATTTCGAAACGCTCTTTTTCTTTCTTATTTCTCGACATTCTAGTTTTTAGGACTTAGAATTTTCTCTATTTCTTATCTAAATTTCTTAAATTTCAACGAAAAATTATTTTAAGCGGTTAAATTGATAGACATCAAAATTTTCTGGTTCGTAGTAATAGTTAGATTTGTACGTGGACCGGGTTATTGGAGCCAAACAGTACTCAATTATATTGAGACCAAACGAATCCTGCCCCTCTGCTGCATCTTTTGGCTATTCGAAACGTGGGCAAAATGAAAAAAGTCTATTAATTGGATAACTTATATAATTTTTCTTCCTTTTTAAAAACTAATAGGATATTCAGTGAATGCACCGAGCAAAACGTTCACCACCTTTTGTACGTTCACCACCGGTAACTCGATCAAGACATCTAGCTAATATTATCGCCGTTGATTTTTCTTTATAATCGTCATCCAGTCAACCAAGTACTCCAATTCAAATTTCCGATAATCCATTTTTTGAACCCGACCTCACAATTGAGAATCCGGAAAATATTCAGGAACGATTCATAGATCCTGAACTATTAATTTTTCCTCTGGAACCACCAATTATTCAAACAGAGATTGTTGAGGAACGAACCATTAAATCAGAATCCTCTAGTGATTCAGATTCAACTAATTCAATCATGGAGAATCTAGAAACTTTAAATATGGAAGACCGAATGAGAGCTAAACGCGCTGGCCAAGGTCACGCAATTACTCATCCAGACATTAATGCGCTAGATTATGAAATCAAAGGACAAATTCTACACATGGTAACTAATCAATGCCAATTTAGTGGTGCGCCGAAGGAAGATCCAAATGAACATCTTCATACCTTTAATAGGATCTGTACTTTATTTAAAATAAGAGAAGTAGAAGATGAACAGATATATCTCATGTTATTTCCCTGGACTTTAAAGGGAGAAGCCAAAGATTGGTTAGAATCGTTACCTGAAGGGGCGATTGATACATGGGACGTTTTAGTTGAAAAATTTCTTAAACAATTCTTTCCGGCATCTAAAGCCGTGAGACTTCAAGGAGAAATTGTTACATTCACACAGAAGCCAAATGAAACTCTATATGAGGCGTTGACAAGATTTGGAAAGTTATTGAGAGGATGTCCGCAACATGGTTTAGACACTTGTCAAATATTACAAATATTCTACCAAGGATGCGACATCACTACAAGGAAAGACATCGATATAGCAGCTGGTGGTTCCATTATGAAGAAAACAGAAACTGACGCTTATAAAATTATTGATAACACTGCTTCCCACTCACATGAGTGGCACCAAGAAAAAGATATCATTAGATCATCTAAAGCAGCTAGAGCCGATTCTAGCCATGACTTAGATTCCATTTCCGCAAAGATAGATGCTGTCGAGAGACGAATGGAAAAGATGACTAAAGATATCCACTCAATACGAATTAGTTGTGAGCAGTGTGGAGGACCACATTTGACAAAAGATTGTCTCAGTGTTGAACTAACAATGGAACAAAGAGAGAATGTTTCATACATAAACCAAAGGCCTGGAAATAATTATCAGAATAATTATCAACCACCAAGACCGATTTACAATCAAAACCAGAATTATAATCGAAATGTTCCATACAACAACCAACAAGGTCCTAGCAATCAACAAGTATCCAATAATACTTACAATCAGCAAAGACCTAATTTTCAAAACAAACCACCACAAACCGATGATAAAAAGCCAAATTTAGAAGATATCATGACGAAGCTAGTTGAATCTCAAACACAGTTTTTCACATCTCAGAAAAAAACCAATGAACAAAATGCTCAAACATTTAGAAATCAACAAGCTTCTATTCAAAATCTGGAACAAGAAGTAAGTAACCTAGCAAGGTTAATAGGTGAAAGAAAATCGGGAAGTCTACCTAGTGATACAAATGCTAACCCCCGGAATGAAACAGCTAAAGCTATTACCACAAGAAGTGGTATAACACTTAAACCACCTGAAATACCTGTAATTTCTGATGAAGCTATTCCTACTCCACAAGAACCACAACCTGAACAAGATAAGGAAAAAGAACCGGTAGTTGAAAAGGTTAATGAAGATAACTCAGTTAAAGCTAAAACTTATGTTAAACCATACCAACCACCACTTCCTTACCCGAGTAAAATGAGAAAAGAGAGACTTGAAGCCGAGCAATCCAAATTCTTGGATATGTTTAAACAGGTAAAGGTAAATCTTCCTTTCATTGATGTAATTTCAGAAATGCCTAGATATGCTAAATTTCTGAAAGATCTAATCTCAAATAGAAAGAAAATGGAAGAACTCTCGACCGTTACTATGAATGCTAATTGTTCAGCAGTGCTGTTGAATAAGATACCAGAAAAATTATCTGATCTAGGAAGTTTCACAATTCCATGTTTTCTGGGTAGTCTTAGTTTAATAGAAGCATTGGCAGACTTAGGTGCTAGTATAAATTTAATACCGTATTCACTATACGCTAAACTAGACCTTGGAGAATTGAAACCAACAAGAATAAGCATACAACTAGCCGATAGATCAGTAAAATATCCTAGAGGGATAATGGAGAACATGCTAGTTAAAGTTGGTACTTTAGTATTTCCAGTAGATTTTGTTGTTCTGGACATGGAAGAAGATTCTCAAGTTCCTCTCATATTAGGAAGACCATTCTTAAACATGGCTAAAGCAATGATAGACATGTTCGATAAGAAATTGACCCTAAGTATAGAGGACGAGAGTGTTACCTTTTCAGTCGATAGAGCAATGCAACAACCGCAATCTGTAGATGATACATGTTATTATATTCAAACTATAGAATCACATGCAGAATTGTTAGAAGAATTTCCAGAATTACAAGGAGCAGGAGAATGTTTTTTAGGAGAAGGAACTGAACCAATTGATGAAACTGAAATGTTAGCTACACTTATGGCTATGGATATGAACCAACAACAGAAGAAATTCAAATGCTAAAAGAAGAAGACAGATATCGATATAAATCATCGATAGAAGAACCACCGACATTAGAGTTAAAGCCACTTCCAAACCATTTGGAATACGCTTATTTTCCTGGTGAATCTGAATTACCTGTAATAATATCGTCTTCTCTTACTGAAAATGAAAAATCTCAACTCATTTATGTGTTGAAAGCTCATAAACCAGCTATTGCATGGAAGATTCATGATATAAAAGGAATAAGTCCTTCGTATTGCACACATAAAATCCTTATGGAAGAAGGTCATAAAACGTATGTGCAATGCCAACGAAGACTAAATCCTAATATGCAAGATGTTGTTAAGAAAGAAATTATTAAACTACTAGATTCAGGTTTAATTTATCCAATTTCTGATAGTCCATGGGTAAGCCCAGTTCAATGCGTGCCTAAGAAGGGTGGCATGACTGTCATTACAAATGAGAAAAATGAGCTTATTCCTACTAGGACTGTAACAGGATGGCGTGTTTGTATTGATTATAGAAAAGTAAATGACGCCACCAGAAAAGATCACTTTCCCTTACCTTTCATTGATCAAATATTGGAAAGATTAGCCGGAAATAGTTACTATTGTTTCCTTGATGGTTTTTCCGAATATTTTCAAATTCCAATAGCACCCGAGGACCAAGAGAAAATCACATTCACGTGCCCTTATGGTACGTTTGCTTACAAACGCATGCCATTTGGACTTTGCAACACCCCTGCAACCTTTCAAAGGTGCATGATGGCGATTTTTCACGACATGATAGAAGAATGCATGGAAGTTTTCATGGATGACTTTTCAGTCTTCGGGGATACATTTGAATCATGTCTAGTTAATCTTGAAAAAATGCTTATTAGATGCGAACAATCAAATCTTGTCATAACCCGACCTTAACCATAAGGACGAATACAATAACATATGATTTCATTGCGAGGTATTGACCTCTATATGCGACATTTTTCAAAAACTGCATTCGTTTTACAATACAAACCATAGCTTTTATTACAAATACAAGGTTTAAACAACTTAATAATGATTATCATTTAGCGATAATCTTAAACTTACAAACGTTACATGTGATAATAACAATACGACTTCCAACATATTTTACATTACAAATCCTCCGATATGCAGTTTTATTTTTGACACAAATATGCATACTCAAGATCTTGCTTAAATTCAACATGTTGCAGCGGAAGCTTTTAATTATCACCTGAGAATAAACATGCTTAAAACGTCAACATAAAGTTGGTGAGATATAGGTTTAATGCCGGCAGCGTTATAAATATAGACCACAAGATTTCATATATAAACGTTTTAATAAAAATATTCTAAGTTGTTGAGCACTTGATAACCATACTTAACATTTAATCAACGTCGCATATTCCCTTTATTATGAAATCTTACTACACCGTACCAAGTGTAGTCACCGAAACGAAGTACTGTGCAACCGTTGAATACTGGTCGTCCAGTCCGGTTGGGGTTGTCATGCCCGATAGATCTATCAACAGGATTCGTGTTTACAATACCTCGTGTAAATAATAGTTACCAAGTTACAGGGAAGTATGCCAGTGGTACAACTCAACGTAGAATATATATTTTTAATCACTTGTGTCCATAACGTAAATCATAAAATGCATGTTGATAATGCTAAAAATGAACATATATTTCATAGCATTATTCCTCAAGAAAGACAAGCTTTTAGTTGCAATTGTTCTATTTACAAGTGATATTCGTTTAAATAATAAAAGGTGAAGACAAAAGACAGATTCGACGAATTGAAGACGCAAACGACCAAAAAGCTCAAAAGTACAAAATACAATCAAAGAGGTTTCAATTATTGATAAGAAACGTCTCGAAATTACAAGAGTACAAGATTTAAAACGCAAAGTACAAAATATAAAATTGTACGCAAGGACGTTCGAAAATCCGGAACCGGGACATGAGTCAACTCTTAACGCTCGGCGCAACGGACTAAAAATTACAAGTCAACTATGCACATAAATATAATATAATATTTAAATAATTCTTATAATTATTTATATATTATATAAATAATAAAAATCCGTCGGCAAGAAAGACTCCAAAGTTGGTGAGCTGTATTTTTAAACTCCGCGACTCGCGGAGTTTGAAGGCAAAAGTTGCCGCGAGTCGCGGAGTACCCCTGAACTCAATTCCCTATAAAGCCAACCGAATTCTGATCATTTTCAATATCATATATCCATCCTCTCTATATCTATACGTAAATATTTATATTTATATTTTAATTTTAATTTTAATTTTAATTTTAATCCTAATAATAAGGGTATGTTAGCAAATGTTGTAAGGGTGTAAGTCGAAATTCTTTCCGTGTAACGCTACGCTATTTTTAATCATTGTAAGTTATGTTCAACCTTTTTAATTTAATGTCTCGTAGCTAAGTTATTATTATGCTTATTTAATCCGAAGTAATCATGATGTTGGGCTAATTACTAAAATTGGGTAATTGGGCTTTGTACCATAATTGGGGTTTGGACAAAAGAACGACACTTGTGGAAATTAGACTATGGACTATTAATGGGCTTTATATTTGTTTAACTAAATGATAGTTTGTTAATGTTAATATAAAGATTTACAATTGGACGTCCCTATAAATTACCATATATACTCGATCGGACACGATGGGCGGGGTATTTATATGTACGAATAATCGTTCATTTAACCGGACACGGGAATGGATTAATAGCCACTAGAATAATTAAAACAGGGGTGAAATTATGTACAAGGACACTTGTTATAATTGATAACAAAATATTAAAACCTTGGGTTACACTCAGTCGACATCCTGGTGTAATTATTAAACAAAGTATTAAAATCTTGTTACAGTTTAAGTCCCCAATTAGTTGGAATATTTAACTTCGGGTATAAAGATAATTTGACGAGGACACTCGCACTTTATATTTATGACTGATGGACTATTATGGACAAAAACCAGACGGACATATTAAATAATCCAGGACAAAGGACAATTAACCCATGGGCATAAAACTAAAATCAACACGTCAAACATCATGGTTACGGAAGTTTAAATAAGCATAATTCTTTTATTTCATATTTAATTTCTTTTATTTTATATTTAATTGCACTTCTAATTATCGCATTCTTATTGTTATTGTATTTAATTGCACTTTTAATTATCGTACTTTTTAATTATCGCAAGTTTATTTTATCGCACTTTTATTATTCGCAATTTCATTATCGTTATTTACTTTACGCTTTAAATTAAGTCTTGTATTTATTTATTATTTTACATTTGGTTTTAACTGCGACTAAAGTTTTAAAATCGACAAACCGGTCATTAAACGGTAAAAAACCCCCCTTTATAATAATAATATTACTTATATATATATATTTGTATTTTTATAAAAGTAAACTAATATAGCGTTAAGCTTTGTTTAAAGATTTTCCCTGTGGAACGAACCGGACTTACTAAAAACTACACTACTGTACGATTAGGTACACTGCCTATAAGTGTTGTAGCAAGGTTTAAGTATATCCATTCTCTAAATAAATAAATATCTTGTGTAAAATTGTATCGTATTTAATAGTATTTTCTGCTAAAATATAAAAGCTATTTTATATACACCTCGCATAACATCAAGTATTTTTGGCGCCGCTGCCGGGGAACAATCTAGCTTAAAAGCCGGAAGCGCAACGCTAATTAAAAAAAAATAAAAAATTTAGTTTACTTTTATTAAAATTCATTTTTATAAAAATACGTTTTAAATATTCGAAAATATAAAAAGAAAAACAAAAATATAAGTATTTTTAAGATTTTGTTAAATATTTAAGTTTTATAAAGTTTCTTTATTTTTATATAAGTTTTATTTAAGTATTTTGTTTTTATTTAAAACATAAAAAAAAAACCGAAAAAAAAAAATTTAATATATATATAAATCTATTTTTAAGATATTTTTAAAAATTATAAAGTAGTTCTATTTTTTATTTAAGTTTTTAATATAAGTTTTTATTATGTAAATATTTTGATATAAACAGAAAATATAAAACAGAAAAAAAAAGTCGAATTAAAAACTGTACCTGAGTTGAATTCTGGAACCCCGCGACTCGCGGAGTTTACAGCTTCTAATACCGCAACTAGCGGAGACAATCTGACACGCCACACAGGAACCCTAATCAGCATTAATTACGGAGTAATTATTAATTATTATTATAATTAACCCTCATTACTTATTATTATTATAATTAGTTTTATTTTAAGTTTCTTTTTATTTAATTTATATATTTAGTTAAATTAGTTTAATAAAATATAAAATTAATAGTTTTAATAAATAAATAATATAAAAATAATATTTTTATAAAATTTGTAACTTTTTACAACTTTTTGTATATTTTTATATTTTGTCCCTTTTTAATTGTTTTAGCATAATATTTGTATTTTTAGCTCATATTTAGTTTTAAACATAGTTTTTGCCATAATTATTTTTATTTCTAGATTTTTAGGCTTTGCCGTAGAATCCCTTAAGTGCTTTTTCTTTAGACTAAGATTTAGGTGCTTTAGAATTTTGCGACGCCTTTTTAAGTTTTAGTTTCTTTTTAAGTTATTGCCATTTGAGATATAGTTTTACTTGTAAGCTTTAATATTTTTAGACGCCTTTTACCTATGTATCAATTATCATTCCAATTAGTAATCTCAATTTGCGATTATAATTTTAAGTTAGTTGTGGTAATAAGGTTAGGTTAGTCAAGTGTTTTTAAGTGTTATAAGTTTCTTTTATTTTTCCGTCAACTTTATTTTTCAACCATTTTTCTTTTTCGACCTTTTTCGACGAACTCTTTTTCTTTCTTATTTCTCGCTATTCTAGTTTTAGGACAGATTTTTATTCTACTTCTTATCTAAATTTCTTAAAATTATGAAAATTTATTTTAAGTAGTTAAATTGATAGACATCAAAATTTTTTGGTTCGTAGTAATAGTTGGATTTGTACGTGGACCGGGTTATTGGAGCCAAACAGTCCTCAATTATATTGAGACCAAACGAATCCTGCCCCTCTGCTGCATCTTTTGGCTATTCGAAACGTGGGCAAAATCAGAAAAGTCTATTGATTGGATAACTTATTATAATTTTTCTTCCCTTTTAAAAACTAATAAGATATTCAGTGAATGCACCGAGCAAGACGTTCACCACCTTTTGTACGTTCACCACCTGTAACTAGATCAAGACATTTAGCAAATATTACCGCCGTAGATTTTTCTTTAGAATCGTCATCCAGTCGACCAAGTACTCCAGTTCAAATTTCCGATAATCCATTTTTTGAACCCGACCTCACAATTGAGAATCCGGAGAATATTCAGGGACGATTCATAGATCCTGAACCACTAAATTTTCCTCCGGAACCACCAATCATTCAAACAGAGATTGTTGAGGAACGAACCATTAAATCAGAATCCTCTAGTAATTCCGATTCAACAAATTCAATTATGGAGAATCTGGAACCTTTAGGTATGGAAGACCGAATGAGAGCTAAATGCACTAGCCAAGGTCACGCAATTACTCATCCAGACATTAATGCACCAGATTATGAAATCAAAGGACAAATTCTACACATGGTGACTAATCAATGCCAATTTAGTGGTGCGCCGAAGGAAGATCCAAATGAACATCTACGTACCTTTAATAAGATCTGCACACTATTTAAAATCCGAGAAGTGGAGGATGAACAGATATATCTCATGTTATTTCCCTGGGCCTTAAAGGAAGAAGCCAAAGATTGGTTGGAATCGTTACCTGAAAGGGCGATTGATACATGGGACGTTTTAGTTGAAAAATTTCTTAAACAATTCTTTCCTGCATCTAAAGCCGTAAGACTTCAAGGAGAAATTGTTACGTTTACACAGAAGCCGAATGAAACTCTATATGAGGCGTGGACTAGATTTGGAAAGTTGTTAAGAGGATGTCCACAACATGGTTTAGATACTTGTCAAATAGTACAAATATTCTACCAAGGATGCGACATCACTACAAGAAAAGACATAGATATAGCAGCTGGTGGTTCTATTATGAAGAAAACCGAAACTGATGCTTACAAAATTATTGATAACACTGCTTCCCACTCACATGAGTGGCACCATGAAAAAGATATCGTTAGATCATCTAAAGCAGCTAGAGCCGATTCTAGCCATGACTTAGATTCCATTTCCGCAAAGATAGATGCTGTCGAGAGACGAATGGAAAAGATGACTAAAGATATTCACTCAATACGAATTAGTTGTGAGCAGTGTGGAGGACCACATTTGACAAAAGATTGTCTCAGTATTGAATTAACAATGGAACAAAGAGAGAATATTTCATACATAAACCAAAGGCCTGGAAATAATTATCAGAATAATTATCAACCGCCAAGAACGATTTACAATCAAAACCAGAATTATAACCGAAATATTCCATACAACAACCAACAAGGTCCTAGCAATCAACAAGTATCCAATAATACTTACAACCAGCAAAGACCTAATTTTCAAAACAAACCACCACAACAAACCGATGATAAAAAGCCGAATTTAGAAGATATGATGACGAAGCTAGTTGAAACTCAAACGCAGTTTTTCACATCTCAGAAACAAACTAATGAACAAAATGCTCAAGCATTTAGAAATCAACAAGCTTCAATTCAAAATCTGGAACAAGAAGTAAGTAACCTAGCAAGGTTAATAGGTGAAAGAAAACTGGGAAGTCTACCTAGTGATACAAATGCTAACCCCCAGAATGAAACAGCTAAAGCCATTACCACAAGAAGTGGTATAACACTTAAACCACCTGAATACCTGTAACTTCAGATGAAGCTATTCCTACTCCACAAGAACCACAACCTAATCAAGATAAGGAAAAAGAACCGGTAGTTGAAAAGGTTAATGAAGATAACACAGTTAAGGCTAAACCTTATGTTAAACCATACCAACCACCACTTCCTTACCCGAGTAAAATGAAGAAAGAGAAACTTGAAGCCGAGCAATCCAAATTCTTGGATATGTTTAAACAGATAAATGTAAATCTTCCTTTCATTGATATGATTTCAGGAATGCCTAGATATGCTAAATTCTTGAAAGATCTAATCTCAAATAGAAAGAAAATGGAAGAACTCTCAGCTGTTACCATGAATGCTAATTGTTCAGCAGTGCTGTTGAATAAGATACCAGAAAAACTATCTGATCCAGGAAGTTTCACAATTCCATGTTTTCTGGGTAGTCTTAGTTCAATAGAAGCATTGGCAGACTTAGGTGCTAGTATAAATCTAATGCCATATTCACTATACGCTAAACTAGACCTTGGAGAATTGAAACCAACAAGAATAAGCATACAACTAGCCGATAGATCAATAAAATATCCTAGAGGGATAATGGAGAATATGCTAGTTAAAGTTGGTACTTTAGTATTTCCAGTAGATTTTGTTGTTCTGGACATGGAAGAAGATTCTCAAGTTCCTCTCATATTTGGAAGACCATTCTTAAACACGGCTAAAGCAATGATAGACGTGTTCGGTAAGAAACTGACCCTAAGTATAGAGGATGAGAGTGTTACCTTTTCAGTTGATAGAGCAATGTAACAACCACAATCTGCAGATGATACATGTTATTATATTCAAACTATAGATTCACATGCAGAATTATTAGAAGAATTTCCAGAACTGCAAGGAACAGGAGAATGTTCTTTAGGAGAAGGTAATGAACCAATTGATGAAGCTGAAATGTTAGCTACACTTATAGCTAATGGATATGAACCAACAACAGAAGAAATTCAAATGCTAAAAGAAGAAGACAGATATTGATATAAATCATCGATAGAAGAACCACCGAAATTAGAGTTAAAGCCACTTCCAAACCATTTGGAATACGCTTATTTACATGGTGAATCTGAATTACCTGTAATAATATCGTCTTCTCTTACTGAAAATGAGAAATCACAACTCATTTCTGTGTTGAAAGCTCATAAACCAGCCATTGCATGGAAGATTCATGATATTAAAGGAATAAGTCCTTCGTATTGCACACATAAAATCCTTATGGAAGAAGGTCATAAAACGTATGTGCAACGCCAACGAAGACTAAATCCTAATATGCAAGATGTAGTTAAGAAAGAGATTATTAAACTGCTAGATGCAGGTTTAATTTATCCAATCTCTGATAGTCCATGGGTAAGCTCAGTTCAATGCGTGCCCAAGAAGGGTGGCATGACTGTCATTACAAATGAGAAAAATGAGCTTATTCCTACTAGGACTGTAACAGGATGGCATGTGTGTATTGATTATAGAAAATTAAATGACGCCACCAGAAAAGATCACTTTCCCTTACCTTTCATAGATCAAATGTTGGAAAGATTAGCCGGAAATAGTTACTATTGTTTTCTAGATGGATTTTCCGGATATTTTCAAATTCCAATAGCACCCGAAGATCAAGAAAAAACCACATTCACGTGCCCTTATGGTACTTTTGCTTACAAATGCATGCCATTTGGACTTTGCAACGCCCCTGCAACCTTTCAAAGGTGTATGATGGCGATTTTTCATGACATGATAGAAGAATGCATGGAAGTTTTCATGGATGACTTTTCAGTCTTCGGTGATACATTTGAATCATGTCTAGCTAATCTTGAATGAATGCTTATTAGATGCGAACAATCAAATCTGGTACTTAATTGGGAGAAATGCCATTTTATGGTTAAAGAAGGCATCGTTCTTGGACATAAAATTTCAAAAGAAGGAATTAAAGTGGATAGAGCTAAAGTAGATGTAATTGCTAAACTTCCACATCCCACCAATGTTAGAGGAGTTAGGAGTTTTCTAGGGCATGCCGGTTTTTACCGACGTTTCATAAAAGATTTTTCTAAAATTGCCACTCCTATGAATAAACTCCTAGAAAAGGATGCTCCATTCATCTTTTCAGATGAATGTATCAAATCTTTTAATATTCTTAAAGAGAAACTCACTAATGCGCCGATCATGATAACACCAAATTGGAATCTACCATTTGAACTAATGTGCGATGCAAGTGATTTTGCAATGGGAGCCGTTTTAGGACAAAGGATTGAAAAACGATTTCAACCTATATATTATGCTAGTAAGACGTTAGAAGGAGCACAAACGAACTATACAACTACTGAAAAAGAACTCCTTGCTATTGTCTTTGCTTTTGACAAATTTCGATCATATCTCGTTCTAGCAAAAACGGTGGTTTATACCGACCATTCTGCTCTTAGATACCTATTTTCGAAACAAGATGCTAAACCAAGATTAATCCGTTGGATCTTACTCTTACAAGAGTTTGATATTGAAATCCGAGATAAAAAAGGAGCAGAAAATCTCGCCGCTGATCATCTTTCTCGTCTTGAAAATCCCTAATTAGAAGTTCTAAATGAATCGGCCATACAATACAACTTTCCTGATGAATATCTATTGAAGATAGATTATAATGAAATCCCATGGTTTGCAGACTATGCAAACTATTTAGTATGTGGATTCCTTGAAAAAGGATTATCGTACCAAAAACGAAAGAAATTCTTCAGTGATATAAAACACTATTTATGGGAAGATCCACATTTGTTTAAAAGTTGTCCCGATGGAATAATATGCCGATGTGTATTTGGAGATGAAGCTAGTAAAATTTTAAACCATTGTCACACAGGACCAACAGGAGGGCATTATGGGCCTCAACTAATAGCAAGAAAAGTTTATGATGCTGGATTCTATTGGCCTACAATTTACAAAGACGCACACCTTCTTTGCAAATCCTGTGATGCTTGTCAAAGGGCCGGAAAAATAAGTCAACGTGATGAAATGCCACAAAATGTCATCCAAGTATGTGAAGTATTTGACATTTGGGGTATTGACTTTATGGGTCCATTTCCAAAATCTCATAATAATCTATATATACTCGTAGCCATTGATTATGTATCTAAATGTGCGGAAGCACAAGCTCTCCCAACTAACGATGCACGAGTTGTAGTCAACTTTTTAAAACGTCTTTTTGCAAGGTTTGGAACACCGAAAGCTTTAATAAGTGATCGGGGTACTCATTTCTGTAATAATCAACTTGAGAAAGTTCTTAAAAGATATGGAGTAACTCATAAAATCTCCACCGCATATCATCCACAAACAAGTGGACAAGTTGAAAATACCAACCGAGCTTTAAAACGTATTCTAGAGAAAACCGTAGGATCAAATCCGAAGGAATGGTCCATTATATTGGAGGATGCACTCTGGGCTTTTAGAACAGCCTACAAAACTCCAATTGGAACCACACCTTTTAGACTTGTTTATGGAAAAGCATGTCATCTTCCAATGGAAATTGAACACAAAGCATTTTGGGCTTTGAAGACATGTAATCTTGATTTACATGAAGCTGGACGTCTACGGTTAAGTCAAATAAACGAATTAGAAGAATTAATACAAGAAGCATACGATAATTCGTTAATCTATAAAGAAAGAACGAAGAAATGGAATGATAAAAGAATCAGAAGTTTAAAAGAATTTAAAGAAGGAGACAGAGTTCTTCTTTTCAATTCACGATTCAAGCTATTTTCTGGAAAATTGAAATCAAGATGGTCTGGACCATTCATAGTTAAAAGAGTTTTCCCATACGGAATGATAGAATTAATAAATTCAAATGGGATTGAATTTAAAGTTAATGATCACAGAGTTAAACACTACATAGATAGTCCAATGGAATTCGACAATGAAGTTAATCACAATTTCGATACCACAGCTAACTAAGTGTGGGGAGAATCAAGTCTTTAAAGGATAATATGTATTTCTGTTAGAGTTAGATTGTCTGTTTTCATGTAGTTCTCGAAAATGGAACCCGAATGGCCTTTCCCTAGCAGACCCTAAAGAACTAGTCTTCTCCCCCCATTCTGAATTTTTATTTTTTTAGGTTTTTACAAAATGAAGACTGTCTGTGAACTAAACCATGGTCTAATGCTACACACTTTGATCACTAAACGTAATAATAACACACTACCAAGTGAAATAGTATCAGTAATCAGAGAAAGATTGGACGGAGTAAGAAAAGAATCCAGATGCGAAGATAATAAGTTACAATTTGGTAAAGGAAAATCAAAATCTGCAGCGAAAAGAAGAGCACGACACCTAGAAAGATGTCACAAATGCGGAAAATGGTCACATGGAGGTAAATGTTCAAATAATCAAACCTATTCAAACACCGAATTTGTTACTTTATGCAGAGACAGACCGTTCATATGTTTAGAAGAAAAAACACTGAATGCTCGAGGTTACGCCTATGTAGCCATGGAAAACCAATTAAACCGACTATCTTATGAATGGGATAGATCATATAACTAAGAAATCTATTTCACAGGTATGTTTGTACAGTTTATTTTTATTTTTATTTTTAACCTTTTGATAATAAACGCTAATTTGTTCGCTATAAAGTATTAAATTGGTATTGAATAAAATTAGGTTTGGCGACCGAAATTATTGATATCATTCAAAAATTTATTACATCACTGCGAAATTTAACGTTTATTCTTAAGGTATAAATATATTTAATCAATCAACCCAAAATATTTCAAAAATTCATCATAAGTTAAATTAGGTCTTGGAACCGAAATTACTTTACCGAAGAGGGGCGCATATTTTTGATAATATTTGATTGATTAAAGTGGGATAAAAAGCCAAAAAGATTTTTAATTTTATTTTTACCATGTTTTTAAAATTAATATATAAATCTTAAATTAATATTGTAAACTTTGTAAAATCAATATATTTAAAATTGTAAATATTTGAAAAATTAATATAAGTTTGGTGTGAATTTATAATATGAATTTTTAAATTAAGTTTGGTGTGAATTTTTAATTTTTAAAATATGAATTTTTAATTTTATGCATTTCAAATTTTAAGTTTGGTGTGAATTTTTAATATTAATTTTGAATTTTATATTTAAGTTGTTTGAATTTAAAAACAAAAATTTACTTTATCTCATTAAGTTAAAAATATGATTTTTAAAATTCGTCGTAAGTTGAAGACTAGGTCTTCGAACCGAAATTGCTTTACCCAAGGGAGGGACGAGAACTTTTATTATCATTATTTTTAATCTTATTGAATTAAAGTATGCCAAAAACATAAAAAAACCAAAAATCTTAGCTTTTAAAACAATCGCTACAAAAAGACAAATTTTAAAATTTTGTCGAGGGACGGAATAGGACATCGATCCGAAACGACACCTAGAATTAAAGTTTGAGAGATAATGCCATTTGAAACTTGTTTAATTGCTAGTAATGATTATTTTGACATGTTATTTGAGTTGAATGCTTATGAACTTGGCGAACATTTTCGTATATGCTTATTTGAAAAAGTGTAGATTTGATAAAAATATGAAAATGAGCTTAAGTTTGATATAAATTGATCATGTCATTGTAATTATTTTGATTGATGATTTTGCTGACACTAATACATATTTGGATGCACAAAAATTGTGTTTGATGTGTTTTGCAGACTGAAAGGGGTGAATCTTCATCCCAAGCTCGCAATACTCCTGCTGAGAATGCGGAACAACAGGAGGTGGATAACTACTACAAACAAGATATACCTCATCCAGTCATGACATTTTCTGATATGCACTTGGAAGATTTGCACCCGAACCTGAGATTTGACAGACTTTGGATAGATTATCCAAAATACCAAAGGGGTTTGCATACTCTTCATTCTAAAGTTGTTGAGGTACCTGGGGTCATAGAATGGGGACCATTAGAAGCTGTAGAATTGGTCGGGCCAATTAGGGAATTACTTGCACAGAGGTATGGTAATTCTACTTTTAACGACTGGGTACGTTTATTCACCATGCGTAGACCTGTATATAAAGTATGGTGTGAAGAATTGTTGTGTAGTATAGAATTAAATGATCGGGTAGCTAGTTTAACGGATCGATCTTTTATTAGATTTTTGTTAGGAGGTTCAATGCGCCACATGTCTTTACTAGACATGGCTCAGGCTTTACGTATATATACGTCTGAGGAGTTAGCATCTGCCGATTGTAGAGGGTTGATACTAAATGGTAGAAAGATAGATGAAAATTTTGATACACATGGTGTATGGAGTCAAATGACAAGCCATCACCGATTCAAAGGAGGAAATTACTCTTATTTGGATATAGATAGAGATGAATTAAGAGTAATTCATAGGTTTTTAGCTAATTCGATTACACAAAGAGGTAAGAACAAGGAAAAGGTAAATGAACAGGATTTGTTTTACCATATGTGTATTCGAGACCCACAAAGCGCTGTAAGTATACCTTATTGTGTGGGTTATTATTTATCAGCTATGGTTAGGGGGATGAGACCGCATAGCATAATAGGAGGTAGTATATTTATTACTTTGATTGCTGAATATCTCGGTGTGGATATAAGTCGGGGGGGATTATTAGTCGAAGAACCAGAACCCCGCGATACAATAGGTTTAAATGTATACCATGGTGCGAAAGTTTTGAAGAGGCGAAATAACGCCGCAGTACAATACCATGGTAGACATCCACATGTTGAGAGAAACCAACAGCAAGGTAATGTAGGAGGGGGAAATGAAATGCAAGAAATGCAAAGGTTTATAGCTTCACAGGAGTACGAAAATGCTAGACAAAGAGCATTTGAAGATTGGCAAGTTCATCAAAACCAAATCATAGCTTATTGCCAACATATAGGTAGAAACTATATTCCTACTCCAAAACCCATATTCCTTCCCTGGTCTATAGAGATTCAACCACCGTATCCTACGTATAACCCAGCCGAAGCATTTTATAGCACCTATGGTTATGCATGGAACCCCTATTGGTATCAGTATCATCCCTAGTCTACTTAGTTTTTTTATTATTTTATTATTTGTAATGTTGATACATTTAATACTTATGTTGGATTTGTAATAGTTTTATTATTTTCTAACTTTTATTCTTAGATTTTAATAATTTTTGAATGTGGGGTAATATACCAAACTTCAAAAATATGTATATATGTTTGCAGTTTATCTTATGTACACAACAGGGTAAAACAACGCATTTTCAAAGACTGGCATTAAGTTCAGCAAAAGCAACTAATTTTGACGACAAGATGCAAAATATATGTGAAATAACAACAAGACGGAATGAACAAATGATGTGCACCATTTATCATTCAGCAAACAAACACAAATATGTTTGGAAACTTTGGTAAAATTTAATCATTTTCACACAAATCACCCTCAATAATTTAAATTGTTACTAATTTCTTGCAAATGAGGGCATTGCAAGATCTTAAGTGTGGGAAGGGGTTAAATTCTTTCGGATTTTTTAAAATTTTTATCTTAAACACTTGGTTACCATTAAAAATACTAGTAAAGCAGTAGTTGTATTAGAATCTAGTGCTCTCTGATAATAAAGAACAGCCATAGTCTTATATACTGACTACCCAATTCTAGTAAAATTTTTCAAAATTTTCAATTAAATGAACTCAAAATCATGTTTATACATATTTATGAACGATAAAACTAGGTTTTAACACCGAAATTATTGTTACCTCGAAAAGGACATAAATTGAGAAACAAACCAAAATGTTAAAATTCATTTAAAATGGAATAGAGGACAATAAAAAGGAAAATAAAAGCCAAGTGTGGGAAAAATTACCAAGTTATCTTAAACATATGTCACATATTTCTGTAACAAATAACTGAAAATACTTTTGCTTTGGACTAAACTAAACTGTTTTACCCAATGAAAGAAAAGAAGAGATGGATCTACACGATGAATCAATTCCATCATTAAAAGGAAGTAAAGTCTTCCGAAAAAGAAACGCGCTTCTTGATTTAGGTCATGAAGTTGTCATCCAGACCAGCTGTAGGTTGACGAAAAACCTAGAAAAGTCATCACTAAAATCAGCAGGAAATCCACGGACCTCAGCATTAAACAGGGTCGCCAAGTGGTCAGATTTATCCTAACCATGAGAAGGATTTATCTCGTACAATGGGGGGCACCATGCAAATTAGCTGGATAAGACTAATGAATCAGATCCCCAGAAAGGATAATCTCCTTAAAAGATCAAAAATCAGCTTTTAAGCCTGATATTACTCAATCCTTGAGATTGACCTTAAAGATTGAGAATTACAAAATCATGGAATTCAATGATATCTAAACTCGAGCCTGAACGAGAAAATATTTTGATCAAAATTACAAACCGATTTGTTTTCTAAAAACCCATTTTCAATGCGTTCATTACCATTGAACGTAAAATCCTAGGAATTCACATGGAATTCATTAGGTCACCTGAACCAAATCGGGTGTCAACCGTAAGAACGGTGCTTGCATAGTGGTCAAAGACAGGACCTTGTGCCAAACCTACAAATTATAAGGGTGAGCTTTACTATTGCTCCTACCAAGGATAGTAATTGCGTCTGACACGCAATAGACCATAATTAAAAGCATGTCAGGGGACATTGCCTTAACAGTTGCTTGTTCAACGCTTTCCTTTACAACAGGACGGTAGTTTACCAAAAAGTAATATACGGGACAAGTAAACTGGACGTGTTGCTTTCCAAATACAAGGTTAGCAAGTGGGTGACACAAAACCATAAGTTTTGAGCTAAAATTTTCAAATCTGAAACCCACCAAACCCACAAAAATATTTTGCAAACACCGGTGAAGGGTTATTCCGGAAAACTTATCTAAGGTAAAAACTAGATTTAATTTTCAAAAGATCAAATGTTTTCATAAAGATTCAATTTCCTTAATGGATCTAAATTTTTATAGTCATGTGGGACTGTAAACCATATCGTTACTACCATTGTTTATACCGCCGTATAGAAATCACTGATGTACAAAGTGTGAAGAATAAAGAAGTGGTTCTAATATTTCAAGACGATATTGCTTGAGGACAAGCAACGCTCAAGTGTGGGAATATTTGATAATGCTAAAAACGAACATATATTTCATAGCATTATTCCTCAAGAAAGATAAGCTTTTAGTTGCAATTGTTCTATTTACAAGTGATATTCGTTTAAATAATAAAAGGTGAAGACAAAAGACAGATTCGACGAATTGAAGACGCAAATGACCAAAAAGCTCAAAAGTACAAAATACAATCAAAGAGGTTCCAATTATTGATAAGAAACGTCTCGAAATTACAAGAGTACAAGATTCAAAACGCAAAGTACAAAATATAAAATTGTACGCAAGGACGTTCGAAAATCCGGAACCGGGACATGAGTCAACTCTCAACGCTCGACGCAACGGACTAAAAATTACAAGTCAACTATGCACATAAATATAATATAATATTTAAATAATTCTTATAATTATTTATATATTATATAAATAATAAAAATCCGTCGGCAAGAAAGACTCCAAAGTTGGTGAGCTGTATTTTCAAACTCCGCGACTCGCGGAGTTTGAAGGCAAAAGTTGCCGCGAGTCGCGGAGTACCCCTGAACTCAATTCCCTATAAAGCCAACAGAATTCTGATCATTTTCAATATCATATATCCATCTTCTCTATATCTATACGTAAATATTTATATTTATATTTTAATTTTAATTTTAATTTTAATTTTAATCCTAATAATAAGGGTATGTTAGCAAATGTTGTAAGGGTGTAAGTCGAAATTCTGTCCGTGTAACGCTACGCTATTTTTAATCATTGTAAGTTATGTTCAACCTTTTTAATTTAATGTCTCGTAGCTAAGTTATTATTATGCTTATTTAATCCGATGTAATCATGATGTTGGGCTAATTACTAAAATTGGGTAATTGGGCTTTGTACCATAATTGGGGTTTGGACAAAAGAACGACACTTGTGGAAATTAGACTATGGACTATTAATGGGCTTTATATTTGTTTAACTAAATGATAGTTTGTTAATGTTAATATAAAGATTTACAATTGGGCATCCCTATAAATTACCATATACACTCGATCGGACACGATGGGCGGGGTATTTATATGTACGAATAATCGTTCATTTAACCGGACACGGGAATGGATTAATAGCCACTAGAATAATTAAAATAGGGGTGAAATTATGTACAAGGACACTTGGTATAATTGATAACAAAATATTAAAACCTTGGGTTACACTCAGTCGACATCCTGGTGTAATTATTAAACAAAGTATTAAAATCTTGTTACAGTTTAAGTCCCCAATTAGTTGGAATATTTAACTTCGGGTATAAGGATAATTTGACGAGGACACTCGCACTTTATATTTATGACTGATGGACTGTTATGGACAAAAACCAGACGGACATATTAAATAATCCAGGACAAAGGACAATTAACCCATGGGCATAAAACTAAAATCAACACATCAAACATCATGGTTACGGAAGTTTAAATAAGCATAATTCTTTTATTTCATATTTAATTTCTTTTATTTTATATTTAATTGCACTTCTAATTATCGCATTCTTATTGTTATTGTATTTAATTGCACTTTTAATTATCGTACTTTTTAATTATCGCAAGTTTATTTTATCGCACTTTTATTATTCGCAATTTCATTATCGTTATTTACTTTACGCTTTAAATTAAGTCTTGTATTTATTTATTATTTTACATTTGGTTTTAACTGCGACTAAAGTTTTAAAATCGACAAACCGGTCATTAAACGGTAAAAAACCCTCTTTATAATAATAATATTACTTATATATATATTTGTATTTTTATAAAAGTAAACTAATATAGCGTTAAGCTTTGTTTAGAGATTTTCCCTGTGGAACGAACCGGACTTACTAAAAACTACACTACTGTACGATTAGGTACACTGCCTATAAGTGTTGTAGCAAGGTTTAAGTATATCCATTCTCTAAATAAATAAATATCTTGTGTAAAATTGTATCGTATTTAATAGTATTTTCTGCTAAAATATAAAAGCTATTTTATATACACCTCGCATAACATCACATGTATTCTCATCCCGAAATATTTAGAGTTTAAAAGTGGGACTATATACTCACTTTTGCCTTGAAGGTATTTATCACAACTTGGTCTCCGATAGATATCACGAACCTAACCACATATATAATATATCAACATATTTTCTTTTTAAGTAATCGTTATATATATATATATATATATATATATATATATATATATATATATATATATATATATATATATATATATATATATATATATATATATATATATATATATATATATATATATATACTTTTAATACTTTTAATATTTTCTTAGTCCGTAGTTAGCAGTCCGATGTTACTGGTCCACAATTAGTTGCTTAAATAAAATAAATAAAGAACCCCATCGTATTCGTATTGATCAGAATTAATCTCGACCCATGGTACCATGTTGTCAAGTGACGTGTTGCGTACATAAAGTACCGTGTTGTCAAATGACGTGTTGCGTACAATCATGAGGTCTTATGATTAATCTTCTCGTGTTGTTTACGGGTGGTCCTGAAATATATAAAATCAAATCATAAGTAAATATATATGAAATATCATATTAATTAGAAATATATGATTAATTTAATTTTTCTCTAAATATTTTCGTAGCTAAACTAGCTTCGGATACCCGATCTTGTTTTAGTCGTAGTTTCTTCATTACAACTCCGTTTTTGTTGGTTCAACTTGCCACTTAATTGGATCGAGTCAAATTTTAAGAATATGAACTGAAAATACCTTAGGTTGTATTCGAAATCACAGGTTATAGGTCAAACTTTGGTGAAACTTATGTAAGTGATCATTTTCCATCATAAAAACAACATTTAATGATCATTTTTCTAAAAATACTTACACTTTGAGTTAAACCATGAAATTTTTATGTGTTAACATATTCATAAGAAATATCATTTTTCCAGAACATGAACTTCCAATTCAAAGCTTAAGATGGTTTTTAATTATCCAACCCAAAACAGCCCCCGGTTGCACTCCGACGACGTAGATTCAGTTTTTAAGATGTTCTTTGTAAAACCAAGTTATATCTTGTTAAGTTAGCATATCATTATGATATATTACAGGTCTTGAAGTATTTTAAAAGTTAAGTTAGAAGGATCTATTTAGTTTGCAAACAAGTTTGAAATCATTCAAACTATGTTCTTGTTGTTAAAATTTTACAACACAAAATAAGATAGCTATATAAATATGAATCGAATAAGGTTATGAACAAGGTTACTACCTCAAGTTACTCGGACAAAGTTACTGTAAAAGATGAGAAAAATCCTAGAACCAAAAGAGTGGTGGAGTTGGATCAAAAGGTTGGAAGTAAACTTGTATTTTTGGAAGGATTATTGAAGTTTTCTTGTAAGGAATTTATTATGATGATTAAGGCTTGTTTTTGAAGCTAGATCTTCATGGTTATTTGCTGAGATTGTGAAGAAAACTTAAGGTTCCTAAGAGTGTGTTTTTGGTTAGAGAAAATGTGTAGTAAAAATGAAATTGGAATGGAGTATAAATGGAGGTGAAAAGATGTATAAATTTGTAATATTGTGCAAAAGTCTTGTAATATGCCAAATTGATTAATCATGCATGCTAAGATCCAAAATTAGCTGACTCATGGCTGCTAATAAAGTGATTGTGATGTGTATATACTAATAGTAAATACGTATAGGAGCTGGGTATGATACGAGTACATATACTCTAGGTATACATGTAGAAATTTTGAGGAAACGGAACGAGAATTCAAATATAGCTATCTTTTGTAAATATACTTATATTGTTTTATGTATATAAGCCCTTTAAAAGTGATTAAATACATATTTATACGATACTTGTATAAGTATTATAGGTTAAAGGTATATATGTCAAACAACGTTACGTATAGTTATCATTTTGAAAACTTAAGTTAGTAGTCTCAAAGTATACTTATAACTTATTGTTATTAGTACACAATAAGATGTTAAATCATTCTTAGATCATGTTAAATATATATAAATACATATATATACACAAACGTATAATTATCGTTTGTTATATAGTTCGTGATATCATCGGTCAAATTGGACGGTCAAACGTTGTGTAAAACTCTTTTTAAAAACATAAATCTCAACAATTTAGATTACTTATCATGTTGGTAAGGTTTAATTTATGTAAATATTAATCTCATAGGTATAAAATGATCGGAAAAATCCGGGTCGTTACAGTACCTACCCGTTAAATAAATTTCGTCCCGAAATTTTAAAATTGTACCTATTTTGCGTTCTCGGGAAACAAATGTGGGTACTTTCGTTTCATCTGATCCTCTCGTTCCCAAGTAAACTCGGGACCCCTTCAAGCATTCCAACGAACCTTAACGATCGGTATGTTGCTCTGCTTGAGTTGTTTAACTTCACGGTCCATGATTTCGACTAGTTCTTTTATGAATTGTAGTTTCTCGTCGACTTGGATTTCTTCAAGAGGAATGGTGAGATCTTCCTTTGCAAGACATTTCTTAAGGTTTGATACGTGAAATGTATTATGTACTCCAGCGAGTTGTTACGGTAACTCGAGTCGATAAGCTACCGGTCCAATGCGTTTGATGATCTTGAACGGGCCTACATACCTTGGGTTCAGTTTACCCCTTTTACCGAAACGTATTACACCTTTCCAAGGTGACACCTTTAACATAACCATGTCACCGATTTGAAACTCTAATGGTTTCCTTCGGACATCGGCGTAGCTCTTTTGGCGACTACGGGATGTTTTCAATCTCTCCTTGATTTGTACTATCTTCTCAGTCGTTTCGTGTATGATCTCGGGACCAGTTAATTGTCGATCTCCTACTTCATTCCAACAGATAGGGGATCTACACTTCCTTCCATATAGTGCTTCGAATGGTGCAGCTTTAATGCTGGCATGATAACTGTTATTATACGAGAATTCTGCTAATGGTAGATATTTATCCCATCCGTTTCCAAAATCGATCACACATGCCCTGAGCATGTCTTCAAGAGTCTGAATTGTTCTTTCACTCTGCCCGTCAGTTTGTGGATGATATGCGGTGCTCATATCCAAACGAGTTCCCAGGGCCTCCTGTAGTGATTGCCAAAACTTTGATGTAAATCTACTATCACGATCGGATATAATGGAAATAGGTATTCCATGCCTTGAAACAATTTCCTTTATGTATAATCGTTATAGTTTCTCCATTCTATCCGTTTCCTTTATAGGCAAGAAATGTGCAGATTTGGTGAGACGATCAACTATTACCCAAATGGTGTCATAACCTCAGGCAGTCTTAGGTAACTTTGTGATGAAATCTATGGTAATACCGTCCCATTTCCATTCTGGGATTTCTGGTTGTTGAAGTAACCCTGACGGCTTCTGGTGTTCTGCTTTGACTTTGGAACAAGTTAAACATTCCCCAACATATGTTGCAACGTCTGTCTTCAAATTAAGCCACCAATAATGTGTCTTAAGATCTTGATACATCTTTCCAACTCCAGGATGTATCGAGTATCTTGTCTTATGTGCCTCATTCAATATCAACTTCCTTAATCCACCCAACTTTGGTACCCAAATACGGTTTGCAAAATATCGAATTCCATCTTCCCGCATAACGAGTTGCTTCTCATACTTCTTCATTATTTCATTTCCTATGTTTTCTTTAGTAAGAGCTTCTCGTTGAGCCTCTTTGATTTGTGAGTTGAGATTCATGCGAATTTTTATGTTCATCGCTCGTACTCGAATTGGTTCCCGTTCCTTTCTGCTTAAAGCGTCGGCCACTACGTTCGCTTTCCCGGGATGATAGCGAATTTCACAATCATAGTCGTTTATCAGCTCGACCCACATGTTCAGCTGTTTCTGATCGAAGATATGTTGAAGGCTTTTATGATCAGTAAACACAGTGCATTTAACCTCATATAAATAGTGTCTCCATATCTTCAATGCAAACACTACTGCTCCCAATTCTAAATCATGCGTCGTATAATTCCGCTCGTGAATCTTCAATTGTCGAGATGCGTATGCAATAACTTTCTTCCGTTGCATAAGGACGCAACCAAAACCTTGTCGCGAAGCGTCACAATATATCTCAAAATCATCGTTCCCTTCAGGTAACGATAAAATAGGTGCTGTAGTCAACTTCTTCTTCAGTAATTGAAATGCACTCTCCTGCTCAGAAGTCCATTCGTACTTCTTCCCTTTTTGTGTTAACGCTGTTAATGGTTTAGCTATTCGGGAAAAATCTTGAATAAACCTTCTATAATAACCAGCTAAACCCAAAAATTGGCGTATCTGCGTTGGTGTCTTAGGAGTCTCCCATTTTTCAATGGCCTCAATTTTAGCTGGGTCAACCTGAATTCCTTTGCTACTAACAACATGACCAAGAAATTGCACTTCTTTTAACCAAAACGCACACTTAGAAAATTTGGCGTATAATTGTTCTTTTCTTAACAATTCTAATACCAATCTTAAATGCTGTTCATGCTCTTGCTCACTCTTGGAATAGATAAGAATATCGTCAATGAAAACGATAACAAACTTATCTAAATAGGGACTACAAACTCGATTCATGAGGTCCATGAATACAGCTGGCGCATTTGTCAATCCAAACGGCATAACCAAAAATTCGTAATGACCATAACGTGTCCGAAAAGCTGTTTTCGGAATGTCTTCTTCTTTGACACGTAATTGATGATAGCGCGATTTGAGGTCGATTTTCGAGTACACACATGATCCTTGCAATTGATCAAATAAGTCGTCAATTCTCGGTAATGGATACGATTCTTGATAGTTAACTTATTTAATTCACGATAATCTATACACATCCTAAAAGATCCATTTTCTTCTTAACAAATAAAATTGGAGCTCCCCACGGTGAAGTACTTGGTCGTATGAATCCACGGTCCAGTAATTCTTTTAACTGACTCTGAAGTTCTTTTAACTTGGACGGTGCAAGTCTATATGGAGCACGAGCCACTGGTGCAGCTCCTGGTACTAGATCTATTTGAAATTCTACAGATCTAAATGGAGGTAATCCCGGTAATTCTTCCGGAAAAACATCGGGAAAATCTCTTGCCACAGGCACGTCGTTGATGCTCCTCACTTTTTCCTTCGTTTCGACTTTATTAACATGTACAAAGATAGCATAGCACCCTTTCTTTAAGCACTTTTGAGCTTTCAAACAACTAATAAGTTTTAACTTTGAGTTACCCTTCTCTCCATAAATCATTACTGGCGTTTTATCCTTACGAGGAATGCGAATTGCCTTCTTGGCACACATAACTTCAGCTCCTATTTTGGACATCCAGTCCATGCCGACTATTACATCAAAACTTCCTAATTCTACGGGTATCAAATCAATCTTAAATGTTTCTCCGGCTAAATTTATTTTACAATCACGGCAAATTTTATCGGCTTTAATTAGTTTACCATTAGCTAACTCAATCATGTACTTAGCATCTAGAGGTAATGATGAACAATTCAATTTAGCGTGAAAGTCTCTACACACGTAACTTCTATCGGCACCAGTATCAAATATAATAGATGCGAATAAGTTATTAATGGTAAACGTACCCGTAACAAGCTCCGGGTCTTCGCACGCCTCTCTAGCATTAATAATAAATGCTCTTCCACGTGCAGATCCGTTATTCTTCTTTGGATTCGGGCACTGACTCTTATAATGACCCTGTTTCCCACACCAATAACAAGTAACAGTGGCCAAGGCAGTTCTATTTGCATTGGTGGCAGGAGTCTTGGTACCGTTTGTATTTGTAGCGGGAACCCTACAATCTTCAGCAAGATGACCTTTTCGATTACAATTGTTGCACACCACATTACAATAACCAGAGTGATATTTGTGGCATCTGTTACATAAAGGATTTCGTCCTTTGTAACCTGAGTTTGAATCGCTACCCGCACCTTGCGTGGTTTCTTGTTTCTTGTTGGATTGTTGATGATTACCTTCTGATAATGCTAAAAACGAACATATATTTCATAGCATTATTCCTCAAGAAAGACAAGCTTTTAGTTGCAATTGTTCTATTTACAAGTGATATTCGTTTAAATAATAAAAGGTGAAGACAAAAGACAGATTCGACGAATTGAAGACGCAAACGACCAAAAAGCTCAAAAGTACAAAATACAATCAAAGAGGTTCCAATTATTGATAAGAAACGTCTCGAAATTACAAGAGTACAAGATTCAAAACGCAAAGTACAAAATATAAAATTGTACGCAAGGACGTTCGAAAATCCGGAACCGGGACATGAGTCAACTCTCAACGCTCGACGCAACGGACTAAAAATTACAAGTCAACTATGCACATAAATATAATATAATAATTAAATAATTCTTATAATTATTTATATATTATATAAATAATAAAAATCCGTCGGCAAGAAAGACTCCAAAGTTGGTGAGCTGTATTTTCAAACTCCGCGACTCGCGGAGTTTGAAGGCAAAAGTTGCCGCGAGTCGCGGAGTACCCCTGAACTCAATTCCCTATAAAGCTAACCGAATTCTGATCATTTTCAATATCATATATCCATCCTCTCTATATCTATACGTAAATATTTATATTTATATTTTAATTTTAATTTTAATTTTAATCCTAATAATAAGGGTATGTTATCAAATGTTGTAAGGGTGTAAGTCGAAATTCTGTCCGTGTAATGCTACGCTATTTTTAATCATTGTAAGTTATGTTCAACCTTTTTAATTTAATGTCTCGTAGCTAAGTTATTATTATGCTTATTTAATCCGAAGTAATCATGATGTTGGGCTAATTACTAAAATTGGGTAATTGTGCTTTGTACCATAATTGGGGTTTGTACAAAAGAACGACACTTGTGGAAATTAGACTATGGACTATTAATGGGCTTTATATTTGTTTAACTAAATGATAGTTTGTTAATGTTAATATAAAGATTTACAATTGGGCGTCCCTATAAATTACCATATACACTCGATCGGACACGATGGGCGGGGTATTTATATGTACGAATAATCGTTCATTTAACCGGACACGGAAATGGATTAATAGCCACTAGAATAATTAAAACAGGGGTGAAATTATGTACAAGGACACTTGGTATAATTGATAACAAAATATTAAAACCTTGGGTTACACTCAGTCGACATCCTGGTGTAATTATTAAATAAAGTATTAAAATCTTGTTACAGTTTAAGTCCCCAATTAGTTGGAATATTTAACTTCGGGTATAAGGATAATTTGACGAGGACACTCGCACTTTAAATTTATGACTGATGGACTGTTATGTACAAAAACCAGACGGACATATTAAATAATCCAGGACAAAGGACAATTAACCCATGGGCATAAAACTAAAATCAACACGTCAAACATCATGGTTACGGAAGTTTAAATAAGCATAATTCTTTTATTTCATATTTAATTTCTTTTATTTTATATTTAATTTCACTTCTAATTATCGCATTCTTATTGTTATTGTATTTAATTGCACTTTTAATTATCGTACTTTTTAATTATCGCAAGTTTATTTTATCGCACTTTTATTATTCGCAATTTCATTATCGTTATTTACTTTACGCTTTAAATTAAGTATTGTATTTATTTATTATTTTACATTTGGTTTTAACTACGACTAAAGTTTTAAAATCGACAAACCGGTCATTAAACGGTAAAAAACCCCCCTTTATAATAATAATATTACTTATATATATATTTGTATTTTTATAAAAGTAAACTAATATAGCGTTAAGCTTTGTTTAAAGATTTTCCCCGTGGAACAAACCGGACTTACTAAAAACTACACTACTGTACGATTAGGTACACTGCCTATAAGTGTTGTAGCAAGGTTTAAGTATATCCATTCTCTAAATAAATAAATATCTTGTGTAAAATTGTATCGTATTTAATAGTATTTTCTGCTAAAATATAAAAGCTATTTTATATACACCTCGCATAACATCAAGTATTTTTGGCACCGCTGCTGGGGAACAATCTAGCTTAAAAGCCGGAAGCGCAACGCTAATTAAAAAAAAAAAAAATTTAGTTTACTTTTATTAAAATTAGTTTTTATAAAAATACGTTTTAAATATTCGAAAATATAAAAATAAAAACAAAAATATAAGTATTTTTAAGATTTTGTTAAATATTTAAGTTTTATAAAGTTTCTTTATTTTTATATAAGTTTTATTTAAGTATTTTGTTTTTATTTAAAACATAAAAAAAACCGAAAAAAAAAAATTTAATATATATATAAATCTATTTTTAAGATATTTTTAAAAATTATAAAGTAGTTCTATTTTTTATTTAAGTTTTTAAATATAAGTTTTTATTATATAAATATTTTGATATAAACAGAAAATATAAAACAGAAAAAAAAAACGTCGAATTAAAAACTGTACCTGAGTTGAATTCTGGAACCCCGCGACTCGCGGAGTTTACAGCTTCTAATACCGCAACTCGCGGAGACAATCTGACACGCCACACAGGAACCCTAATCAGCATTAATTACGGAGTAATTATTAATTATTATTATAATTAACCCTAATTACTTATTATTATTATAATTAGTTTTATTTTAAGTTTCTTTTTATTTAATTTATATATTTAGTTAAATTAGTTTAATAAAATATAAAATTAATATTTTTAATAAATAAATAATATAAAAATAATATTTTTATAAAATTTGAAACTTTTTACAACTTTTTGTATATTTTTATATTTTGTCTATTTTTAATTGTTTTAGCGTAATATTTGTATTTTTAGCTCATATTTAGTTTTAAACATAGTTTTTGCCATAATTATTTTTATTTCTAGATTTTTAGGCTTTGCCGTAGAATCCCTTAAGTGCTTTTTCTTTAGACTAAGATTTAGGTGCTTTAGAATTTTGCGACGCCTTTTTAAGTTTTAGTTTCTTTTTAAGTTATTGCCATTTGGGATATAGTTTTACTTGTAAGCTTTAATATTTTTAGACGCCTTTTACCTATGTATCAATTATCATTCCAATTAGTAATCTCAATTTGCGATTATAATTTTAAGTTAGTTGTGGTAATAAGGTTAGGTTAGTCAAGTGTTTTTAAGTGTTATAAGTTTCTTTTATTTTTCCGTCACCTTTTATTTTTCAACCATTTTTCTTTTTCGACCTTTTTCGACGAACTCTTTTTCTTTCTTATTTCTCGCTATTCTAGTTTTAGGACATAGATTTTTATTCTACTTCTTATCTAAATTTCTTAAAATTACGAAAATTTATTTTAAGTAGTTAAATTGATAGACATCAAAATTTTCTGGTTCGTAGTAATAGTTGGATTTGTACGTGGACCGGGTTATTGGAGCCAAACAGTCCTCAATTATATTGAGACCAAACGAATCCTGCCCCTCTGCTGCATCTTTTGGCTATTCGAAACGTGGGCAAAATCAGAAAAGTCTATTGATTGGATAACTTATTATAATTTTTCTTCCCTTTTAAAAACTAATAGGATATTCAGTGAATGCACCGAGCAAGACGTTCACCACCTTTTGTACGTTCACCACCTGTAACTAGATCAAGACATTTAGCAAATATTACCGCCGTAGATTTTTCTTTAGAATCGTCATCCTGTCGACCAAGTACTCCAGTTCAAATTTCCGATAATCCATTTTTTGAACCCGACCTCACAATTGAGAATCCGGAGAATATTCAGGGACGATTCATAGATCCTGAACCACTAAATTTTCCTCCGGAACCACCAATCATTCAAACAGAGATTGTTGAGGAACGAACCATTAAATCAGAATCCTCTAGTGATTCCGATTCAACAAATTCAATTATGGATAATCTGGAACCTTTAAGTATGGAAGACCGAATGAGAGCTAAACTCACTGGCCAAGGTCACGCAATTACTCATCCAGACATTAATGCGCCAGATTATGAAATCAAAGGACAAATTCTAAACATGGTGACTAATCAATGCCAATTTAGTGGTGCGCCGAAGGAAGATCCAAATGAACATCTACTACCTTTAATAGGATCTGCACACTATTTAAAATCCGAGAAGTGGAGGATGAACAGATATATCTCATGTTATTTCCCTGGACTTTAAAGGGAGAAGCCAAAGATTGGTTGGAATCGTTACCTGAAGGGGCGATTGATACATGCGACGTTTTAGTTGAAAAATTTCTTAAACAATTCTTTCCTGCATCTAAAGCCGTAAGACTTCAAGGAGAAATTGTTACATTTACACAGAAGCCGAATGAAACTCTATATGAGGCGTGGACTAGATTTGGAAAGTTGTTAAGAGGATGTCCACAACATGGTTTAGATACCTGTCAAATAGTACAAATATTCTACCAAGGATGCGACATCACTACAAGAAAAGACATAGATATAGCAGCTGGTGGTTCTATTATGAAGAAAACCGAAACTGATGCTTACAAAATTATTGATAACACTGCTTCCCACTCACATGAGTGGCACCAAGAAAAATATATCGTTAGATCATCTAAAGCAGCTAGAGCCGATTCTAGCCATGACTTAGATTCCATTTCCACAAAGATAGATGCTGTCGAGAGACGAATGGAAAAGATGACTAAAGATATTCACTCAATACGAATTAGTTGTGAGCAGTGTGGAGGACCACATTTGACAAAAGATTGTCTCAGTATTGAATTAACAATGGAACAAAGAGAGAATATTTCATACATAAACCAAAGGCCTGGAAATAATTATCAGAATAATTATCAACCGCCAAGACCGATTTACAATCAAAACCAGAATTATAACCGAAATATTCCATACAACAACCAACAAGGTCCTAGCAATCAACAAGTATCCAATAATACTTACAACCAGCAAAGACCTAATTTTCAAAACAAACCACCACAACAAACTGATGATAAAAAGCCGAATTTAGAAGATATGATCACGAAGCTAGTTGAAACTCAAACGCAGTTTTTCACATCTCAGAAACAAACTAATGAACAAAATGCTCAAGCATTCAGAAATCAACAAGCTTCAATTCAAAATCTGGAACAAGAAGTAAGTAACCTAGCAAGGTTAATAGGTGAAAGAAAACCGGGAAGTCTACCTAGTGATACAAATGCTAACCCCCGGAATGAAACAGCTAAAGCCATTACCACAAGAAGTGGTATAACACTAAAACCACCTGAAATACCTGTAACTTCTGATGAAGCTATTCCTACTCCACAAGAACTACAACCTAATCAAGATAAGGAAAAAGAACCAGTAGTTGAAAAGGTTAATGAAGATAACACAGTTAAGGCTAAACCTTATGTTAAACCATACCAACCACCACTTCCTTACCCGAGTAAAATGAAGAAAGAGAAACTTGAAGCCGAGCAATCCAAATTCTTAGATATGTTTAAACAGATAAATGTAAATCTTCCTTTCATTGATGTGATTTCAGGAATGCCTAGATATGCTAAATTCTTGAAAGATCTAATCTCAAATAGAAAGAAAATGGAAGAACTCTCGGCTGTTACCATGAATGCTAATTGTTCAGCAGTGCTGTTGAATAAGATACCAGAAAAACTATTTGATCCAGGAAGTTTCACAATTCCATGTTTTCTGGGTAGTCTTAGTTCAATAGAAGCATTGGCAGACTTAGGTGCTAGTATAAATCTATTGCCATATTCACTATACGCTAAACTAGACCTTGGAGAATTGAAACCAACAAGAATAAGCATACAACTAGCTGATAGATCAATAAAATATCCTAGAGGGATAATGGAGAATATGCTAGTTAAAGTTGGTACTTTAGTATTTCCAGTAGATTTTGTTGTTCTGGACATGGAAGAAGATTCTCAAGTCCTCTCATATTAGGAAGACCATTCTTAAACACGGCTAAACCAATGATAGACGTGTTCGGTAAGAAACTGACCCTAAGTATAGAGGATGAGAGTGTTACCTTTTCAGTTGATAGAGCAATGCAACAACCACAATCTGCAGATGATACATGTTATTATATTCAAACTATAGATTCACATGCAGAATTATTAGAAGAATTTCCAGAACTACAAGGAACAGGAGAATGTTCTTTAGGAAAAGGTAATGAACCAATTGATGAAGCTGAAATGTTAGCTACACTTATAGCTAATGGATATGAACCAACAACAGAAGAAATTCAAATGCTAAAAGAAGAAGACAGATATCGATATAAATCATCGATAGAAGAACCACCAAAATTAGAGTTAAAGCCACTTCCAAACCATTTGGAATACGCTTATTTACATGGTGAATCTGAATTACCTGTAATAATATCGTCTTCTCTTCTTGAAAATGAGAAATCACAACTCATTTCTGTGTTGAAAGCTCATAAACCAGCCATTGCATGGAAGATTCATGATATTAAAGGAATAAGTCCTTCGTATTGCACACATAAAATCCTTATGGAAGAAGGTCATAAAACGTATGTCTAACGCCAACGAAGACTAAATCCTAATATGCAAGATGTAGTTAAGAAAGAGATTATTAAACTGCAAGATGCAGGTTTAATTTATTCAATCTCTGATAGTCCATGGGTAAGCCCAGTTCAATGCGTGCCTAAGAAGGGTGGCATGACTGTCATTACAAATGAGAAAAATGAGCTTATTCCTACTAGGACTGTAAGAGGATGGCGTGTGTGTATTGATTATAGAAAATTAAATGACGCCACCAGAAAAGATCACTTTCCCTTACCTTTCATAGATCAAATGTTGGAAAGATTAGCCGAAAATAGTTACTATTGTTTTCTAGATGGATTTTCCGGATATTTTCAAATTCCAATAGCACCCGAAGATCAAGAAAAAACCACATTCACGTGCCCTTATGGTACTTTTGCTTACAAACGCATGCCATTTGGACTTTGCAACGCCCCTGCAACCTTTCAAAGGTGTATGATGGCGATTTTTCATGACATGATAGAAGAATGCATGGAAGCTTTCATGGATGACTTTTCAGTCTTCGGTGATACATTTGAATCATGTCTAGCTAATCTTGAACGAATGCTTATTAGATGCGAACAATCAAATCTAGTACTTAATTGGGAGAAATGCCATTTTATGGTTAAAGAAGGCATCGTTCTTGGACATAAAATTTCAAAAGAAGGAATTGAAGTGGATAGAGCTAAAGTAGATGTAATTGCTAAACTTCCACATCCCACCAATGTTAGAGGAGTTAGGAGTTTTCTAGGGCATGCCGGTTTTTACCGACGTTTCATAAAAGATTTTTCTAAAATTGCCACTCCTATGAATAAACTCCTAGAAAAGGATGCTCCATTCATCTTTTCAGATGAATGTATCAAATCTTTTAATATTCTTAAAGAGAAACTCACTAATGCGCCGATCATGATAACACCAAATTGGAATCTACCATTTGAACTAATGTGCGATGCAAGTGATTTTGCAATGGGATCCGTTTTAGGACAAAGGATTGAAAAACGATTTCAACCTATATATTACGCTAGTAAGACGTTACAAGGAGCACAAACGAACTATACAACTACTGAAAAAGAACTCCATGCTATTGTCTTTGCTTTTGACAAATTTCGATCATATCTCGTTCTAGCAAAAACGGTGGTTTATACCGACCATTCTGCTCTTAGATACCTATTTTCGAAACAAGATGCTAAACCAAGATTAATCCGTTGGATCTTACTCTTACAAGAGTTTGATATTGAAATCCGAGATAAAAAAGGAGCAGAAAATCTCGCCGCTGATCATCTTTCTCGTCTTGAAAATCCCGAATTAGAAGTTCTAAATGAATCGGCCATACAAGACAACTTTCCTGATGAATATCTATTGAAGATAGATTATAATGAAATCCCATGGTTTGCAGACTATGCAAACTATTTAGTATGTGGATTCCTTGAAAAAGGATTATCATACCAAAAACGAAAGAAATTCTTCAGTGATATAAAACACTATTTCTGGGAAGATCCACATTTGTTTAAAAGTTGTCCCGATGGAATAATACGCCGATGTGTATTTGGAGATGAAGCTAGTAAAATTTTAAACCATTGTCACACAGGACCAACAGGAGGGCATTATGGGCCTCAACTAATAGCAAGAAAAGTTTATGATGTTGGATTCTATTGGCCTACAATTTACAAAGACGGACACCTTCTTCGCAAATCCTGTGATGCTTGTCAAAGGGCCGGAAAAATAAGTCAACGTGATGAAATGCCACAAAATGTCATCCAAGTATGTGAAGTATTTGACATTTGGGGTATTGACTTTATGGGTCCATTTCTAAAATCTCATAATAATCTATATATACTCGTAGCCATTGATTATGTATCTAAATGGGCGGAAGCACAAGCTCTCCCAACTAACGATGCAAGAGTTGTAGTCAACTTTTTAAAACGTCTTTTTGCAAGATTTGGAACACCGAAAGCCTTAATAAGTGATCGGGGTACTCATTTCTGTAATAATCAACTTGAGAAAGTTCTTAAAAGATATGGAGTAACTCATAAAATCTCCACCGCATATCATCCACAAACAAGTGGACAAGTTGAAAATACCAACCGAGCTTTAAAACGTATTCTAGAGAAAACCGTAGGATCAAATCCGAAGGAATGGTCCATTAAATTGGAGGATGCACTCTGGGCTTTTAGAACAGCCTACAAAACTCCAATTGGAACCACACCTTTTAGACTTGTTTATGGAAAAGCATGTCATCTTCCTGTAGAAATTGAACACAAAGCATTTTGGGCTTTGAAGACATGTAATCTTGATTTACATGAAGCTGGACGTCTACAGTTAAGTCAACTAAACGAATTAGAAGAACTAAGACATGAAGCATACGATAATTCGTTAATCTATAAAGAAAGAACAAAGAAATGGCATGATAAAAGAATCAGAAGTTTAAAAGAATTTAAAGAAGGAGACAGAGTTCTTCTTTTCAATTCACGATTCAAGCTATTTCCTGGAAAATTGAAATCAAGATGGTCTGGACCATTCATAGTTAAAAGAGTTCACCCATACGGAACGATAGAATTAATAAATTCAAATGGGATTGAATTTAAAGTTAATGGTCACAGAGTTAAACACTACATAGATAGTCCAATGGAATTCGACAATGAAGTTAATCACAATTTCGATACCACAGCTAACTAAGTGTGGGGAGAATCAAGTCTTTAAAGGATAATATGTATTTCTGTTAGAGTTAGATTGTCTGTTTTCATGTAGTTCTCGAAAATGGAACCCGAATGGTCTTTCCCTAGCAGACCCTAAAGAACTAGTCTTCTCCCCCCATTCTGAATTTTTATTTTTTTAGGTTTTTACAAAATGAAGACTGCCTTTGAACTAAACCATGGTCTAATGCTACACGCTTTGATCACTAAACGTAATAATGACACACTACCAAGTGAAATAGTATCAGTAATCAGAGAAAGATTGGACGGAGTAAGAAAAGAATCCAGATGCGAAGATAATAAGTTACAATTTGGTAAAGGAAAATCAAAATCCGCAGCGAAAAGAAGAGCACGACACCTAGAAAGATGTCACAAATGCGGAAAATGGTCACATGGAGGTAAATGTTCAAATAATCAAACCTATTCAAACACCGAATTTGTTACTTTATGCAGAGACGGACCGTTCATATGTTTAGAAGAAAAAACACTGAATGCTCGAGGTTACGCCTATGTAGCCATGGAAAACCAATTAAACCGACTATCTTATGAATGGGATAGATCATATAACTAAGAAATTTATTTCACAGGTATGTTTGTACAGTTTTTTTTTTATTTTTATTTTTAACCTTTTGATAATAAACGCTAATTTGTTCGCTATAAAGTATTAAATTGGTATTGAATAAAATTAGGTTTGACGACCGAAATTATTGATATCATTCAAAAATTTATTACATCACTGCGAAATTTAACGTTTATTCTTAAGGTATAAATATCTTTAATCAATCAACCCAAAATATTTCAAAAATTCGTCATGAGTTAAATTAGGTCTTGGAACCGAAATTACTTTACCGAAGAGGGGCGCATATTTTTGATAATATTTGATTGATTAAAGTGGGATAAAAAGCCAAAAAGATTTTTAATTTTATTTTTACCATGTTTTTAAAATTAATATATAAATCTTAAATTAATATTGTAAACTTTGTAAAATCAATATATTTAAAATTGTAAATATTTGAAAAATTAATATAAGTTTGGTGTGAATTTTTAATTTTTAAAATATGAATTTTTAATTTTATGCATTTCAAATTTTAAGTTTGGTGTGAATTTTTAATATTAATTTTGAATTTTATATTTAAGTTGTGTGAATTTAAAAACAAAAATTTACTTTATCTCATTAAGTTAAAAATATGATTTTTAAAATTCGTCGTAAGTTGAAGACTAGGTCTTTGAACCGAAATTGCTTTACCCAAGGGAGGGACGAGAACTTTTATTATCATTATTTTTAATCTTATTGAATTAAAGTATGCCAAAAATATAAAAAAAACCAAAAATCTTAGCTTTTAAAACAATCGCTACAAAAAGACAAATTTTAAAATTTTGTCGAGGGACGGACTAGGACATCGATCCGAAACGACCTCGTCCTAAATAACAAGGGAAACAAAATTTTAAAATTAATTACTTAATTGTTTTAATTAGTATAAGATATAAATAAATAAATAAAAAATATATACAAACTCCGCGACTCGCGGAGTTTGAAGGGTAAAAACCCCGCGACTCGCGGAGGGACCAAAACTCAGAAAAAAATAAAAACGCAAAAACCGATCAGTTGAAAAACCCACACACCAAATACTGCGAAACACAGCCGCAAAAACCCGAAAAAAACCTTCCAAAATCACAATTTTTAACCGTTAATCATCAAATCTTTTACTAAAATCATGTTGAGAAGGATGCTATCAAGGAATTACTCAAGAAAAACGGTAAATTTCTACACCTAAACACCATTTAATCCAAAAATTAGTGTTCTTGAGTAATTTTATACCCAATTTGATTTTGATGCTTTTTAGTGTAATTATGCTTAAATTGTTTATGTATTATGCTTGTATAACCTAGATTGATGCTATTTAACATGATTAGAAGCCTTAAACTTCAAATTTTAAGTAATCTAGGGTTTGTGTTCTTGAGCAAATTTGGGGCTTTTTGATATAAACAGGTTATGGCCAATTTTTGTCATGAATTGTTGCTAAATTAAGTAGTGTAACATGTTTAGGTAGTTAAATGATCCAAACTTTGAGCCTAAACATGATTTTGAGAATTAAAGTGGACTTTTTCAAGTCTAAAATTCATGAACTTGATTTTTGAGAGATAATGCCATTTGAAACTTGTTTAATTGCTAGTAATGATTATTTTGACATGTTATTTGAGTTGAATGCTTATGAACTTGGCGAACATTTTCGTATATGCTTATTTGAAAAAGTGTAGATTTGATAAAAATATGAAAATGAGCTTAAGTTTGATATAAATTGATCATGTCATTGTAATTATTTTGATTGATGATTTTGCTGACACTAATGCATATTTGGATGCACAAAAATTGTGTTTGATGTGTTTTGCAGACTGAAAGGGGTGAATCTTCATCCCAAGCTCGCAATGCTCCTGCTGAGAATGCGGAACAACACGAGGTGGATAACTACTACAAACAAGATATACCTCATCCAGTCATGACATTTTTTGATATGCACTTGGATGATTTGCACCAGAACCTGAGATTTGACAGACTTTGGATAGATTATCCAAAATACCAAAGGGGTTTGCATACTCTTCATTCTAAAGTTGTTGAGGTACCTAGGGTCATAGAATGGGGACCATTAGAAGCTGTAGAATTGGCCGGGCCAATTAGGGAATTACTTGCACAGAGGTATGGTAATTCTACTTTTAACGACTGGGTACGTTTATTCACCATGCGTAGACCTGTATATAAAGTATGGTGTGAAGAATTGTTGTGTAGTATAGAATTAAATGATCGGGTAGCTAGTTTAACCGATCGATCTTTTATTAGATTTTTGTTAGGAGGTTCGATGCGCCACATGTCTTTACTAGACATGGCTCAGGCTTTACGAATATATACGCCTGAGGAGTTAGCATCTGCCGATTGTAGAGGGTTGATACTAAATGGTAGAAAGATAGATGAAAATTTTGATACACATGGTGTATGGAGTTAAATGACAAGCCATCACCGATTCAAAGGAGGAAATTACTCTTATTTGGATATAGATAGAGCTGAATTAAGAGTAATTCATAGGTTTTTAGCTAATTCGATTACACAAAGAGGTAAGAACAAGGAAAAGGTAAATGAACAGGATTTGTTTTACCATATGTGTATTCGAGACCCACAAAGCGCTGTAAGTATACCTTATTGTGTGGGTTATTATTTATCAGCTATGGTTAGGGGGATGAGACCGCATAGCATAATAGGAGGTGGTATATTTATTACTTTGATTGTTGAATATCTCGGTGTGGATATAAGTCGGGGGAGATTATTAGTCGAAGAACCAGAACCCCGCGATACAATAGGTTTAAATGTATACCATGGTGCGAAAGTTTTGAAGAGGCGAAATAACGCCGCAGTACAATACCATGGTAGACATCCACAGGTTGAGAAAAACCAACAGCAAGGTAATGTAGGAGGGGGAAATGAAATGCAAGAAATGCAAAGGTTTATAGCTTCACAGGAGTACGAAAATGCTAGACAAAGAGCATTTGAAGATTGGCAAGTTCATCAAAACCAAATCATAGCTTATTGCCAACATATAGGTAGAAACTATATTCCTACTCCAAAGCCCATATTCCCTCCCTGGTCTATAGAGATTCAACCACCGTATCCTACGTATAACCCAGCCGAAGCATTTTATAGCACCTATGGTTATGCATGGAACCCCTATTGGTATCAGTATCATCCCTAGTCTACTTAGTTTTTTTTATTTTATTTTATTATTTGTAATGTTGATACATTTAATACTTATGTTGGATTTGTAATAGTTTTATTATTTTCTAACTTTTATTCTTAGATTTTAATAATTTTTGAATGTGGGGTAATATACCAAACTTCAAAAATATGTATATATGTTTGCAGTTTATCTTATGTACACAACAGGGTAAAACAACGCATTTTCAAAGACTGGCATTAAGTTCAGCAAAAGCAACTAATTTTGACGACAAGATGCAAAATATATGTGAAATAACAGCAAGATGGAATGAACAAATGATGTGCACCATTAATCATTCAGCAAACAAACACAAATATGTTTGGAAACTTTGGTAAAATTTAATCATTTTCACACAAATCACCCTCAATAATTTAAATTGTTACTAATTTCTTGCAAATGAGGGCATTTCAAGATCTTAAGTGTGGGAAGGGGTTAAATTCTTTCGGATTTTTTAAAATTTTTATCTTAAACACTTGGTTACCATTAAAAATACTAGTAAAGCAGTAGTTGTATTAGAATCTAGTGCTCTCTGATAATAAAGAACAGCCCTAGTCTTATATACTGACTACCCAATTCTAGTAAAATTTTTCAAAATTTTCAATTAAATGAACTCAAAATCATGTTTATACATATTTATGAACGATAAAACTAGGTTTTAACACCGAAATTATTGTTACCTCGAAAAGGACATAAATTGAGAAACAAACCAAAATGTTAAAATTCATTTAAAATGGAATAGAGGACAATAAAAAGGAAAATAAAAGCCAAGTGTGGAAAAAATTACCAAGTTATCTTAAACATATGTCACATATTTCTGTAACAAATAACTGAAAATACTTTTGCTTTGGACTAAACTAAACTGTTTTACCCAATGAAAGAAAAGAAGAGATGGATCTACACGATGAATCAATTCCATCATTAAAAGGAAGTAAAGTCTTCCGAAAAAGAAACGCGCTTCTTGATTTAGGTCATGAAGTTGTCGTCCAGACCAGCTGTAGGTTGACGAAAAACCTAGAAAAGTCATCACTAAAATCAGCAGGAAATCCACGGACCTCAGCATTAAACAGGGTCGCCAAGTGGTCAGATTTATCCTAACCATGAGAAGGATTTATCTCGTACAATGGGGGGCACCATGCAAATTAGCTGGATAAGACTAATGAATCAGATCCCCAGAAAGGATAATCTCCTTAAAAGATCAAAAATCAGCTTTTAAGCCTGATATTACTCAATCCTTGAGATTGACCTTAAAGATTGAGAATTACAAACTCATGGAATTCAATGATATCTAAACTCGAGCCTGAACGAGAAAATATTTTGATCAAAATTACAAACCGATTTGTTTTCTAAAAATCCATTTTCAATGCGTTCATTACCATTGAACGTAAAATCCTAGAAATTCACCTGGAATTCATTAGGTCACCTGAACCAAATCGGGTGTCAACCGTAAGAACGGTGCTTGCATAGTGGTCAAAGACAGGACCTTGTGCCAAACCTACAAATTATAAGGGTGAGCTTTACTATTGCTCCTACCAAGGATAGTAATTGCGTCTGACATGTTATAGACCATAATTAAAAGCATGTCAGGGGACATTGCCTTAACAGTTGCTTGTTCAACGCTTTCCCTTACAACCGGACGGTAGTTTACCAAAAAGTAATATACGGGACAAGTAAACTGGACGTGTTGCTTTCCAAATACAAGGTTAGCAAGTGGGTGACACAAAACCATAAGTTTTGAGCTAAAATTTTCAAATCTGAAACCCACCAAACCCACAAAAATATTTTGCAAACACCGGTGAAGGGTTATTCCAGAAAACTTATCTAAGGTAAAAACTAGATTTAATTTTCAAAAGATTAAATGTTTTCATAAAGATCCAATTTCCTTAATGGATCTAAATTTTTATAGTCATGTGGGACTGTAAACCATATCGTTACTACCATTGTTTATACCGCCGTATAGAAATCACTGATGTACAAAGTGTGAAGAATAAAGAAGTGATTCTAGTATTTCAAGATGATATTGCTTGAGGACAAGCAACGCTCAAGTGTGGGAATATTTGATAATGCTAAAAACGAACATATATTTCATAGCATTATTCCTCAAGAAAGACAAGCTTTTAGTTGCAATTGTTCTATTTACAAGTGATATTCGTTTAAATAATAAAAGGTGAAGACAAAAGACAGATTCGACGAATTGAAGACGCAAACGACCAAAAAGCTCAAAAGTACAAAATACAATCAAAGAGGTTCCAATTATTGATAAGAAACGTCTCAAAATTACAAGAGTATAAGATTCAAAACGCAAAGTACAAAATATAAAATTGTACGCAAGGACGTTCGAAAATCCGGAACCGGGACATGAGTCAACTCTCAACGCTCGACGCAATGGACTAAAAATTACAAGTCAACTATGCACATAAATATAATATAATATTTAAATAATTCTTATAATTATTTATATATTATATAAATAATAAAAATCCGTCGGCAAGAAAGACTCCAAAGTTGGTGAGCTGTATTTTCAAACTCCGCGACTCGCGGAGTTTGAAGGCAAAAGTTGCCGCGAGTCGCGGAGTACCCCTGAACTCAATTCCCTATAAAGCCAACCGAATTCTGATCATTTTCAATATCATATATCCATCCTCTCTATATCTATACGTAAATATTTATATTTATATTTTAATTTTAATTTTAATTTTAATCCTAATAATAAGGGTATGTTAGCAAATGTTGTAAGGGTGTAAGTCAAAATTCTGTCCGTGTAACGCTGCGCTATTTTTAATCATTGTAAGTTATGTTCAACCTTTTTAATTTAATGTCTCGTAGCTAAGTTATTATTATGCTTATTTAATCCGAATTAATCATGATGTTGGGCTAATTACTAAAATTGGGTAATTGGGCTTTGTACCATAATTGGGGTTTGGACAAAAGAACGACACTTGTAGAAATTAGACTATGGACTATTAATGGGCTTTATATTTGTTTAACTAAATGATAGTTTGTTAATGTTAATATAAAGATTTACAATTGGGCGTCCCTATAAATTACCATATACACTCGATCGGACACGATGGGCGGGGTATTTATATGTACGAATAATCGTTCATTTAACCGGACACGGGAATGGATTAATAGCCACTAGAATAATTAAAACAGGGGTGAAATTATGTACAAGGACACTTGGTATAATTGATAACAAAATATTAAAACCTTGGGTTACACTCAGTCGACATCCTGGTGTAATTATTAAACAAAGTATTAAAATCTTGTTACAGTTTAAGTCCCCAATTAGTTGGAATATTTAACTTCGGGTATAAGGATAATTTGACGAGGACACTCGCACTTTATATTTATGACTGATAGACTGTTATGGACAAAAACCAGACGGACATATTAAATAATCCAGGGCAAAGGACAATTAACCCATGGGCATAAAACTAAAATCAACACGTCAAACATCATGGTTACGAAAGTTTAAATAAGCATAATTCTTTTATTTCATATTTAATTTCTTTTATTTTATATTTAATTGCACTTCTAATTATCGCATTCTTATTGTTATTGTATTTAATTGCACTTTTAATTATCGTACTTTTTAATTATCGCAAGTTTATTTTATCGCACTTTTATTATTCGCAATTTCATTATCGTTATTTACTTTACGCTTTAAATTAAGTCTTGTATTTATTTATTATTTTACATTTGGTTTTAACTGCGACTAAAGTTTTAAAATCGACAAACCGGTCATTAAACAGTAAAAAACCCCCCTTTATAATAATAATATTACTTATATATATATTTGTATTTTTATAAAAGTAAACTAATATAGCGTTAAGCTTTGTTTAAAGATTTTCTCTGTGGAAAGAACCGGACTTACTAAAAACTACACTACTGTACGATTAGATACACTGCCTATAAGTGTTGTAGCAAGGTTTAAGTATATCCATTCTCTAAATAAATAAATATCTTGTGTAAAATTGTATCGTATTTAATAGTATTTTCTACTAAAATATAAAAGCTATTTTATATACACCTCGCATAACATCAAGTATTTTTGGTGCCGCTGCCGGGGAACAATCTAGCTTAAAAGCCGGAAGCGCAACGCTAATTAAAAAAAATAAAAAAATTTTAGTTTACTTTTATTAAAATTCGTTTTTATAAAAATACGTTTTAAATATTCGAAAATATAAAAAGAAAAACAAAAATATAAGTATTTTTAAGATTTTGTTAAATATTTAAGTTTTATAAAGTTTCTTTATTTTTATATAAGTTTTATTTAAGTATTTTGTTTTTATTTAAAACATAAAAAAAACCGAAAAAAAATTTAATATATATATATATAAATCTATTTTTAAGATATTTTTAAAAATTATAAAGTAGTTCTATTTTTTATTTAAGTTTTTAAATATAAGTTTTTATTATATAAATATTTTGATATAAACAGAAAATATAAAACAGAAAAAAAAAAGTCGAATTAAAAACTGTACCTGAATTGAATTCTGGAACCCCGCGACTCGCGGAGTTTACAGCTTCTAATACCGTAACTCGCGGAGACAATCTGACACGCCACACAGGAACCCTAATCAGCATTAATTACGGAGTAATTATTAATTATTATTATAATTAACCCTAATTACTTATTATTATTATAATTAGTTTTATTTTAAGTTTCTTTTTATTTAATTTATATATTTAGTTAAATTAGTTTAATAAAATATAAAATTAATAGTTTTAATAAATAAATAATATAAAAATAATATTTTTATAAAATTTGTAACTTTTTACAACTTTTTGTATATTTTTATATTTTGTCCCTTTTTAATTATTTTAGCGTAATATTTGTATTTTTAGCTCATATTTAGTTTTAAACATAGTTTTTCCCATAATTATTTTTATTTCTAGATTTTTAGGCTTTGCCGTAGAATCCCTTAAGTGCTTTTTCTTTAGACTAAGATTTAGGTGCTTTAGAATTTTGCGACGCCTTTTTAAGTTTTAGTTTCTTTTTAAGTTATTGTCATTTGGGATATAGTTTTACTTGTAAGCTTTAATATTTTTATACGCCTTTTACCTATGTATCAATTATCATTCCAATTAGTAATCTCAATTTGCGATTATAATTTTAAGTTAGTTGTGGTAATAAGGTTAGGTTAGTCAAGTGTTTTTAAGTGTTATAAGTTTCTTTTATTTTTCCGTCACCTTTTATTTTTCAACCATTTTTCTTTTTTGACCTTTTTTGACGAACTCTTTTTCTTTCTTATTTCTCGCTATTCTAATTTTAGGACATAGATTTTTATTCTACTTCTTATCTAAATTTCTTAAAATTACGAAAATTTATTTTAAGTAGTTAAATTAATAGACATCAAAATTTTCTGGTTCGTAGTAATAGTTGGATTTGTACGTGGACCGGGTTATCGGAGCCAAACAGTCCTCAATTATATTGAGACCAAACGAATCCTGCCCCTCTGCTGCATCTTTTGGCTATTCGAAACGTGGGCAAAATCAGAAAAGTCTATTGATTGGATAACTTATTATAATTTTTCTTCCCTTTTGAAAACTAATAGGATATTCAGTGAATGCACCGAGCAAGACGTTCACCACCTTTTGTACGTTCACCACCTGTAACTAGATTAAGACATTTAGCAAATATTACCGCCGTAGATTTTTCTTTAGAATCGTCATCCAGTCGACCAAGTACTCCAGTTCAAATTTCCGATAATCCATTTTTTGAACCCGACCTCACAATTGAGAATCCGGAGAATATTCAGGGACGATTCATAGATCCTGAACCACTAAATTTTCCTCCGGAACCACCAATCATTCAAACAGAGATTGTTGAGGAACGAACCATTAAATCAGAATCCTCTAGTGATTCCGATTCAACAAATTCAATTATGGAGAATCTGGAACCTTTAAGTATGGAAGACCGAATGAGAGCTAAACGCACTGGCCAAGGTCACGCAATTACTCATCCAGACATTAATGCGCCAGATTATGAAATCAAAGGACAAATTCTACACATAGTGACTAATCAATGCCAATTTAGTGGTGCGCCGAAGGAAGATCCAAATGAACATCTACGTACCTTTAATAGGATCTGCACACTATTTAAAATCCGAGAAGTAGAGGATGAACAGATATATCTCATGTTATTTCCCTGGACTTTAAAGGGAGAAGCCAAAGATTGGTTGGAATCGTTACCTGAAGGGGCGATTGATACATGGGACGTTTTAGTTGAAAAATTTCTTAAACAATTCTTTCCTGCATCTAAAGCCGTAAGACTTCAAGGAGAAATTGTTACGTTTACACAGAAGCCGAATGAAACTCTATATGAGGCGTGGACTAGATTTGGAAAGTTGTTAAGAGGATGTCCGCAAAATGGTTTAGATACCTGTCAAATAGTACAAATATTCTACCAAGGATGCGACATCACTACAAGAAAAGACATAGATATAGCAGCTGGTGGTTCTATTATGAAGAAAACCGAAACTGATGCTTACAAAATTATTGATAACACTGCTTCCCACTCACATGAGTGGCACCAAGAAAAAGATATCATTAGATCATCTAAAGCAGCTAGAGCCGATTCTAGCCATGACTTAGATTCCATTTCCGCAAAGATAGATGCTGTCGAGAGACGAATGGAAAAGATGATTAAAGATATTCACTCAATACGAATTACTTGTGAGCAGTGTGGAGGACCACATTTGACAAAAGATTGTCTCAGTATTGAATTAACAATGGAACAAAGTGAGAATATTTCATACATAAACCAAAGGCCTGGAAATAATTATCAGAATAATTATCAACCGCCAAGACCGATTTACAATCAAAACCAGAATTATAACCGAAATATTCCATACAACAACCAACAAGGTCCTAGCAATCAACAAGTATCCAATAATACTTACAACCAGCAAAGACCTAATTTTCAAAACAAACCACCATAACAAACCGATGATAAAAAGCCGAATTTAGAAGATATGATGACGAAGCTAGTTGAAACTCAAACGCAGTTTTTCACATCTCAGAAACAAACTAATGAACAAAATGCTCAAGCATTTAGAAATCAACATGCTTCAATTCAAAATCTGGAACAAGAAGTAAGTAACCTAGCAAGGTTAATAGGTAAAAGAAAACCGGGAAGTCTACCTAGTGATACAAATGCTAACCCCCGGAATGAAACAGCTAAAGCCATTACCACAAGAAGTGGTATAACACTTAAACCACCTGAAATACCTGTAACTTCTGATGAAGCTATTCCTACTCCACAAGAACCACAACCTAATCAAGATAAGGAAAAAGAACCGGTAGTTGAAAAGGTTAATGAAGATAACACAGTTAAGGCTAAACCTTATGTTAAACCATACCAACCACCACTTCCTTACCCGAGTAAAATGAAGAAAGAGAAACTTGAAGCCGAGCAATCCAAATTCTTGGATATTTTAAACAGATAAATGTAAATCTTCCTTTCATTGATGTGATTTCAGGAATGCCTAGATATGCTAAATTCTTGAAAGATCTAATCTCAAATAGAAAGAAAATGGAAGAACTCTCGGCTGTTACCATGAATGCTAATTGTTCAGCAGTGCTGTTGAATAAGATACCAGAAAAACTATCTGATCCAGGAAGTTTCACAATTTCATGTTTTCTGGGTAGTCTTAGTTCAATAGAAGCATTGGCAGACTTAGGTGCTAGTATAAATCTAATGCCATATTCACTATACGCTAAACTAGACCTTGGAGAATTGAAACCAACAAGAATAAGCATACAACTAGCCGATAGATCAATAAAATATCCTAGAGGGATAATGGAGAATATGCTAGTTAAAGTTGGTACTTTAGTATTTCCAGTAGATTTTGTTGTTCTGGACATGGAAGAAGATTCTCAAGTTCCTCTCATATTAGGAAGACCATTCTTAAACACGGCTAAAGCAATGATAGACGTGTTCGGTAAGAAACTGACCCTAAGTATAGAGGATGAGAGTGTTACCTTTTCAGTTGATAGAGCAATGCAACAACCACAATCTGCAGATGATACATGTTATTATATTCAAACTATAGATTCACATGCAGAATTATTAGAAGAATTTCCAGAACTACAAGGAACAGGAGAATGTTCTTTAGGAGAAGGTAATGAACCAATTGATGAAGCTGAAATGTTAGCTACACTTATAGCTAATGGATATGAACCAACAACAAAAGAAATTCAAATGCTAAAAGAAGAAGACAGATATCGATATAAATCATCGATAGAAGAACCACCGAAATTAGAGTTAAAGCCACTTCCAAACCATTTGGAATACGCTTATTTACATGGTGAATCTGAATTACCTGTAATAATATCGTCTTCTCTTACTGAAAATGAGAAATCACAACTCATTTCTGTGTTGAAAGCTCATAAACCAGCCATTGCATGGAAGATTCATGATATTAAAGGAATAAGTCCTTCGTATTGCACACATAAAATCCTTATGGAAGAAGGTCATAAAACGTATGTGCAACGCCAATGAAGACTAAATCCTAATATGCAAGATGTAGTTAAGAAAGAGATTATTAAACTGCTAGATGCAGGTTTAATTTATCCAATCTCTGATAGTCCATGGGTAAGCCTAGTTCAATGCGTGCCTAAGAAGGGTGGCATGACTGTCATTACAAATGAGAAAAATGAGCTTATTCCTACTAGGACTATAACAGGATGGCGTGTGTGTATTGATTATAGAAAATTAAATGACGCCACCAGAAAAGATCACTTTCCCTTACCTTTCATAGATCAAATGTTGGAAAGATTAGCCGGAAATAGTTACTATTATTTTCTAGATGGATTTTCCGGATATTTTCAAATTCCAATAGCACCCGAAGATCAAGAAAAAACCACATTCACGTGCCCTTATGGTACTTTTGCTTACAAACGCATGCCATTTGGACTTTGCAACGCCCCTGCAACCTTTCAAAGGTGTATGATGGCAATTTTTCATGACATGATAGAAGAATGCATGGAAGTTTTCATGGATGACTTTTCAGTCTTCGGTGATACATTTGAATCATGTCTAGCTAATCTTGAACGAATGCTTATTAGATGCGAACAATCAAATCTAGTACTTAATTGGGAGAAATGCCATTTTATGGTTAAAGAAGGCATCGTTCTTGGACATAAAATTTCAAAAGAAGGAATTGAAGTGGATAGAGCTAAAGTAGATGTAATTGCTAAACTTCCACATCCCACCAATGTTAGAGGAGTTAGGAGTTTTCTAGGGCATGCCGGTTTTTACCGACGTTTCATAAAAGATTTTTCTAAAATTGCCACTCCTATGAATAAACTCCTAGAAAAGGATACTCCATTCATCTTTTCAGATGAATGTATCAAATCTTTTAATATTCTTAAAGAGAAACTCACTAATGCGCCGATCATGATAACACCAAATTGGAATCTACCATTTGAACTAATGTGCGATGCAAGTGATTTTGCAATGGGAGTCATTTTAGGACAAAGGATTGAAAAACGATTTCAACCTATATATTATGCTAGTAAGACGTTACAAGGAGCACAAACGAACTATACAACTACTGAAAAAGAACTCCTTACTATTGTCTTTGCTTTTGACAAATTTCGATCATATCTCGTTCTAGCAAAAACGGTGGTTTATACCGACCATTCTACTCTTAGATACCTATTTTCGAAACAAGATGCTAAAGCAAGATTAATCCGTTGGATCTTACTCTTACAAGAGTTTGATATTGAAATCCGAGATAAAAAAGGAGCAGAAAATCTCGCCGCTGATCATCTTTCTCGTCTTGAAAATCCCGAATTAGAAGTTCTAAATGAATCGGCCATACAAGACAACTTTCCTGATGAATATCTATTGAAGATAGATTATAATGAAATCCCATGGTTTGCAGACTATGCAAACTATTTAGTATGTGGATTCCTTGAAAAAGGATTATCGTACCAAAAACGAAAGAAATTCTTCAGTGATATAAAACACTATTTCTGGGAAGATCCACATTTGTTTAAAAGTTGTCCCGATGGAATAATACGCCGATGTGTATTTGGAGATGAAGCTAGTAAAATTTTAAACCATTGTCACACAGGACCAACAGGAGGGCATTATGGGCCTCAACTAACAGCAAGAAAAGTTTATGATGCTGGATTCTATTGGCCTACAATTTACAAAGACGCACACCTTCTTTGCAAATCATGCGATGCTTGTCAAAGGGCCGAAAAAATAAGTCAACGTCATGAAATGCCACAAAATGTCATCCAAGTATGTGAAGTATTTGACATTTGGGGTATTGACTTTATGGGTCCATTTCCAAAATCTCATAATAATCTATATATACTCGTAGCCATTGATTATGTATCTAAATGGGCGGAAGCACAAGCTCTCCTAACTAACGATGCACGAGTTGTAGTCAACTTTTTAAAACGTCTTTTTGAAAGGTTTGGAACACCGAAAGCTTTAATAAGTGATCGGGGTACTCATTTCTGTAATAATCAACTTGAGAAAGTTCTTAAAAGATATGGAGTAACTCATAAAATCTCCACCGCATATCATCCACAAACAAGTGGACAAGTTGAAAATACCAACCGAGCTTTAAAACGTATTCTAGAGAAAACCGTAGGATCAAATCCGAAGGAATGGTCCATTAAATTGGAGGATGCACTCTGGGCTTTTAGAACAGCCTACAAAACTCCAATTGGAACCACACCTTTTAGACTTGTTTATGGAAAAGCATGTCATCTTCCAGTAGAAATTGAACACAAAGCATTTTGGGCTTTGAAGACATGTAATCTTGATTTACATGAAGCTGGACGTCTACGGTTAAGTCAACTAAATGAATTAGAAGAATTAAGACATGAAGCATACGATAATTCGTTAATCTATAAATAAAGAACGAAGAAATGGCATGATAAAAGAATCAGAAGTTTAAAAGAATTTAAAGAAGGAGACAGAGTTCTCCTTTTCAATTCACAATTCAAGCTATTTCCTGGAAAATTGAAATCAAGATGGTCTGGACCATTCATAGTTAAAAGAGTTTTCCCATACGGAACGATAGAATTAATAAATTCAAATGGGATTGAATTTAAAGTTAATGGTCACAGAGTTAAACACTACATAGATAGTCCAATGGAATTCGACAATGAAGTTAATCACAATTTCGATACCACAGCTAACTAAGTGTGGGGAGAATCAAGTCTTTAAAGGATAATATGTATTTCTGTTAGAGTTAGATTGTCTGTTTTCATGTAGTTCTCGAAAATGGAACCCGAATGGTCTTTCCCTAGCAGACCCTAAAGAACTAGTCTTCTCCCCCCATTCTGAATTTTTATTTTTTTAGGTTTTTACAAAATGAAGACTGCCTGTGAACTAAACCATGGTCTAATGCTACACGCTTTGATCACTAAATGTAATAATGACACACTACCAAGTGAAATAGTATCAGTAATTAGAGAAAGATTGGACGGAGTAAGAAAAGAATCCAGATGCGAAGATAATAAGTTACAATTTGGTAAAGGAAAATCAAAATCCGCAGCGAAAAGAAGAGCACAACACCTAGAAAGATGTCACAAATGCGGAAAATGGTCACATGGAGGTAAATGTTCAAATAATCAAACCTATTCAAACACCGAATTTGTTACTTTATGCAGAGACGGACCGTTCATATGTTTAGAAGAAAAAACACTGAATGCTCGAGGTTACGCCTATGTAGCCATGGAAAACCAATTAAACCGACTATCTTATGAATGGGATAGATCATATAACTAAGAAATCTATTTCACAGGTATGTTTGTACAGTTTTTTTTTATTTTTATTTTTAACCTTTTGATAATAAACGCTAATTTGTTCGCTATAAAGTATTAAATTGGTATTGAATAAAATTAGGTTTGGCGACCGAAATTATTGATATCATTCAAAAATTTATTACATCACTGCGAAATTTAACCTTTATTCTTAAGGTATAAATATCTTTAATCAATCAACCCAAAATATTTCAAAAATTCGTCATGAGTTAAATTAGGTCTTGGAACCGAAATTACTTTACCGAAGAGGGGCGCATATTTTTGATAATATTTGATTGATTAAAGTGGGATAAAAAGCCAAAAAGATTTTTAATTTTATTTTTACCATGTTTTTAAAATTAATATATAAATCTTAAATTACTATTGTAAACTTTGTAAAATCAATATATTTAAAATTGTAAATATTTGAAAAATTAATATAAGTTTGGTGTGAATTTATAATATGAATTTTTAAATTAAGTTTGGTGTGAATTTTTAATTTTTAAAATATGAATTTTTAATTTTATGCATTTCAAATTTTAAGTTTGGTGTGAATTTTTAATATTAATTTTGAATTTTATATTTAAGTTGTGTGAATTTAAAAACAAAAATTTACTTTATCTCATTAAGTTAAAAATATGATTTTTAAAATTCGTCGTAAGTTGAAGACTAGGTCTTTGAACCGAAATTGCTTTACCCAAGGGAGGGACGAGAACTTTTATTATCATTATTTTTAATCTTATTGAATTAAAGTATGCCAAAAACATAAAAAAAACCAAAAATCTTAGCTTTTAAAACAATCGCTACAAAAAGACAAATTTTAAAATTTTGTCGAGGGACGGACTAGGACATCGATCCGAAATGACCTCGTCCTAAATAACAAGGGAAACAAAATTTTAAAATTAATTACTTAATTGCTTTAATTAGTATAAGATATAAATAAATAAAAAAATATATATATATACAAACTCCGCGACTCGCGGAGTTTGAAGGGTAAAAACCCCGCGACTCGCGGAGGGACCAAAACTCAGAAAAAAATAAAAACGCAAAAACTGATCAGTTGAAAAACCCACACACCAAATACTGCGAAACACAGCCGCAAAAACCCGAAAAAAACCTCCCAAAATCACAATTTTTAACCGTTAATCATCAAATCTTTTACTAAAATCATGTTGAGAAGGATGCTATCAAGGAATTACTCAAGAAAAACGGTAAATTTCTACACCTAAACACCATTTAATCCGAAAATTATTGTTCTTGAGCAATTTTATACCCAATTTGATTTTGATGCTTTTTAGTGTAATTATGCTTAAATTGTTTATGTATTATGCTTGTATAACCTAGATTGATGCTATTTAACATGATTAGAAGCCTTAAACTTCAAATTTTAAGTAATCTAGGGTTTGTGTTCTTGAGCAAATTTGGGGCTTTTTGATATAAACAGGTTATGACCAATTTTTGTCATGAATTGTTGCTAAATTAAGTAGTGTAACATGTTTAGGTAGTTAAATGATCCAAACTTTGAGCCTAAACATGATTTTGAGAATTAAAGTGGACTTTTTCAAGTCTAAAATTCATGAACTTGATTTTTGAGAGATAATGCCATTTGAAACTTGTTTAATTGCTAGTAATGATTATTTTGACATGTTATTTGAGTTGAATGCTTATGAACTTGGCGAACATTTTCATATATGCTTATTTGAAAAAGTGTAGATTTGATAAAAATATGAAAATGAGCTTAAGTTTGATATAAATTGATCATGTCATTGTAATTATTTTGATTGATGATTTTGCTGACACTAATGCATATTTGGATGCACAAAAATTATGTTTGATGTGTTTTGCAGACTGAAAGGGGTGAATCTTCATCCCAAGCTCGCAATGCTCCTGCTGAGAATGCGGAATAACAGGAGGTGGATAACTACTACAAACAAGATATACCTCATCCAGTCATGACATTTTCTGATATGCACTTGGAAGATTTGCACCCGAACCTGAGATTTGACAGACTTGGGATAGATTATCCAAAATACCAAAGGGGTTTGCATACTCTTCATTCTAAAGTTGTTGAGGTACCTAGGGTCATAGAATGGGGACCATTAGAAGCTGTAGAATTGGCCGGACCAATTAGGGAATTACTTGCACAGAGGTCTGGTAATTCTACTTTTAACGACTGGGTACGTTTATTCACCATGCGTAGACCTGTATATAAAGTATGGTGTGAAGAATTGTTGTGTAGTATAGAATTAAATGATCGGGTAGCTAGTTTAACCGATCGATCTTTTATTAGATTTTTGTTAGGAGGTTCGATGCGCCACATGTCTTTACTAGACATGGCTCAGGATTTACGTATATATACGCCTGAGGAGTTAGCATCTGCTGATTGTAGAGGGTTGATACTAAATGGTAGAAAGATAGATGAAAATTTTGATACACATGGTGTATGGAGTCAAATGACAAGCCATCACCGATTCAAAGGAGGAAATTACTCTTATTTGGATATAGATAGAGCTGAATTAAGAGTAATTCATAGGTTTTTAGCTAATTCGATTACACAAAGAGGTAAGAACAAGGAAAAGGTAAATAAACAGGATTTGTTTTACCATATGTGTATTCGAGACCCACAAAGCGCTGTAAGTATACCTTATTGTGTGGGTTATTATTTATCAGCTATGGTTAGGGGGATGAGACCGCATAGCATAATAGGAGGTGGTATATTTATTACTTTGATTGCTGAATATCTCGGTGTGGATATAAGTCGGGGGGGATTATTAGTCGAAGAACCAGAACCCCGCGATACAATAGGTTTAAATGTATACCATGGTGCGAAAGTTTTGAAGAGGCGAAATAACGCCGCAGTACAATACCATGGTAGACATCCACAGGTTGAGAGTAACCAACAGCAAGGTAATGTAGGAGGGGGAAATGAAATGCAAGAAATGTAAAGGTTTATAGCTTCACAGGAGTACGAAAATGCTAGACAAAGAGCATTTGAAGATTGGCAAGTTCATCAAAACCAAATCATAGCTTATTGCCAACATATAGGTAGAAACTATATTCCTACTCCAAAGCCCATATTCCCTCCCTGGTCTATAGAGATTCAACCACCGTATCCTACGTATAACCCAGCCGAAGCATTTTATAGCACCTATGGTTATGCATGGAACCCCTATTGGTATCAGTATCATCCCTAGTCTACTTAGTTTTTTATTTTATTTTATTATTTGTAATGTTGATACATTTAATACTTATGTTGGATTTGTAATAGTTTTATTATTTTCTAAATTTTATTCTTAGATTTTAATAATTTTTGAATGTGGGGTAATATACCAAACTTCAAAAATATGTATATATGTTTGGAGTTTATCTTATGTACACAACAGGGTAAAACAACGCATTTTCAAAGACTGGCATTAAGTTCAGCAAAAGCAACTAATTTTGATGACAAGATGCAAAATATATGTGAAATAACAGCAAGACGGAATGAACAAATGATGTGCACCATTTATCATTCAGCAAGCAAACACAAATATGTTTGGAAACTTTGGTAAAATTTAATCATTTTCACACAAATCACCCTCAATAATTTAAATTGTTACTAATTTCTTGCAAATGAGGGCATTGCAAGATCTTAAGTGTGAGAAGGGGTTAAATTCTTTCGGATTTTTTAAAATTTTTATCTTAAACACTTGGTTACCATTAAAAATACTAGTAAAGCAGTAGTTGTATTAGAATCTAGTGCTCTCTGATAATAAAGAACAGCCCTAGTCTTATATACTGACTACCCAGTTGTAGTAAAATTTTTCAAAATTTTCAATTAAATGAACTCAAAATCATGTTTATACATATTTATGAACGATAAAACTAGGTTTTAACACCGAAATTATTGTTACCTCGAAAAGGACATAAATTGAGAAACAAACCAAAATGTTAAAATTCATTTAAAATGGAATAGAGGACAATAAAAAGGAAAATAAAAGCCAAGTGTGGGAAAAATTACCAAGTTATCTTAAACATATGTCACATATTTCTGTAACAAATAACTGAAAATACTTTTGCTTTGGACTAAACTAAACTGTTTTACCCAATGAAAGAAAAGAAGAGATAGATCTACACGATGAATCAATTCCATCATTAAAAGGAAGTAAAGTCTTCCGAAAAAGAAACGCGCTTCTTGATTTAGGTCATGAAGTTGTCGTCCAGACCAGCTGTAGGTTGACGAAAAACCTAGAAAAGTCATCACTAAAATCAGTAGGAAATCTACGGACCTCAGCATTAAACAGGGTCGCCAAGTGGTCAGATTTATCATAACCATGAGAAGGATTTATCTCGTACAATGGGGGGGCACCATGCAAATTAGCTGGATAAGACTAATGAATCAGATCCCCAGAAAGGATAATCTCCTTAAAAGATCAAAAATCAGCTTTTAAGCCTGATATTACTCAATCCTTGAGATTGACCTTAAAGATTGAGAATTACAAACTCATGGAATTCAATGATATCTAAACTCTAGCCTGAACGAGAAAATATTTTGATCAAAATTACAGACCGATTTGTTTTCTAAAAACCCATTTTCAATGCGTTCATTACCATTGAACGTAAAATCCTAGGAATTCACCTGGAATTCATTAGGTCACCTGAACTAAATCGGGTGTCAACCGTAAGAACGGTGCTTGCATAGTGGTCAAAGACAGGACCTTGTGCCAAACCTACAAATTATAAGGGTGAGCTTTACTATTGCTCCTACCAAGGATAGTAATTGCGTCTGACACGTTATAGACCATAATTAAAAGCATGTCAGGGGACATTGCCTTAACAGTTGCTTGTTCAACGCTTTCCTTTACAACCGGACGGTAGTTTACCAAAAAGTAATATACATGACAAGTAAACTGGACGTGTTGCTTTCCAAATACAAGGTTAGCAAGTGGGTGACACAAAACCATATGTTTTGAGCTAAAATTTTCAAATCTGAAACCCACCAAACCCACAAAAATATTTTTCAAACACCGGTGAAGGGTTATTCTGGAAAACTTATCTAAGGTAAAAACTAGATTTAATTTTCAAAAGATCAAATGTTTTCATAAAGATCCAATTTCCTTAATGGATCTAAATTTTTATAGTCATGTGGGACTGTAAACCATATCGTTACTACCATTGTTTATACCGCCGTATAGAAATCACTGATGCACAAAGTGTGAAGAATAAAGAAGTGATTCTAGTATTTCAAGACGATATTGCTTGAGGACAAGCAACGCTCAAGTGTGGGAATATTTGATAATGCTAAAAACGAACATATATTTCATAGCATTATTCCTCAAGAAAGACAAGCTTTTAGTTGCAATTGTTCTATTTACAAGTGATATTCGTTTAAATAATAAAAGGTGAAGACAAAAGACAGATTCGACGAATTGAAGACGCAAACGACCAAAAAGCTCAAAAGTACAAAATACAATCAAAGAGGTTCCAATTATTGATAAGAAACGTCTCGAAATTACAAGAGTACAAGATTCAAAACGCAAAGTACAAAATATAAAATTGTACGCAAGGACGTTCGAAAATCCGGAACCGGGACATGAGTCAACTCTCAACGCTCGACGCAACGGACTAAAAATTACAAGTCAACTATGCACATAAATATAATATAATATTTAAATAATTCTTATAATTATTTATATATTATATAAATAATAAAAATCCATCGGCAAGAAAGACTCCAAAGTTGGTGAGCTGTATTTTCAAACTCCGCGACTCGCGGAGTTTGAAGGCAAAAGTTGCCGCGAGTCGCGGAGTACCCCTGAACTCAATTCCCTATAAAGCCAACCGAATTCTGATCATTTTCAATATCATATATCCATCCTCTCTATATCTACACGTAAATATTTATATTTATATTTTAATTTTAATTTTAATTTTAATTTTAATCCTAATGATAAGGGTATGTTAGCAAATGTTGTAAGGGTGTAAGTCGAAATTCTGTCCGTGTAACGCTGCGCTATTTTTAATCATTGTAAGTTATGTTCAACCTTTTTAATTTAATGTCTCGTAGCTAAGTTATTATTATGCTTATTTAATCCGAAGTAATCATGATGTTGGGATAATTACTAAAATTGGGTAATTGGGCTTTGTACCATAATTGGGGTTTGGACAAAAGAACGACACTTGTGGAAATTAGACTATGGACTATTAATGGGCTTTATATTTGTTTAACTAAATGATAGTTTGTTAATGTTAATATAAAGATTTACAATTGGGCGTCCCTATAAATTACCATATACACTCGATCGGACACGATGGGCGGGGTATTTATATGTACGAATAATCGTTCATTTAACCGGACACGGGAATGGATTAATAGCCACTAGAATAATTAAAACAGGGGTGAAATTATGTACAAGGACACTTGGTATAATTGATAACAAAATATTAAAACCTTGGGTTACACTCAGTCGACATCCTGGTGTAATTATTAAACAAAGTATTAAAATCTTGTTACAGTTTAAGTCCCCAATTAGTTGGAATATTTAACTTCGGGTATAAGGATAATTTGACGAGGACACTCGCACTTTATATTTATGACTGATGGACTGTTATGGACAAAAACCAGACGGACATATTAAATAATCCAGGACAAAGGACAATTAACCCATGGGCATAAAACTAAAATCAACACGTCAAACATCATGGTTACGAAAGTTTAAATAAGCATAATTCTTTTATTTCATATTTAATTTCTTTTATTTTATATTTAATTGCACTTCTAATTATCGCATTCTTATTGTTATTGTATTTAATTGCACTTTTAATTATCGTACTTTTTAATTATAGCAAGTTTATTTTATCGCACTTTTATTATTCGCAATTTCATTATCGTTATTTACTTTACGCTTTAAATTAAGTCTTGTATTTATTTATTATTTTACATTTGGTTTTAACTGCGACTAAAGTTTTAAAATCGACAAACCGGTCATTAAACGGTAAAAACCCCCCCTTATAATAATAATATTACATATATATATATTTGTATTTTTATAAAAGTAAACTAATATAGCGTTAAGCTTTGTTTAAAGATTTTCCCTGTGGAACGAACCGGACTTACTAAAAACTACACTACTGTACGATTAGGTACACTGCCTATAAGTGTTGTAGCAAGGTTTAAGTATATCCATTCTCTAAATAAATAAATATCTTGTGTAAAATTGTATCGTATTTAATAGTATTTTCTGCTAAAATATAAAAGCTATTTTATATACACCTCGCATAACATCACCTTCCCACTTTCTTTTGTTTCCTGATGTCTTGACATCGGTGTTCTTATCCAGAATAATCTGGTCCATCAATTCGTTCGCCATGGTGATAGCTTCATGAATAGTCTTGGGTTTGGATGCTGTAACATTTGCCTTGACCTTTTTAGGCAAACCGTCTTTGTACAGTTCAATCTTCCGTTCTTCGGTTGGTACCAATTCGGGACATAGCAAAGCTAATTCCATGAATCGTTGATTGTAGTTGGTGAGTTCAGTACCAACAACTTTCAGGCTTCGTAATTCAGCTTCCAACTTCCTAACCACGTTCCTTGGACAATATTCGTTGATTAGCATTGTTTTGAATTCTTCCCAAGGAGTATCATAAGCTACATCTCCTCCTACGACCTTCACATAGTTTTTCCACCACGTAAGTGCACTATCTTGTAGGGTGCACGATGCATACTTGGTCATGTCCTTCTCAATACAACCACTGATTTTAAAAACAGACTCAATCTTTTCGATCCACAGGGTTAAACCGACCGGTCCTTCTGTTCCACTGAATGATGAGGGCTTGTAACCTTGAAAAGTTTTGTAAGTACATCCCGCACGAGGATTTGGGTTAACTGCAGCACCTCTTGCAGCCTCGACCCATAACATTCTGTCGTTCACTCGCTGATTGATGAGTTCCTAGATTTCTTGTTCCGTCATTCGGTTCAATCGCGCCATAATCTTTAATAAAAATGGAAAAAAAATAATTATTCACATGGAATATTATAGATGTAGTATGTATTTACAGTACATCGTAGCTTATTAATAATATGAACCAGTTATTATTATAAAAGCCTTTTTCTTCTTATTAGCATTTTATAATTATACCTTGGGTAGTACCTACCCGTTAAAGTTCATACTTAATAGCTTAGTACGAAAATCAATTACTATCACCCAAATAATACTCAACCATGGAAAATTATTGCATTTCACACTTCACTATTTTACATATGCTTATCTTACATCAAACATTAAGCAAACCACACTAGTAATATTATACAAAACGTTATATGATCCCATGGTTTAAAACAACAGCGTATCTTTTAACCAAAAGCGTTTGTGTTCAAAGGAATCGCTTAAAGGTTATCATGGTTGTCTCCCTGCGTTTTGGCTGAGGGGCTGAAGAACTGGATGCCGGGATAGAACTAATAGGAATAGCGGGAATAGGTGTAGAAGTATCTGATGGAGTTGGTGCCACAACATCCTCTCTAAACTCGGGATTTGGATTTTCCAATTCAGTAGCCTTTCGTTTCTTTCCTCGTTCGAACTTGTCTTTCGTAATTTCCTGTATTTTTTCCTCCTCAGGATCACCTTCTGGTTCCTCTTCAATTGATTCATCCGGAACTTGTGAGTCTTCCCCAAAGGTGTCGTTTTCATCATCGGATAGGTTAATGACTGGAACACCATCTGAAGATTCTGGTTCGGAGTCGCTGAATGTGTGATAATGCTAAAAACGAACATATATTTCATAGCATTATTCCTCAAGAAAGACAAGCTTTTAGTTGCAATTGTTCTATTTACAAGTGATATTCGTTTAAATAATAAAAGGTGAAGACAAAAGACAGATTCGACGAATTGAAGACGCAAACGACCAAAAAGCTCAAAAGTACAAAAGACAATCAAAAAGGTTCCAATTATTGATAAGAAACGTCTCGAAATCACAAGAGTACAAGATTCAAAACGCAAAGTACAAGATATTAAATTGTACGCAAGGACGTTCGAAAATCCGGAACCGGGACCAGAGTCAACTCTTAACGCTCGACGCAACGGACTAAAAATTACAAGTTAACTATATATATAAATATAATATAATATATAATTAATTATATTAATTATATATATATTATATATATATATTTAAAACCGTCGGCAGCAGGAAACTCCAAGGGTGAAAACTGAAAATACCTCTCCGCGACTCGCGGAGTTTTAAGGCTATTTGGCCGCGAGTCGCGGAGCCCCAAATATCACTTCTGGCTATAAAGCCAACCGAATTCTGATCGAATTTATCATCTTATTTTTCTCAATCTCTCTCAATATATACGTAATATATATATATTTATATTTTAATTTTAATTTTAATTATAAATTCTAATAATAAGGGTATGTTAGCGAATGTTGTAAGGGTGTAAGTCGAAATTCTGTCCGTGTAACGCTACGCTATTTTTAATCATTGTAAGTTATGTTCAACCTTTTTATATTAATGTCTCGTAGCTAAGTTATTATTATGCTTATTTAAAACGAAGTAATCATGATGTTGGGCTAATTACTAAAATTGGGTAGTTGGGCTTTGTACCATAATTGGGGTTTGGACAAAAGAACGACACTTGTGGAAATTAGACTATGGGCTATTAATGGGCTTTATATTTGTTTAACTAAATGAAAGTTTGTTAATGTTAATATAAAGATTTACAATTGGGCGTCCCTATAAATTACCATATACACTCGATCGGACACGATGGGCGGGGTATTTATATGTACGAATAATCGTTCATTTAACCGGACACGGGAATGGATTAATAGCCACTAGAATAATCAAAACAGGGGTGAAATTACATTCAAGGGTAATTGGTGTAATTGTTAACAAAGTAGTAAAACCTTGGTTTACACGCAGTCGATAACCTGGTGTATTCATTAAACAAAGTATTAAAACCTTGTTACAATTCGAATCCCCAATTAGTTGGAATATTTATCTTCGGGTATAATAATAATTTGACAAGGACACTTGCAATTTATATTTATGACTGATGGACTGTTATGGACAAAAACCAGACGGACATATTGAATAATCCAGGACAAAGGACAATTAACCCATGGGCATAAAACTAAAACCAACACGTCAAACATCATGATTACGGAAGTTTAAATAAGCATAATTCTTTTATATCATATTTTATTTCCTTTATTTTATATTTAATTGCACTTCTAATTATCGCACTTTTATTTATTGTTATTTCATTTTATCGCACTTTTAATTATCGTACTTTTTAATTATCGCAATTTAATTTTTATCGCATTTTTATTATTCGCAATTTCATTATCGTTATTTACTTTACGCTTTAATTTAAAGTCTTGTATTTATTTTATATTTTACATTAGGTTTTAACTGCGACTAAAGTTTTAAAATCGACAAACCGGTCATTAAACGGTAAAAACCCCCCTTTATAATAATAATATTACTTATATATATATTTGTATTTTTATAAAAGTAAACTAATATAGCGTTGAGCTTTGTTTAAAGATTTCCCTGTGGAACGAACCGGACTTACTAAAAACTACACTACTGTACGATTAGGTACACTGCCTATAAGTGTTGTAGCAAGGTTTAAGTATATCCATTCTATAAATAAATAAATATCTTGTGTAAAATTGTATCGTATTTAATAGTATTTCCTAGTAAAATATAAGCTATTTTATATACACCTCGTTCGACATCAAGTATTTTTTGGCGCCGCTGCCGGGGAACTATCTTAAAAGCCGGAAGCGCAACGCTAATATAAAATAAAAATAAAAAAAAATTTTAGTTACTTTTATTAAAAATTCGCTCTTGTAAAAATTACGTTTTAATCATTCAAAAATATAAAAAGAAAAACAAAAATATAAGTATTTTTAGGATTTTGTTAAATATTTAAGTTTTATAAGTTTCTTTATCTTTATTTTAATTTATAAAAATATAAATTTTATTAAAAATCGTTTATTTAAATTAAAAACAGAAAACAGAAAATAATAAAAAATAAATAAATAAAGAAAACGCGTAAAAATTAGTACCTGTCAACTGAATTACTGAACCCCGCGACTCGCGGGGTTTTCCTCTTTATTTGCCGCGACTCGCGGAGGTCTTCTGACACACGGACAAAACCCTAAAGTTGCATTAATTACGGAGTTTTAATTTATTATTATTATTATTTAACTTAATTATTATTATTATTATTATTAATTTTAGTTTTATTTTTACTTTTTACTTTATATATGTATTTTGTTTAATTAGTTTTATTAAAATTGTAAAATTAGTAGTTTTTATTAAATAAATAATATAAAAATAATATTTTTATAAAAATTGTACTTTTTACAACTTTTTGTATATTTTCATATTTTGTACCTTTTTAATCGTTGTAGCGTAATATTTATATTTTTAGCTCATATTTAATTTTAAACTTAGTTTTTGCTATAGTTATTTTTACTCCTAGATTTTTAGGCTTTGCCGTAGAATTCCTTAAGTACTTTTTCTTTAGACTAAGATTTAGGTGCTTTAGAATTTTGCGACGCCTTTTTAAGTTTTAGTTTCTTTTTAAGTTATTTCCATTTGGGATTTAGTTTTTCTTGTAAGCTTTAATATTTTTAGACCTTTTACTATGTATCAATTATCATTCCAATTAGTAATATCAATTTGCGATTATAATTTTAAGTTAGTTGTAGTAATAAGGTTAAATTAGTTAAGTATTTTTAAGTTTTTATAAGTTTCTTTTATTTTTCCGTCACCTTTTATTTTTCAATCATTTTTCTTTTTCGACATTTTTCGACGCGCACTCTTTTTCTCTCTTATTTCTCGCTATTCTAGTTTTTAGGACTTAGAATTTTTTTTTCTACTTCTTATCTAAATTTCTTAAAATTACGAAAATTTATTTTGAGTGGTTAAATTAATAGACATCAAAATTTTCTGGTTCGTAGTAATAGTTGGATTTGTACGTGGACCGGGTTATTGGAGCCAAACAGTCCTCAATTATATTGAGACCAAACGAATCCTGCCCCTCTGCTGCATCTTTTGGCTATTCGAAACGTGGGCAAAATCAGAAAAGTCTATTGATTGGATAACTTATTATAATTTTTCTTTCCTTTTAAAAACTAATAGGATATTCTGTGAATGCACCGAGCAAGACGTTCACCACCTTTTGTACGTTCACCACCTTTAACTCGATCAAGACATCGTTTAACAAATATAACCGCCGTTGATTTTTCTTTAGAATCGTCATCCAGTCGACCAAGTACTTCAGTTCAAATTTCCGATAATCCATTTTTTGAACCCAACCTCACAATTGAGAATCCAGAAAATATTCAGGAACGGTTCATAGATCCTGAACCATTAAACTTTCCTCCGGAACCACCAATCATTCAAACAGAGATTGTTGAGGAACGAACTATTAAATCTGAAGCATCTAGTGATACCGATTCAACAAATTCAATTATGGAGAATCTGGAACCTTTAAGTATGGAAGACCGAATGAGAGCTAAACGCACTGGCCAAGGTCACGCAATTACTCATCCAGACATTAATGCACCAGATTATGAAATCAAAGGACAAATTCTACACATGGTGACTAATCAATGCCAATTTAGTGGTGCGCCGAAGGAAGATCCAAATGAACATCTACGTACCTTTAATAGGATCTGCACACTATTTAAAATACGAGAAGTGGAGGATGAACAGATATATCTCATGTTATTTCCCTGGACTTTAAAGGGAGAAGCCAAAGATTGGTTGGAATCGTTACCTGAAGGGGCGATCGATACATGGGATGTTTTAATTGACAAATTTCTTAAACAATTCTTTCCTGCATCAAAAGCCGTAAGACTTCAAGCAGAAATTGTTACGTTCACACAGAAGCCAAATGAAACTCTATATGAGGCGTGGACAAGATATGGAAAATTGTTAAGAGGATGTCCGCAACATGGTTTAGACACCTGTCAAATAGTACAAATATTCTACCAAGGATGCGACATCACTACAAGAAAAGACATAGATATAGCAGCTGGTGGTTCTATTATGAAGAAAACCGAAACTGATGCTTACAAAATTATTGATAATACTGCTTCCCACTCACATGAGTGGCACCAAGAAAAAGATATCATTAGATCATCTAAAGCAGCTAGAGCCGATTCTAGCCATGACTTAGATTCCATTTCCGCAAAGATAGATGCTGTGGAGAGACGAATGGAAAAGATGACTAAGGATATTCACTCAATACGAATTAGTTGTGAGCAGTGTGGAGGACCACATTTGACAAAAGATTGTCTCAGTATTGAATTAACAATGGAACAAAGAGAGAATATTTCATACATAAACCAAAGGCCTGGAAATAATTATCAGAATAATTATCAACCGCCAAGACCGATTTACAATCAAAACCAGAATTATAACCGAAATATTCCATACAATAACCAACAAGGTCCTAGCAATCAACAAGTATCCAACAATACTTATAATCAGCAAAGACCGAATTTTCAAAACAAACCACCACAACAAACCGATGATAAAAAGCCGAATTTAGAAGATATGATGACAAAGCTAGTTGAAACTCAAACGCAGTTTTTCACATCTCAAAAACAAACCAATGAACAAAATGCTCAAGCATTTAGAAATCAACAAGCTTCTATTCAAAATCTGGAACAAGAAGTAAGTAACTTAGCAAGGTTAATAGGTGAAAGAAAACCGGGAAGTCTACCTAGTGATACAAATGCTAACCCCCGGAATGAAACAGCTAAAGCTATTACCACAAGAAGTGGTACAACACTTAAACCACCTGAAATACCTGTAACTTCTGATGAAACTATTCCTACTCCACAAGAACCACAACCTGATCAAGATAAGGAAAAAGAACCGGTAGTTGAAAAGGATAATGAAGATAACACAGTTAAGGATAAACCTTATGTTAAACCATACCAACCACCACTTCCTTACCCGAGTAAAATGAAGAAGGAAAAACTTGAAGCCGAGCAATCCAAATTCTTGGATATGTTTAAACAGATAAATGTAAATCTTCCTTTCATTGATGTAATTTCAGGAATGCCAAGGTATGCTAAATTCTTGAAAGATCTAATCACGAATAGAAAGAAAATGGAAGAACTCTCGGCTGTTACTATGAATGCTAATTGTTCAGCAGTGCTGTTGAATAAGATACCAGAAAAACTATCTGATCCAGGAAGTTTCACAATTCCATGTTTTCTGGGTAGTCTTAGTTCAATAGAAGCATTGGCAGACTTAGGTGCTAGTATAAATTTAATGCCGTATTCACTATACGCTAAACTAGACCTTGGAGAATTGAAACCAACCAGAATAAGCATACAACTAGCCGATAGATCAATAAAATATCCTAGAGGGATAATGGAGAACATGCTAGTTAAAGTTGGTACTTTAGTATTTCCAGTAGATTTTGTTGTTTTGGACATGGAAGAAGATTCTCAAGTTCCTCTCATATTAGGAAGACCATTCTTAAACACGGCTAAAGCAATGATAGACGTGTTCGGTAAGAAACTGACCCTAAGTATAGAGGATGAGAGTGTTACCTTTTCAGTTGATAGAGCAAAGCAACAACCACAATCTGCAGATGATACATGTTATTATATTAAAACTATAGATGCACATGCAGAATTATTAGAAGAATTTCCAGAATTACAAGGAACAGGAGAATGTTCTTTAGGAGAAAGTAATGAACCAATTGATGAAGCTGAAATGTTAGCTACACTTATAGCTAATGGATATGAACCAACAACAGAAGAAATTCAAATGCTAAAAGAAGAAGACAGATATCGATATAAATCATCGATAGAAGAACCTCCGAAATTAGAGTTAAAGCCACTTCCAAACCATTTGGAATACGCTTATTTACATGGTGAATCTGAATTACCTGTAATAATATCGTCTTCTCTTACTGAAAATGAGAAATCACAACTCATTTCTGTGTTGAAAGCTCATAAACCAGCCATTGCATGGAAGATTCATGATATTAAAGGAATAAGTCCTTCGTATTGCACACATAAAATCCTTATGGAAGAAGGTCATAAAACGTATGTGCAACGCCAACGAAGACTGAATCCTAATATGCAAGATGTAGTTAAGAAAGAGATTATTAAACTGCTAGATGCAGGTTTGATATATCCAATCTCTGATAGTCCATGGGTAAGCCCAGTTCAATGCGTGCCTAAGAAGGGTGGCATGACTGTCATTACAAATGAGAAAAATGAGCTTATTCCTACTAGGACTGTAACAGGATGGCGTGTATGTATTGATTATAGAAAATTAAATGACGCCACCAGAAAAGATCACTTTCCCTTACCTTTCATAGATCAAATGTTGGAAAGATTAGCCGGAAATAGTTACTATTGTTTTCTAGATGGATTTTTCGGATATTTTCAAATTCCAATAGCACCCGAAGATCAAGAGAAAACCACATTCACGTGCCCTTATGGTACTTTTGCTTACAAACGCATGCCATTTGGACTTTGTAACGCCCCTGCAACCTTTCAAAGGTGTATGATGGCGATTTTTCATGACATGATAGAAGAATGCATGGAAGTATTCATGGATGACTTTTCAGTCTTCGGTGATACATTTAAATCATGTCTAGTTAATCTGGAACGAATGCTAATTAGATGCGAAAAATCAAATCTAGTACTTAATTGGGAGAAATGCCATTTCATGGTTAAAGAAGGCATCGTTCTTGGACATAAAATTTCAAAAGAAGGAATTGAAGTGGATAGAGCTAAAGTAGATGTAATTGCTAAACTTCCACATCCCACCAATGTTAGAGGAGTTAGGAGTTTTCTAGGGCATGCCGGTTTTTACCGACGTTTCATAAAAGATTTTTCTAAAATTGCCACTCCTATGAATAAACTCCTAGAAAAGGATGCGCCATTCATCTTTACAGATGAGTGTATCAAATCTTTTAATATTCTTAAAGAAAAACTCACTAATGCACCGATCATGATAACACCAAATTGGAATCTACCATTTGAACTAATGTGCGATGCAAGTGATTTTGCAATGGGAGCCGTTTTAGGACAAAGGATTGAAAAACGATTTCAACCTATATATTATGCTAGTAAGACGTTACAAGGAGCACAAACGAACTATACAACTACTGAAAAAGAACTCCTTGCTATTGTCTTTGCTTTTGACAAATTTCGATCATATCTCGTTCTAGCAAAAACGGTGGTCTATACCGACCATTCTGCTCTTAGATACCTATTTTCAAAACAAGATGCTAAACCAAGATTAATCCGTTGGATCTTACTCTTACAAGAGTTTGATATTGAAATCCGAGATAAAAAAGGAGCAGAAAATCTCGCCGCTGATCATCTTTCTCGTCTTGAAAATCCCGAATTAGAAGTTCTGAATGAATCAGCCATACAAGACAACTTTCCTGATGAATATCTATTGAAGATAGATTATAAAGAAATCCCATGGTTTGCAGACTATGCAAACTACTTAGTTTGTGGATTCCTTGAAAAAGGATTATCGTACCAAAGACGAAAGAAATTCTTCAGTGATATAAAACACTATTTCTGGGAAGATCCACATCTGTTTAAAAGTTGTCCCGATGGAATAATACGCCGATGTGTATTTGGAGATGAAGCTAGTAAAATTTTAAACCATTGTCACACAGGACCAACAGGAGGGCATTATGGGCCTCAACTAACAGCAAGAAAAGTTTATGAAGCTGGATTCTATTGGCCTACAATTTACAAAGACGCACACCTTCTTTGCAAATCCTGTGATGCATGTCAAAGGGCCGGAAAAATAAGTCAACGTGATGAAATGCCACAAAATGTCATCCAAGTATGTGAAGTATTTGACATTTGGGGTATTGACTTTATGGGTCCATTTCCAAAATCTCATAATAATCTATATATACTCGTAGCCATTGATTATGTATCTAAATGGGCAGAAGCACAAGCTCTCCCAACTAACGATGCACGAGTTGTAGTCAACTTTTTAAAACGTCTTTTTGCAAGGTTTGGAACACCGAAAGCTTTAATAAGTGATCGGGGTACTCATTTCTGTAATAATCAACTTGAGAAAGTTCTTAAAAGATATGGAGTAACTCATAAAATCTCCACCGCATATCATCCACAAACAAGTGGACAAGTTGAAAATACCAACCGAGCTTTAAAACGTATTCTAGAGAAAACCGTAGGATCAAATCCAAAGGAATGGTCCATTAAATTGGAGGATGCACTCTGGGCTTTTAGAACAGCCTACAAAACTCCAATTGGAACCACACCTTTTAGACTTGTTTATGGAAAAGCATGTCATCTTCCAGTAGAAATTGAACACAAAGCATTTTGGGCTTTGAAGACATGTAATCTTGATTTACATGAAGCCGGACGTCTACGATTAAGTCAACTAAACGAATTAGAAGAATTAAGACATGAAGCATACGAAAATTCGTTAATCTATAAAGAAAGAACGAAGAAATGGCATGATAAAAGAATCAGAAATTCAAAAGAATTTAAAGAAGGAGACAGAGTTCTTCTTTTCAATTCACGATTCAAGCTATTTCCTGGAAAATTGAAATCAAGATGGTCTGGACCATTCATAGTCAAAAGAGTTTTCCCATACGGAACGATAGAATTAATAAATTCAAATGGGATTGAATTTAAAGTTAATGGTCACAGAGTTAAACATTACATACATGGTCCGATGGAAGTCGACAACGAAGTTAATCACAATTTCAATACCACAGCTAACTAAGTGTGAGGAGAATCAAGTCTTTAAAGGATAATATATATTTCTGTTAGAGTTAGATTGTCTGTTTTCGTGTAGTTCTCGAAAATGGAACACGTATGGTCTTTCCCTAGCAGACCCTAAAGAACTAGTCTTCTCCCCCCATTCTGAATTTTTATTTTTTTTAGGTTTTTACGAAATGAAGACTGCCTGTGAACTAAACCATGGTCTAATGCTACACGCTTTGATCACTAAACGTAATAATGACATACTCCCGAGTGAAATAGTATCAGTAATCAGAGAAAGAATGGACGGAGTTAGAAAAGGATCCAGATGCGAAGATAATAAGTTACAATTTGGTAAAGGAAAATCAAAATCCGCAGCGAAAAGAAGAGCACGACACCTAGAAAAATGTCACAAATGCGGAAAATGGTCACATGGAGGTAAATGTTCAAATAATCAAACCTATTCAAATACCGAATTTGTTACTTTATGCAGAGACGGACCGTTCATATGTTTAGAAGAAAAGACAATGAATGCTCGAGGTTACGCCTATGCAGCCATGGAAAACCAATTAAACCGACTATCTTATGAATATAATAGATCATATAACTAAGAAATCTATTTCACAGGTATGTCTGTACAGTTTTTATTTTTATTTTTATTTTTAACCTTTTGATAATAAACGCTAATTTGTTCGTTAAAAAGTATTAAATTGGTATTAAATAAAATTAGGTTTGGCGACCGAAATTATTGATATCATTCAAAAATTTATTACATCACTGCGAAATTTAACGTTTATTCTTAAGGTATAAATATCTTTAATCAATCAACGAAAAATATTTCAAAAATTCGTCATGAGTTAAATTAGGTCTTGGAACCGAAATTACTTTACCGAAAAGAGGGGCGCATATTTTTGATAATATTTGATTGATTAAAGTGGGATAAAAAGACAAAAAGATTTTTAATTTTATTTTTACCATGTTTTTAATCTTAATATTTAAATCTTAAATTAATATTGTAAACTTTGTAAAAACAATATATTTAAAATTGTAAATATTTGAAAAATTAATATAAGTTTGATATGAATTTATAAATTTTTAAATTAAGTTTGGTGTGAATTTTTAATTTTTAAAATACGAAATTTTAATTTTATGCATTTAAAATTTTAAGTTTGGTGTGAATTTTTAATTTTTAATATTAATTTTGAATTTTATATTTATGTTGTGTGAATTTAAAAACAAAAATTTACTTTATCTCATTAAGTTAAGAATATGATTTTTAAAATTCGTCGTAAGTTGAAGACTAGGTCTTTGAACCGAAATTGCTTTACCCGAGGGAGGGACGAGAACTTTTATTATCATTATTTTTAATCTTATTGATTTAAAGTATGCCAAAAACATTGAAAAAACCCAAAAATCTTAGCTTTTAAAACAATCGCTACAAAAAAAAAAAAAAAAAAAAAAAAAAAAAAAAAAAAAACTCCGCGACTCGCGGAGTTTTCAGTGAAAACCTCCGCGACTCGCGGAGGGTCCAAAACCCACGAAAATCATCCCAAAAACTCGATTTTTCACCGTTAATCTTCAAATTTTTCACTACAATCATGTTGAGGAGGATCTTATCTAAGAATTACTCAAGAAAACAGGTACAATTACACCCCAAATCACCTTTAAATCCGAATTTTAGTGTGTTCTTGAGCATATTTTCATAATTTGAATTTTGTTAATTTTTAGTGTAATTAGTGTTAAATTGTTAGTATATTATGCATGTATAACCTAGATTGATGCTTGTTAACATGATTTGAAGCCAAAAACTTCAAAATCTTTAGAATCTAGGGTTTGTGTTCTTGAGCAATTTGGGGCTTTTTGATATAAACAGGTTATGGCCGATTTTTGTCATGAATTGTTGCTAAATTGAGTAGTATAACATGTCTAGGTAGTTAAATGATCCAAACTTTGAGCCTAAACATGATTTTGAGAATTAAAGTGGACTTTTTCAAGTCCAAAATTCATGAACTTGATTTTTGAAAGATAATGCCATTTGAGACTTGTTTATTTGCTAGTAATGATTATTTTGACATGTTATTTGAGTTGAATGCTTATGAACTTGGCGAAAATTTTCGTATATGCTTATTTGAAAAAGTGTAGATTTGATAAAAATGTGAAAATGAGCTTAAGTTTGATATAAATTGATAATGTCATTGTAATTATTTTGATTAATGATTTTGCTGACACTAATGCATATTTGGATGCACAAAATTTGTGTTTGATGTGTTTTGCAGAATGAAAGGGGTGAATCTTCATCCCAAGCCCGCCATGCTCCTGCTGAGAACTTGGAACAACAGGAGGTAGATAACTACTACAGGCAGGATGTACCTCATCCAGTTATGACCTTTTCAGATATGCACTTGGAACAGTTGCACCCGAACCTGCGATTTGACAGACTTTGGATAGATTATCCAAAATATCAACGGGGTTTGCATACTCTTCACTCTAAGGTTGTTGAGGTACCAAGGGTCATAGAATGGGGACCCTTGGAAGCTGTAGAATTGGCCGGGCCAATTAGGGAATTACTGGTACAGAGGTATGGTAATTCTTCTTTCAATGACTGGATATGTTTATTCACCATACGCAGACCTGTATATAAAGTATGGTGTGAAGAGTTGTTATGTAGTATAGAGTTGAATGATCGGGTAGCTAGTTTAACCGATCGTTCTTTTATTAGATTTTTGTTAGGCGGTTCGATGCGCCACATGTCTTTACTGGACATGGCTCAGGCTTTACGTATATACACGCCTGAGGAATTAGCGTCTGCCGATTGTAGAGGATTGATACTAAACGGTAGGAAAATAGATGAAAATTTTGATACACACGGTGTGTGGAGTCAAATGACAAGCCATCACCGTTTCAAAGGAGGAAACTACTCTTATTTGGATATAGATAGAGCCGAATTAAGAGTAATACATAGGTTTTTAGCTAACTCGATTACACAAAGGGGTAAAAACAAAGAAAAGGTAAATGAACAAGATTTGTTTTACCATATGTGTATTCGAGACCCACACAGCGCTGTAAGTATACCATATTGTGTGGGTTATTATTTATCAGCTATGGTTCGAGGGATGCGTCCACATAGCATAATAGGAGGTGGTATTTTTATTACTTTGATTGGTGAATATCTCGGTGTGGATATAAGTCGGGGGGGATTATTAGTAGAAGAGCCGGAACCCCGCGACACTATAGGTTTAAATGTATACCATGGTGCGAAAGTGTTGAAGCGGCGAAATAACGCCGCAGTACGATACAATGGTAGACATCCACAGGTAGAGAGAAACCAGGAACAAGGTAATGTAGGAGGGGGGAATGAGATGCATAGGTTTATAGCTTCTCAGGAATACGAAAATGCTAGACAGAGAGCATTTGAAGATTGGCAAGTTCATCAGAACCAGATCATAGCGCATTGCCAACATATAGGTAGAAACTATATTCCTACACCGAAACCCGTCTTCCCTCCTTGGTCGATAGAGATGCAGCCACCATATCCTACGTATGACCCTGCCGAAGCATTCTATAGCACTTATGGTTATGCGTGGAACCCCTATTGGTACCAATATCATCCTTAGTTTACTTATTTTATTTTTTATTATTTTGTAATTTGTAATTATTGATACATTTAATATTTTTGTTTATATTGTAATCATTTTTATAATTTCTAACTTTTATTCTTAGATTTCAATAATTTTTGAATGTGGGGTAATAAACCAAACTTCAAAAATATGTATATATGTTTGCAGTTTATCTTATGTACACAACAGGGTAAAACAACGCGTTTTCAAAGACTGGCATTAAGTTCAGCAAAAGAAAGTAATTTTGACGACAATGATGCAACATGTATGTGAAATAACAACAAGACGGAATGAACAAATGACGTGCACCATTTATCATTCAGCAAACAAACGCCAATATATTTGGAAACTTTGGTAAAAATTTAATCATTTTCACACAAATCACCCTCAATAATTTAAATTGTTACTGATTTCTTGCAAATGAGGGCATTGCAAGATCTTAAGTGTGGGAAGGGGTTAAATTCTTTCGGATTTTAAAATTTTTATATTAAACACTTGGTTACCATTAAAAATACTAGTAAAGCAGTAGTTGTATTAGAATCTAGTGCTCTCTGATAAAAAAGAAACAGCCCTAGTCTTATATACTGACTACCCAATTCTAGTAAAATTTTTCAAAATTTTCAATTAAATGAATTCAAATCATGTTTATACATATTTATGAACGATAAAACTAGGTTTTAACACCGAAATTATTGTTACCTAGGAAAGGACATAAATTGAGAAACAAACTAAAATGTTAAAATTCATTTAAAATGGAATAGAGGACGATAAAAAGAAAAATAAAAAGCCAAGTGTGGGAAAATTTACCAAGTTATTTTAAACATATGCCACATATATTTGTAACAAATAACTGAAAATACTTTTGCTTTGAACTAAACTAAACTGTTTTACCCAATGAAAGAAAAGAAGAGATGGATCTACACGATGAATCAATTCCATCATTAAAAGGAAGTAAAGTCTTCCGAAAAAGACACGCGCTTCTTGATTTAGGTCATGAAGTTGTCGTTCAGACCAGCTGTAGGTTGACGAAAAATCTAGAAAAGTCATCACTAAAATCAGCAGGAAATCCACGGACCTCAGCATTAAACAGGGTCGCCAAGTGGTCAGATTTATCCTAACCATGAGAAGGATTTATCTCGTACAATGGGGGGGCACCATGCAAATTAGCTGGATAAGACTAATGAATCAGATCCCCAGAAAGGATAATCTCCTTAAAGATTAAAAATCAGCTTTTAAGACTGATATTACTCAATCCTAGAGATTGACCTTAAAGATTGAGAATTCAAACTCATGGAATTCAATGATATCTAAACTCGAGCTTAAACGAAAAAATATTTTGATCAAAATTATAAACCGATTTGTTTTCTGAAAACCCTATTTTCAATGCGTTCATTACCATTGAACGTAAAATCCTAGGAATTCACCTGGAATTCATTAGGTCACCTGAATCAAATCGGGTGTCAACCGTAAGAACGGTGGTTGCATAGCATGGTCAAAGACAGGACCTTGTGCCAGACCGACAAATTATAAGGGTGAGCTTTACTATTGCTCCTACCAAGGATAGTAATTGCGTCCGACACGTTATAGACCATAATCAAAAGCATGTCACGGGACATTGCCTTAAACAGTTGCTTGTTCAACGCTTTCCTTTACAACCGGACGGTAGTTTACCGAAAGGTAATATACGGGACAAGTAAACTGGACGTGTTGCTTTCCAAATACAAGGTTAGCAAGTGGGTGACACAAAACCGCAAGTTTTGAGCTAAAATTTTCAATTCTGAAACCCACCAAACCCACAAAAATATTTTGCAAACACCGGTAAAGGGTTATTCCGGAAAACTTATCTAGGGTAAAAACTAGATTTAATTTTCAAAAGATCAAATGTTTTCATAAAGATCCAATTTCCTTAATGGATCTAAATTTTTATAGTCATGTGGGACTGTAAACCATATCGTTACTACCATTGTTTATACCGCCGTATAGAAATCACTGATGTACAAAGTGTGAAGAATAAAAAAGTGATTCTAGTATTTCAAGACAATATTTCTTGAGGACAAGCAACGCTCAAGTGTGGGAATATTTGATAATGCTAAAAACGAACATATATTTCATAGCATTATTCCTCAAGAAAGACAAGCTTTTAGTTGCAATTGTTCTATTTACAAGTGATATTCGTTTAAATAATAAAAGGTGAAGACAAAAGACAGATTCGACGAATTGAAGACGCAAACGACCAAAAAGCTCAAAAGTACAAAAGACAATCAAAAAGGTTCCAATTATTGATAAGAAACGTCTCGAAATCACAAGAGTACAAGATTCAAAACGCAAAGTACAAGATATTAAATTGTACGCAAGGACGTTCGAAAATCCGGAACCGGGACCAGAGTCAACTCTTAACGCTCGACGCAACGGACTAAAAATTACAAGTTAACTATATATATAAATATAATATAATATATAATTAATTATATTAATTATATATATATTATATATATATATTTAAAACCGTCGGCAGCAGGAAACTCCAAGGGTGAAAACTGAAAATACCTCTCCGCGACTCGCGGAGTTTTAAGGCTATTTGGCCGCGAGTCGCGGAGCCCCAAATATCACTTCTGGCTATAAAGCCAACCGAATTCTGATCGAATTTGTCATCTTATTTTTCTCAATCTCTCTCAATATATACGTAATATATATATATTTATATTTTAATTTTAATTTTAATTATAAATTCTAATAATAAGGGTATGTTAGCGAATGTTGTAAGGGTGTAAGTCGAAATTCTGTCCGTGTAACGCTACGCTATTTTTAATCATTGTAAGTTATGTTCAACCTTTTTATATTAATGTCTCGTAGCTAAGTTATTATTATGCTTATTTAAAACGAAGTAATCATGATGTTGGGCTAATTACTAAAATTGGGTAGTTGGGCTTTGTACCATAATTGGGGTTTGGACAAAAGAACGACACTTGTGGAAATTAGACTATGGGCTATTAATGGGCTTTATATTTGTTTAACTAAATGAAAGTTTGTTAATGTTAATATAAAGATTTACAATTGGGCGTCCCTATAAATTACCATATACACTCGATCGGACACGATGGGCGGGGTATTTATATGTACGAATAATCGTTCATTTAACCGGACACGGGAATGGATTAATAGCCACTAGAATAATCAAAACAGGGGTGAAATTACATTCAAGGGTAATTGGTGTAATTGTTAACAAAGTAGTAAAACCTTGGTTTACACGCAGTCGATAACCTGGTGTATTCATTAAACAAAGTATTAAAACCTTGTTACAATTCGAATCCCCAATTAGTTGGAATATTTATCTTCGGGTATAATAATAATTTGACAAGGACACTTGCAATTTATATTTATGACTGATGGACTGTTATGGACAAAAACCAGACGGACATATTGAATAATCCAGGACAAAGGACAATTAACCCATGGGCATAAAACTAAAACCAACACGTCAAACATCATGATTACGGAAGTTTAAATAAGCATAATTCTTTTATATCATATTTTATTTCCTTTATTTTATATTTAATTGCACTTCTAATTATCGCACTTTTATTTATTGTTATTTCATTTTATCGCACTTTTAATTATCGTACTTTTTAATTATCGCAATTTAATTTTTATCGCATTTTTATTATTCGCAATTTCATTATCGTTATTTACTTTACGCTTTAATTTAAAGTCTTGTATTTATTTTATATTTTACATTAGGTTTTAACTGCGACTAAAGTTTTAAAATCGACAAACCGGTCATTAAACGGTAAAAACCCCCCTTTATAATAATAATATTACTTATATATATATTTGTATTTTTATAAAAGTAAACTAATATAGCGTTGAGCTTTGTTTAAAGATTTCCCTGTGGAACGAACCGGACTTACTAAAAACTACACTACTGTACGATTAGGTACACTGCCTATAAGTGTTGTAGCAAGGTTTAAGTATATCCATTCTATAAATAAATAAATATCTTGTGTAAAATTGTATCGTATTTAATAGTATTTCCTAGTAAAATATAAGCTATTTTATATACACCTCGTTCGACATCAATGTGATAACAAGTTCTAAGCCAGACATCTATCACATAACAACTAGTAAATTAATATCACATAATATTTACATATTAATTTTTAACCAACAATGATAAGCAATATTTTTCGAAATCAAACACGGTCAAAGTCCAGACTCACTAATGCATCCTAACAAACTCGATAAGACACACTAATGCAAATTTTCTGGTTCTCTAAGACCAACGCTCTGATACCACATGTCATAACCCGACCTTAACCATAATGACGAATACAATAACATATGATTTCATTGTGAGGTATTGACCTCTATATGCGACATTTTTCAAAAACTGCATTCGTTTTACAATACAAACCATAGCTTTTATTACAAATACAAGGTTTAAACTACTTAATAATGATTATCGTTTAGCGATAATCTTAGACTTACAAAATTTACATGTGATAATAATAATACGACTTCCAACATATTTTACATTACAAATCCTCCAATATGCAGTTTTATTTTTGACACAAATATGCATACTCAAGATCTTGCTTAAATTCAACATGTTGCAGCGGAAGATTTTAGTTATCACCTGAGAATAAACATGCTTAAAACGTCAACATAAAGTTGGTGAGATATAGGTTTAATGCCGGCAGCGTTATAAATATAGACCACAAGATTTCATATATAAACGTTTTAATAAAAAAATTCTAAGTTGTTGAGCTCTTGATAACCATACTTAACATTTAATCAACGTCGCATATTCCCTTTATTATGAAATCTTACTACACCGTACCAAGTGTAGTCACCGAAACGAAGTACTGTGCAACCGTTGAATACTGGTCGTCCAGTCCGGTTGGGGTTGTCAGGCCCGATAGATCTATCAACTGGATTCGCGTTTACAATACCTCATGTAAATAATAGTTACCAAGTTACAGGGAAGTATGCCAGTGGTACAACTCAACGTAGAATATATATTTTTAATCACTTGTGTCCATAACGTAAATCATAAAATGCATGTATTCACATCCCGAAATATTTAGAGTTTAAAAGTGGGACTATATACTCACTTTTGCCTTGAAGGTATTTATCACGACTTGGTCTCCGATAGATATCACGAACCTAACCACATATATAATATATCAACATATTTTCTTTTTAAATAATCGTTACATATATATATATATATATATATATATATATATATATATATATATATATATATATATATATATATATACTTTTAATACTTTTAATATTTTCTTAGTCCGTAGTTAGCAGTCCGATGTTAGTGGTCCACAATTAGTTGCTTAAATAAAATAAATAAAGACCCCATCGTATTCGTATTGATCAGAATTAATCTTGACCCATGGTACCATGTTGTCAAGTGACGTGTTGCGTACATAAAGTACCGTGTTGTCAAATGACGTGTTGCGTACAATCATGAGGTCTTATGATTAATCTTCTCGTGTTGTTTACGGGTGGTCCTGAAATATATAAAATCAAATCATAAGTAAATATATATGAAATATCATATTAATTAGAAATATATGATTAATTTAATTTTTCTCCAAATATTTTCGTAGCTAAACTAGCTTCGGATACCCGATCTTGTTTTAGTCGTAGTTTCTTCATTACAACTCCATTTTTGTTGGTTCAACTTTCCACTTCCTTGGATCGAGTCAAATTTTAAGAATATGAACTGAAAATACCTTAGGTTGTATTCGAAATCACAGGTTATAGGTCAAACTTTGGTGAAACTTATGAAAGTGATCATTTTCCATCATAAAAACAACATTTAATGATCATTTTTCTAAAAATACTTACACTTTGAGTTAAACCATGAACTTTTTATGTGTTAACATATTCATAAGAAATATCATTTTTCCAGAACATGAACTTCCAATTCAAAGCTTAAGATGGTTTTTAATTATCCAACCCAAAACAGCCCCCGGTTGCACTCCGACGAAGTAGATTCAGTTTTTAAGATGTTCTTTGTAAAACCAAGTTATATCTTGTTAAGTTAGCATATCATTATGATATATTACAGGTCTTGAAGTGTTTTAAAAGTTAAGTTATAAGGATCTATTTAGTTTGCAAACAAGTTTGAAATCATTCAAACTATGTTCTTGTTGTTAAAATTTTACAACACAAAATAAGATAGCTATATAAATATGAATCGAATAAGGTTATGAACAAGGTTACTACCTCAAGTTACTTGGACAAAGTTACTGTAAAAGATGAGAAAAATCCTAGAACCAAAAGAGTGGTGGAGTTGGAACAAAAGGTTGGAAGTAAACTTGTATTTTTGGAAGGATTATTGAAGTTTTCTTGTAAGGAATTTATTGTGATGATTAAGGCTTGTTTTTGAAGCTAGATCTTCATGGTTATTTGCTGAGATTGTGAAGAACACTTAAGGTTCCTAAGAGTGTGTTTTTGGTTAGAGAAAATGTGTAGTAAAAATGAAATTGGAATGGAGTATAAATGGTGGTGAAAAGATGTATAAATTTGTAATATTGTGCAAAAGTCTTGTAATATGCCAAATTGATTAATCATGCATGCTAAGATCCAAAATTGGCTGACTCATGGCTGCTAATAAAGTGATTGTGATGTGTATATACTAATAGTAAATACGTATAGGAGCTGGGTATGATACGAGTACATATACTCTAGGTATACATGTAGAAATTTTGAGGAAACGGAACGAGAATTCAAATATAGCTATCTTTTGTAAATATACTTATATTGGTTTATGTATATAAGCCCTTTAAAAGTGATTAAATACATGTTTATACGATACTTGTATAAGTATTATAGGTTAAAGGTATATATGTCAAATAACATTACGTATAGTTATCATTTTGAAAACTTAAGTTAGTAGTCTCAAAGTATACTTATAACTTATTGTTATTAGTACACAATAAGATGTTAAACCATTCTTAGATCATGTTAAATATATATAAATACATATATATACACAAACGTATAATTATCGTTTGTTATATAGTTCGTGATATCATCGGTCAAATTGGACGGTCAAACGTTGTGTAAAACTCTTTTTAAAAACATAAATCTCAACAATTTAGATTACTTATCATGTTGGTAAGGTTTAATTTATGTAAATATTAATCTCATAGGTATAAAATGATAGGAAAAATCCGGGTCGTTACAAATCTAGTACTTAATTGGGAGAAATGCCATTTCATGGTCAAAGAAGGCATCGTTCTTGGTCATAAAATCTCAAAAGAAGGAATTGAAGTGGATAGAGCTAAAGTAGATGTAATTGCTAAACTTCTACATCCCACCAATGTTAGAGGAGTTAGGAGTTTTCTAGGGAATGCCGGTTTTTACCGACGTTTTATAAAAGATTTTTCTAAAATTGCCACTCCTATGAATAAACTCCTAGAAAAGGATGCTCCATTCATCTTTTTAGATGAATGTATCAAATCTTTTAATATTCTTAAAGAGAAACTCACTAATGCGCCGATCATGATAACTCCAAATTGGAATCTACCGTTTGAACTTATGTGCGATGCAAGTGATTTTGCAATGGGAGCCGTTTTAGGACAAAGGATTGAAAAACGATTTCAACCTATATATTATGCTAGTAAGACGTTACAAGGAGCACAAACAAATTACACAACTACTGAAAAAGAACTCCTTACTATTGTCTTTGCTTTTGACAAATTTCGTTCATACCTCGTTCTAGGTAAAACGGTGGTCTATACCGACCATTCTGCTCTTAGATACCTATTTTCGAAACAAGATGCCAAACCACGATTAATCCGTTGGATCTTACTCTTACACGAGTTCGATATTGAAATTCGAGACAAAAAGGGAGCAGAAAATCTCGCCGCTGATCATCTTTCTCGTCTTGAAAATCCTGAATTAGAAGTTCTAAATGAATCGGCCATACAAGACAACTTTCCTGATGAATATCTATTGAAGATAGATTATAATGAAATTCCATGGTTTGCAGACTATGCAAACTACTTAGTATGTGGATTCCTTGAAAAAGGATTATCGTACCAAAAACGAAAGAAATTCTTTAGTGATATAAAACACTATTTCTGGGAAGATCCACATTTGTTTAAAAGTTGTCCAGATGGAATAATACGCCGATGTGTATTCGGAAATGAAGCTAGTAAAATTTTAAACCATTGTCACACAGGACCAACAGGAGGGCATTATGGGCCTCAACTAACAGCAAGAAAAGTTTACGATGCTGGATTCTATTGGCCTACAATTTACAAAGACGCACACCTTTTTTGCAAATCCTGTGATGCTTATCAAAGGGCCGGAAAAATAAGTCAACGTGATGAAATGCCACAAAATGTCATTCAAGTATGTGAAGTATTTGACATTTGGGGTATTGACTTTATGGGTCCATTTCCAAAATCTCATAATAATCTCTATATTCTCGTAGCCATTGATTATGTATCTAAATGGGCGGAAGCACAAGCTCTCCCAACTAACGATGCACGAGTTGTAGTCAACTTTTTAAAATGTCTTTTTGCAAGTGATGTTTGAGCAGAGTGGTATACAAAATAGTAGTAATTTTAGCAGGAAAATACTATTAAATACGATACAATTTTACACAAGATATTTATTTATTACGATACACAAAATTGTATCGTATTTAATAGTATTTTCCTGCTAAAATTACTACTATTTTGTATACCACTCTGCTCAAACATCACTTGCAAAAAGACGTTTTAAAAAGTTGACTACAACTCGTGCATCGTTAGTTGGGAGAGCTTGTGCTTCCGCCCATTTAGATACATAATCAATGGCTACGAGAATATAGAGATTATTATGAGATTTTGGAAATGGACCCATAAAGTCAATACCCCAAATGTCAAATACTTCACATACTTGGATGACATTTTGTGGCATTTCATCACGTTGACTTATTTTTCCGGCCCTTTGACAAGCATCACAGGATTTGCAAAGAAGGTGTGCGTCTTTGTAAATTGTAGGCCAATAGAATCCAGCATCATAAACTTTTCTTGCTGTTAGTTGAGGCCCATAATGCCCTCCTGTTGGTCCTGTGTGACAATGGTTTAATATTTTACTAGTTTCATCTCCAAATACACATCGGCGTATTATTCCATCGGGACAACCTTTAAACAAATGTGGATCTTCCCAAAAATAGTGTTTTATATCACTGAAGAATTTCTTTCATTTTTGGTACGATAATCCTTTTTCAAGGAGTCCACAAACTAAGTAGTTTGCATAGTCTGCAAACCATGGAATTTCTTTATGATCCATCTTCAATAGATATTCATCAGGAAAGTTGTCTTGTATGGCCGATTCATTTAGAACTTCTAACTCAGGATTTTCAAGACGAGAAAGATGATCAGCGGCGAGATTTTCTGCTCCTCTTTTATCTCGGATTTCAATATCAAACTCTTGTAAGAGTAAGATCCAACGGATTAATCTTGGTTTAGCATCTTGTTTTGAAAATAGGTATCTAAGAGCAGAATGGTCGGTATAGACCACCGTTGAAAGGACCCGTTTATATACATTATAAACGATTCACAATAGTTGATTACATCGTGAGGTATTTGACCTCTATATGATACATGTTACAAACATTGCATTTGTTTTTAAAAGACAAACTTTCTTTACAACGAAAATTGACGGTATGCACACCATTTCATAATACATCCAACTATAATTGACTTAATAGTAATCTTGATGAACTCAATGACTTGAATGCAACGTCTTTCAAAATATGCCATGAATGACTCCAAGTAATATCCTTAAAATGAGCTAATGCACAGCGGAAGATTTCTTTAATACCTGAGAATAAACATGCTTTAAAGTGTCAACCAAAAGGTTGGTGAGTTCATAGGTTTATCATAACAAACATTTCAATATATTAATAGACCACAAGATTTTTGTTTATAAATATATGTACACACGCAAGTGTATAAAATTATTCTATAAGTTGTAGGCACCCGGTAACAAGCCTTAACGTTCATGTTTTACCCTCTGAAGTACACCAGATCAGGTGTGTTTAAAATAACCTCGAAGTACTAAAGCATCCCATAATCAGGATGGGGTTTGTCAGGCCCAATAGATCTATCTTTAAGATTCGCGCTTACCGTACATAGACAAGTAGTTTAATGTTACCAAGCTAAGGGTATATTTCTGGTTTAAACCCACATAGAATTAGTTTTAGTACTTGTGCCTATTTCGTAAAACATTTATAAAAACAGCGCATGTATTCTCAGTCCCAAAAATATATATAAAAGGGAGCAAATGAAACTCACAATACTGTATTTTGTAGTAAAAATACATATGACGTCATTGAACAAGTGCAATGTTGGCCTTGAATTCACGAACGTATCAATATTGAGATTCAATATTGCAGGAAACGTACGTAGATGCAACGGAGATGATAAACACTAGTTTGACTCACGAGAATACTCTCGATCAATACCCATAACCTCCATAGCTATAACCCATAATTTCCTTAGCTTTATCCCGTTTGAAAACTTATTTTGAAATCGTCTGAGTATAACTCCATCGTAGTATTTTATGTATACTAATAATATCATGAAATAATACAAAGAAAATATATATATATGTAATTCGATTGAGAGAGTTTAGAGAAATATATTTTCAAGTTTCTATGAAATAATGAAACCTGTTCAATTCTATTTATAATAGATTTTTGAATTATTAAAGTATGAATTATTAAAGTGAATTATTAAAGTATGAATTATTAAAGTGAATTATTAAAGTGAATTATTAAAGTATGAATTATTAAAGTGAATTATTAAAGTGAATTATTAAAGTATGAATTATTAAAGTGAATTATTAAAGTGAATTATTAAAGTATGAATTATTAAAGTGAATTATTAAAGTGAATTATTAAAGTATGAATTATTAAAGTGAATTATTAAAGTATGAATTATTAAAGTGAATTATTAAAGTATGAATTATTAAAGTTAAAGTAAAGTAAAAGTAAAAGTAAAGTAAAGGTAAAGTTAAAGTATAGTAAAAGTATAAAACTATATACGTATAATACGCGTATAAATATATATAATATTAATTTAAATCATTATATATATTTAATAAAATAAAATATAAATATCGTTATCTTTATCATATTGGTTAAGTAATGAGTTGTCAAAAGTGGTTCTAGATATTTATAAAAGATATATACATTTTAATAATAAAGTTCTTTTTAAATTGAAAACGTTTTTTGTACTTTTGAAACTAAATCAAATAAATATGATAATTTTGTTTTCCAAAACTAAATATAGTTAAGAATCATTTTGTTAAAAGGTTAAAATAATACAAATCATTATATCATAAAACATTTTAGAAAAGTAGAATTATATATATTCATAATAGGTTTCAAGTTTTTAAATTACAGTCTGTTGGTGAAGCATGGGATAAAGTCCAAAGGTTTAATAAATGTATGAAATTATCTTAATGAAAAATGTCGAGTTACTTAACTTGTCGATATCCAACATCTAAGTTATTTACACTCCACGTTCTTACTTATAGATCACTTTACCATTTTTCGAATATTGTCAAAAAGAATAGATTTCTTAAATCACAATGGACCTCATAACATTGGCCCGTAATCATATCATAATGTATCTGATAATTCAATCATTTGATATTATCTCTTAATTCTGTCGATAAATATATCGAAACAAATACGTTCATGTAAAGTATCATATATCTAATACTTTATTAATGTTTTCAGTTAATATTATATATTATATATACATATCTATATACACATAATTGTTCGTGAATCGTCGAACACGGTCAAAGGGTAATTGATTACATGAATGTAGTTCCAAACTTTTTGAGATTCAACATTACAAATTCTGCTTATCGTGTCGGAAACATATAAAGGTTAAGTTTAAATTTGGTCAGAAATTTCTGGGTCGTCACAGTACCTACCCGTTAGAGAAATTTCGTCCCGAAATTTGATCGAGGTCATCATGGCTAACCATAAAAATGTTTTCATGACGGATATGTGTTGATAGATAGGATTTTATTACCATAGAGTAATATGGATAAAATGATCCAATTACTTGAAGCGTATGAGTGAAGCTATCACAAAATAGTGGAATGAGGAAAATAAGTTTCGTCATAATTTTTGACGTATTCATGGTTAAATTTCGGAATTCAAGGGATTCAAAAAAAAAATCTTGGAAATCTATAAGATCTGTTTCTTCGAGATTTAAGGAAATTAGGATCTCTTTAATTAAATGCGATGATCTGTCCCTATTACTACGTCTGATATTTCCCTTATATATTTACCTTTTCCATTCCATTAGTTTTTAGCACCTCTATACTCAATTCCAATTTCAAAAGATTGCGAAAATGCTTAATCCATTTCTAATCCTTGTCCTTATCCTTACTATAGCAACAATCATTCTCCTTTTCCAACTTCCACCGGAGGAATCTATTTTCTTCTACTTCGCCCTTGGGGTTATAGTGTTTTTAATTCTCCCGTTTCTTTATGTTGCGATAAACATTGATATACACGGTTTGTAATTTATGTGTTGTTATTGGACTTTATATTCTCCCTTACATTTCGGAGTTTCATACTTTTGTTGTCTCTTCTCGGCTTTAAGTCAAGCGAATAATGGTCCAGAATTAGTAGGTATGAAGTTTTGGATGAACATAGTTAATGTTCTAAGAAGGAAATCGTAATGGTACGATCTTGATTTGGCAAATTACCAGAATATCCAGAAAGATAGAACTATCAAGAAGATATGTTCTTAATATGTTTGGAGATTTGGTATAATGTAAGAGTCGTGTAAATGGCACATGATGATGGTATGTTATGTGAATCATCACGTTCCATTAGAAACTCAGCATGACTTACTGTAATATAATCACGGTGATCAAGTGTCATTATATTATACTAGTTCATGCTTCAGTTCCCAACACTACTTCAAAAATATTCCTATTTTAAATTCGAAAGTTTCAGAATTTAGAAACTAAAATAGTTTCTTTTATGATGTAATACAGACATCACGAAGAGGTAAATGATTTCAGATAAGAATAATTATGGAAATATCTTCAGAAATATGGAGGATATTTATAATGAAAGATACGATGATATCTTAAAATTTCTAATATCAGAGGATGATGAAGAATATTGTCCGTAAGGGTTTAGAGTCAGGAGCAAGGTATTCGATAATGACTTCAGCAGACACGGAATCATTTGGATTCTTTAAAGGTAGATTTCGTCCTTGTGATTTATCCACAGCCTTCTTCATGGTTTGCTCAATCCGTATTTTTCAGTACCAAATCTTCTCTTTTTCTGAGCTTTGCCAACACACTACTCTTTATCATCAAACTTTTTACTGTTAAGGTCGTTTATAGTTTTTGCTGCTTCATCAGTATTTCGAGAACTAGTTCGCAGTTTAGGGTGTTTTTCAGAAACTTCACATTCAAAGTATATAAGTCCAGAAGATAGACACATATAATTGTTGGCGTAGACATGCTGCGAGATTTCAAAATACTGATTGCTAATTTTTGATGATTCGTATGGCAATTCTCGTTACAAGATGCAGATGAGTAAATGATGGGATTTTGATAAATATAAAGATTTTTCGGAAAGTCAAAGATCAATGAAGTTGTTAATAAGTTTACTGCTAATGTGGCGAGATATGAAAGGTTCCCCGGTAATAATGATGAAGGGGTAATCATTATAATAAGGCTTATTTGAATGAACAATTGAAGTTGGTTTGCTGGAGCTGTGACAAAATCGTCTATTTTTAGAAGGGATTGAAAAGTTATTTTTGCTAGTAAATGCCAAAAGGTCTGACATGGATACATGTTAAATTATGACTTTGGTTTCAAGAGTTTTTCAGGTACGTAACTGTGGATAACATGTGGTTGGATCATCATCTCGATTGTTCATTATTTGAAGTGTCTTCAGGTATTTCGAAGGGCTTGAACACAGATTATAATCGTTAATATACATACGATGTTCTAACACATTTTTGAAGTTAAAGTATAGCTTTGAAAGATGTAAGAATCTAAGAGTGATGATATCGTTTATAACTTGAATTGAATTAGGGTGATTTCAAAATCAGAATATGTAATTAGATTTTTGAATGAGTATGGTTGTTTTGATTTCTATAAAAGAATGTATATTGTTGTGAAAGTAGGGAGTATAATGGATGATTTGCTTAATCAGATTCGAAGAATGTAACATATTAATTGTGAATTTATATATCTCTCGGGTATTACCTACCCGTTAAAAAAAATGTCACAATTAATATTTTGTACAAAAGAATTTTATTACAGTCTTTATGGAAATATATGTGTATATTTCTTCAGATGTAATATAGATTTAATGAGTTAATATTAAATTAAACTCACTTGATTTATGGTTAAGGCTAGGATAGATAATTTCTAAAGTTTAGAAATTACATAATCGTCGTAGAATGTTTTCCCAATGAAGTTATGAATCAATACTTCATCGTTGTGGTATTCCTTAGTATCTACAGGGCGTATGACGTCGATGCTCATGGGACAGATTGTGAAGTTGAGGTTTGCGATGCGGTTGTTGTTTGTGGTGGTAATGGTACTGTTGGTGTTGCTGATGGTGGTACTGTTTATGCTGCTGGTGCTGCTGCTGGTGTTTGTAACCTTTGCACCATATTCTCCAAAGCCACTACCCGAGCGCGAAGCTCGTTGACTTCTTCTATTACACCTGGGTGATTGTCGGTTCAGACGAGCGGATAAATAAAATCTAGAATTTGGTGTAGTATGTAATCGTGACGAGATACTCTAGAAATAAGAGAGAAAATGGTGTTTCGGATAGGTTCGCCGGTAAGTGCTTCAGGTTCTTCGCCAAGAGGGCAATGTGGTGGATGGAAGGGATCACCTTCTTCTTGTCTCCAATGATTAAGGAGGCTACAAACCCATCCCCAATTCATCCAGAATAGATGATGACTAATTGGTTGATCCATTCCGGTCACACTGCTTTCGGAACTTGAGTGGGATTCCATTTCGGAATCCGAGGGACTTGAACTAATGATGAATTCCATTTCGTACGATTGAATAAAGAATTTTTCGATATGAAATGATTTTCCGGCTATCGGGTGGTATTCTAATTATATGGAGCAAAAGGTTTCGTAGATTACGGAGGAATTTACGGAATATGTCAGGCAAAGTTTACAGTAACAGATACGCTAAGATATGAATTAGCAGATACGCTAAGATATGAATTTTATCTATACACTATTCATGCAATCAATGCAATAAGATATGTCTAGACTAAGAATGATAAGCAGGTAATTTCTGACAAGAATGATGAGCAAAACTTTTGAAATGCAGACACGGTCGAAGTCCAGACTCACTAATGCATCCTAACGACTATCAGTTAGACACACTAATGCAGACCTGGTTCACTAAGACCACCGCTCTGATACCAACTGAAAGGACCCGTTCATATACATTATAAACGATTCACAATAGTTGATTACATCGCGAGGTATTTGACCTCTATATGATACATTTTACAAACATTGCATTTGTTTTTAAAAGACAAACTTTCTTTACAATGAAAATTAACGGTATGCACACCATTTCATAATACATCCAACTATAATTGACTTAATAATAATCTTGATGAACTCAATGACTTGAATGCAACGTCTTTCAAAATATGCCATGAATGACTCCAAGTAATATCCTTAAAATGAGCTAATGCACAGCGGAAGATTTCTTTAATACCTGAGAATAATCATGCTTTAAAGTGTCAACCAAAAGGTTGGTGAGTTCATAGGTTTATCATAACAATCATTTCAATATATTAATATACCACAAGATTTTCGTTTATAAATATATGTACACTCGCAAGTGTAAAAAATTATTCTATAAGTTGTAGGCACCCGGTAACAAGCCTTAACGTTCATGTTTTACCCTCTGAAGTACACCAGATCAGGTGTGTTTAAAATAACCTCGAAGTACTAAAGCATCCCATAGTCAGGATGGGGTTTGTCAGGCCCAATAGATCTATCTTTAGGATTCGCGCTTACCGTACATAGACAAGTAGTTTAATGTTACCAAGCTAAGGGTATATTTCTGGTTTAAACCCACATAGAATTAGTTTTAGTACTTGTGCCTATTTCGTAAAACATTTATTAAAATAGCGCATGTATTCTCAGTCCCAAAAATATATATAAAAGGGAGCAAATGAAACTCACAATACTGTATTTTGTAGTAAAAATACATATGACGTCATTGAACAAGTGCAATGTTGGCCTTGAATTCACGAACGTATCAATATTGAGATTCAATATTGCAGGAAACGTACGTAGAAGCAACGGAGATGATAAACACTAGTTTGACTCACGAGAATACTCTCGATCAATACCCATAACCTCCATAGCTATAACCCATAATTTCCTTAGCTTTATCCTGTTTGAAAACTTATTTTGAAATCGTCTGAGTATAACTCCGTCGTAGTATTTTATGTATACTAATAATATCATGAAATAATACAAAGAAAATATATATATATGTAATTCGATTGAGAGAGTTTAGATAAATATATTTTCCAGTTTCTATGAAATAATGAAACCTGTTCAATTCTATTTATAATAGATTTTTGAATTATTAAAGTATAAATTATTAAAGTGAATTATTAAAGTAAATTATTAAAGTATGAATTATTAAAGTGAATTATTAAAGTGAATTATTAAAGTATGAATTATTAAAGTGAATTATTAAAGTGAATTATTAAAGTATGAATTATTAAAGTGAATTATTAAAGTGAATTATTAAAGTATGAACTATTAAAGTGAATTATTAAAGTGAATTATTAAAGTATGAATTATTAAAGTGAATTATTAAAGTATGAATTATTAAAGTGAATTATTAAAGTATGAATTATTAAAGTTAAAGTAAAGTAAAAGTAAAAGTAAAGTAAAGGTAAAGTTAAAGTATAGTAAAAGTATAAAACTATATACGTATAATACGAGTATAAATATATATAATATTAATTTAAATCATTATATATATTTAATAAAATAAAATATAAATATCGTTATCTTTATCATATTGGTTAAGTAATGAGTTGTCAAAAGTGGTTCTAGATATTTATAAAAGATATATACATTTTAATAATAAAGTTCTTTTTAAACTGAAAACGTTTTTTGTACTTTTGAAACTAAATCAAATAAATATGATAATTTTGTTTTCCAAAACTAAATATAGTTAAGAATCATTTTGTTAAAAGGTTAAAATAATAGAAATCGTTATATCATAAAACATTTTAGAAAAGTAGAATTATATATATTCATAATAGGTTTCAAGTTTTTAAATTACAGTCTGTTGGTGAAGCATGGGATAAAGTCCAAAGGTTTAATAAATGTATGAAATTATCTTAATGAAAAATGTCGAGTTACTTAACTTGTCGATATCCAACATCTAAGTTATTTACACTCCACGTTCTTACTTATAGATCACTTCACCATTTTTTGAATATTGTCAAAAGAATAGATTTCTTAAATCACAATGGACCTCATAACATTGGCCCGTAATCATATCATAATGTATCTGATAATTCAATCATTTGATATTATCTCTTAATTCTGTCGATAAATATATCGAAACAAATACGTTCATGTAAAGTATCATATATCTAATACTTTGTTAATGTTTTCAGTTAATATTATATATTATATATACATATCTATATACACATAATTGTTCGTGAATCGTCGAACACGGTCAAAGGGTAATTGATTACATGAATGTAGTTCCAAACTTTTTGAGATTCAACATTACAAATTCTGCTTATCGTGTCGGAAACATATAAAGGTTAAGTTTAAATTTGGTCAGAAATTTCCGGGTCGTCACAACCGTTTTTGCTAGAACGAGATATGATCGAAATTTGTCAAAAGCAAAGACAATATTAAGGAGTTCTTTTTCAGTAGTTGTATAGTTTGTTTGTGCTCCTTGTAACGTCTTACTAGCATAATATATAGGTTGAAATCGTTTTTCAATCCTTTGTCCTAAAACGGCTCCCATTGCAAAATCACTTGCATCGCACATTAGTTCAAATGGTAGATTCCAATTTGGTGTTATCATGATCGGCGCATTAGTGAGTTTCTCTTTAAGAATATTAAAAGATTTGATACACTCATCTGAAAAGATGAATGGAGCATCCTTTTCTAGGAGTTTATTCATAGGAGTGGCAATTTTAGAAAAATCTTTTATGAAACGTCGGTAAAAACCGGCATGCCCTAGAAAACTCCTAACTCCTCTAACATTGGTGGGATGTGGAAGTTTAGCAATTACATCTACTTTAGCTCTATCCACTTCAATTCCTTCTTTTGAAATTTTATGACCAAGAACAATGCCTTCTTTAACCATGAAATGACATTTCTCCCAATTAAGTACTAGATTTGATTGCTCGCATCTAATGAGCATTCGTTCCAGATTAGCTAGACATGTTTCAAATGTATCACCGAAGACTGAAAAGTCATCCATGAAAACTTCCATGCATTCTTCTATCATGTCATGAAAAATCGCCATCATACACCTTTGAAAGGTTGCAGGGGCGTTGCAAAGTCCAAATGGCATGCGTTTGTAAGCAAAAGTACCATAAGGGCATGTGAATGTGGTTTTCTCTTGGTCCTCGGGTGCTATTGGAATTTGAAAATATCTGGAAAATCCATCTAGAAAACAATAGTAACTATTTCCGGCTAATCTTTCCAACATTTGATCTATGAAAGGTAAGGGAAAGTGATCTTTTCTGGTGACGTCATTTAATTTTCTATAATCAATACACACACGCCATCCTGTTACAGTCCTAGTAGGAATAAGCTCATTTTTTTCATTTGTAATGACAGTCATGCCACCCTTCTTAGGCACGCATTGAACTGGGCTTACCCATGGACTATCAGAGATTGGATATATCAAACCTGCATCTAGCAGTTTAATAATCTCTTTCTTAACTACATCTTGCATATTAGGATTTAGTCTTCGTTGGCGTTACACATACGTTTTATGACCTTCTTCCATAAGAAGTTTATGTGTGCAATACAAAGGACTTATTCCTTTAATATCATGAATCTTCCATGCAATGGCTGGTTTATGAGCTTTCAACACAGAAATGAGTTGTGATTTCTCATTTTCAGTAAGAGAAGATGATATTATTACAGGTAATTCAGATTCACCATGTAAATAAGCGTATTCCAAATGGTCTGGAAGTGGCTTTAACTCTAATTTCGGTAGTTCTTCTATCGATGATTTATATCGATATCTGTCTTCTTCTTTTAGCATTTGAATTTCTTCAGTTGTTGGTTCATATCCATTAGCTATAAGTGTAGCTAACATTTCAACTTCATCAATTGGTTCATTACCTTCTCCTAAAGAACATTCTCCTGTTCCTTGTAATTCTGGAAATTCTTCTAATAATTCTGCATGTGCATCTATAGTTTGAATATAATAACATGTATCATCTGCAGATTGCGGTTGTTGCATTGCTCTATCAACTGAAAAGGTAACACTCTCGTCCTCTATACTTAGGGTCAGTTTCTTACCGAACACGTCTATCATTGCTTTAGCCGTGTTTAAGAATGGTCTTCCTAATATGAGAGGAACTTGAGAACCTTCTTCCATGTCCAGAACAACGAAATCTACTGGAAATACTAAAGTACCAACTTTAACTAGCATGTTCTCCATTATCCCTCTAGGATATTTTATTGATCTATCGGCTAGTTGTATGCTTATTCTGGTTGGTTTCAATTCTCCAAGGTCTAGTTTAGCGTATAGTGAATACGGCATTAGATTTATACTAGCACCTAAATCTGCCAATGCTTCTATTGAACTAAGACTACCCAGAAAACATGGAATTGTGAAACTTCCTGGATCAGATAGTTTTTCTGGTATCTTATTCAACAGTACTGCTGAATAATTAGCATTCATGGTAACAGCCTAGAGTTCTTCCATTTTCTTTCTATTTGAGATTAGATCTTTCAAGAATTTAGCATATCTAGGCATTCCTGAAATCACATCAATGAAAGGAAGATTTACATTTATCTGTTTAAACATATCCAAGAATTTGGATTGCTCGGCTTCAAGTTTCTCTTTCTTCATTTTACTCGGGTAAGGAAGTGGTGGTTGGTATGGTTTAACATAAGGTTTATCCTTAGCTGTGTTATCATCATTAACCTTTTCAACTACCGGTTCTTTTTCCTTATCTTGATTAGGTTGTGGTTCTTGTGGAGTAGGAATAGCTTCATCAGAAGTTACAGGTATTTCAGGTGGTTTAAGTGTTGTACCACTTCTTGTGGTAATGGCTTTAGCTGTTTCATTTTAGGGGTTAGCATTTGTATCACTAGGTAGACTTCCCGGTTTTCTTTCACCTATTAACCTTGCTAGGTTACTTACTTCTTGTTCCAGATTTTGAATAGAAGCTTGTTGATTTCTAAATGCTTGAGCATTTTGTTCATTAGTTTGTTTCTGAGATGTGAAAAACTGCGTTTGAGTTTCAACTAGCTTCGTCATCATATCTTCTAAATTCGGTTTTTTATCATCGGTTTGTTGTGGTGGTTTGTTTTGAAAATTAGGTCTTTGCTGATTGTAAGTATTATTGGATACTTGTTAATTGCTAGGACCTTGTTGGTTGTTGTATGGAATATTTCGGTTATAATTCTGGTTTTGATTGTAAATAGGTCTTGGCGGTTGATAATTATTCTGATAATTATTTCCAGGCCTTTGGTTTATGTATGAAATATTCTCTCTTTGTTCCATTGGTAATTCAATACTGAGACAATCTTTTGTCAAATGTGGTCCTCCACATTGCTCACAACTAATTCGTATTGAGTGAATATCCTTAGTCATCTTTTCCATTCGTCTCTCGACAGCATCTATCTTTGCGGAAATGGAATCTAAGTCATGGCTAGAATCGGCTCTAGCTGCTTTAGATGATCTAACGATATCTTTTTCTTGGTGCCACTCATGTGAGTGGGAAGCAGTGTTATCAATAATTTTGTAAGCATCAGTTTCGGTTTTCTTCATAATAGAACCACCAGCTGCTATATCTATGTCTTTCCTTGTAGTGATGTCGCATCCTTGGTAGAATATTTGTTCTATTTGACAGGTATCTAAACCATGTTGCGGACATCCTCTTAACAACTTTCCAAATCTAGTCCACGCCTCATATAGAGTTTCATTCGGCTTCTGTGTGAACGTAACAATTTCTCCTTGAAGTCTTACGGCTTTAGATGCAGGAAAGAATTGTTTAAGAAAATTTTCAACTAAAACGTCCCATGTATCAATCGCCCCTTCAGGTAACGATTCCAACCAATCTTTGGCTTCTCCCTTTAAAGTCCAGGGAAATAACATGAGATATATCTGTTCATCCTCCACTTCTCGGATTTTAAATAGTGTGCAGATCCTATTAAAGGTACGTAGATGTTCATTTGGATCTTCCTTCGGCGCACCACTAAATTGGCATTGATTAGTCACCATGTGTAGAATTTGTCCTTTGATTTCATAATCTGGCGCATTAATGTCTGGATGAGTAATTGCGTGACCTTGGCCAGTGCGTTTAGCTCTCATTCGGTCTTCCATACTTAAAGGTTCCAGATTCTTCATAATTGAATTTGTTGAATCGGAATCACTAGAGGATTCTGATTTAATGGTTCGTTCCTCAACAATCTCTGTTTGAATGATTGGTGGTTCCGGAGGAAAGTTTAGTGGTTCAGGATCTACGAATCGTCGCTGAATATTCTCCGGATTCTCAATTGTGAGGTCGGGTTCAAAAAATGGATTATCGGAAATTTGAACTAGAGTACTTGGTCGACTGGATGACGATTCTAAAGAAAAATCAACGGCAGTAATATTTGCTAAATGTCTTGATCTAGTTACAGGTGGTGAACGTACAAAAGGTGGTGAACGTCTTGCTCGGTGCATTCACTGAATATCCTATTAGTTTTTAAAAGGAAAGAAAAATTATAATAAGTTATCCAATCAATAGACTTTTCTGATTTTGCCCACGTTTCGAATAGCCAAAAGATGCAGCAGAGGGGCAGGATTCGTTTGGTCTCAATATAATTGAGGACTGTTTGGCTCCAATAACCCGGTCCACGTACAAATCCAACTATTACTACGAACCAGAAAATTTTGATGTCTATTAATTTAACCACTTAAAATAAATTTTCATAATTTTAAGAAATTTAGATAAGAAGTAGATTAAAAATCTATGTCCTAAAAACTAGAATGGCGAGAAATAAGAAAGAAAAAGAGTTCGTCGGAAAAAGATCGAAAAAGAAAAATAAGAAAGAAAAATAAAAGGTGACGAAAAAATAAAAGAAACTTATAAAACTAAAAAAAAAAAACACTTGACTAACCTAACCTTATTACTACAACTAACTTAAAATTATAATCGCAAATTGAAATTACTAATTGGAATGATAATTGATACATAGGTAAAAGGCGTCTAAAAATATTAAAGCTTACAAGTAAAACTATATCCCAAATGGCAATATCTTATAAAGGTACTAAAACTTAAAAAGGCATCGCAAAATTCTAAAGCACCTAAATCTTAGTCTAAAGAAAAAGCACTTAAGGGATTTTACGGCAAAGCCTAAAACTCTAGAAGTAAAAATAACTATGGCAAAAACTATAAGTTAAAAATAAATACGAGCGAAAAATACAAAAATTACGCTAAAACTATTAAAAAGGGACAAAATATAAAAATATACAAAAAGTTGTAAAAAGTACAATTTTTATAAAAATATTATTTTTATATTATTTATTTATTAAAACTATTAATTTTATAAACTAATTAACTAAATAATACAAATTAAATAAATAAAACTAAATTAATTATTTAAAATACTAACCCTAATTAGGGTTTTAATTAAATAATAATAATAATAATTATTACACCGTAATTAATGCAGTTGACAGACTAATCAGACGTGTCAGGTGAGCTCATGCGATCGCATGAGTTCTATGTTACCCGGCCATGCGATCGCATGGGCTAGGGTTTCGGGCCAGTTACTGGGCTGCTACAGTACTGGACTCGAGTGTTTTTTTTTTCTTTTTTTTTTCTGATTTGTGTTTTATTTTTCTGTTTTATATATTTATATAAATTAAATAAAACTTATATTTTTATAAAATAAAGATAAAGAAACTTTTATAGAACTTAAATATTTAACAAACTCTTAAAAATATTTATATTTTTATTTTTCTTTTTATATTTTAGAATATTTAAAACGTATTTTTACAAAAGCGTATTTTTTTTATAAAAGTAAACTTAAAAATAAAATTTTTATTTTTTTTATATATATAGCGTTGCGCTTCCGGCTTTTAAGCAAGAAATTGAAGTCCCCGGCAGCGGCGCCAAAAATACTTGATATTTGAGCAGAGTGGTATACAAAATAGTAGTAATTTTAGCAGGAAAATACTATTAAATACGATACAATTTTACACAAGATATTTATTTATTTATAGAATGGATATACTTAAACCTTGCTACAACACTTATAGGCAGTGTACCTAATCGTACAGTAGTGTAGTTTTTAGTAAGTCCGGTTCGTTCCACAGAGAAAATCTTTAAACAAAGCTTAACGCTATATTAGTTTACTTTTATAAAAATACAAATATATATATAAGTAATATTATTATTATAAAGGGGGTTTTTACCGTTTAATGACCGGTTTGTCGATTTTAAAACTTTAGTCGCAGTTAAAACCAAATGTAAAATAATAAATAAATACAAGACTTAATTTAAAGCGTAAAGTAAATAACGATAATGAAATTGCGAATAATAAAAGTGCGATAAAATAAACTTGCGATAATTAAAAAGTACGATAATTAAAAGTGCAATTAAATATAATAACAATAAATAAAAGTGCTATAATTAGAAGTGCAATTAAATATAAAATAAAGGAAATTAAATATGAAATAAAAGAATTATGCTTATTTAAACTTCCGTAATCATGATGTTTGACGTGTTGATTTTAAGTTTATTCCCATGGGTTAATTGTCCTTTGTCCTGGATTATTTAATATGTCCGTCTGGTTTTTGTCCATAACAGTCCATCAGTCATAAATATAAAGTGCGAGTGTCCTCGTCAAATTATCCTTATACCCGAAGTTAAATATTCCAACTAATTGGGGACTTAAACTGTAACAAGATTTTAATACTTTGTTTAATAATTACACCAGGATGTCGACTGAGTGTAAGCCAAGGTTTTAATATTTTGTTATCAATTATACCAAGTGTCCTTGTACATAATTTCACCCCTGTTTTAATTATTCTAGTGGCTATTAATCCATTCCCGTGTCCGGTTAAATGAACGATTATTCGTACATATAAATACCCCGCCCATCGTGTCCGATCGAGTGTATATGGTAATTTATAGGGACGCCCAATTGTAAGTCTTTATATTAACATTAACAAACTATCATTTAGTTAAACAAATATAAAGCCCATTAATAGCCCATAGTCTAATTTCCACAAGTGTCGTTCTTTTGTCCAAACCCCAATTATGGTACAAAGCCCAATTACCCAATTTTAGTAATTAGCCCAACATCATGATTACTTCGGATTAAATAAGCATAATACTAACTTAGCTACGAGACATTAAATTAAAAAGGTTGAACATAACTTACAATGATTAAAAATAGCGTAGCGTTACACGGACAGAATTTTGACTTACACCCTTACAACATTTGCTAACATACCCTTATTATTAGGATTAAAATTAAAATTAAAATATAAATATAAATATTTACGTATAGATATAGAGAGGATGGATATATATGTTGTGAAAAATGATCAGAATTCGGTTGGCTTTATAGGGAATAGAGTTCAGGGATACTCCGCGACTAGCGGCAATTTTTGCCTTCAAACTCCGCGAGTCGCGGAGTTTGAAAATACAGCTCACCAACTTTGGAGTCTTTCTTGCCGACGGATTTTTATTATTTATATAATATATAAATAATTATAAGAATTATTTAAATATTATATTATATTTATGTGCATAGTTGACTTGTAATTTTTAGTCCGTTGCGTCGAGCGTTGAGAGTTGACTCTGGTCCCGGTTCTGGATTTTCGAACGTCCTTGCGTACAATTTAATATCTTGTACTTTGCGTTTTGAATCTTGTACTCTTGTAATTTCGAGACGTTTCTTATCAATAATTAGAACCTCTTTGATTGTATTTTGTACTTTTGAGCTTTTTGGTCGTTTGCGTCTTCAATTCGTCGAATCTGTCTTTTGTCTTCACCTTTTATTATTTAAACCAATATCACTTTTAAATAGAACAATTGCAACTAAAAGCTTGTCTTTCTTGAGGAATAATGCTATGAAATATATGTTCGTTTTTAGCATTATCAGCAAGGTTTGGAACACCGAAAGCTTTAATAAGTGATCGGGGTACTCATTTCTGTAATAATCAACTTGAGAAAGTTCTTAAAAGATATGGAGTAACTCATAAAATCTCCACCGTTTATCATCCACAAACAAGTGGACAAGTTGAAAATACCAACCGAGCTTTAAAACGTATTTTAGAGAAAAACGTAGGATCAAATCCGAAGGAATGGTCCATGAAATTGGAGGATGCACTCTGGGCTTTTAGAACAGCCTACAAAACTCCAATTGGAATCACACCTTTTAAACTAGTTTACGGAAAAGCATGGCATCTTCCAGTAGAAATTGAACACAAAGCATTTTGGGCTTTGAAGACACGTAATCTTGATTTACATGAAGCTGGACGTCTACAGTTAAGTCAACTAAACGAATTAGAAGAATTAAGACATGAAGCGTACGAAAATTCGTTGATCTATAAGGAAAGAATGAAGAAATGGCATGATAAAAGAATCAGAAGTTCAAAAGAATTTAAAGAAGGAGACAGAGTTCTTTTTTTCAATTCACGATTCAAGCTATTTCCTGGAAAATTGAAATCAAGATAGTCTGGACCATTCATAGTCAAAAGAGTTTTCCCATACGGAACAGTAGAATTATTAAATTCAAATGGGATTGAATTTAAGGTTAATGGTCACAGAGTTAAACATTACATAGATAGTCCGATGGAAGTTGACAACGAAGTTAATCACAATTTCAACACCACAGCTAACTAAGTGTGGGGAGAATCAAGTCTTTAAAGGATAATATGTATTTCTGTTAGAGTTAGATTTTCTGTTTTCGTGTAGTTCTCGAAAATGGAACCCGAATGGTCTTTCCCTAGCAGACCCTAAAGAACTAGTCTTCTCCCCCCATTCTGAATTTTTATTTTTTTAGGTTTTACGAGATGAAGACTTCCTGTGAACTAAACCATGGTCTCATGCTACACGCTTTGATCATTAAACATAATAATGACACACTTCCAAGTGAAATAGTATCATTAATCAGAGGTAAATTGGACGGAGTAAGAAAAGAATCCAGATGCGAAAATAATAAGTTACAATTTGGTAAAGGAAAATCAAAATCCGCAGCGAAAAGAAGAGCACGACACCTTGAAAGATGGCACAAATGCGGAAAATGGTCACATGAAGGTAAATGTTCAAATAATCAAACCTATTCAAACACCGAATTTGTTAATTTATGCAGAGACGGACCGTTCATATGTTTAGAAGAAAAAACGTTGAATGCTCGAGGTTACGCCTATGTAGCTATGGAAAATCAATTAGTCCGACTATCTTATGAGTGGGCTAGAGCATATCACTAAGAAATATATTTCACAGGTAAGTTTGTACAGTTTTCATTTTTATTTTTATTTTTATTTTTAACCTTTTGATAATAAACGCTAATTTGTTCGCTATAAAGTATTAAATTGGTATTCGATGAAATTAGGTCTTGCGACCGAAATTATTGATATCATTCAAAAATTTATTACATCACTGCGAAATTTAACGTTTATTCTTAAGGTATAAATATCTTTAATCAAACCAAAATATTTCAAAAATTCGTCATGAGTTAAATTAGGTCATGGAACCGAAATTACTTTACCGAAAAGAGGGGCGTATATTTTTGATAATATTTGGTTGATTAAAGAGGGATAAAAGCCAAAAAGATTTTTAATTTTATTTTTACTTTGTTTTTATAATTAATATTAAAATAATATTGTAAACTTGTTAAAATTAATATATATTTAAAATTATAAATATTTGAAAAATTAGTATTTTTAATATAAGTTTGTATGTATAAAACAAAAATATAATTTAAATTTGGTGTGAATTTTTAATATGACTTTTTAATTTTATGCATTTTAAATTTAAGTTTGGTGTGAATTTAAAAACAAAAATTTACTTTATTTCGCTAAGTTAAAAATATGATTTTTAAAATTCGTCGTGAGTTGAAGACTAGGTCGTTAAACCGAAATTGCTCTACCCAAGGGAGGGACGAGAACTTTTATTATCATTATTTTTAATCTTATTGAATTAAAGTATGCCAAAAAAAAACCAAAAATCTTTGCTTTTAAAATCGCGCTTAAAAATGACAAATTTTAAAATTTTTGTCGAGGGACGGACTAGGACAACGATCCGAAATGCCCTCATCCTAAAAAGAAACAAATTTTTAAAATTTTATTAATTTTATGTTTTATAAAGTCTAAGGTTTTATATATAAAAAAAAAACCTGAAAACACTGTAGCCGGCACCCCATACGATCGCATGGGGTTTACACACCAACCTCATGCGATCGCATGAGGCTGGAAAACTGGCCAGATCAAAAACTCTCAGCGAGTCTGCTTCTACACCACAACACACACACATACCCGAAAATACTCCCAAATATTCACCAAATTTCATCATTTTCCCACCGTAATTCATCAAATTTCTTGCTCTAATCATGCCTAGATTCTCATTCTTCAGCAAAAAGGTAAAAATTACACCCCTAAACTCTATAAATTCCTAGTTTTTGTGATAATTACCAATATTTTACCTAATGCAATTTTGTTTATTTCTAGTGTAATTAGTGTTAAATTGTTAGTATTTTATGCATGTATAACCTAGATTGATGCTATTTAACATGATTTGAAGCCAAAAACTTCAAAATTTTTATAAATCTAGGGTTTGTGTTCTTGAGCAATTTGGGGCTTTTTGATATAAACAGGTTATGGCCGATTTTTGTCATGAATTATTGCTAAATTGAGTAGTGTAACATGTTTAGGTAGTTAAATGATCCAATTGATCATAAACATGATTTTTAAAGATTAAAGTGGACTTTTTAGGCGAAAATTCATGAACTTGATTAATTTGATATAATTGCCAATTGAGACTTGTTTAATTGTTAGTAATGACTATTTTGACATGTTATTTGAGTTAAATGCTTATGAACTTTGTATACATTTTCATATGTGCTTATTTGAAAAAGTGTAGAATTGTGAAAAATTGTGAAAATGTGTATAAGTTTAATTTTGATTTAACATGTTATTGTGATTGTTTTAAATTGTTATTTTGCTAACACTAATGCATATTTGGATGCACAAATTTTGTGTTTAATGTGTTTTGCAGAAAGCCGATACTGGAGGTTCAGGATCATCATCATCTAGACGACCTGCTCCAGCACCAGAACCAGAACCAGAAATGCAACATGAGCCAGAACCCGAACAAGAACCACAACAGGAACCACAACAATAGCCTGATCAAAACGTACCTTATTATGATCTGGTACAGTTTGTTAATGAATTCATAGTATTCCCGACGAGGCCACCAGTAGAATACCCAACGATTCCTGAGCAAACTTTGCATCCAAATCTAAGATTTGATAGAAGATGGAGAGATTACGAGACATATCAAAGGAACAATTTCAGATTGGTAACTAAAAATGTAGAGGTGCCAAGGGTAATCGATTGGGATCCTTTGGAAAGAGTTCATCTAGCTAATAGAGTCAGACTGCTACTGATTCAGAGGTACGGGAACTCTTCTTTTACAGATTGGGAACGTCTTTTCACCATTCGTAGACCTGTATATAAGGAATGGTGTGTTGAGCTCATGAGCACTGTATCACTTGATACAAATATAGTTAGAATAGATGATAGAAGATTTCTTAGGTTTATCCTTGGTGGTAGGATGTACAGAATGTCCATGCTGGACATGGCCAGGGCTTTACAGATATATACTCCTGGTGAGTTGCTACTACCCGATTGTACAAATTTGATTCATTATGGTGAAAGGGTAGATAGCAACTTTGACGCTGACGCCATTTGGAGGCGTATGTCACATTTTGATGTTTTTACACGAGCGGGAGGACACTCCTATACACATATTGACAGAGCCGAGCTTCGTATCATTCATAGATTTTTGGCTAACTCGATTACACAAAGAGGTAACAATAAAGAAAAAATAACCTTACATGATTTATTCTACCTAAAGTGTATTCGGGATCCTAGAAGCTTTGTCAATATCCCTTACTGTGTTGGTTTTTATTTATCTAAAATGGTAGAAGGAATGCAGGACGGGAGTATAATAGGAGGAGGTATTTTTGTTGCTCTCATTGGAGAGTATTTAGGTGTTGATAGGAACCAAGGGGGTCCATTACAGGTTTGTAGAGAGCAGGTTGAGCCTTTAGGATTGAAAGTTTATATGGGTGCTAAGGTATTAAAAATTAGACGCAACCAGGCAGTACCCTATGAGGGCCCTCATCCACAGGTAGAAAGGGGCTCAGACGAGGAAATGGAGGAAGCGGAAGACATTAGGGATGTCTTTCAAGATGCTATTCTTGACGTCCACATTCGTATAGATGAGGAATCAATGACGAACGTGGCCAGACATAGTATGTACGAGCAGTGGAACTCCGAGCGAGTATACAAAGATTATAGGCGACGCCAACACGATAGCTGGTTAGTTCATCAGCACTCAATCATGAGCCAGCTATCATATCAGGTACCAAATAACTACGTACCTACTCGACCTGCTCATTTTCCGCCATACAGCCCCGACATCCGACCACCCTTTAATCGGTATGACTATAACCAAGCCTATCAGAACACCTATAACCAACAATAGAACCCACCTGACGAGATGAACTGGAACCCCTATCCAGACTGATTTAGTTCCATTAGGTTATTTTTATGATTTTTATGTTCTTATCTTTTTTTACTTATTCATGTTTAAACTTATGTTATTGAATATATTATTGTAATTTTTATCATTTTTATTAATATTGTGTACTAATATTTCACATTTAGGATTTGAAAGTGGGATATTAAGTCCCATTTCAAATTGCCATGCATGTTTATATTTGTATGTATGTATATTGTCAATTGTACAAAACATGGTAAAACAGCGCATTTTCAAAGACTGACATTAAGTTCAGCAAAAGCTAGTACTTTAGACGACAAAACGAAAAACAAATGTGATGTAACAACAAGATGGAATGAACAAATGATGTGCACCATTTATCATTCAGCAAATAAACGCCAATATGTTTGGAATCTTTGGTAAAATTTAATCATTTTTCTACGCTATTTACCCTCAATAATTTAAATTGTTACTGATTTCTTGCAAATGAGGGCATTGCAAGATCTTAAGTGTGGGAAGGGATTAAATTCTTTCGGATTTTAAAATTTTTAACTTAAACACTTGGTTACCATTAAAAATACTAGTAACGTAGTAGTTGTATTAGAATCTCGTGCTCTCTGATAACAAAGAACAGCCCTAGTCTTATATACTGACTACCCACTTCTAGTAAAAAATTTTAAAATTTTCAATTAAATGAACTCAAAATCATGTTTATACATATTTATGAACGATAAAACTAGGTGTTAACACCGAAATTATTGTTACCTCGGAAATGACATAAATTGAGAAACAAACCAAAATGTTAGAATTCATTTAAAATGGAATAGAGGACAATAAAAAGGCAAATAAAAGAAAATAAAAGCCAAGTGTGGGAAAATTTACCAAGTTATTTTAAAACATATGTCACATATTTCTGTAACAAATAACTGAAGATACTTTTGCCTTGGACTAAATTAACTGTTTTACCCGATTTATTGTAATACTTTTGAAAGAATAGATGGATCTACACGACGAATCAATTCCATCATTACAAGGAAGTAAAGTCTTCCGAAAAAGACACGCACTTCTTGATTTAGGTCAAGAAGTTGTCGTCCAGATCAGCTGTAGGTTGACGAAAAATCTAGAAAAATCATCTCTAAAATCGACTGGAAATCCACGGACCTCAGCATCAAACAGGGTCGCCATGTGGTCAGACTTATCCTAACCATGAGAGGATCTGTCTTGTAAAATGGGGAGGGCACCGTGCAAATTAGCTTGATAAGACTATTGAATCAGATCTCCAGAAAGGATAATCTCCTTAAAGATCAAAAATCAGCTTTTAAGTCTGATATTACTCAATCCTTGAGATTGACCTTAAAGATTGAGAATTACAAACTCATGGAATTTAATGATATCTAAACTTGAGCTTGAACGAGAAAATATTTTGATCAAAATTACAAACCGATTTGTTTTCTGAAAACCCATTTTCAATGCGTTCATTACCATTGGACATAAAATTCTAGGAATTCACCTGGAATTCATTAGGTCACCTGAACCAAATCGGGTGTCAACCGTAAGAACGGTGGTTGCATAGCATGGACAAAGACAGGACCTTGTGCCAGACCGAAAAATTATAAGGGTGAGCTTTACTATTGCTCCTACAAAGGATAGTAATTGCACCCGACACGTTATAAGACCATAATTAAAAGCATGTCAGGGGACATTGACTTAACAGTTGCTTGTTCAACGCTTTCCTTTACAACCTGACGGTAGTTTACCGAAAGGTAATATACGGAACAAGTAAACTGGACGTGTTGCTTTCCTAATACAAGGTTAGCAAGTGGGTGACACAAAACCACAAGTTTTGAGCTAAAATTTTCAAATCTGAAACCCACCAAACCCACAAAAAGAATTTATAAACACCAATGAAGGGTTATTCCGGAAAACTTATCTAGGGTAAAAACTAGATTTAATTTTCAAAAGATCAAATGTTTTCATAAAGATCCAATTTCCTTAAAGGATCTAAATTTTGTAGTCATGTGGGACTGTAAACCACATCGTTACTACCATTGTTTATACCACCGTATAGAAATCACTGATGTACAAAGTGTGAAGAATAAAGAGGTGATTCTAGTATTTCAAGACTATATTGCTTGAGGACAAGCAACACTCAAGTGTGGGAATATTTGATAATGCTAAAAACGAACATATATTTCATAGCATTATCCCTCAAGAAAGACAAGCTTTTAGTTGCAATTGTTCTATTTACAAGTGATATTCGTTTAAATAATAAAAGGTGAAGACAAAAGACAGATTCGACGAATTGAAGACGCAAACGACCAAAAATCTCAAAAGTACAAAGTACAATCAAAGAGGTTCCAATTATTGATAAGAAACGTCTCAGAATTACAAGAGTACAAGATTCAAAACGCAAAGTACAAGATATTAAATTGTACGCAAGGACGTTCGAAAATCCGGAACCGGGACCAGAGTCAACTCTCAACGCTCGACGTAACGGACTAAAAATTACAAGTCAACTATGCACATGAATATAATATAATATATAATTAATTATTAAAATTAATATATATATTATATTATATTTAAAAAACCGTCGGCATAAGAAAACAAGCTCATGTGAGCTGGAAATAGAGGCCATGCAATCGCATGGCCTTGAAGAGTAATTCCCATGTGATCGCATGGCCAACAGTATCTGGCCACAGCCCTATAAATTCGCGTGTTTGGTTCAGTGTAAAAATATATCCATCCATCCAACTCTCAACGTATATATATATATATATTTTAATTTTAATTTTAATTTTAAATTCTAATAATAAGGGTATGTTAGCGAATGTTGTAAGGGTGTAAGTCGAAATTCTGTCCGTGTAACGCTACGCTATTTTTAATCATTGTAAGTTATGTTCAACCTTTTTAATTTAATGTCTCGTAGCTAAGTTATTATTATGCTTATTTAATACCGAAGTACTCATGATGTTGGGCTAAAAATATTAAAATTGGGTAATTAGGCTTTGCACCATAATTGGGGTTTGGACAAAAGAACGACACTTGTGGGAATTAGACTATGGGCTATTAATGGGCTTTTTACTTGTTTAACTAAATGATAGTTTGTTAATTTTAATATAAAGATTTACAATTGGACGTCCCTATAAATAACCATATACACTCGATCGGACACGATGGGCGGGATATTTATATGTACGAATAATCGTTCATTTAATCGGACACGGGAATGGATTAATAGTCTATGGAATTATTAAAACAGGGGTGAAATTATGTACAAGGACACTTGGCATAATTGATAACAAAGTATTAAAACCTTGGGTTACACGCAGTCGATAACCTGGTGTAATTATTAAACAAAGTATTAAAACCTTGTTACAGTTTAAGTCCAAAATTAGTTGGAATATTTAACTTCGGGTATAAGGATAATTTGACGAGGACACTCGCACTTTATATTTATGACTGATGGACTGTTATGGACAAAAACCAGACGGACATATTGAATAATTCAGGACAAAGAACAATTAACCCATGGGAATAAACTAAAAAACAACACGTCAAACATCATGATTACGGAAGTTTAAATAAGCATAATTCCTTTATTTTCATATTTAATTGCACTTATAATTATCGCACTTTTATTTATTGTTATTGTATTTAATTGCACTTTTAATTATCGTACTTTTTAATTATCGCAAGTTTATTTTATCGCACTTTTATTATTCGCAATTTCATTATCGTTATTTACTTTACGCTTTAAATTAAGTCTTTTATTTATTTAATATTTTACATTAGGTTTTAACTGCAACTAAAGTTTTAAAAATCGACAAACCGGTCATTAAACGGTAAAAACCCCTTTTTATAATAATAATATTACTTATATATATATAAATATATATATATATTTGTATTTTAATAAATTAAAACTAATATAGCGTTAAGCTTTGTTTAAAAGATTCCCTGTGGAACGAACCGGACTTACTAAAAACTACACTACTGTACGATTAGGTACACTGCCTATAAGTGTTGTAGCAAGGTTTAGGTATATCCATTCTATAAATAAATAAATATCTTGTGTAAAATTGTATCGTATTTAATTGTATTTCCTAGTAAAAATATACACTATTTCCTAGTACGCCTCGCACACATCATCCACAGTAATAAATTGTCTCGATTGAAGATCAGAAACATTTGGAATACTAATTGAACCAGTGACAACATCAGATGACTGCTCAGTAGATGGAATAACAGTAGTAGCAGCTGCAGTATCCACATCCAGAACCTCCTTAACAATGTTATCAATAACCTTTTCGAGGACTGGAGGAGGTTCCATTATCATATCATCAACCACTTCAGAATCAGTGGTTGAAGTAGCAATACCAGAGACATGAGGAGGAGTAGCAGAAATATCAGCAGTAGCTAACTCCTCTTTATTAGTGAGAATAATGGAACCAGCAACCACATTGTCTCCAGTAGAGCCAGCAGCAGTAGAGGCAACAGTACTAGTATCAGCACCACCAGTAGGCAAATCAGTATCACCAACACCAGTAGCAGAATCAGAGAGCTCATCAGTAGAAACATTAACATCCTTTTCTTTCTCACCCTCTGCCTGTTTATCTACCCTGCTAAGAACTGAATCAAAAGAACATTTTATGTTAACAAATGTAGAACCAAATAAATTTGACTCAACAATTGCATCTGTTGTTGGTCTCTGGGGACAGACTGGTGGTTTAGTCAGCCATTTGATTGAGACAGAGTTAGGTGTCTGTAAGTGCAGCTGTGACTCTGCTGACTCATTGGCAACACATGTTGACCCAGATAGTGTAAGAGTTCTGGCTGGTAATGATGTAGGAGTGAGACTCTTATCATGATCCAAGTAACATATTGGCTGTGCAATATCCTGAGCTGGTTTAACACGATGAGGACCCAGCTCAAGTCTGCTTTGGGGGTCAGTTATATGCTCCGTTGGTTGTACTATCAGCAGAGGATATAGCATTAAGTTCAATTTAGAAAAATGTGATCCAAGCAACATATAGCCACATCTTTTGTAGGAGCAGCAATTAAGACTGGTGCAATCTCCCATGTGGTTTGTTTGGAGCCAGCTTTTGCACGTTTGGATTTGCCTGTTACCAAGAAATAGATGCGCAACGGATTCCAATACTAGAATTGGGTAGTCAGTATATAAGACTACGGATGTTCTTTATTATCAGAGAGCACTAGATTCTAATACAACTACTTCTTTACCAGTATGTGAGACGGTAGCTGTTCTAGTTGAGGTTGCTGGCTGCTTCCTACGCGTAGCTGGCTTACGCTGAGGACCCTCCCCCTCAGCTGGTGCAGAACCAGAGGCAGTCGATTGGTTAGCTCCACCCCGAGCAGTAAGATACTCGAGCATGCCTGGTGTTAAACCAGTATATGGAGCAGCAGGAGCATCTTTTGGCATACCCCCTTGTTTTAGAGGCAGGTTGTATGATTGATCAGCAATCTGTTGGTAAGCTTCACCCAGCTCATTTTCAAAAACCAGGCTTAAGAACCTTGGAAATGGGATTAAATGTGTTCGTTTAGGTGCTTGCACCATCTCTCTTAGCCTCAAATAAATTTCCCCGGCATAATCAATGTTTCTGTTGAACAACAAACCATGACCAATTTTAAGCTCAAAATCTGAGCACTGGTCAAAACTTCCTGATTTCTGGCTGATGCACTGGGTCAGCAGCCCAAAGAAGTAGTACCAAAGAGGTGGCATATGCTTCCTCAAAGTTGTATGAGCTATTGGTTGAGAAAACCCAATGATTTCTAGCACCTCCCGTCTGAATACATCGCTGGTTGGTGAATCGACAAACGGTCCATCTGGTAATTGAAGGGCACGGCGGATGGCCTCAACGGTGACGGAGCAAGTTAGGCTTTCGGTTACCATGCCACGAATACATGGAACATTCTGGGGAGTGGTGGCAGTGGTAGCAGTATACCAAAATCGTGCCAAGCAGGCAGCATATAAGTGTGAAGGTACACCGATGATAGCTCTAGCCAGAGGGGATTGCCGGATGTAGTCGATTAGCGTTTCATAACCCATATTGGCTTTTGATTTGGGAATGGAGAGTGAATGAGATACATTGCCTCTCGATAGGCGAATAGTCGTGTGTTCAGGTGCATTAGCAGCCCTAACCAGAGTTGGGTGGAGATTGAACAGTGGTCCTTGAACAACCTGTTCCTCCGGTGCCGGTTGTGGTTGTTGTACCAGTTGTTGTTGCTGTTGTTGTTCCTCTGGCTGGTTTTCAACATGTGGTGATTGTGATTGGTCTGCCATTGATAATAGGTAAAGATGAAGATATGAAGTTGTGAGAGTTAGAAGATTGGAAGATTTTGAGAGAAAAGAGTGTGTGATTTTGAATAATGAATAACCGAAGGTTATTATGGAAGATAAAACACTCTTTTATCCGTTCTGATTGGGTGAAAAAGTGCATCAGAGAGAAAAATGGCAACTGTCATCTGCAGGCGCGTGGGTAGATGTGACAGACTGGCACACTTTCGAGGGGACACAGACTGTTGACATGACGTATATACGGCTTGAACGCTCATACCTCCCATTCAGCATTAAATGCAGCAGGTTTTAATTCAAAATTGATTTAAAGACCACAAAATAAGTTTTGTATTAAATACATAATACTTTGTTACATTTAATATGTCATGAATTTAATTTAAATCATTGGGAGTAAATGAGTTTCAGTTTTAAGGAATCATTTAATTTTGTGAGCTATTTATTATTTCATTTAAAACATTTTGAGTAACCAAAGTATAGAAGACCTTGTTGTGCTGAGTGTTTGACATGTAGGTAGTAAGTTAATAAATGTGACTTACTGGTTTGCCCTACATGTTGTAGAGCCAGCACACCAACAAAATTGTCTTTTATTTAAAGTTCAAGCATACTCAGCTCAGAGATGAGATAGTTAAAACATTTCTCATCTAAGGTCTTTGTGAATAGATCTGCTAACTGCTGGTCTGTTGAAATAAAATGTAGCTCCACATCTCCTTTTTGAACATGATCCCTTATGAAATTATATCGAACGTCAATGTGCTTTGTCCTTGAATGCATCACAGGATTGTTGGTGATAGCAATTGCACTTGTGTTGTCACAGTAGATTGGAGTCTTTGTAACATGAACACTATAGTCCTTCAGCTAGCTTTGCATCTATAGTACTTGAGCAGTACAACTACCAGCAGAAACGTATTCTACCTCAGCAGTAGAAGTGGACACAGTATTTTGCTTTTTGCTCGTCCAGCTGACTAGACTACCACCCAATAACTGGAAACCACCAGTAGTACTTTTCCTGTCTATTTTACACCCTGCAAAGTCAGCATCTGAATACCTAATTAGCTCAAAATCCTAGTCTTTGGGATACCAAAGACCATGTTTAGCAGTAGCTTTCAGATACCTAAATATCCTTTTTACTGCTAGCAAGTGTGACTCTTTAGGATCAGCTTGATATCTGACACATAGATATGTGGCAAACATAATATCTGGTCTGCTGGCTGTAAGATAAAGTAGGGATCTAATCATACCTCTATATTCAGTGATATTGACTGGTTCACCATTGGGATCAGCATCTATTTTAATAGATGCTGCCATCGAGGTCCATATATCTTTTAAACATGTCAGACCAAATTTCTTTAACATATCTTTGATATATTTATCCTGACTTATAAAAATTCCATCATAAAGTTTTTTAATTTGCAACCCCAAGAAGTATTGCAAATCTCTTTGTAAGCTCATTTCATAAGTCTTTGACATAAGTTTTGAAAAATCTTGACAATGTTTCTCATTTTTAGATCCATAAATAATATCATCCACATATATCTGTACTAGAAAGAGATCACCATCTGTCTCTTTTGAGAACAGAGTGGTATTAATTATTCCAACTTTAAAACCTATACCAGTGAGATACACATGAAGTGTCTCATACCATGCTCTTGGTGCCTGTTTGAGTCCATAAAGAGCTTTGTCTAGCTTGTAGACATGGTCTGGATATTTACTGCTTATAAAACCAGGAGGCTGTTTGACATAAACTTCTTCTTGCAGCTTCCCATTTAGAAATGCAGATTTAACATCCATCTGGAATACCCTAAAGTTCATCTTAGCAGCATATGCCAAGAACAATATTATAGCTTCCATCCTAGCCACTGGAGCATATGTCTCTCCATAATCCAATCCTTCTTCCTGTTTGAACCCTTGAGCTACCAATATAGCTTTATTTCTGATCACAATCCCATCTTCATCCATCTTGTTCTTGAAAACCCACTTAGTACCAATGATCTTCTTAGTTTCATCATCAGGTTTAGGTACCAATGTCCAAACCTTATTCCTATCAAACTGGGAGATCTCTTCTTTCATAGCTCCTGCCCAGCTTGGATCTTTGATTGCTTCATCAGGACATGTAGGTTCAATGGTAGACACAAAATTCACATGCATTCAAAAATTGCTGGTTGCATGTCCTCTTGTTTTAACACCACTAGCTAGATTACCAATAACTTGCTCAATAGGATGCTCTTTTGTCCATCTAGTGTTATGAACAGGTGAGCTTGTCGTGGAACACACAGCATCTTGATCATCAGCTGGTTCAAAGGTATGAGCAGCAGTTGGAGACAGCTGTTCATTATTAATGTAACCAGTACTAGCTTGTGATCCTTCAGAACCAGTAGACCTATGCTCAAGTTGTAGGACTTTAGTAGAGCCAGTAGGTCCACTTGGTTTAGACACAGATGGAACAGAGTGTTCCATCTCATCATCAGAGAACCCAGCAACATGGATTGGTGAGTGATTTGCAGCTGATTCTTCTTCATCATCAAGAGCTTGCTAAGTAGGCTCTTCAAATAATAGCTCTTCATCTTCTTGACTGGGAGATGAAGCTGGGGCAGTTTCATCAAATGTAACATTAATTGATTCTTCAAAACAACCCCCTCTTTTATTGAAAACCCTATATGCCTTCGACATGTTGGAATATCTCAAGAATATACCTTCATCAGCCTTAGCATCAAACTTGCCTAGCTGATCCCTATTGTTTAGAATGAAACAGGGAGTGCCAAATACATGAAGAAATGAAATTGAAGGTCTTCTTCCTTTGAGAACTTCATAAGCAGTTTTCTGATGTCTTTTCACTATTAAAGATCTATTCTGGGTAAAACATGCAGTGTTCACAGCTTCTGCCCAATATGAATTTTTCAACCCAGACTCAGCTAACATAGATCTTGCTGCTTCAATGAGAGTTCTGTTTCTTCTTTCTGCAACACCATTCTGTTGAGATGTTCTCACAGCAGAAAAGTTCTGTGAAATACCTCTGTCAGCACAAAATTCTTCTAATGTAGCATTTCTGAATTCTGTACCATGATCACTTCTTAGCTGTTTCACCAGTTGCCCATTTAAAAGCTCCATTCTTTTGATAAAATTGATAATTTCATCAGCAGCTTCCCTCTTTTGCTTCAAAAAGAATACCCAGGTGTATCTGGAGTATTCATCAACAATAACCAGTGTATACTTCTTCCCACTACAACTGGCCACATTAACAGGACCAAATAGATCCATATGAAGTAAATGAAATGGTTTCTCAACAGATGAGATTTGCTTTGATTTGAATGAGGCATGGTGATGTTTTCCCTTTTCACAGCCAGAGCACAATCTGTCCTTTACATAAGACATAGTGGATAGCCCAGACACCAAACTTCTACTGGATAATTTGTGAATGTCTTTGAAGTTGAGATGTAAGAGTCTGTTGTGCCATAACCACTTCAGGTTGTCTGCTGCCTTTGAATAGAAACAAGTATCAGTTGTTATGACTGCTGTGTTCATGTCAATTTGATACATGTTTTCATGACATTTTGCAGTCAGCAGTGGCTTCCGTGTCTTATCAAAAATAGTGCCAATTTTCCTTCTGAATTGGACTATCTTATTCTTACTTGTCAGTTGGCTTATGCTGAGTAAATTATGTTTAAGCCCAACGACATATGCAACATTTGAGAATGTGACATTCCCATTCGTCAAAGTACCAAAACCCTTTGTGTAACCCAACGAATTATCTCCATATGAAACAACTGGACCATCCTTTTCTTGATAGTCCATCAGCAGGGACTTACATCCGGTCATATGTCTCGAACAACCACTATCAAGATACCAGATTTGCTTGTATTGAATGCCCTGCACAGTAGCTAAGAGATTAGTTCTTTTTGGGAACCCATCCAATGATGGGTTCTGGAAGGGTCATCTTTAATGATCTCTTCCTGTCTGCTGGTTTGCTTGAAGAAGCAGTAGCAGATGGGGTTAGGGTTAGGGTTAGGGTACACCGGTTGGCTAAGTGAAACTTGCTGCCACATTTGTAGCATTTTCTCACATTTGGTATCGGTGACTGGTCATACACTGAGTAAATGGGTGCAGTAAGATCGGGTCGACTTTTGGTCACTGCCTCAATTAGCTTGTCAAGCTTGACTGTCATAATCTCAGTGATAGACAACTCATCATTCGAGTCCACTTTTGCTTTTCCCTCAAGGGTAGCTTTCTTCTTAGAACCAGTACCATAGTCATGGCGTATTGCTTTGCCTTTATCACTTGACGAGCCAGCGTGGGAAGTTACTGGCTTGTCTACTGAAGCTAATGAGCTAGGAGAAGTTTTACCTGCTGCCTTGGACTTACCAGTATTTTGTTTTACTGTCTTGTCTACAGCTACTGGTTGACCAGTAAGTTTGTCATCAGCTGGCTCAGCACAATTGGAACTCGAACGCGAAGGGGAATCAGTTGGTTTAATTTTTCTTAGATTATTTTCAGTGATTTCCCTTTTAATATGTCTTTCTTTTGAAGTCATGTAGTAGATGCTCGAGGGGTCAGTAGTCTCATCAATTGAGGTACTGGCTTCTCTTGCTCTAACTTTATCTTCCAAAATCTCTTTCATGACAGGTGGTGGGGACACAGCAGGTCTAACAAATTTATTTGTCAAGACCTTTTTACCCTTAACTATCTTGGAAAAAGTATTTGGCAAGACAGCTTCAGGATCAGTTTCAAGAATTGGGTCCATGAAAGTAACTTCTGCAATAGCAGTAGTAGCAGCATAGTCACCAGCAAAGAAAGCTTCAACTTGGGCAGGCACCTGCTCATTAACACACTTGGCTGTGCGTTGAGCAGATGTACACCACGAAGCGACAACCTTTTTAAGATTATCCAGCTGGTTCTTGACTTCTGCTGCCTCAACGTGAAGAGACTTTAAAGCAAAGTTTTGTTTTTCAAGTTTGGAAATATCATCTTTCAAGATTTTAATTTCATCATTTTTGCTTTTAAGTTTCTCATTTAAAGATTTGTTGTCAGTTTTCGAAACTTCTTCACGTTTGCTGCCTCTACATAAGTCAACTCTTAGGTAGTCAAACATTTTGGCTTTTTCATCATCGGTATAAGTTCAAAAATTATCAACCTTATACATCAATTCAGTTTTCCATTGAGGTGAATCACTTTTCTGATCAGCTTCCCTCATATCAGCTAAAAACTTACTACCACTATCATCCTCATCAGACTCCTTGACCTCCTTGGCCATTAAACACAGCTTTTTATCAGAAGCATAACCAGCACCATCATCATCAGTATCACTATCAGAGGATGACGACGAGCTGGTTTCATCCCAATCATGATGCTCAGCAACTAGAACCTTTTCTAGCTTTTTACCCTTCTTATCAGTCTTAGCACTTTGCTTCATCTGAGCTTTCATAGCTTTGTACTTGTTCTTGTACTTATCAGCTTTCGAGAAAGAGTTAGCATGTGAAGTTGAAGGTTTCATGGACATGCATTCAGCAGCAAAATGTCCAACCTTCCCACAATTATAACACTCAGATTTAGGACCCTTGACTGACTTGATGCTATACCTAGCACTCGGTTTCTTACTCCCTTTGTATGACTTACTGGTTCTATTACGATTGAACCTTTTGAACTGCCTAGCCAGCAAAGCCATACCTTCAGCAAACCCTTCTACATCACTTTCATCGTCACTGGTTTCTTCAGACCCAGTACCACTATCCATATCACTCTCAGCTGTCTCTTCTTCTGCCAACAACTTTTGAACCAGTAAAGCCTTTTGAGCTTTCTTTTTAGCAGCAGCAATAAGAGCAGTATCATCTGTCTTAGAAGATTTTGAAGTGGTGGGGGCAGACCTAAAGTTTTCTTTCAAGTTAAGTTCAAATTTAGCCTCTGCTTTCTCATGGTTCCAAAGTGAACTGTAGAGAGAAGACGTGTTAAAGTTCTTTAAGGTCTGAGTGGTTCTTAAAGAGTCAGTAACAGATTTCCATTTAGTAGGGAGTGAATCAATGAATTTGTTTACTTGTTCAAATTTAGTATAGGTGACATTCAAAGTGATCAGGTCTGCAATCAAGGAGTTAAACCTAATAAAGGTTTGCTTAAGGGTTTCATTCTTATAGGCAAAGAACATTTCATATTCTCTTTTCAAAGCAATCATTCTGTTCTGCCTTACTTCTCCCATACCCTCATAGGTGACATCTAGATAGTCCAACATAAGCTTGGTATTTACTTTTCCCTTAATCAGTTTGAACAGTGGGTTAGGCAAAGTTATAGCTAAGAGGGTTTTGATTTTAGGGTCAAGTCCAACACGATGTTTATCCTCAGCATCCCATCTAGAAGGAGTGAGAATAACCTCTCTGCCAGGAACAGCAGGAGTGTCAGCTGTAGCTAGAGCACTACCAATAGTCTCAGTGGGAACAAATGGACCATCTGTAGCAATACCAGACATGAGTGGGTCAATAGACTCAAGGTGAAGCATGAATCTTGCCTTCCAAGTTTCATACTCATCTTCATCAAATTTGGGTGGTCTATTGGATGAGCCATTTCAAGGTAAGCTGTATTTGAATATGCAGCCATGAGAGAATTCAGATCCAAGATATTAATTATCAAGACTGAAGTTCTGATACCAGTTGTTGGTCCCTTGATAACAACAGGAGTATTGTAGAGGGGGGTGAATACAATTTCTTTTAAAATAACTTAACAGTTAAACACGATTAGTATTCAAACATGTAAATTAAATAGAGTCACAGGTAATTTTCAACGGTTATTCTTTATTGATTGAATCATAAAGAATCACAACTATCCTTGGCGGAATGATAGTTGGTTGATACAGATTACCTAGAATATAGCTAAGAGGTAAACTAAAAGCTATTACACGTTTTTTACTCTAAATAAATAAAACCCATACCACTAGTTGTTACAATAGTGGATACAACAATTTATAGTAGTCCTATTAACTGTGTAATGGTTCTATTGTCCACTGGTACATAGGATGTCTGTACTTGTGGGGACAACTGCATCAGAGAGCATGCTCTCTTCTTTCCTCTTTGGTAGCTATTTGCAGGAACACTCCAATTCTGTTTGGCACCACTATTGGATTAAACAAATAGAATTTTGTGTTCCCTAGGTGTTGACAAAGTATAACCCATGTCTGCACATGCGTTAAACTTCTGCATTCCCACGTGGTCTTGTAAGGTCACTTGTCAGCCGCCGACGCGTGTCCTTTTCTGTTCAACTTTGTCTTTGACTTCTGTTGAATAGTACAATTGATGTAGACCACTCGGGAAACTACTATGCTTATAATGGAGCATAGCTGTCTTGTGTAGTAAGCTGCATTCCAGCTGTGCTGGTTCTTCATTGCTGAGACACTTGATATTTTTGAACTGCTGAGTACACATTCTGTGCTGATTGAAGAACATTTTCTACCTTGTGCTAGTAGACTGAGCAGTAAACTACACTCAACACAGCAATATCTGCTGTCTATACATAAACAAACTTGTGCTGGCTGCACATAACATTTTAGTGCAAATAAATTACAGTTGTGTCATAATTAAATCCTTAATTATTTTAGGGACTCAACATAATCCTTCAAAGGGATTGAAGGATTAGGTTTGTTGTCTAAGGAAAAATACAAGGCTTATAAATCGGATCTCCACCGGATTTGGAGAAAAGTGCTTAGTGAAGCAAAAATCCCGATTAGTGAATCGGGGAGTGGATTAAGGTGGATTAGTTAACATCCACCTGAACTACTCTAAATCCTTGTGTTTATGTTCTTTACTTTACTTTTCGCATTATTACAAACATAAAAACACTACACATTGGTTTGAGTTGACTAACGTGATCAAGTATTGTTCAAATTGTATTGATCATCGAAAAAGTTTTAAAAATCGTATTAAGTAACTATTCACCCCCTCTAGTTACTTACAGAATGGAATCCCGCAACAATAATATCTGAATCCAGTCCCAAAGTTATATTTAGATTTCCAAACATTCAAGAAAAAAGAAGCAAATCGAACGGCATCAATGGTTAATCAACCCATCATCTTATATCGTGGATCCCCCTCATCGTGTTGGTGTCGGTTAATTTTTCATACTAGTTGTTGGATGACCAATGGATCCTATTTTATTTCTTATGAGGGTTGATTAAACGGGTCGTGTGTTGGGTAACTTTGTTGTCGCTTGATCGACATTGTTTCCCTCATTCCCCTGGCTTGAATTTTCAAGTTCGTTTCCCCCTCATTTCAAATTAATACATCTTTTCGGTTATCCTTTCAAGATAATAGTTTCCTATCATTTGTACTTTCGAATATCTAATGTATAGATCATATATGTCCATGTAATTACTTACACCATCATTATTAATAAAATTATTTTCTTGCTTCTCAGATAAAAAACGGTTATAGAGATTATGGGTATAAATTAGTCAACTAAAGTTTTTGACTTTAAAATATGTATACATATATACATTTATATATTTAACACGCAACTTTGATGAATGTCCGTCTCAAACCCCGTCTCGACCCCGTCTCGAAGGTCTCGACCTTTTTAGGACCCGAGCGTCTCGGCCCCGTCTCACGTCTTTTGCAACCTTGCTTGGAGTATATGATACTCCGTATACGATTATTTAGTTTTGACAAAATTAGATGGCAATTTTAATTTGTACTTTCTTAGTCTCAATTTATTTTTTCGAGTTGTTTTAAATTACTTTTATTTATTACTTCGTATTACATATATAAAAATTTATTCAGTAAGGTATGAATACTATGGACTAGCTTGATACGCAACCGATGTCGTTTTCAAAGTTCATCGTTTATATTTGGAGTCTAAAGTTTTTATAAAATAGCAGTCGTTAAGATTATTATGTATTTAAATGACGAGTATCTATCACTTTATTCATAGTCGGAAAAAATTCAAGTGTTATAATAACCATTTCTTACTTAATTTGTCAAAATGATCTTCTTATTTTTGATCGGTATAGTTAACAAACCTAATCTTTTTTGTTTCACCCTCGCATGAGTTTCCATAAGAAAATTATGATTTGAGGGTGGTTGTTGGGTTAGTTTACTTAATTATAACGAAAACTCTTTATTATAATAAAACAAATATTTTTATCTATGATACCCAACAATTATTAATGTTTGATTTAAGTGCTTTGGTAATTAATTAATGGATAAAATATATAAAAAGAATAAAAATGATAGTATTCTCCTTGAGATAATAGTATTTTAATCCGGGATGCAACTTACAGTTTTTATAAACACACTTCTACTATCTAAAGTACCTCCATATTTAGTTTACTATCCGCATTTTAATTATCGTATTTTAATATTTATATAACTTTAGCAGAACCAAAAATCATCTAAACAAATCAAAAGCTTCTAACCTATGATAATATGAAAAGATTCCTCACTAAATTAAAGACGTAACAAACAACAGTTGAGTCATACTTATTCATTACTAATCTAAAAAAAAGTGTACGTAATAATATTGTGATTTAGTCTAGCCTGCAGTCTTAAATTATAAACTTGTAATCAACTCCAAACTTCTGCACAATTTTATGTTGTGTCGGTGATTCGATCGTCGATATTCCTTTAATAAAAAAAACAAAAAGAATACGACAACTGAAGGCACATCACATTCCATGCCTGGATATGAATGTCATCGTTCATGATAGGGGAATAAGACTAGAGCATGGTTGCTATACATTAGGAGCTGTTAATTTAAAAAAACTTTCGATGATTATAGTATTGCAATCTTTCAACCCAATGACATATCGGACCCCAAATTTTGGACAACCTCTAGACCAATATTCGATAGGTTTGTTAGATTGACTCATCCTTTAAGTTAAGATTATCTAGTATTTAGCCTTTAAATATATACTTAACTACGTAGCCTCAACACAGACCACTAACATAGCAGCCATGCCCCCAATTGAAGTATACCTTAAGAACCCTCCACCTTATTTTACTTTTACGCATTTATTAAAACCCACACATCCTACTTTTAAACCTCATCTAATTAACTAAAGATTTCTCAGTCACATTATTTCAGATTCTTCGCTTTTTAAAGAATGAACCTTAGGTCATACTACCGATACTACCTTTAAGGAACACAAGTTGTAACGACCATGGATTTTCCAACGTTTAATTAATAATATTTATTATTAATACTTGTGCTTTAATAAAAGTATTTTTGTACATTTACTTGTTACCGTATTTGACTTTACATGACTCGACTTGTCTTTGTGAAGCACGTACTTTTCACGAATAATATTTGGAATATTATTTACATTCATGATTAATTATTATTAATAATTTTTAATTAACTAGTGTTAGTAGTTAATTACTTGGGCTTTATTTAATTTGTTGATTACTTGGACTTGGACTCATGTTAATGGACTTGGAAGCCCACCCTACTTCTCTTAATGGATTAATTAAGAGCCCACTTTTATGCTAGTAACTTATTAAGTTTAAACTTGAATTAATCAACTTGTTGGAGACTAGTTACATGCATACTAACAACATATTCCCATACCATTTAGATTTATTACCATTCTAAGCATTCACCATCTCCCCATGTTAGAAAGTTGAAGCTTGACTTGCCCCATTTGGCCCCAAAACCGTCGGCCTTTAGGTGGGTAAAGGGAGGTTTTGTTTCAATTTTTATGTTACTTATTCTCTAGTATACTTCATTCCATACACACACATACTTACACACTTCTCTTTTCTCTCATTTTTCTCTCAACTTTGTAAGTTACAAACTCTATTTCTCCTTTCTTTTTCTCTTCAAAACCGAACCATATTCATCATCATTACTTGTTCTTGTTTGTTGTTTAATTACTTGTAGTTGTTTGTTGTTGTTAAAGATCAAGTTCTCTAACTTGTATCTTCATGTAATCTTGGTTACTTTCATCTTTTGTTTGATGAAGAACCAAGAACAAGAATCTAAACTTTCTAGTTTATGGTTCTACACTTAATGTTTTAAAGATTTAAAGTTCATGAGTTTTAAAATCATACTTGTGTTCATGTTTGTGAACTTAAGGTTTACTTTCTTAAAAGATCAAAGCCTTGGCTTGAATCTTTCTAAGTATGAACAACCATGAATTTATTACTTGTAGATTTAATTTATTTCTTCCTTTGGTACATTTTTAATTTCGTGATTCTTGTTTTGTTGGTCAAGTGTTACTAGTTAACCTTGATCTCATTTTTCTTGAACTAAAGTTAACTTTGTAAGTTCAAGAACATGGAAGTATAACTTTTTAGTTATAACTTCATACACTTGTGTTGGATCTAAGTCTCTATAGCTTATGGTCTTCTAATTTTGTTGTAAATAAAAGCTTATGAGCTTACATACTTTTTACAAGTTGAAAATCTAAGTTTCATAACTTATGGTTTCATTAAAGTGAAGATCCAAGTTCTATAACTTAGGATCTAACTTAAGAACACTAGAACTAGACTTTCTAGTCTAGGATCTTTAAGATCTAGCTAAGATCTAAGTTCTACAACTTATGATCTTGATTATTTAGTTTACTTTCGAGTTTGCAGCTTAATATTACTAGTAGAACTCTTGTATGTGTCGGATCTAAGATCTTGATGTAACTTTGGTTCATCAAACTACATACAACTCTTAAGTGAGTTGTGCTACATATCTTAGACTTACACTAGTGTTATGATGGTCCAACCTTTTTTAAGATGATGCAAACCCATCAACGAGTTGTACACTTGAAGCTATACGCATCAAGGATGAGAACCGTGATGAGCATCAAGCACCAAGAACCCACCAGAACACCTTTACTTACTGTTTCTGGAACTGATCAGACTACCTGGGCTAATGTAAAGATGATTTTCAGTTAGTTCGGTTCGAGTAGATGATTTTCCATTTACACCTCATCTTAATCCGAGTTACGGTTTAAGATCTATGGCCGCCCGAAAGTCACTACACCCTATTAATGTTGTGCTAAAATTTCTGACCTGCTCGCACTTAAACCGTCACTACGGTCAAACGAAGACGAGTTTGGTTTTGGAAATTGGTCAGTACCTAGGGGATTCATATACGGAGCCATGGCCACTGGTGTCACCTCATTTCAGTTTGTATAGAGGCCGTGGCGACTGAACGAAGTCAGCCTTTATTTCAAACCCTAGTTTTGACTTAAAACTTACTTTACACTTTTTGTTTAATGATGAATGATGATGATACTTAAGACCTAATTTACATACTTTTAAACCTTTGGGAACGATTTACTAACTTAGTAACTTTTGACTTAGGTTGAGGACCTTCCGGACCAACCACTTGCTTACTATTCCCGCGTATCGACTTTTACTACTTTTCACTGTGAGTTATAGCATCCCTTTTTACTTTAACTATTTTGGAACTGAGAATACATGCGCATTTTACGTTTTACATACTAGGTACTAGTACTTAAACTTTATATATGTGTGGGTTATACAACGGCATAAACTTTCCCCTTAGCTCGGTAACGTTTAGTCATTGGTCTTTGAACCGGTGAACGCGAATCTTAGATATGGATCCATAGGGTTTGACATCCCCACTCGGGCTAGTAGCGCTAGCATTTAACGGGTGTTTAATACTTCGTAAACATAAGAACTCGTCAAGTGTACTTTTAGGGGGTTATAAACGTTAAGTTAGTTACCAAGTGCCCACGGTTGAACATATATTTTTCATACTGTTTTGAAACACTGAAATCTCGTGGCCTACCTTACGTTACTGTTATACTTAAACTATAGCTCACCAACATTCGTCTTGACATTTTTAAGCATTTTTTTCTCAGGTGCTTAGAGGTATGATTGCTCCCGCTGTACTAGTCTTGCTGTAGACTCCCGCTGCTTTTAGAGATGTCTCCGCATGAACATTTACTTTGCATTCAAACTTTGTTACTTTTGAAACAATGTATTTGTAACGACCTATGGGTCACGTACTATTATTTTTGCTTGCGATTCGTAGAAGCATACCTTCGTATGTTAAACATTTGACGTTCGTTTAAACGTCACCTTTTATCATGAATGCAAACTCTTTTTGAAACAACATATAGTATTTGACCTTGTAATGATCCTGTTGTTGATGGTTCGTATACGATGGTTTTGTACAGGGCATCACATTTGGTATCTGAGCATTGGTTGTAGGTAATTAGGTTGCATTAGTGAGTCTAGATCGGACTAAGTAGGATTCACTAATAGGACTAATCTACAACTTGCTAGTTTACTTGTTTCTGCGGAACTTGCTGCATGCTGCTGCTTACTTTTACTGCTATATGCCGTATACTGTTACTTTCTTTCACTACTGCATGCTATTATCTTCTTTCGATTGCACGATACTTGTCGTTATTGCCATGCTACTTACTGCTATAGATGATCTAGACTGTCGTAGTTATTTTGCCTAATACGTGCTTGCTTTATGACTTACTCACATGGAAAAAGTTATTTTTCCTTGTTCAGATGTCGGATATTCCACCTGTTATCATTTTGGAGAGCGACTCAGACTTATCCGCCACCTCGCCTGTCATTGTTGCCAATTCACAGATCCCGTCCTCCTTACTCTCCAGTGACTCTGGCGCTCCGTCCTCTGGAGCCAGTAGCCATGCACCCGACCCAGTGATCACCTCAGACGGAGCCGAGGATCTACAGGAGATTCCAACTCCACTTTCCCCAGGACCCTCGGAGCCACAACACCATTTCGGTGGTTCTGTGATTCCTGGGGAACATGCGGAAGGTCCGTTCCGTAATGAGCATAACCATTGGTGCTGACGCCTTCCTGATGGATGTCTCGTGCCGATCCCGCCTTTCAGATACCGACTGATGATAGCCGGCCGAGCAGAGCCACCCGTGCCGCCAACCCCAGCCGATTCAGACGACCCATCATCCGCCGACTCATCATCCTGTGACGACCCGGAAATTTCCGACCAAATTTAAACTTAATTCTTATCTGATTTCGACATGATAAGCAAAGTCTATTAAATTGAATCTCAAAATTTTTGAACTATTAATATGGAATCATTTGACCTTTAACTATTCCCGACGATTCACGAACAAATATTTGTAAATAGATATGTGTGTGTATATACATATATATAGATATAAATAATAATTGAAAATATAATTTGAAGTATTATATGTTGTTATTATAAAAAAATTAATTAATAAAATAAAAATAGGATATTATAATAATAATAATTATTATTTAAAATATATCTATATATATTTATATAAATAAAGTATATTAAATATATAATTTGTGATTTCGAATTTATTTCGTAACGATGGTAACGCTCAATTGTTATTAAATGAATAGTAAATGAGTTAAGAAGGAACTTATGTGATTTTTAAATAAATGGTAATCCGAAAATGAGTTATATAAGTTATAGGTTTGTTAAAAGTATATTTAGGATATAATTATTTAATTTTAACATTTTTTATATTTTACCCAGAGGGACAGTTGATGTAATTTTTATTTATTAAATTAATTATTGAATTTTATACCATAATGACCAAAATAAATGAATATACTTAATATAAAATTTTGGGATTTTTATGAGTACTTTTAGCCGCCACTGATTAACAACGGGGTACGAAGCCCAGTCTGTGATATACTGTCGGCAGTGTAATAGTTTATATGCCCGTGATATTTAGAAAGGGAACTGTGTTTAACTTTACACTTCTCTACACATTCAAATTGTGATATGTAATTATTATTATATTATTATTAATAGTTATTATATTAACTTTAAAGTTTTATATATATCTATATGTACTCATATGCAAATTGAGTGGAGATCACACCCATCATCAAGTGTATATATCATTTGATCACCATCAACCTTGAACCTCACAACCTCTATCAACCTTGATCCAACACCGGTAACCCGCCACTACCACCATGAACCATCATCAAACACCACACCACCATACACCACTTGCAAGAAACCCACTTGAATTTTTCTGTTTACATTCATTACAAACAAACCAAACCCAAACAAGAATTCCAGTTGCTACTGTTTCTGTCGGAATGTTTCCCTTTCTGTTTCCTGGCTGTTGATGACAGTGAAAACCACAACAAATTGCACTCTTTTTACTGTTCCATAATTCACCACCACCTCCGTCACTAAAACACCCTACCTGCAACAACTAATAGCTACTACCGTTTCTACCACTAACCACCAGTTTACTACTGTATTTTGCAGCTGTAAAATACAATAAACCGCCACGCAACACCTCCCCTCACCACCACTAGCTAGTTCATATTGTTATTACGATCAAATCCACCACCCATTACCACAACCTCAGTTCACTATTGCCATTTAAACAAATAACCATGACCACCATCAATAACTACCAAAGTAAAACCCATTGTTTTTGCAACCTCCGTTTGCTGCATATTTTCGTGACTTAATCCATCACAATCAACAACCCTCGTTCGTTCACACAATATGTTTGTCTGTATATGTGGAGAGATGGATTAATGGAGGGATATTTAAAGATACAAGAATCCGTTTTCTTATGATTTCAGGTTCTGACTAATTATGTTGTATCTCGAGTATATTATTTCTGTTTTAGCTGAAGACACCACTTCAAAATCACTGTAGCAGCTGGGTTTCATGATCGACTTATGTTTCTGTTCAAACCAACCGAACACCATTTTTATTTTCTTCTATAATTCCTGCTTCTATCTTCTGTTATAGTGACGAGTAAATAATGAAACAAAAACCCGATACAACTTGCCACTTCTTTCTCTTTTCACGGCTGGAGTTATAAAATTTAAAAACATCTTGGGCCTGAAGTATTGGATTATGATAATTGGGCTTCTGTTTTTCCTGTTTGGGCGGTGACCCTTTTCTTTGTTGGGCCGAATGAATTTGTGAAGACTAGGCCTCATTCCATGCTTTTGCTGTTGGGTCGTATAACTTCTGTTGGGCCGAGGTTTGTTGGGCCGAGAGCATGATATATGACATTGATGATAAACCATATGATTTTGGATGATGATGATTAGGATAATGATTCATGATGTAATGATGTATGATGATTATGTTGAATAAGAAAGCAGAAAACATGGGTTAAAACAAATTAAAGTGGTAGTAATTTTAGAAAATAACTGATGGATCAATGGTTTAGGTGTGTAGTCGTTAATCGAGAGGTCGCGGGTTCGAGTCACGGATCAAGCGGGTTATTATTTTTATGCCTTTAAAGGTAGTTTTCATAATTATTATTATTATTATTATTATTATTATTATTATTATTATTATTATTATTATTATTATTATTATTAATAAATCATTGTTATTGGGGATAAGTTAATTTTTATTGTTATCATCATTAACACAATTAAATATTATTATCATTATTGTTATTACTATGTATTATCATCAAATATTAGGAGTATTATTAATATTAATATTATTATTATTATTATTAACATAGGTATTATGATCATTATAATGGTTACAATTATTATTATTATTATGTTGAAAACAATACAAATTACTATTATTTTCATTAACATTAGTATTAGTATCATTTTTATTAGTGTTATTATTATTATAATTAACGTAAGTATCATTATTAACAATATCATTTTTATTATTACTATTATCATTATTAATAAAGTTATTATTATTATTATTATTATTATTATTATTATTAGTAGTAAATCATTATTTTCCACTCTATCATTTTAACAAGTAAATATTTTGTATATAAAAATATACTTATTACATATACTATAACTATATTAATATTACATATGCATTATATATATTAAACCTAATAACATTGTTTACATAAATATTTACATAAAACAAATTTTTGATTTAACAATACAATACTAATTATATAGATATATATGTATAACTATATGTATAAATATTACAATACAAAGTAAATATATATAACCTTTGAAATAACAAATATATTACTAAACTAAATAAGTAATATACATAAACTAGTTTGATTATTATTACATGTTGATTATATGTGTTAATATATATATATATATATATATATATATATATATATATATATATATATATATATATATATATATATATATATATATATATATATATATATATATATATATGATATAGGTTCATGAATCCAAGGCCAACTTTGCATTGTTCAATGTCGTCATATGTATTTTTACTACAAAATACAGTATTGTGAGTTTCATTACTCCCTTTTTAAATGCTTTTGCAATATATATTTTTGGGACTGAGAATACATGCGCTTTTATAAATGTTTTACGAAATAGACACAAGTAATCGAAACTACATTATATGGTTGAATGATCGAAGCCAAATATGCCCCTTTTGCTTGGTAGCCTAAGAATTAGTAAACCGATCTACTAATTGACGCGAATCCTAAAGATAGATCTATTGGGCCTAACGAACCCCATCCAAAGTACCGGATGCTTTAGTACTTCGAATTCGTTTTTAATCATGTCCGATAGATTTCCCGGAATGATAGGGGATATTCTTATATGCATCTTGTTAATGTCGGTTACCAGGTGTTCAAGCCATATGAATGATTTTTGTCTCTATGCATGGGACGTATGTTTATGAGAAATGGAAATATAAAATCTTGTGGTCTATTAAAATTATGAAATGATTATTTATGATAAACTAATGAACTCACCAACCTTTTGGTTGACACTTGAAAGCATGTTTATTCTCATGTATTAAAGAAATCTTCCGCTGTGCATTTGCTCATTTTAAAGATATTACTTGAAGTCATTCATGGCATATTTCAAAAGACGTTGCATTTGAGTCGTTGAGTTCATCAAGATTATTATTATTAAGTCAATTATAGTTGAATGTATTATGAAATGGTATGCATGTTGTCAACTTTCGATGAAAAGAAAGTTTTTCTTTTAGAAACGAATGCAATGTTTGTAAAATGTATCATATAGAGGTCAAATACCTCGCGATGTAATCATATGTTATTGTATTCGTCCTTATGGATTAGGACGGGTCGTCTCATATCCGATGACTCATCCTCCGACGACTCCACCGACGAGGATTCCGATGAGGACCCTGATAAGGCACCCGTGCAACCACCCTCCACCCCGCCGAAGAAGCGGTATCGTTTCGACGGTACCGTTATTCCAGGGATTAACGGAGGTAGAGCGTTCATTGACGCACATGGTCAGCGGGTTAGGGTTACCGCCCGTAAGTGGCTTGTGCCGTATTCTACTGATCCATTCATACGTAAGGCTCCCCGTAACACAGCATCTACTTCTGGTGCTGGACCGTCTATACCACCAGCTCCACCAGCATCATCTGCACCACCGGCACCACCTGCACCATCAGCACCGCCTACTCCACCAGCCTCTCCCTTTGTCGAGGAACTGACGAGGGAGGTGGATATCCTCCGTGCTCGGGTAACTGAGCTCGAGGACCAGGTGTCCCACATGATGGACATTCTTTACCCATCGTCACCATAGGGCTTTTGAATTCGGTTTCTTTATGTAATCCCGTTTGTAGTTTCATGTTTCACTCATGGAATGTACGAATCTTATGCGAATGTATGCAACTTTTATTAATGAATGGAACTTAGTGTTGTTTAATCTTTGTACGGTGTTCTATTTACATTACTGTATGATGACTTTGTCGTATCTGTATCTAGTTGCATTACTTAATTAACATGTGTTGTGTTGATTCCATGTTGGTTACCATATACTGTATTATTATAATTGAATGCTGGATTTTTACTTGAGTCAAAATTTTTGTTTAGAGCATCAATGGCCAACGGAAGATCAACACCCACAGCAGCACAGATCAAAGAAATGATCACTGAACGAGTAACCGCAGCTTTAGCGCAAATGAACCCCCAAGCTCCACCAGTTAACCAGCCCATTCGTAATGGGTGCACATACAAAGAGTTTCAAAGCTGCAAGCCCCACAACTTTAGTGGTACTGAGGGGCCAGTTGGTCTCACTAGGTGGTTTGAGAAATTAGAATCTGTGTTCCGTGTTAGCAACTGCTCAGAGACGAACAAAATCAATTATGCCTCATGTACGCTGTCGGACGGCGCACTAACCTGGTGGAACACAATGGCTCAAGCAAAGGGTATTGATGAGGTGTATGCTACCCCATGGGAGGAATTTAAGGGGGCTATGATCGAAGAGTACTGCCCCGGAATGGAGATACAGAAGATGGAAACTGAGTTTTGGGGACTGAAGGTGGTAGGAAACGATCTTGATGGTTACAATCGTAGGTATCTGAAATTCGCTCTAATGTGTCCCACGATGGTTACCCCGGAGTTTAAGCGAATGGAAAGGTACTTGTGGGGACTTCCTAAGACCATTAAGGGAAATGTCACCTCTTAATAACCAGCTGACGTCCCAGAAGCTATGCGCATGGCGCACACCTTAATGAACCAAATTATCAGCGATGAACCGGAAAAGGCAAAATCCGAATCGGGGGTTAGTAGTGAGAAGCGTAAGTAGGACAACAACAAGGGGAGAGCCTATGATCAAACCCCCGCTAAGAGGCACAACGATGGGAGGAACCCCAATCCGAACACCAACTCGAACCCCAACTACAAGGGTAGTCTGCCACAGTGTAAGAGGTGCTACAAGCACCATATCGGGTGCTGCAACGTGGTCTGTGAAAAATGTAAAAGGACTGGGCATATTGGCAAAGACTACAAGATCACCACCCTGAATGTGAAGGCAAACCCTAATGGACCGAGAAAGTGCTATGAAAGCGGACAGACGGGCCACTTCAGAAATGAGTGTCCCAATAAGCGAAAGGACGGCAGACCACCGCGTGGCAGAGCTTTCAATGTAAATGCAAGGGATGCTCGTGAGAACTCCGACTTGGTTACAGGTATATTCACTATCAACAATCTATTAGCTTCTGTCCTATTTGATACCGGTGCCGATAGAAGTTATGTATGTAGACACTTTTGCTCTAAGATAAATTGGTTGTTAGTTCCTTTAAAGGAGAGTATGCTTGTAGAGGTAGCCAATGGAAAACTTGAGAAAGTTGACCAAATTAGCCGAGGAGCTATTATCAACATAGCTGGTGTGGATTTCGAGATTGACTTGATACCCATTAAGTTGGGAAGCTTTGATGTTATTGTCGGTATGGACTGGTTGACCAAGATAAGGGCCGACATTATCTGTGGAGATAAAGCTCTTCGTATACCACACAGAGACGGTGAGCCACTGATTATTTACAGAGAAAGATGTAGCTCGAGACTAAACCACATTGGTTGCATGAAAGAGCAAAAGATCATGAAGAAAGGACGTTTTGCTGTTTTGGCACATGTTAAAACATTAGAAACTGGGGTGAAGAGCGTGGATGATGTACGAATTGTGAACGAATTTTCCGATGTCTTTCCGGAAGAATTGCCTGGATTACCGCCACCGAGAGCAGTAAAGTTTCAGGCCAGGAGCTGCACCTGTAGATCGCGCACCTTATCGACTCGCACTTTCCGAAATGCAAGAGTTGCAGAGTCAACTACAAGAACTACTAGACCGTGGATTTATCCAACCAAGTTTCTCGCCTTGGGGCGCACCTGTTTTATTTGTAAAGAAGAAGAACGGATCATTCCGCATGTGTATCGACTACCGTGAACTCAACAAATTGACAATCAAGAATCGGTATCCTCTTCCCCGAATTGACGATCTTTTTGATCAACTACAAGGATCGAGCGTTTACTCTAAGATCGATTTGCGATCCGGTTATCACCAATTGAGGGTGAAAGAGAGCGATGTGTTGAAGACTGCATTCAGAACTCGTTATGGTCATTATGAGTTCCTCATGATGCCATTCGGTTTAACCAACGCACCTGCCGTGTTTATGGATCTCATGAATCGTGTCTGCAAGCCATACCTGGATAAGTTCGTTATCGTCTTCATAGATGATATTCTCATCTAATCCAAAAGTGAAGAAGAACATGAGCAACATCTTCGACTAGTGCTTGAACTCTTGAGACAAGAGCAACTTTATGCCAAATTCTCCAAGTGTGAGTTTTTGTTGAAGGAAGTCCAATTTCTGGGTCATGTTGTGAGCGACCAGGGTATCAAAGTTGATCCCGCAAAGATTGAAGCTATCAGCAAGTGGGAGACCCTCACTACTCCGACTCATATCCGCAAATTTTTAGGCCTCGCCGGTTACTACCGAAGATTTATTGAAGGTTTCTCTCTGATTGCGCGTCCTTTGACCGCGCTGACTCACAAAGGGAAGAAGTTCATTTGGGAACCCGAACAGGAATCAGCATTTCAAACCTTGAAAAAGAAGTTAACCAACGCACCTATCTTATCACTTCCTGAAGGCAGTGACGATTTCGTCGTTTATTGCGATGCTTTGAAAAGTGGTTTTGGTTGTGTACTGATGCAACAAACAAAGGTTATCGCTTACGCCTCTCGTCAACTGAAGATTCACGAGCGAAATTACACTACGCACGATCTCGAGCTTGGAGCCGTTGTCTTTGCATTAAAACTGTGGAGACACTAACTTTATGGAACAAAGAGTACTATTTTCACCGATCATAAAAGCCTCCAACACATCTTCGATCAGAAGCAACTGAATATGAGACAACGTCGATGGATCGAGACGCTGAATGACTATGATTGTGAACTTCCTTATCACCCTGGCAAGGCCAATGTTGTAGCTGACGCTTTGAGCCGAAAGGAGAGGATGACACCTCTTCGTGTTCGGGCACTGAACATCACCATTCATTCGAACCTTAATAGCTAGATCCGAGCAGCCCAAGATGAGGCTCTCAAAGAGGAGAACATATCTCGTGAATACTTGAACATTCTCGTCTCTAAATTCGAGGTTAAGGAGACTGGACTCCGATGCTATGCCGGAAGGATTTGGGTACCTCGTTATGGAGATCTACGGAGCCTTATATTAGATGAAGCCCACAAGTCGAGATATTTGATTCATCCAGGAGCCGGTAAAATGTACCACGGTCTTAAGGAACAGTATTGGTGGCCTAATCTTAAGAAGGACGTTGCAACATATGTTGGGAAGTGTTTGACTTGCTCGAAGGTTAAGGCCAAGCATCAAAGACCTTCTGGGTTACTTCAACAACCGGAAATCCTGCAATGGAAGTGGGAAAGGATAACAATGGATTTCATTACGAAGTTACCAAAGACGGTGGGCGGATACGATACCCTCTGGGTTATCATTGATCGCCTTACCAAATCTGCATACTTTTTAGCCATGAAGGAAACAGATACGATGGAAAGACTCGCTCAACTATACATAAAAGAGGTTGTATCTCATCATGGTGTGCCCTTATCGATCATCTCAGATCGCGATCCCCATTTTGCTTCCAGATTTTGGCGTTCTTTGCAAGAAGCCTTGGGAACCCGTCTCGACATGAGTACTGCGTATCACCCACAGACCGACGGGCAAAGCAAATGCACGATTCAGACTTTGGAAGACATGTTGCGTGCATGTGTCATTGATTTCGGAAATGCTTGGGAAAGGCATTTTCCGCTAGCCGAATTCTCTTACAACAACAGTTATCACTCGAGTATTAATGCTGCACCTTTTGAAGCGTTGTATGGCCGCAAGTGCCGATCTCCTATTTGTTGGGCCGAAGTAGGCGAAACGCAAATCACCGGACCCGAGATAGTACATGAAACAACTGAGAAGATTGTCCAAATTCAAGCGAGACTCAAGACGGACCGTGATCGCCAAAAGAGTTATGCAGACCTTAAATGTAAAGACTTCGAATTCAACGTAGGTGACCGTGTAATGTTGAAGGTTGCACCTTGGAAATGTGTGATCCATTTTGGAAAATGTGGAAAGCTTAACCCGCGATACATTGGTCCTTTTGAAATCTTGGAGCGTATTGGACCCGTTGCTTACCGTTTGGATCTTCCGACTCAATTGAGCTCCGTTCATCCTACTTTTCATGTATCGAATTTGAAGATGTGTCTTGCTGAACCGGAACATGTCATACCATTGGAGGAACTTACAATTGATGACAAACTCCACTCCGTGGAAGAACCTGACGAAATTATGGACCGTGAGGTCAAAACTTTGAAATGCAATAAGATTCCGATCGTCCAAGTTCGATGGAATGCCAAACGAGGACCTGAGTTTACCTGGGAACGAGAGGATCAAATGATGCAGAATTATCCTCACCTTTTCCCAACTCCTCCATCTACCTCAGCTTAAAATTTCGGGACAAAATTTTCTTTAACATGTGGGTAATGTAACAACCCTGGATTTTCCAACGTTTAATTAATAATATTTATTATTAATACTTGCGCTTTAATAAATGTATTTTTGTACATTTACTTGTTACCGTATTTGACTTTACATGACCCGACTTGTCTTTGTGACGCACGTACTTTTCACGAATAATATTTCGAATATTATTTACATTCATGATTAATTATTATTAATCATTTTTAATTAACTAGTGTTAGTAGTTAATTACTTGGGCTTTATTTAATTTGTTGATTACTTGGACTTGGACTCATGTTAATGGACTTGGAAGCCCACCCTACTTCTCTTAATGGATTAATTAAGAGCCCACTTTTATGCTAGTAACTTATTAAATTTAAACTTGAATTAATCAACTTGTTGGAGACTAGTTACATGCATACTTACACCATATTCCCATACCATTTAGCTTTATTACCATTCTAAGCATTCACCATCTCCCCATGTTAGAAAGTTGAAGCTGGACTTGCCCCATTTGGCCTCAAAACAGTTGGCCTTTAGGTGGGTAAAGGGAGGTTTTGTTTCAATTTTTGTGTTACTTATTCTCTAGTATACTTCATTCCATTCACACACATACTTACACACTTCTCTTTTCTCTCATTTTTCTCTCAACTTTGTAAGTTACAAACTCTATTTCTCCTTTCTTTTTCTCTTCAAAACCGAACCATATTCATCATCATTACTTGTTCTTGTTTGTTGTTTAATTACTTGTAGTTGTTTGTTGTTGTTAAAGATCAAGTTCTCTAACTTGTATCTTCATGTAATCTTGGTTACTTTCATCTTTTGTTTGATGAAGAACCAACAACAAGAATCTAAACTTTCTAGTTTATGGTTCTACACTTAATGTTTTAAAGATTTAAAGTTCATGAGTTTTAAAATCATACTTATGTTCATGTTTGTGAACTTAAGGTTTACTTTCTTAAAAGATCAAAGCCTTGGCTTGAATCTTTCTAAGTATGAACAGCCATGAACTTATTACTTGTAGATTTAATTTATTTCTTCATTTTGTACATGTTTAATTTCGTGATTCTTGTTTTGTTGGTCAAGTGTTACTAGTTAACCTTGATCTCATTTTTCTTGAACTAAAGTTAACTTTGTAAGTTCAAGAACATGGAAGTATAACTTTTTAGTTATAACTTCATACACTTGTGTTGGATCTAAGTCTCTATAGCTTATGGTCTTCTAATTTTGTTGTAAATAAAAGCTTATGAGCTTACATACATTTTACAAGTTAAAAATCTAAGTTTCATAACTTATAGTTTCATTAAAGTGAAGATCCAAGTTCTATAACTTAGGATCTAACTTAAGAACACTAGACCTAGACTTTCTAGTCTATGATCTTTAGGATCTAGCTAAGATCTAAGTTCTACAACTTATGATCTTGATTATTTAGTTTACTTTCAAGTTTGTAACTTAATATTACTAGTAGAACTCTTGTATGTGTCGGATCTAAGATCTTGATGTAACTTTAGTTCATCAAACTACATACAACTCTTAAGTGAGTTGTGCTACATATCTTAGACTTACACTAGTGTTATTATGGTCAAACCTTGGTTAAGATGATGCAAACCCATCAACGAGTTGTACAATTGAAGCTATACGCATCAAGGATGAGAACCGTGATGAGCATCAAGCACCAAGAACTCACCAGAACACCTTTACTTACTATTTCTGGAACTGATCAGACTACCTGGGCTACTGGAAAGTTTATTTCCAGTTAGTTCGGTTCGATTAGATGATTTTCCGTTTAGTCCTCGTCTTAATCCGAGTTACGGTTTAGAATCTATGGCCTCCCGAAAGTCACTACTCCCTATTAACGTTGTGCTGAAATTTCTGACCTACTCGCACTTAAACCGTCACCACGGTCAAATGAAGACGAGTTTGGTTCTGGAAATTGTTCAGTACCTAGGGGACTCATATACGGAGCCATGGCCACTGGTGTCACCTCATTTCAGTTTGTATAGAGGCCGTGGCGACTGAACGAAGTCAGCCTTTATTTCAAACCCTAGTTTTGACTTAAAACTTACTTTACACTTTTTGTTTAATGATGAATGATGATGATACTTAAGACCTAATTTACATACTTTTAAACCTTTGAGAACTATTTACTGACTTAGTAACTTTTGACTTAGGTTGAGGACCTTCCGGACCAACCACTTGCTTACTATTCCCGCGTATCGACTTTTACTACTTTTAAGTGTGAGTTATAGCATCCCTTTTTACTTTAACTATTTTGGGACTGAAAATACATGCGCATTTTACGTTTTACATACTATGCACGAGTACTTAAACTTTATATATGTGTGGGTTATACAACAGCATAAACTTTCCCCTTAGCTCGGTAACGTTTAGTCATTGGTCTTTGAACCGGTGAACGCGAATCTTAGATATGGATCCATAGGGTTTGACATCCCCACTCGGGCTAGTAGCGCTAGCATTTAACGGGTGTTTAATACTTCGTAAACATACGCACTCGCCAAGTGTACTTTTAGGGGGTTATAAACGTTAAGTTAGTTACCAAGTACCCACGGTTGAACATATACTTTTCATACTGTTTTGAAACACTGAAATTTCGTGGCCTACCTTACGTTACTATTATACTTAAACTATAGCTCACCAACATTCGTCTTGATATTTTTAAGCATGTTTTTCTCAGGTGCTTAGAGGTATGATTGCTTCCGCTGTACTAGTCTTGCTGTAGACTCCCGCTGCTTTTAGAGATGTCTGCTTTTAGAGATGTCTCCGCATGAACATTTACTTTGCCTTCAAACTTTGTTACTTTTGAAACAATGTATTTGTAACGACCTATGGGTCACGTACTATTATTTTTGCTTGATATTCGTAGAAGCATACCTTCGGATGTTAAACATTTGACGTTGGTTTAAACGTCACCTTTTATCATGAATGCAAACTCTTTTTGAAACAGCATATAGTATTTGACCTTGTAATGATCCTGTTGTTGATGGTTCGTACATGATGGTTTTGTACAGGGCATCACACAAGTGATAGTCAGATTTAGGCCCCAGCCTTATAAATTTTAAGATCTACCGTTGATACACCCTAGATTACCCTTACGCCTAATGACACATAAAAGCTTGACTAATCGAAGTGTATCATTACTTATCGGGTACGGGTCTTTTTGCCATCCTTATTCTGTAGTTGCACTTCTAGCTTAAGACGGAGTTTGGCTTAATGCTACAGATGATGAAAATGAATATCATAGAGCAAGCTTGAGTTACATAGCTCAGATGACTCCAAAAAAATGATCTCGAAGGATCTCCTTCAGCTGAATCAAACGCAGGGGACATCGACTCTGAGGTATCAATTCCTAATGAATTTGTTGCGCAAACTAAAATGGTGCATAGTAAAGTTTTCGGGTTGAGTAAAGAAAAGAAATACTTAAAAGAAAATGTTGATTCCTTAAACTATGAATTACAAGAAAAATCGCCAAACATTTCCGAACTTGTAAAAGAAAATGATACTTTTTTCCAAAAAGGTTGACATGTTAAAGGAAGAGATTATGAAACTAAATGCTAAAAACCCTACTTTATCTGAGTTATCTCGGGTTCAACCGGTAACTCCAAATCAAGTTAATGCCATAATAATTGAGCTTGAAAAGGAGAGCGAGTTAAGCAAGACCATTAAGTCGTTAAAGATTGAACGAACTAGGGAAACTTTGAGAGCAAATGCTCTTCTGAAAGAAGTTGAAATTTAAATTGCTAAAGATAAATCATTTCACTCAGAAATTAAGCAGTTAAATGACAAAAATTGTGATTTAAATTATGAGATTCTCATGAAAAGTGGTGAAAATTCAAAGCTTTCAAAAGAAAATGAAATTTTCAAAGAACAAAATGATTTACTATGAAAGAAAGTCGTTTAAACAAAGTCAATCTAAACAAACAATTTTCATGCACAAACAAGAAAATTGTTTAAACAAAGTCAATCTAAACAAACAATTTTCATGCACAAACCGGAATACCTTAAAGCAATTAACAAAGGTGAACGTCATTATAGACATGACAAAGTTAGTTTGGTTTATAAAAATTCAAGAACATTGCTCTTCATTCAATATGAAGTACCCTCACCAGATGATGTTAAAATCAATGAAAAGTCTAGAGTTGCTTCTGATTACGAAAAAGTAAATAAATCTTATACAAAGCGAAAAATAACCTTTTCACAAGATGTTGAGAATATAACAAATCAAGCAACTTCAAAACCACTAGTTGTTCGGTCATCAAGTTTCATATCTTATATTCTTAAATCTGTTATGAAAAAAACATATTGTTACTTTGAATGACATTTGGAATTTCATAAAACATTATGTTTCCAAAATGAAGAACGCTTAATATATATCATTTTGGCTCTTCAGCACCATTCTAATTGTCTAGAAAAAAATCGCCTCTAATAATGCACAGATTGAGAATCATTACTGTTCATCACCATTCTAATTGTCATGAAAATGTTACGAATTTATGGACCCAACAACGATCACCAATCTAATAGATTGTGATCCCACAAATGACAAACGGACAGAATGAATGCAAGAAAAGTAAAAGACACAAGAATTTACGTGGTTATATGCAATCGGTATGATTGCTTTAGTCGACGGGCAACTAGAGAGCTTTTTTATTGATTTTTCGTACATGGGTTTACAGAATACAATGGGTATATTTATAGTGCTAATCAAAATTAGGAAACAAATCAAATAACTTGCTGGCCACGAACACTGTCGCCTTCCGCGACAACCCATCGCGTTCCGCGAAAAACTGCATCCACACGCGACTAAGTTGATCAAAACGCGATAGCCATCGAGTCTGAACACTGCCTCATTTTTCGCGTTCCAGCTTCATGTGCCGCGTTCCAAAATGTCGCGTATCGCGACAAACCACACCCGAACGTGACCAGGTACCTGTTTCATTGTCTTGATCTTCTTTGCACATCCAACAATCTCCAACTCAAAGGAGAGCAAAACCCAGAAATCTCGTCAACCCCAAAAAACTAACCATTTCAACCAAGAACGTCGAACCACCTTTCATACCGTCAATCAAACATGGGACACGCAAACTCAACATCGCTGGAAGAGCAGACTTTCGATACAAGGTCTTCAACACTACTTGTCGAAATAAAAAAAAAAATAACAATAACCCTTAGAGCTCTCTAGTTGCCGTCTTCTTTCATCAAGTAACAAGAAGACCCGTTTAAGCTATGCAAAGCTTCAACTTTTCGATCGTAACCACCTTAGTACACATATCAGCAGGATTCTCCGTACCAATAATTTTCTTGACAACTAAAGTACCATCTTCAATAAGTTCGCGAATTTTATGATACCTTAGCTTTATGTGTTTCGTACGACCATGAAACACCGGGTTCTTCACCAAATGAATAGCACTTTGATTATCACAGTGCAAGACATAATCTTGTTGAACTCGTCCCAACTCAAACATAAAAATCTTCAGCCACACAAGTTCTTTGCAAGCTTCTGCTGCTGCCATATACTCAGCCTCCGTTGTTGACAGCGCAACACAACTTTGAAGTTTGGACATCTGACTGACAGCCGTCTTAGCAACCGTGAAAAAAACTCCGTAATGCTTCTACCCGAATCGTCATAACCACCCAAATCAGCATCAACGTACCCTCTCAAAATGGAATCACCTTTAGTGAATTGTAACCCCATTTTAGAAGTACCTTTCAAGTAGCGCAAAAGCCACTTTATACCTTCCCAATGCTCTTTACCCGGATTCAACATAAACCGACTCACAACTTCCACTGCATAAGCTATGTCGGTTCTTGAACAAATCATTGCATACATAATACTACCTACTGCCGACGCGTACGGAATTTGATCCATCTCCTCTTTGTCTACTTCCGTTGTAGGTGCTTTACTTTTCATTAACTTTAAGGTACCGCCTAAAGACACGGATCTTGCCTTTGAATCACCCATGTTGAACCGCTCTAACACTTTCTCGATATTCTTGGTTTGAGACAAAGTTAAAGTACCTTCAACCCGATTCCTTTCAATACCCATTCCGAGTATCCGTTTAGCAGCCCCTAAGTCTTTCATCTTGAACGCGTGAGACAACTTTCTCTTCAACCTGTTGATCTCTAACATGTCTGAACCTGCAATAATCATGTCTTCAACATAAAGTAACAATATAACATAGGAGGACTTGAATTTCTTCAAGTAGCAACAATGATCCGACTTGCTTCTTGTAAAGCCACTCCTTATCATAAATTCATCAAACTTCAAGTACCATTGCCGTGGTGCTTGTTTTAACCATACAAACTTTTCTTCAATTTGCAAACCCATCTCTCTTTACCAACTACCTCGAAGCCCTTTGGTTGCACCATATAAATCTACTCTTTAAGATCCCCATGTAAAAATGCGGTCTTTACATCTAATTGTTCTAGATGTAAGTCATCAGCAGCAACAATACTCAAAACCAAGTGAATAGTAGTCATCTTCACAACCGGAGACAAGATCTCATTATAATCAACTCCTTCCATTTGTTGAAACCCTTTAACTACCAACCGAGCTTTGTACCGCTTTTTCCCGTTTAACTCATCTTTGCCTGAAAGACCCATTTACTGTGCAACGCCTTTTTCGTTGGAGGTAATTTCACTAAAGACCATGTCTTATTCTTGATAAGTGACCCCATCTCTTCTTTCATAGCAAGCTCCCACTATATGGATTCTTTAGATTGTCTTGCTTCAAAATAACTCTCGGGTTCACCATTTTTGGTATAGAGCTAATAGTTTGCTGATGGAGAAAACCTAACAGTAGGTTTGGGCATTCTACTAGAGCGTCTCAATGGTGGAGTAACGGGTGATGGTGATCGAGTTAAGTCACCGTCATCCCCACCAATAGAGCTCTCATCATTTTCAAAGCTAGCACCACTCTCTGAATCATCTCCATCACTTTGATCCTCACCGTCAATTGTGTAACACCCCGTCAAAAATCCCTTTAACGAAATGTTAACTCTGGTCCCAGTGCTTGGCTTGACTTCTATGTAACAGCAATATTTTACAGCGGAAACAATTAATACCTGAGAATAAAACACTCAAAACCAGGATCAACAATAATGTTGAGTGAATCTACAGGTTTTAGGTAAACTATACAATATGTTTAAGAAATAATATTCCAAAACATTTATTAGTGGAAGACCACCAAAGTTTTATGTCAAAAGTTTGCATACAGCAATGTCAAGTGTTAACTGTTCCTAATCAGTGATGTCAAGTTCTAAATGTGTGACATAAAAATAGTTTCGTTTCATATAATTGTAGACATTACCATGTATAGTTTCAAATGTTTGTAACCACAGTTTTCAAGTAACATATCATAGTATCTGAAAAACAGTTATCAGAAAAATAGTTTAAGTTCTTTGACCACGAGATTTTACAAGTACAACTCCAAGTTGCAAAACGTTTGCATAATCTATGAGCACCTGAATACTAGCAATGACCCGAGTATAGAAACCACTATACCCGCCTTTACCTTATAAAATGTTATACATTTGTTCGAGTGTATCTAATGTTCAAAGTAAATGCATCACGGTTAATATAGGGTGAGGTTGTCAACCTAACGGATCCATCCATCTAAATTGTGCTTACACCGATGGTATTAAAAGTATTCAAGCTAGAGGCTTTGTGAACAAACTCAATATGCATATATAGTACTCGTGTCAATACAAAAGCATTTGATAATGTAAGTATAACAGCGTGTATTCTCATCCCTGAAAACATGTAAAAAGTGGGACTGTAGACTCACCTTTGAATAAAGCTTGAATGACAGACAAAACTTGTACGGATTATAGCCGAGTAATGCAACCTAAGTATACGTATTTAAGTTGGTTATTAATTATGTCTTAAACAAATGTGGCTTCATAGTATAAGTTGTCTTATTGCTCGACTCAACACGTTTCAAAGTAAAAGTCAACATACAATCAACTAGTTCATGCAAGTCAAACAAAGTCAACCGAAGACAAACCAAAAGTCAAACTTGGTCAAAGTAGTCAACTAAAGTCAACATCAGTAGGTACATGTCAAATGTTGGTCAACATGTCAAACCTAAGTCAAACAACACATTTTGGATCATATATGGTCAATTTTACAATTTCAGTTTATTATTGTGCACAAAGTTCATGTACATGTAGCAAACTTAGCATGTTATCTCATAGTACAAAATTCAAGTAAACATAGAAAACTCCAGATCATAAGTATACTCAAAATCAATTCGAAAAAGTCCAGCCAAGGTCTCATACGATAATTAAGAGTCAGGAATCGAAAGGGGTACATTTGTAGTTTTCCAAGTCAGTTTCCGACCGCGCACTGATTTCGTTTTGGCTATCACTGGAGCTAGGGACATGCAATTGACACAAGACCAGTGGCCATAGTTCAAGGACAAGTCAAACTAACACATATTAAAAGTTGAGAAATTTTTGTTTAGCCAATTTGTACAGTTTATTCGTGTAAGTTGAATGTTCCGTTTTCAGCTCAATTCAGAAGTTACACAAAGTATGACACTAGTGTGCACAATGCATAAAGTTTAGGTGGTTGAAATAAACTGAGAATATATCACATAACATATATATATTCATATTCTAGAAGCATACATGCTATTTCAATAAACACAAATCACAGAGTATAAAACAGAGAGCAAGTTGCTGATTCGATCCTAGTTAAACTAGTCACATTCGTACGCGATTATCTGAAGATCTAGATACAATTAGCCTATGATATCTACATGAAAGGTGAAGTATATTTTGTGTAAATTTCAAATATGCAAAGCTTTAAATCCAGAAGCTAACAAATTTTATCACACAAGGCTGTTTTCATGCAAGTGCTGTATAAATCAACTTTTACACTAATTCAAGCATATCTCGAGTTATACATAAGCAAACGACATGATATCCTAGTGTAACTTGAGTGTTTTTAAATTATATTTCCAGTGGTATAAGTTTCACAAGACAATTCGTGGTCTATCAAACTCAGATTTCTGATTACACAATAAAAACACAACGTTAATTCAAATGGACATAACTTGATCATCCGGAAAAGAAATCAAGCGAATCCAAAGCCAAAAATCAATAGTTTTTTGCAAGGAATCTAATTACACATAACATCATGCATTTGAAAAATCAAAATTCACTGATCATGCAATAAACAATTCAGTTTTAAACCCTAACGCAGCAAATGATCAAATTAACGATAACAATTAACATGTACGCGTATAGACTTGAGCAATTGACAACATAACTATGAAACATTAACAAAAATCAGATTTTTAAGATTAGGGTTTAGCTAATTATACCTTTGATCAAGTAATCGTTTATACCAACGGATAGAGAACGATGAGATGAACTCGATTCGTGTAGAACACTTTTGCTAATTTTGAAAGATGAAGATGTGATGGTGATGGTGATGGTCGATGTGAGGGAGAGAGCAGGAGGAGATGACTGTGTGATTTTTTTTTATTAGGGTATTATGCAGTGTTTATCCCTCACAAACTAATTTATATTAAACCCTAGTTTTACAATATAGCACATAAGCCCCTAAAGTTGCAAAGCTTGTACTCGTGGTCCGTTTCAATTGCCGTTTAGTCGTACCGAAGGCCCAGAACGCTAGATCGATCGTTAAAACGCAACCAATCGTTTAATTTATTAAAAACCCAATAAATTAAATATTTTTAAAAAGTTAATAATTATTAAAATAATTATTAAAATAAACCCGAGCGTTTCGTTGCTCAAAAAGCAGTTATCAAAACCGTATCGTTTTTATCGTATTTCATTATCTGAAATATTTATTCGTATTAATATCAACCCATATTAATTATTGTAACCCTCCAAGGATCAAGTATGTATTTATTACACATAAACACATAAAAGTCAAGTAATCGCCGTTAAATAAACTAACAGAAGGTTAACGGAAGTGACGGAAAAAGTAGGGTTGTTATATTACCCACCTGTTATTGAAAATTTCGTCCTGAAATTTTAGTGATCGTCCGCTGAAGTAGTTTCCTAGGGAAATAGTTGTGGGTACTTCAGTCTCATCTGGTCTTCACACTCCCACGTGAACTCTGGTCCTCTTCTCGCGTTCCACCAAACTTGAACGATAGGAATTCTAATTTGTTTTAACTGTTTGACCTCACCGCCCAAGATTTCAACAGGTTTTTCAATGAAATGAAGTTTGTCATCGATACGCAGTTCCTCTAAAGGAATAACCAAATTCTCATCGGCTAGGCACTTCTTTAGATTGGATACATGAAAAACGTCGTGTATACCACTAAGTGCTTGTGGCAGTTCCAACTTGTATGCTACCGGTCCAACCCTTTCAGTTATCTTGAACGGTCCAACATACCTGGGACTCAGTTTATCTCGTTTCCTAAATCGTATAACACCCTTCCAAGGTGATACTTTAAGCATGACTTTGTCACCAACCTGGAATTCTATGTCCTTCGGTCTAATATCGACGTAACTCTTTTGACGACTCCGAACCGTTCTCAATCATTCCTGAATCTATAGGACTTTCTCCGTTGTCTCCTGAATAATCTCAGGACCTGTCAACTGACTATCCCCCAATTCACTCCAACAAATGGGAGATCAACATTTCCTTCCGTACAACGCTTCGAAAGGTGCAGCTCTAATGCTCGCATGGTAGCTGTTATTGTATGAGAACTCAGCTAGTGGTAAGTACTTATCCCATTCGTTTCTAAAATCAATGACACATGCTCGCAACATGTCCTCAAAAGTCTGAATAGTTCGTTCACTCTGGCCATCTGTCTGGGGGTAATATGCTGTACTCATATCTAAACGGGTCCCCATTGCTTTCTGTAATGACTGCCAAAACCTGGAAGTGAATCTGCTATCGCGATCGAATATAATAGATATCGGCACTCCATGCCTAGAGACGAATTCCTTAATGTAGATCTGAGCCAACTTCTCCATTTTATCAGTTTCTCTTATCGGTAAGAAGTGTGCAAACTTTGTGAGACGATCCACGATAACCCAAATAGTATCGTAACCTCCCACAGTTCTCGGAAGTTTATGAAGTCCATTGTAATACCTTCCCACTTCTACCAGGGAATCTCTGGTTGAGTTAATAATCCTGATGGCTTCTGATGTTCAGCCTTGACTTTAGCGCAAACCAAGCACTTACCGACATAGGTAGCAATGTCAGCTTTCAAATTTGGCCACCAATAGAATGCCTTCAAAACCTGGTACATTTTATCTGATCCCGGATGAATTGAGTACCTTGACTTGTGTGCTTCCTCTAACACTATTTCTCTCAATCCACCAAACTTTGGTACCCAGATTCGATTAGTAAAGTACCATGTTCCGTCCTCCTTGATGTCAAATTTCTTATCCATTCCTCTGAGAAATTCAACATCGACATTTTCTTGTGTCGCGGCTTTCCGTTGTGCTTCGCGGATCTGTGATGTGAGATTCGTACGGACAACTATGTTAAGAGCCTTAACCCTGAGAGGTTTCTCTCCTCATTTCTGCTTAAAGCATCCGCCACAACATTCCCTTTACCCGGATGGTATTGAAGTTCGCATTTATAATCGTTAAGTAGTTCCATCCAACGTCGTTGTCTCATGTTGAGCTGTTTCTAATCAAATATGTGCTGTAAACTCTTATGGTCGGTGAAGATAGTAAACTTGGTTCCATACAGGTGGTGTCTCCACATTTTAAGTGCAAAGACAACAGCTCCTAACTCAAGGTCATGCGTAGTGTAGTTCTGCTCATGAATCTTTAACTGACGCGATCCATAAGCAATAACTTTATTTCGTTGCATAAGCACGCAACCCATTCCTTGTCGTGAGGCATCACAATAAACAATAAAATCTTCACTTCCCTCTGGTAGAGACAATATTGGTGCAGTTGTTAACTTCTCCTTCAACAACTGAAATGCAGTTTCTTGCGGTTCTGACCACTCATACTTCTTGCCCTTATGAGTCAATGTGGTTAATGGTCGGGTAATCTTAGAGAATCCTTCAATGAATCTCCTTTAGTAACCATCTAGACCCAAAAATTGCCGGATCTGAGTTGGCGTCTTTGGAGTTTCTCAATTCTTAACCGACTCAATCTTTGCTGGATCGACCTGTATTCCATTGGCCCCTACAACATGGCCAAGAAATTATACTTCTGGTAACTAAAAGTCACACTTAGAGAACTTTGCATACAACTGCTCTTTTCTAAGCATGGTCAATATCGATCGTAGATGCTGTTTGTGCTCTTCCTTGTTCTTAGAGTACACCAATATATCATCAATAAACACAATGATGAATTTATCTTGGTATGGCTGATAGGTCAGATCATGTTGAGATTGAGAGAAATGATAAGATAAAGAGAGATTCGGTATGTAAGCATGAGAATCGGTATTAGAGAGAATCGGTACAATTACATTCCACAGCTTCTAGAACTCAGTTACAATGCAATGGCTATCTAATTAGGACTACTTAGGTTCCTTATATAGCCCTCTTCTAAGGAACCTTTAATTAAGCTTATTTCACATTAACACTATACAACTTCGGGGTCCTAACAATCTCCCCCTTAGTGTTAAATGTGAACTTTACAACATAATCCTATTTAAAACATCTAAAGGAACTTTGTTCCTTTGAAGTGAACTTTGGATTTGAATCCCTTGAGATTCTCATATCTTCGTATGTTCACTCTTGTTTTTAGACGACTTTTTAATCTTGTGAGAATGTATTTGACAATCTCAATATCTTTAGTTGAATAGCAGTTATTGATCAATCTCCATCTCATGTACTTGAAAGCATACATCAACGTTCCGTCTGAGTATCTTCTGAAATCTGAGACTCTGATGAAGATCTTTGTATAGTGAGAATTGACAAATACAAATCCATATGGACAGTCACTCACTTCAAGTAAGGACATGTATCTTAGCTCTTCAATCACTTGATTTGGTGGTTTGATTACGAGATTTTTGTGTCCAGATTCCAATCCTAACTGAAAATGTTGAACTGACATACATCTCATCGAATCAAGAATAAACCTGTAGACTGCCTTCATTGCAGTAGCATGATAAATTGTTGCAGATTCATTCAAGTTAATCAGATAGTTGTAAATGAAAATAATGTCATCCATCTTCAGTTTATCAAAATCCGCTTCTGAGAATTGGTAATCCTCATCATCCATTCTTGTAACTTGAAACAATGGCATCTTCACTCCATCCTTATTAATCATCAAAATCTTATTTATGCTTTTAATCTCTGAACTCCTCTGAATTTGAAGTTTCTCTTCATTCTTCAATTTGAATTTGTCACGAACACTCAGATAAGCTTTGAGATATTCTGGTTTCTTATGAAATTTCCATGCACCCAGAACACTCATTGATGCAGAAAGGACGAGATCAGAATCACCATAAATTCTATATGCTTGTTGTTCAATGAATGGTGAACGAAGACTATCTTTCTCTTCATCCTCACTCAGTTGGTAATTAGCATCACGTTCAAGAAGAATCTCTGCAATTTGAAAAGGAACATTCAAATCGGGAGGAGTCGTGGTATCTTCTTTGCCATTAGAGAAAATCTCCTTTTCGAAGTGTATTCCAAATTAGTCAGTTGGAGATGTCAAATTAACAAATTGATGATCATTGAATTCATTGGCGACACTTGATGACCCCTTCAAAATATCTTCAATGTTGTCAAAGTTTTGATTGTCCTCTTGAGTTAACTTTTTCTCTGATTGATCAGCTAAATCCATAGTCATTAACATTCCTGAATCACCCTGTCTCTGACTTTCCGATTCATCTAGAAAACTTTCACACTGAATTTCTTCAATTTCATCACTAGAATCAGATATATCAACAACATCTTTATCCTTCTGTTGACTAGATGTACCAGCTTCATAAGTTGATCTTTGAAAAACACTGGACCGATAACCACCTTGTCTATTCTCCCACTCATGAAGATTGTCGGGATCGAAATCATCATGATCAGGCATGTGAATTGGTCCAGGTGACTTGCATGGAGATAAAGGATACACTATTCTTGCTTGCTCAAGATAAATCATCATAGTTTCGCGAACTTCATCAAGATCAATTCGTTTAGCAAACTCAGCAAGATAGAGCTCCTCCACCTCATTGTCAGAGAGATACTGTAATCCATATCTATTTGAACATTGAGAAGGTGACCTAGTTGGTGAAACAACAGTGTAACCATGAACAAAAGCAGCATCAGCAGCAACTGTTGAAGGCGATGTTGGTGGAAGTGTTTGAGTTGCCGTGAGGGGCAGGTAAAGATGATTGTGCGGTATTATTCTTATATGTAGGGCTATACATACTACTAGTCAGATTCGTGATATTCCCTTCTGATGGAGGTTGGGTAACAACCGAAGTTGTCACCGGCGAAGTTTCTTTCGAAGCATCTGCCTCCATGACTTTGGTCTCATGGGACTCTGACAAAGTAGCAGGACTACCCGTCGGTTTAGTTCTCGCAGAGATATTGCTATCCCCGACTCCTGAAATCATTGATATAGCATTAGGTGGCACATCTCTTTCAGTTAAAGACTCTTCCTCCAGACCCTGAGATTCAGAATCCGGAAGAGAAGTGGTTTGAACCAATGGATCACTTTCATGAACCAAGGGAACAGTCTGCTGGAAGTCTGATAAATATCCCGAAGGATTGTCATGTTGACTCGTTTCCATGGGACGTGGCAGATCTTCCTCATCAAGATAAGCCGGACCTCGAGACCCTGTTGTACGTTGAGGTACAGGAGGATTTCCAGCTGATACGCAGGGTATCTTTTCAAGATTTTTTGGCTCCCCTTCGGCCGTTCTGGACTTCAATGATTGAGTTTCCTCAATCGATTGAGTCAACGCAGACTTTACTGTAGAGGAAGACTTTACTTCCTTAGATGCCGAAGCACCTTGCTTTGTAGGATTTATTATTAAGTCCTGTTTAGATTGGATGGGCTTAGTGGTCTTTTTACCATCCGTGCGTTTAGATCTCTTGCCTACCGAAGCTTGCGCTTCATTTAGCGTAGGGCTTACTGTTATTCTTGGATGTGATACGGAGATAGGTGAGGGTGACCTAATTGGCTCTTGGTCTTGGTCCGTATCACCAATGGTTGGAGTAACTATTTGGCGGACGATGGGTGTCGGAGTCCTAGATCTAGTTACTCGTTGGGTTGGCAGAGTCTGAATCATCTCATCAGGCATGTATCGAGTTCTCTTAGGAGAATGTTCAGGAGATGATTCAGATGCTGTTGCTGAAGTGTCACTGCTTACTTCGGGTGTTGTGGAAAGGGTTGGTTCAATCCTAGTTGGACTAGGTTCCCTGATCCTCACGGGTTGAGCTTGGTGTGCTACCCTAGATCGTTTGAGGTTCACCCTAGGTGGTGGATTAGCTGGCCCGGGTGGTTGAACTACAGGTTCCTCTACAACCTCTGGGGTTGGAACCACGGCAGGTTCAACTTGTTCTTGTTGTACCGGGTTCGGAAGAGGTATTCCTACAGCCTGAAAATAAGAACGCATACGAGCGTCTTGGGGTTCAGCTAGCCTCACTAGCCAATTTGGAATTGGCGCAGTGAATTGATTATCAGACACCATAGGGGTGTTCATCTTTAGCTCTCCAAACATTTTCATCTGTAATCCATGTGTACCTGGTACAAATATATTTGCATTTCTGCAAGCACTTATAGCATCATGGATAAATATACAGAAACACCTTTCGCAAGGGATGTATGAACCCCTTGGCTTATCAACTTGAGCTTGAACCAGATCCCATAAAAGCTCAGCATAGTCAGGAGCCTCTACTCTTATGAAAGAGTAGAATACTTTCAGCATTGGCACAGTCAAGCTATCAGATCCACTCCTTGTCATCAGCAAGCATCTGTTGATGATTGAGAAGATCACATACCACCTTGAGTGCAGATATTTCTTCTGAAACTTAGCTGGTGGAACGTTGGTAGCTCCAACATAACCAAGATCAAAGACAGAAGTCATCATTTGTTGAGTAGCAGGAAAAGCAGGAGCATTCTGTACAAGAGGAAGTCTGAAGACCCTCCTGAAATCAGCTTTAGTGAAACTCCTCCTCCCTTGAACTCCTCTTAGTTGAAATTCAAAGCGAGCTTGTGTTCCCTCTAGATTTTCAGTAGTAGGTTGTGTAGCTTCCACAAACCTAATTGTTCTGTTAAGTAACTCCAGATCTGTTACAGCTACACTGGCAGTAGTATTGAGAGCAGGCCACAGTGTGTGCCTCTCTAGAATTACTGTCCAGTAGTTGCAGGGTATACTGGTTTCAGAGTTGATGAAGTGATTGTTCGCCATTTAGCTGTATAAATAAGAAATAGAAGACCACAAGATATTTAACAAAAAGCATATATCTCTATTCTTATTTGCCTTTGAAATCCTTTTTATATTTTTAAATTTTAAGATTTTTATGGTTTTTCAAAAATATAAAAGTCTTTTATTCTCAAATATGAACAAATAATTGACAACCATGACATTCATATGATATTCATCTTAGTACAAAATCATCATGCAAAGTCAATTATATAACACAAGGACTCAGAACAACACTTAGTCAATTTTTAAACACATTTCAAGCAGATTCGGTAGTTATGAAAACTTTAGATTCTGTAACCAAATAAGCTTGAGTTTTCATATCAGAAAGATATAGAATAAACATGTTAAGTGTTTGAAGATAAAAATCAGAAAATTTCAAGGTACCAAATTTCAGACTCGGTATCAAGAAAGAAAACCAGATTCGGTATCTTCAACAATTAACAGAAAGTCACTCAAACATGCATATTCTATCATATATCAAGTAATATCACAACCATGATCAATTAACCATTCAATTACAAGTATATTAACATGTTAATTGTATGAACAAACTCGGTATCAGGATAAGAACACATTCGGTAGATACAGAATTCATCAAATAAGCAATTAAGCATGTAATCAGACTCGGTCAAATAATAGATCAGTCAATTTAACTCAGATTAGACAAGATTTCATGTTGATTTTCCAAATCAATTGTGTTTAATCAAATATTAATTGAAATCGACTCAGACTCGATATAATCAACAAGATTTCAAAAATTAAAGGTCATAATCCAGTTATTTTGATCTTTTCTGGTTGATAAAAACTTAATTATTTCATATCTACAATTATATATCTTAAACATTGATTAAAATGAACAATTACCAAGAATTTGAAGAAACAGAATGACGGACTCGGTAGAATTAGGCAGATTCGGTATAATCAACAGACTCGGTAGGTAATTAATAACAGTAAGAGAGTAATGTTTGACTTTGACTCTCCTTTTATAGATACCGAAAGTAAAATACCGAATGCGCTTTACAGAATGGGCATAAAATACCGAATACAGTCCAATTTTTCAAAACTTTAACAATTTAACTCCAAATTTTGACAAATTGATTTTTCCTCTTGAAATCTATTTCAATGTTTTCATGAAAAACAATTCTGAGACAATTTCTGAAAACTTTGAACTTACCGAATCTGTACTGTTAGTTGTCAGACTCGGTAAAATGCTAAAAATAGCATTTATTCAGTAAAATTTAAATATTTTTGGATTTTATCTTTTCCAATTTTTATGAATTTTTCAAAATAAGATTTGTACTTAAAAGAACTTTGAATTTTATACAAAGTACAAATCTTTAGTGATACCAATTGTTGACACGGGTTGCATACTGAGATGTATACAAGCCATAGTGAATTATTTCAGATAAAAACAAAGAAATTTTGAATTCACTTTTGAAAAAAAATATTTTTGAATTATTTTCTCATTTTCTCCCTTTTCCTCCCCCTCAAAATGTGATATACAAGAAAGTAAATCAGCATTTTGATTATATTCCCAAGAAAATGAATTAACTCCCCCTTGAAATATGATATCAATGAGTTACCTCCCCCTTGCGTAACCATTGAACAAATATATCTAGGAAGTTATCATTAATCTAAAGGCAGTCCCTTAAAGAAAAATGATCTAAAGCACTGAAACTTAGTTGCTCCCCCTAGAAAGTATCTACTCCCCCTAAACACAAGATCCCAAAAATAAGTTACAACAGATTTAAGGAATATCAAGCACTATACTCTACCATGTCAATCTCTTTGATCAAGAAATTTAGCCTAAGTTCATCTAAAGGTTTAGTGAACATGTCAGCTAATTGCACTTTAGTAGGCACAAAGTATAACTCTATATCCCCTTTCTCTACATGGTCCTTAATGAAATGATAATGAATATCTATGTGTTTAGTTTTAGAATGCTGAACCGGGTTGCTTGTTATTGCAATAGCAATTTGTGAATCACAATTGATCGGGGTCTTAGAAATCTTAAAGCCATAGTCTAAGAGTTGAGTTTGCATCCACAAAACTTGTGAACAACAGTGAGTAGCAGCAATGTACTCAGACTCAGCTGTTGATAAAGACACACAGTTCTACTTTTTGGATGACCAACTAACTAGTCTATTCCCTAACATCTGAATTGATCCAGATGTGCTCTTTCTATCAACATGGCAACCACCATGATCCGTATCAGTATAAGCAGTGAGATTGAAATCGGATCCATGAGGATACCATATCCCAAGGTTATGTGTACCTTTAAGGTATTGAAAAATCCTAACAACCGCTTTGGAGTGAGATTTCTTAGGGTTGGACTGAAAGCGGGCACAGACAGTTACGGCAAGTGTAATGTCTGGTCGACTCGCAGTCAGATACATTAAAGAACCAACCATGCTTCGATAAAGCGTAATATCAAAGGGTTCCCCATTAGTATCAGCATCCAGTAAAGTCCTCATTGGGATTGTCATTGGTTTTAAAGCAGTCATTTTAAAACGTTTTAGCATATCATTGATATACTTTGTTTGACTGATAAAAATCCCATTTGGTAATTGTTTTACTTTTAACCCCAGGAAGAAATTAACTAGTCAAGCATGCTCATTTCGAATTTGTTGGCCATAAGGTCACCAAATTCTTTGCATAAGGCTGGGGACGTGGAACCAAAAATAATATCATCAACGTAAATTTGAACCAAGAGAATGTGACCGTGGTTTTTACAGATGAATAGCGTTGTATCAATCGTTCCACGATAGAAGCCATTATCCAGCAAATACTTTGTTAAGGTCTCGTACCATGCACGAGGTGCTTGCTTCAGACCGTATAAAGCTTTCTCCAAGTAGTAACCGTGGTTTGGATGAATGGGATCGACAAAGCCTTCTGGTTGATCAACATAGACTTCCTCTTGAAGATAACCATTCAGAAAAGCAGTTTTGACATCCATTTGAAACACCGTGAACTTCATATGAGAAGCAAATGCAAGGAAAATACGAAATGCCTTAATCCTAGCAACCGGAGCAAACGTTTCGTCATAATCAATGCCCTCTTGTTGTCGATATCCTTTGGCCACAAGACGTGCCTTATTTCGAACCACAATTCCATCAGAATCCTTCTTGTTCTTGAAAATCCACTTAACCCCTATTGGTCGTTGACCCTTGGTCTTGGAACTAATCGCCATACTTTCAATCGTTCAAATTGATTAATCTCGTCTTGCATTGCAACTACCCAGTATGGATCTAGTAAAGCTTGAGCAACCGTTGTTAGTTCAATCTTACTAAGAAAGGCTGTGAATAGACACATATTCTGAGTAGCCCTTCGAGTTGAAACTGGAGCAGATGCGTCACCAATAATAAGATCTATTGGATGACTTTTAGTCCATATGGTGTGTGGAAGAGATTGTACATCAATTGTATCCATCGGAACATCAACCGTTGTTGACGTTGAGCCTTGATCTGCTTGATCTGATGTAACAGTATCTAATGGATTCAATAGAGTATCTGGAGAAACAGCTGTAGTTGTATCAAATGATGAATCTTGATCTTGTTCAAGATTATCAATAACAGGAGGTTGGAGGGAGGATGAAAAAGCAACAGGTGAATCAGTTAGTGTTGAATCTTCATCAAAAAGACTTTGAAGAGTCTCCACAGTAGTTGACTGTGATGGTGTAACCGGTACGGCTTGAACATTTGAATCCCGTTGAGGAGTATAAAGACTATCAAACAAGATATCCAGTTCCTCTGATGTAACCGTAGGAACACCCTTCTTCGAGAAAATTGAGTTTTGCACGGAAGAAGTAGTAGCCAGGTTAGGATCGGGTTTTGAACTGAGTTGTTCAAAAGCCATTCCCGAAAATTCATCGAACTTGACGTTAATGCTCTCTTTAATCATCTTTGTCCGCTTATGATAAACACGATAAGCAACTTTGTTCGAGGAATAACCAACAAAATATGGCATGATCGCCATGAGGATCAAACTTTCCGGGGCTGTCAAAATCGTTAAGCACATAGCATATACAACCAAAAACACGGAAATATTTGACATTCGGGCGTCTACCATATAATAACTCATATGGAGTTTTATCAAAACGTTTGTTTACAATACAACGATTTTGGGTATAGCATGCAGTTGAAATGGCCTCCCCCACATTTTTAGAGGTAATTTGGAGTATGCAAGCATCGTTCGTGCTGCTTCGGACAACGTACGATTAGGTCGTTCGACTACTCCATTTTGTTGGGGGGTCCGAGCAGCAGAGAACTGATGTTCAATGCCTTGGTCTTTCAAATAACTATCAAGCGGGTCATTCTTAAATTCCATCCCATTATCAGTTCTGATGCTCTTAACATGTTTGTTAAAAGAGCGTTGAATCTTTTTAATGAATTCAATGATAATGGCGGGGGTTTCTGACTTAGTTCGCAAAAGAAAAATCCATGTAAACCGGGTATAGTCATCAACAATGACAAGCACATGTTTCTTGCCACCGAGGCTAGAAATACGCATGGGTTCACATAAGTCCATATGCAATAATTGCAAAGACGATGAAGTACTGGGGTTTTGCTTAAGCGGATGATTAGTCCGTTTCAGCTTACCCATCGCACATGATGGACACACATGATGCTTATCATATTAAAAGGTTGGAATACCATCAACTAAATCTTTAGAGACTAATCGATTGATACCCTTGTAATTCAGTTGTGACATCCGATGATGCCATAACCATGAATTTTCTTTGGTAGAACGAGTGGCCAAACACATGGTTGTATGTGATGGTGCATCATTGAGGTCAATAGTATATAGTGAAGCACAACGTTTACCAACAAGAAGATCATTCCCTTCGGTGGATTGCACCGAGCATTGTCGACGTTCAAACAAAAATTTGAGATCTCCATCGCAGAATTGGCTCACACTAAATAAACTGCACCTCAAACCCTCAACATATGAAACCCGTTTGATTGTTATGCCATTTTGCACAAAATCTCCGTAACCCGTTATTGCTGCAATCTCATCGTTTCCGAATGTAACCATTCCTAGGAATTTGTCAATGAAGTTGACAAGCAAGGATTTATCGCCCGTCATGTGTCGAGAACAATCGGAATCGATATACCAAACACAGACGTCGAAACCCTGTAAATGTGAATTCCCTAGAGTTTAGGTACCCAAAGTTTCTTGGGTCCTTTTCGGTTAGTACCAGCAATAAACTTTTGATTAACAACAAACTTTGGATCAATGATGAAATAATCACGTAAAGCATCATGCAGTTTAGACAATAAAGCATCATTTAAAACCACATTACATGAAGCATCATACGCAATATCAATCTTTACATCGTTATCAGAAGTCTTAACACACAATTTATTCCAAGTAGATGTTTTGTTCACAGACGAAAATTGAAAAACATGAGATGATTTCCTAGGCCGACTAGCAGATTGCTTTGGTTTGGTTGCTACTTTTTTAGTCGTGGACTTAGGAACCATACAAATTTGTAATTCAAGTTTGGATTATGACCTGTGACACGAAAAACACCTTCGTTAGTTAGACGTCCAAACTTTTCAGTTGACACATGAGATGACTGATTTTGCAGAATTTCCAATTTGATTGTACGTTCTTTTGCATCATACTCACTTAAATCAGGTTTAGAACTTGTGTGTGTTGTGGACTTAACTGATTTCTTTAAAAGACTCGCTTTTGAAGTTTTTGTCATAGGAATCATAGGAATCTTTTCAGTTAACACAGAACCATTTGGAGAATGAACCTTTTTAACAATAAACTGAGTTGTAGAAACAACTTTTGAACCATGATTGTCAAATTGAGAACGTAGAGGATTTTTAAGAATGGTAATGGGTTTTACATCCTTAGATGTTGTTGTTCCCTTCCCCTTCTTAGTAATCCCACCAGTACATTCAAGCACATTGATTGCAACATTAGACGTTTGCTTAAGTGTGTCAGCCTGTTTCATTTGAATTATCTTTTGTTTTAAGCTTTTAATCTCAAGACATAATTCTTCAGCAGAAACTATCACTTCACCCTCCTTAAAAGCATAAGTACATTCTTTCTTAGGCAGTGAAGGCAATTTATCACACAAAGCAAGCATTTATTCTAATGATTGGCACTTAAGTTGCAAGTCAATATTCTCCTGTTCAAGTTGAGCTACTATACGATTCAAATTACGTACAGCAGGCAAATGCAAGTAATAATCATGCAAAGGATCAAGTTGACTTTCAAAATCTATCAAAGGTTCAATGTTCGGTTCATCCTGAGGTTCTACTTTTTCATCTAAAGAATTTTGACCTAGAGAATCTGTCTCAAAGAAGACAGTTAGTTCATGTGCTAGGTCTTCACGGAAAACATCATCTGAACATGTAGGTAAAGTTGGTAGAATTGGTTTCACATCAAAAATTGGTTCATCAAACACCTCATCTATTGCAATAATGCTAGAACTAGGTTTGTTAAACACTTTATTCTCAAGCATTAAAATGTATTTCTCTAGCATGAGTGTTTGGATATAAACCAGTCTACGCTTAGGCACATAATCTTCACGTTGCATGTTCTTTTCAGTTTCAACAAGATTTTTCAAGAAATCAGGATTCGATTTACCTATCTTAGCATTGATTTTTTCATACATTAACCTAATTTGATGGTATATCCTAGATTTACGATTTACAATAATATCATCAAAATCAGCATCAGAAGCATGTACAAAATGAGATGGTAAACCGGCTTGAAAATAATCAGAATGATATAATCCTGGAATCTTTTTGGAAGCATCTTCCAAAATTTTCGGATCTTCATAACCCAACCCCACTTTTCACCATGAATCGTTTTTGGTCTATTCATGAAAATCATTTGTTTAGAAAGTTTCATATCCATGATAGCTTTGGATTGCTCTATTCGATAGAGTTTTTCCTCATATCAAGCAAGTTGAGCTTTCATTTGAAAAGATTCTTTTGACAATAAAGAAATTTCAGTGTTCTTTTCAATTATGGTGTTTTCCAATTGAACGATTTTCTTGTTTAGTTTTGAAAGTGTGGGTTCATGTTGGTTTTTCAAATCAGAAAGATCTTTTTCTAAAAATTGAACTTTTTCTGCAAGTCGTTCCGATTTTAAACGATAATCAGTTCTTTCAACTTTAATTGAATGAATTGTCTTTTTTTAGATCTTCCAACTCAGTTTTCGTAGAGTTGAGTTGGAGAGTCAATTGTTGCACATCCGTTTGCAATTTGGATGAGGAAGGTCTGGTCTCATTCATTTTGATTTTATCTTTTAAAACCTTGTTTTCAAATTTTAAGCCTTTGACTTCTTTTGACATTGAGACCAGATTCTTCATCAAGTCATTTTGCATTTTTATAAAATCAGATGAGATTTCAGTTGATTGTACCTCATCATCATCGGATGTTGAGTCAGAATTCTCCATTGCTTCCTTAGCTTTGATGAGCTTTGTCACCTTGCAAACATTTGCATGTTATACCTCTGAATCTGAATCATCAGTCCAGTTAAACCAAGTATCATCAACCGGTTTTAGCTCTCCCCCAGTTTCCACAATCTTAGCCATCAACATTTTCTTCTTGTAGTAAGCTGCATCCTTCTTCTTAGGCATCTTGCACTCACGAGAGTAATGACCAGCTTTGCCACAATTGAAACAAATTGAATCTTCCTTCTTGGAATCATCAGCACGTTGTTGTTTAGATTGATCAGCTTTCTTGTAGTACGAGGAAGATGACGAGTTTTTACGTTGATTGCTTGATTTGCCTTTAAACTTGTGTTTCTTCAAGGCTTTTGTGAACATGGCTGCCATCTTGACTAATTCAAGGTGAGAATCATCAACATCAGAAAGATTCAAATCTTCTGAATCAGTTGATTCTTCTACAAGCACTTTCTTGGACAAGCTTTTGGAAGACGTCAACGATTTTCTCTTCTTTTTGGCAATTAGGGCAAGTGGATCGCCCGGAGAAGACTCTTTCCTTCCTTCTTGAAGTTTAGACACTTCAGGTTGGTAATGCATAAGAACTCCAACAAGCTCATGAATAGTCAACTTATCAATCTCTTTAGTAGATCGAACAATGGTTCCATAAGGAAACCAATCAGCATTGAGCTTTTTGAGAAACTTCATGTTGACTTCAGCATTTACTTTTATGATCTTGCACCTTTTCAACTCATTGGGAACACCATTGAAATGACGATAGGTATCCTTGAGTGGTTCATCAGTTTCCTGCTTGAAATCTTCATAGAATCCCAGAGCCTTATTCAATTTAGTAACGTCTGACATGTCATAACCTTCTTGCTGTCATTTGATCTCATCCCATATATCTTTTGCTGTTGTGTTGCTATCAACATTTTCAAACAATTCATACGAGATAGCTTGCATAACAATATTCTTTGCCTGTATGTCACCATGAGCTCTCTCACGCTTATCACCAGAAAAGTTCATAGACTGGAATTGGCATACCAGTATCCGGATGATAATCAACAACTGGACCATCTCTCATAGAAGCCCAAATGTACTTTGCTTTCTCACCCCTATAGTCTATGTACTGAGTGATACGGTGAAGCCACTGAGTGTACTTTCCATCAAACAACACTGGAGGATGGGAATCTGATCCAATGATCAAAGTATCTTGAGTAGACATCTTGAAAATGAGGTAGATTCGGTAAAGATTCTGTATTACACAAATCTAAGATGAAAAATCACAACAATCTGATCAGAATGTTAGATTCTGTATCAGATTCGGTACTGTAGCAGATTCGGTACTGTAGCAGATTCGGTAAAGATTCTGTATATCAGATTCTGTAAAAGAAACTTATCAGAAATGCAAGAGACACACCCAGATTCAGTATAGATTCGATAATCACAAGAATTGTAGCCTGTAACCACTTAAAACAATGGATTAAGTGATACAGAAACTCAGATTCTGTATTTGATTCGATAGTCAGATTCTTTATGAATTTGAAGTTCAAACTCAATTCAATCCTTTTGAATTAGATTTTGTAACCTTGCTGCACAAGGAAACACGTTAGTATCACACAAAATATCAAAGATATCGAAAGTATAGGATACCGAATGTCAACTGTAGCAGTTGACAATACCGAGTCTAAGTTTAAAACTTAGAAATATGACAGAATCCTTTCTTAAACCACACCAAGTAGCTGCGTATAATCAAACCGAATGTGATAGAATCACAATCACACCACAATCTGCAACACTTAAGATGAATTTAAGTAATGAAGCAGACTCGGTATGATAGTTACGATACCGAGTGTTGATCAAATCTTCAAAACTTGATGAATTGAAGAAATTGAACCGTCAGAAATATGATTTAACACCTCACGAACACAACTGAATCCTTAAATATTCACAAAAATCCAGAATCAAGCTTGAATTAAGCAATACCGAGAGTTTTAGCCACAAACTCTAAAAATCAACTTGATTCTCCATAATTGAAGTTAAAAAGTTGTAATGATGATCGAAACTCTTTCTAAAATACCTAATGCACCTTCGCTGAACTTATCACAAGAATCTGAACGTCAGATTATCAAATTCGATAATACCGAATGTGATTCAAAATACCGAGAGTATTCAGATTCTGTAATCTACAATCTCTGGATCGATATAGTGATGTAGAATCACTTCCTAGAAGCTCTAATACCAAATGATAGGTCAGATCATGTTGAGATTGAGAGAAATGATAAGATAAAGAGAGATTCGGTATGTAAGCATGAGACTCGGTATTAAAGAGAATCGGTACAATTACATTCCACAGCTTCAAGAACTCAGTTACAATGCAATGGCTATCTAATTAGGACTACTTAGGTTCCTTATATAACCCTCTTCTAAGGAACCTTTAATTAAGCTTATTTCACATTAACACTATACAACTTCGGGGTCCTAACAATGGCTTACACACACGGTTCATGAGGTCCATGAACACTGCTGGTGCCTTCGTCAAACCAAACGGCATCACTGTAAACTCATAATGTCCATAACCTGTTGATAGTGCTCCAAACGAACATATATTTAGTCGCAATATCATCCCAATATGTAAAGTTTTTAGTTGTAATTATTCTATTTTTAAGTTGTAATCGTTTAAATAAATAAATGTGAAGACAAAGCACGAAGATTAAAGAATTGAAGAAAAAGTGCCACTAAAGCCTGAAAAGTGCCACTAAAGCCATAGTGCACTCAAAAGTGCCACTAAAAGTGAGTTAAAGACTTGCGCGGATTTTGGGAGTTAAGGAAAATAATTTTTTGTGCAAATTACAAATTGCAAAATGCAAAGTACAAGATATTAAATAGTACGAAAGGACGTTCGAAAATCCGGAACCGGGACCTGAGCCAACTATCAACGGCCGACTCAATGGACCAAAAATTAAAAGTCAACTATGCACAAGAATATAATATAATATTTAAATAATTATATAAATTATTTATATATTAAATAACGTCGACAAGCTAGAAAACAAGGCATGTGGGCTGGATCCAGGTGGCCATGCGATCGCATGGCCTGGAAGTCATTTTTCCATGCGATCGCATGGGCTGAAAATTCTGGCCACATCTATAAATACCAACGAATTCGGCCAGAATAATTACACAATAATAATAATACTCCCTCTGTAATATATATATATATATATATATATATATATATATATATATATATATATATATATATATATATATATATATATATATATAATATATATTAGTTTAATTTTATATTAGATTAGTTTGGGTTATGTAAAGGTTATTTTACGGGTTTTAAAGTCGAAGTTCTGTATGTGTAAAGCTACGCGATAAATACTCAATGTAATTTATGTTCTCCTTTTTAAATTAATGTCTTGTAACTAAGTTATTATTATGCTTATTTAAATCGAAGTAATCATGATGTTGGGCTAAATATTAAAGATGGGGTAATTGGGCTTTGTACCATAATTGGGGTTTGGAAAAAAGAACGACACTTGTGGAAATTAGACTGTGGGCTATTAATGGGCTTTATATTTGTTTAATTGAATGATAGTTCGTTAATTTAATATAAAGATTTACAATTGGACGTACCTATAAATAGCCATATACACTCGATCGGACACGATGGGCGGGATATTTATAAGTACTAATAATTGTTCATTTAACCGGACACAGGAATGGATTAATAGTCAATGGACTTATTAAAACAGGGTTGAATTACATACAAGGAAAATTGGTGTAATTATAGTTTAAGTCCCCAATTAGTTGGAATATTTGACTTCAGATATAAGGATAATTTGACGAGGACACTCGCACTTTATATTTATGACTGATGAACTGTTATGGACAAAAACCAGATGGACATATTAAATAATTCAGGACAAAAGACAATTAACCCAGGATGATTAATTAAAATAAAAAAGTCAAACATCGTGATTACGGAAGTTTAAATAAGTATAATAATTTTATCTTATTTCTTATCGCATTTTATTTTACACACTTAAATTATCGTCATTTATATTTTTCATTAGGTTTTAATTGTGACTTAAAATATAAAATCGACAAACCGGTCATTAAACGGTAAACCCCCTTTTATATTATTATTATTATATATATAAGTATATATTTTGTACAAATATAGTTGTTTAAAATATAGTGTAAAATAAGTCGTATCCCTGTGGAACGAACCAGACTTACTAAAAACTATATTACTCTACGATTAGGTACACTGCCTATAGTGTTGTAGCAGAGTTTAGGTATATCCCATTTGTAAATAAATTAATTAAAACTTGTATCATATTTCGTCGTATTTCGTAGTAAAAATATAACTATTTTGTATACACCCCTACGCACATTAAGTTTTTTGCGCCGCTGCCGGGGAAGCGGTGAAACGCTATATTTTTAATATATATTTGTATAAATATATTTATTTATAATTTTTAGAAAAACAATATAAAATCTAAAAAAAATAAAAAAAAAATAACCTGGACTGACAGGCCATGCGGTCGCATCACCCATCAGCCTAAACCCCATGCGATCGCATGGGGTGGTCTGACACGTCTGACCTGGTACGCCATAAATGCAGTTAGGGTTTTTAATTTATAATTATTATTAATTAGGGTTTTAATTAGTTTATAATTTTAGTTTTACTTTATAATTTGTAATTTTAAGTTTATTTTTTATTATTAAATATATAGATTAATATTTTTATATAATAATAATATAATAATAATATTTTTATAAAAATTGTAATTTTATCATTTTTAGTTACTTTTTATAAATTGTATATTTATATCGCTTAATTCGTAATTTTTATATTTATCGTTCGTAATTAGTTTTAAGACTAGTATTTCGCCGTAGTTACTTTATTTTTAGCTTTTAAGACTTTGCCGTAAAATCCCTTTAGTGCCTTTTCTTTAGACTAAGATTTAGGTGCTTTAGAATTTTACGACGCCATTTTAAAATTTCAGTACTTTTTAAGTTATTGCCGTTTTGGATATAGAATTCCTTTTAAGCTTTAATACCTTTAGACATAACTTTTAATATTTAGTTTTTAGAATACTAAGTTTCGTCGCTTTATTTTCTTATTTTTATTTTTCGACTGTTTGTTTTTCGACATTTATTTTTCGACCTTTTATTTTTTGACGTTTTTCGACGCGCTCTTTTTCTATCTTATTTATCGACGCTCTAGTTTTTAGGACTTAGAATTTTTTCTATTTCTTCTCTAAAATTTCAAAACGAAAAATTATTTTAAGCAGTTAAATTGATAGACATCCAAATTTTCTGGTTCGTAGTAATAGTTGGATTTGTTAGTGGCGAGTTGTGGGCTTCCGATTTAAAGGGTCCTGGCTACCTGCTGCATCTATTGGCTATTCGAAACGTGGGCAAAAGCAGAAAAGTCTATTAATTTGATAACTTATATAATTTTTAGTTTTATAACTAATAGGATAATTAGTAAATGCACCACATTGTAGCTAAAATTTGGAAAAAAGTGTATTATGGAAAATTTTGAGAATATGTTGGAAACTCTTTCTGACATGCGAAATCAATTAAATCAATACTCTCAAACGAGTGTTGATGAAAATTCATTCGGTCAATCTTGGATCACGAATGACGAAACGGTAACTGGTTGTGAAATCTGTGGAGATTATCACTCAACATGGGAATGTATTTATTACGTTCCTATGAAAAATTATGCACCCATAGAACCTGAATGGAATGACTATGAAGAATACAATTCAAATTGGGATTATTTCCAAGAATATATCCAAACTCAACAACCAGAAGACGAAGAACATTATGTGTCTGAAAATCTTTTAGACAATATGAAAATCAAACTCGAAGAACTCGATGCTCAAAATGAACAAATGAGAGAGTTTGTAAATCGGCGAGCTGAAACTCTATCAGATTACACACCTGTTGATCTGAGGAGTATTGTGCAAGAAAATCTCATATCATCGAATTTTGATGAATTCGAGATCTCCGAAATCACCAATTATCCCGATGATACTTTTTATTCAGCTTTACCAATTTCACAACATATCGACACATTAGCCTCTACCGACGAAATCATAGATCCATCAATGGATCAAGAAGAAGTAAGGGTGACAAATTGGTATTCTTGGGAAAATGATAACGTTGAAAATTTTACCCCCGAGACCAAAATGGTGGGACCGATAAGTACCATTAATGAAGAATAATTTGCTTCGATCCCGAAATTCACCATTCCACAACCTTCCAACCCAATATTCTCAATAGACGAGTCATCTACCAAAGATGAACTACAAGCTGTAATAGATATTGACACCTCGAATTTCACCCAATTGGGTAATAGAGGTGAAAACTTTGATCCCGAGAATGAACGAAAGGAAATGTTAAGAATTGTCCACCCTATAGAAATATGTATGTCGGTGTATATCGATCCATTTGACCAAGAACCAGAAAAGAGACATATTCATTTACTAAATGTTACACTTAAAAAAGAATTAAGTAGTGACGATCGTGTGGGTCTAAACTTTAAACCCATTGATATATTTTATACCACCCGAGATGTAAATAACTGGCTCACTATTTTAATTCGTGGAACTTATTCTACCGACTTCACATGTCGTCAGCTAAGTATGGGGAAGTCTAACCCCACTTAACGTTAAATTCGGGGTTCGGGTTAGTGCATAACTCGTTAATAAATAGGCATAATAAGTTAGGGTAAAAGACGCATTTTCAAAGATTAGCAAACAGTTCAGAAAAGCAACCGTTTTTGAAGAAAAACATGTGTAATAAAACAAGAAGGAATGAATGATGAGGCGCGCCATCTATCATTCGATGAGCTTTGTAATTACAAACTGGGTATTTTTAATCACTTTGCTACACTTATCACCCTCGTAAATTTATAATTATAGTCTGATTTCATGCAAATTAGGGCATTGCATGATCTCAAGTGTGGGGAAGGGTTATAAATTCTCTCGGGTTTGAACTTGGTTTATTTTCCAAATTTTGTGAAAATTTTAAAAATTTTCAAATAAATGAATTCAAAATCATGTTTATACATATTTATGAACGATGAAAACTATGTGTTAATACCGAAATTATCGTTACCTCGGAAATGACATAAATTGAGAAACACCCTAAAACACTTGAATTCATTTAAAATGGAATAAAAGAGAATAAAAAGGCAAAGAAAGAAACTAAGTGGGGGGAGAATGTACCAAGTTATTCAATTAAAAAATTATCTATCACATGTTTCTGTAAAGTTATTGAAGGTGCTTTTGTTTTGGATGATACTAATCAGTTTTACCCGATTTACTGTAATATATTTGAAAGAAAGATGAATCTACACGATGAATCAAATCCATCATTAAAAGGAAGTAAAGTTTCTGTAAAGTTATTGCAGGTGCTTTTGTTTTGGATGATACTAATCAGTTTTACCCGATTTACTGTAATATATTTGAAAGAAAGATGAATCTACACGATGAATCAAATCCATCATTAAAAGGAAGTAAAGTCTTCCGGAAAAAGACACGCGCTTCTTGATTTAGGTCAAGAAGTTGTCGTCCAGACCAGCTGTAGGTTGACAAAAAATCTAGAAAAGTCATCTCTAAAATCAGCAGGAAATCCACGGACCTCAGCATCAAACAGGGTCGCCAAGTGGTCAGACTTATCCTAACCATGAGAGGATCTGTCTCGAAAAATGGGGAGGGCGCCGTGCAAATTAACTTGATAAGACTAATGAATCAGACTCCCAGAAAGGATAATCTCCTTAAAGATAAAAAAATCAGCTTTTAAGACTGATATTACTCAATCCTTGAGATTGACTTTAAAGATTGAGAATTACAAACTCATGGAATTCAATGATATCTAAACTCGAGCTTGAACGAGAAAATATTTTGATCAAATTAAAACCGATTTGTTTTCTGAAAACCTATTTTAAATGCGTTCATTACCATTGAATGTAAAATCCTAGGAATTCATCTGGAATTCATTAGGTCACCTGAACCAAATCGGGTGTCAACCGTAAGAACGGTTGTTGCATAGCATGGTCGAAGACAGGACCTTGTGCCAGACCGAAAAACTATAGGGTGATCTTTACTATTGCTCTTACAAAGGATAGTAATTGCATCCGACACGTTTTATACCATGAACATCTGCATGTCATTAGACATTGCCTTAACAGTTGCTTGTTCAATGCTTTCCTTTACAACCGGACGGTAGTTTACCGAAAGGTAATATACGGAGCAAGTATACTGGACGTGTGCTTTCCTAATACAAGGTTAGCAAGTGAGTGACATAAAACCACGAGTTTTGAGGTAAAATTTTAAAATCTGAAACCCACAAAACCCACAAAAATATTTTGCAAACACCGTTGAAGGGTTATTCCGGAAAACTTGTCTAGGGTAAAAGCTAGAATTAATTTTCAAAAAATTAAATGTTTTCATAAAGATCTAATTTCCTTAAGGATCTAAATTTTTATAGTCATGTGGGACTATAAACCATATCGTTACTATCATTGTTTATACCGCCGTATCAAAATCACTAATGTATAAAGTGTGAAGAATAAAGAAGTGATTCGTGTGATTTAATTTCAAGTTCTGTATTGCTTGAGGACAAGCAACGCTCAAGTGTGGGGATGTCTGATAGTGCTCCAAACGAACATATACTTAGTCGCAATATCATCCCAATATGTAAAGTTTTTAGTTGTAATTATTCTATTTTTAAGTTGTAATCGTTTAAAAAAATAAATGTGAAGACAAAGCACGAAGATTAAAGAATTGAAGAAAAAGTGCCACTAAAGCCTGAAAAGTTCCACTAAAGCCATAGTGCACTCAAAAGTGCCACTAAAAGTGAGTTAAAGACTTGCGCGGATTTTGGGAGTTAAGGAAAATAATTTTTTGTGCAAATTACAAATTGCAAAACGCAAAGTACAAGATATTAAATAGTACGAACGGACGTTCGAAAATTCGGAACCGGGACCTGAGCCAACTATCAACGCCCGAATCAACGGACCAAAAATTACAAGTCAACTATGCACAAGAATATAATATAATATTTAAATAATTATATAAATTATTTATATATTATATATATTATATTAAATAACGTCGACAAGCTAGAAAACAAGGCATGTGGGCTGGATCCAGGTGGCCATGCGATCGTATGGCCTGGAAGCCATTTTTCCATGCGATCGCATGGGCTGAAAATTCTGACCACATCTATAAATACCAACGAATTCGGCCAGAATAATTACACAATAATAATAATACTCCCTCTGTAATATATATATATATATATATATATATATATATATATATATATATATATATATATATATATATATATATATATATATATATATATATATATATATATATATATATATATTAGTTTAGTTTTATATTAGATTAGTTTGGGTTATGTAAAGGTTATTTTACGGGTTTTAAAGTCGAAGTTCTGTATGTGTAAAGCTACGCGATAAATACTCAATGTAAGTTATGTTCTCCTTTTTAAATTAATGACTTGTAACTAAGTTATTATTATGCTTATTTAAATCGAAGTAATCATGATGTTGGGCTAAATATTAAAGATGGGGTAATTGGGCTTTGTACCATAATTGGGGTTTGGACAAAAGAACGACACTTGTGGAAATTAGACTGTGGGCTATTAATGGGCTTTATATTTGTTTAATTGAATGATAGTTCGTTAATTTAATATAAAGATTTACAATTGGACGTACCTATAAATAGACATATACACTCGATCGGACACGATGGGCGGGATATTTATAAGTACTAATAATCGTTCATTTAACCGGACACGGGAATGGATTAATAGTCAATGGACTTATTAAAACAGGGGTGAATTACATACAAAAAAAATTGGTGTAATTATAGTTTAAGTCCCCAATTAGTTGGAATATTTGACTTCGGATATAAGGATAATTTGACGAAGACACTCGCACTTTATATTTATGATCGATGGACTGTTATGGACAAAAACAAGATGGACATATTAAATAATCCAGGACAAAAGACAATTAACCCAGGATAATTAATTAAAATCAAAAAGTCAAACATCATGATTACGGAAGTTTAAATAAATATAATAATTTTATCTTATTTCTTATCGCATTTTATTTTACGCACTTAAATTATCGTCATTTATATTTTTCATTAGGTTTTAATTGTGACTTAAAATATAAAATCGACAAACCGGTCATTAAACGGTAAACCCCCTTTTATATTATTATTATATATAAAAATATATATTTTGTACAAATATAGTTGTTTAAAATATAGTGTAAAATAAGTCGTCTCCCTGTGGAACGAACCAGACTTACTAAAAACTATACTACTCTACGATTAGGTACACTGCCTATAGTGTTGTAGCAGAGTTTAGGTCTATCTCATTTGTAAATAAATTAATTAAAACTTGTATCATATTTTGTCGTATTTCGAAGTAAAAATATAACTATTTTGTATACACCCCTACGCACATCACGTGTTCTAAACGCCGTCTTGGGGACATCAGCTTCTTTGACTCTCAATTGGTGATATCCGGATCTCAAATCAATCTTCAGTAACAACTAGATCCCTGTAGTTGATCAAATAGGTCATCAATCCTCGGTAGCGGATACCGATTCTTGGTTGTCAACTTGTTCAATTCTCTATAGTCGATACACAATCTCATCGACCCATCCTTCTTTTTAATAAACAAGACTGGAGTTCCAACTCGGAAATTCATGGTTATGTGACCCACCTTCTAGTACCTGTCACAAATTAGGGCATTACAACCCTGATGTTCTTCGCCATGGGAAGCTCTTATAGTTCTAAAGGTGTAAATTCGTATATTGTATGCGTAACGGGTGCAGCTGCTGGCACCAAATCAATTCTAAATTCGACCTCACGGTGGGGTGGACGTGTAACCTCAGGGCAATCTCTAATAGTCGGGAAATATTCGGGTCTTCTAAATTCCGGCTCATCCTTACTCATATGTGCCAGAATTGCGAGACATTCTCATCTCATGTACTTCTGACCTTCGAGTAATTAGTGTAACATGATGGTGTACTAATCTCCTCTCCGTACACCATTACCGTCGGTGAAAGGAATTTGAATAGCCTTCTGGTCGTAGCTGCCTTGTTTGTATCGTTAGATAACCAGTTTGTTTCAACCACGAGGTTAAAACTTCTCAGTTTAATAGTTCTATAGAGTACACGTTGTCTAAGGAAGGTACATGGTTATAAACATTGTGACCAAATTCCCTAGCGTTAAAGCTTCTATCAGCACCGGTGTTGACAGCATATATAAACAGTATGATCGATGAGTGAGAACAATCTCGTGACGAATTTCATGGAAAACGGAAATGAACAAGGCGTAATGGCAACTCAAACAAAATCTGATAGTTAATCGAAAAGGGTTGGTACAAACTCCCAGACGGGTGTGTCTCGCGGTAACAGATGAAGTGTAGTTCGCGTCGATGTGTTCAAAGTTGGTTGTTAATGTTTGTGGGTATAATGAAAATGATTGTCTCTTAAGAATAGTACGTTGGAACAGAATGAGGAGGGATATGGTAACGAGTAGTATTACTAGTAGCAATGAGTGATGGCGTTAGCGATAAGTAGCGATGGGTTGTGATAATCAGTGATGATAGTAGTGACGTATAAGTTTTTAGATAGCATGCTCGCATCATGAGTATATACAAATGTATTCTAATGGACCCAATAAGGCATAATGGTCATCAGTCGGTAGGCTCGTGTTGGAAAACAAAATCATGAATGACGGGTGGCTGAATGATAGGTAAGTTGGAAATCGAGTAGACAATATCTACTACATATTGTGCGGGCTGTTATCAGGAATTCCTCCTCTAAAGATGTATCAGAAATGAGTTGTGATGCACAGTAGCGAGTAGTAAAACGTGGAGGTGTTAGTAGTGACGAGTAGTAATTAGTATTGGTAAGTAGTAATGAGTGGTATTGAGTGGTAGCAAGTAGCAAGGGGTAGCAGTAAGTAGTATTTAGTAATGACAAGTAGTGAGAAGTAGTGATCAGTCGTGACTAGCAGTGAGAGGCGGCGTTGAGTAATAGTTAGCAGTGATAAATAGTACTGAGTAGTGGTATGAGATGACGAGCGTGTTCAAGTAGTGTCTTTGTAGTGACAAGTAGTGATCGGTGGTGACAGACGGTGTCGAACAGTGACGAGTTGTGTCATGATTACAAGTTACTTACAAGTTATGATAACAATTAATTTGTACAGTGTAAGTTTCTACTCACATTTGAGGTTCGTTTGTGTTCTAACGTTGTTTATCCAGGTAACCTACTTGACTCGGCCCCAATTCCTTATTTTGCGATGTCGGAACTTCTATATGAGTTACCGTAATGTAATCCCGGTCATCACATTACGCTATCTCACATTTCCATTCGACATCGCTCCATAAGTGCAAGATGCGTAGTCAACTTAATTTAGTTAAACCTCGCGACACGAGTACGTATGTGGTTCGTAGTATAGCGCTTAGTTCAAGTCCATATCATATGAGTATATGGTGTATATGTACGTGATGTAATGTGTAGCCCTACACATCATATTGTGAAGCAGATGGTGCAGGTATGGTGTGTAAAAGTCATCCAAGACACACGGCTATAGACTAGACTTCACTAATGCGCCCTACGATTAGACACACTAATGTATCCTAGTTCCCTATAGCCAAAGCTCTGATACCATCTGTAACACCCCGTCAAAAATCCCTTTAACGGAATGTTAACTCTGGTCCCAGTGCTTGACTTGACATCTACGTAACAGCAATATTTTACAGCGGAAACAATTAATACCTGAGAATAAAACACGCAAAACGGGATCAACAATAATGTTGAGAGAATCTACAGGTTTTAGGTAAACTATACAATATGTTTAAGAAATAATATTCCAAAACGTTTATTAGTGGAAGACCACCAAAGTTTTATGTCAAAAGTTTGCATACAGCAATGTCAAGTGTTAACTGTTCGTAATCAGTGATGTCAAGTTCCAAATGTGTGACATCAAAATAGTTTCGTTTCATATAATTGTAGACATTACCATGTCTAGTTTCAAATGTTTATAACCACAGTTTTCAAGTAACGTATCATAGTATCTGAAAAACAGTTATCAGAAAAATAGTTTAAGTTCCTTGACCACGAGATTTTACAAGTACAACTCCAAGTTGCGAAACGTTTGCATAATCTATGAGCACCTGAATACTAGCAATGAGCCGAGTATATAAACCACTATACCCGCATTTACATCATAAAATGATATACACTTGTTCGAGTGTATCTAATGTTCAAAGTAAATGCACCACAGTTAATAATGTAGGGTGAGGTTGTCAACCTAACGGATCCGTCCATCTAAATTGTGCTTACACCGATGGTATTAAAAGTATTCAAGCTAGAGGCTTTGTGAACAAACTCAATATGCATATATAGTACTCGTGTCAATACAAAAGCATTTGATAATGTAAGTATAACAGCGTGTATTCTCATCCCTGAAAACATGTAAAAAGCGGGACTGTAGACTCACCTTTGAATAAAGCTTGGATGACACACAAAACTTGTACGGATTATAGCCGAGTAATGCAACCTAAGTATACGTATTTAAGTTTGTCATTAATTATGTCTTAAATAAATGTGGCTTCATAGTATAAGTTTTCTTATTGCTCGACTCGACACGTTTCAAAGTAAAAGTCAACATACAATCAACTAGTTCATGCAAGTCAAACAAAGTCAACCGAAGTCAAACCAAAAGTCAAACTTGGTCAAAGTAGTCAAATAAAGTCAACATCAGTAGGTACATGTCAAATGTTGGTCAACATGTCAAACCTAAGTCAAACAACACGTTTTGGATCAGATATGGTCAATTTCACAATTTCAGTTTATCATTGTGCACAAAGTTCATGTACATGTAGCAAACTTAGCACGCTATCTCATAGTACAAAATTCAAGTAAACATGGAAAACTCCAGATCATAAGTATACTCAAAATAGATTCCAAAAAGTCCAGCCAAGGTCTCATACGATAATTAAAAGTCAGCAATCAGAAGGGGTACATTTGTAGTTTGCCAAGTCAGTTTCTGACCGCGCACTGATTTCGTTTTGGATATCACCGGAGCTAGGGACATGAAATTGACACAAGACCAGTGGCCATAGTTCAAGGACAAGTCAAACTAACACATATCAAAAGTTGAGCAATTTTTGTTTAGCCAATTTGTACAGTTTATTCGTGCAAGTTGAATGTTCAGTTTCAGCTCAATTCAGAAGTTACACAAAGTATGACACTAGTGTGCCCAATGCATAAAGTTTTGGAGGTTGCAATAAACTGAGAATATACCACATAACATATAAAGATTCATATTACAGAAGCATACATGCTATTCCAATAAACACAAACCGCAGAGTATAAAACAGAGAGAAAGTTGCTGATTCGATCCTAGTTTAGCTAGTCACATTCGCATGATCTGAAGATCTAGATACAATTAGCCTATGATATCTACATGAAAGGTGAAGTACCTTTTGTGTAAATTTCAAATATGCAAAGCTTTAAATCCAGAAGCTAACACATTTTATCATACAAGGCTGTTTTCATGCAAGTGCTGTATAAATCAACTTTTACACTAATTCAAGCATATCTCGAGTTATACATAAGCAAACGACATGATATCCTAGTGTAACTTGAGTGTTTTTAAATTATCTTTCCAGTGGTATAAGTTTCACAAGCCAATTCGTGGTCTATCAAACCCAGATTTCTGATTACACAATAAAAACACAACGTTAATTCAAATGGACATAACTTGATTATCCGGAAACGAAATCAAGCGAATCCAAAGCCTAAAATCAATAGTTTTTCCCAAGGAATCTAATTAACACATAATATCATGCATTTGAAAAATCAAAATTCACTGATCATGCAATAAACAATTCGGTTTTAAACCCTAACGCAGCAAATGATCAAATTAACGATAACAATTAACATTTAGGCGTATAGACTTGAGCAATTGACAACATAACTATGAAACATTAATAAAAATTAGATTTTTAAGATTAGGATTTAGCTAATTATACCTTTGATCAAGAAATCATTTATACCAACGGATAGAGAACGATGAGATGAACGCGATTCGTGTAGAACACTTTTGCTAATTTTGAAAGATGAAGATGTGATGGTGATGGTGATGGTCGACGTGAGGGAGAGAGCAGGAGGAGATGACTGCGTGATTTTTTTTATTAGGGTATTATGCAGTGTTTATCCCTCACAAATTAATTTATATTAAACCATAGTTTTACAATTTAGCACATAAGCCCCTCATGTTGCAAAGTTTAAAATAAAAAGGGGTGGGAGATGGGGGTTTCGGCCGAATGGCCCATGGGGTGAGTCCCCGGGCTCGTGTTTTGCAAAAGCTTGTACTCATGGTCCGTTTCAAGTGCCGTTTAGTCGTACTGAAGGCCCGGCGTTAAAACGCAACCAATCGTTTAATTTATTAAAAACCCAATAAATGAAATATTTTTAAAAAGTTAATAATTATTAAAATAATTATTAAAATAAACCCGAGCGTTTCGTTGCTCAAAAAGCAGTTATCAAAACCGTATCGTTTTTATCGTATTTCATTATCTGAAATATTTATTCGTATTAATATCAACCCATATTAATTATTGTAACCCTCCAAGGATCAAGTATGTATTTATTACACATAAACACATAAAAGTCAAGTAATCGCCGTTAAATAAAATAACAGAAGGTTAACGTACGGAAAAAGCAGGGTTGTTACAAATTGGCAAATCAATAGTTCCCGAACTCCCACTAGAACGTGTATTCACATCAACAAACTTATCAAGCATAACCGGACTATGATTAGAATTAACCGTTACCTTGGTGCCATACAACGAGCTTTCATCAAAAGTAACATCTCTACTACGAATCACCTTCCTCGCCTCATTGTCCTAACACCTATAACCCATGTCATCCAACCCATACCGATAAAAGAACATTTTCTTGATTTAGCTTCAAGCTTGTCTTTGTCAATTTCTTTGGTTTTCACATACACATTACAACCGAAAACCCTTAAGTGAGCCAAACTCACCTTTTTACCGGTCCACTCTTCCTCTGGAATTCGAAACTCTAACGGTGTTGAGGGTCCCCTGGTAATCAAATAAGCTGCCGTATTCACGGCATCTGCCCAAAATATCTTTGGTAGACCCGCATGTAACTGCATAATCCTAGCCCGCTCATTGAGCGTCCGGTTCATGCGTTCGGCAACCCCATTGTGCTGTGGTGTTTCTGGAACAGTTTTCAATATACGAATACCATGTTCCGCACAATAGTCTTTAAATTCTTTACTGCTGTATTCTCCTCCATTATCAGATTTCAAGCACTTAACTTTCAAGTTAGTCTCGTTTTCAACAGCAACTCTCCACACTTTAAAAATAGAAAACACATCAGATTTAACTTTGAGAAAGTAAACCCATACATTTCTTGTGGAATCATCAATGAAGGTGACATAGTAGCGAGAACCACCATGCGACTCAACCGTTGTAGGTTCATATACTATAACAACCCTCATATTTCCATACCTGAATTGACTAATTTGACTATAGGGTTGTTATCCATACGTAATATATAATTAAATTTGACATTGATCAAATATTTATTTTTAGTCGACACTTTTTGTTAACTAAAGTTTACACTAATTATATAAAATAACTTTAGTTAATATTAATATTAATGCGTATTATATTTAAAACTATATGAAACATAATTATTAATTAAATGATAAGCTATTTTAATCATTATATATATATATATATATATATATATATATATATATATATATATATATATATATATATATATATATATATATTTTTAGCTTATAAAAAAAAGAGATTTTTTTTATAAATTAAATAATGAGCCCATGAATTTTGACTAAATATTTTCAAAAATAAAAACTTATTAAAAACATTTTTAACATGTTTTTATTTTTTTATCAAAATTGGCACCTTTATTTTATTTATATTTTTTTTTCACTAACCATTTTTTTCCTATAAATACCCACTTCCATTTCATAAAAACTTGTATCAAATCTTTAGAAAAACTCTCTCACAAACTTGGGAAAGTACTTGAGGTATTTTCTATATTTTTTATCGAATTGCTTTTATTTTTTTTATATTCTTTAAAAATTCAAATTTAATATATATAAATTATTTTTACATGTTATAATTAGTATTATAAGTATTATGATGTATAAAAATAATTTTGATAATTTACGAAATATTATTTATAATTAAATACGAATTATGTAGTATTTAAACATAAAAACAATATAAAATTCGTAATAAAATATTAAACAGTAATAAAAATAATTATAATTTTTTTTTGAGATTATTATACTTTTATAAACAAGCGAAAATTATAAAAATTAAATAAATGGGACGATTAGTATTTAAAAAGAATTTATTTTTGCATTATTCTAAACCGAGAGAAATAATAAAGAAAATACAAAATAAATACAAACGTGTATTAAATATTTTTATAAAATTTTTATATGATTAGTAGCATCACTAGATACTTTAAAAAATATAAAAATTATTTTTAAATTATTTTTCCTATTTATTTAATTATAGGCCGATTACAATGGTTAAATAATTAGAAAACATTAAATAAATAATATTTTGATATAAAATTTGATTTAATAATTTTTATAACATTTTTACATAATATAGAACCTGTAAAAAATATAAAATTATTTATTTAGGTCAATTTAATATTTATTACCTAATTAAATTTGATTAATATAAACCGAGTATATATATAAAGAAAAGTGGGAAATAAATACAAAAACTTGATAAAATTATTTTTATAAAATATCCTACTGAATTGTATAATTAACTAAGTTTATAAAAATTATAAATATAATATTTAATGAATTAATATTCGAATTAACATATATTAGTATGATTTTCGATTAACATAAGTATATTACATATACTAAATTAATATTATTATTATAACTTACGGTTAATAACTAAGTATACTATATAATAAAATATAATGCTTATAATGTAAGTTAATAACAATACATTATTAATAAACACTTATTTTATAACTATACTAATTTAATAATAATAACTTATAGTATATAATATAAGATAATCAAATTGTTAATACATTAATAAATATAATATAACATATATAATAACATATAAACCTAAAGTGAAGGTTAATCAAAGATAATGTACAATTCATGTGAACTTCATCGCTACTCACAGTCGTAAGTGAATGATGTCTAGGTTGCCATTTATGGGTAAGCTTGTGGATCTCGAATGCCATGACTTAGATTCTGGTCAAGAGTCCTGGGCCCCCGGTTACATCTGGTCATTCCTGACTTATTTGATAGCAACGAAGTTTGAGTAAAGTTATACAACGTCTTGCTAAAGATTAACCCGAACTTTCTAAAATTGGAAAATTACTATAAGTGGAAACTTTCCATAAATAGTAACTTTCCGAAAATGGAAATTCTTTAATGAACCATTACTATCAATATAGTACTATATACTATTGTCTGTTAGGCAATGTCTGATCATACGTTCTATCTCTAGGTTGAGATCTCGGTCACGTCCTTCCGTTCAATTCTTTCGTGGAATACTCTTTTGTGCTACTAAGGTGATTTTCATAGCCCCACTTTTACTATTTACTTAACTATTTATAACTTTTGGGGTGAGACACATGCTTGCTTTATAACTGTTTTACACTTAGACACAAGTACTAAATTGTTAACTATGTTGTCATGCTTTGATTCATGCTAAATCCCTACCGTAATATCGTCAATTGCTACGTTTAAATGCAAACTTAATTATTGTGAGTAGGCTTATTGAGAGTAACGTCTCTAACCATTCGACCGTTGGTCTTTGGTTACATAATAATGATTCCACGACACTGACAGTACAAGGTGTCATAGGGTAAACTTGTTTAGTAGCGATATTACAAAATGCAGCAACACTTTTAGATTGATATTTCTATATCAATCAACTTTAAACTAAATCTTGTGGTCTAAAACTTTAGATATTATTTATAAACCTGTGAATTTCACTCAATCTTTTTGGTTGACACTTTAAGCTTGTTTTGTCTCAGGTGATGATTGAGCTAGCTGTTTGCAACTTTGTGATGATAGATTTGATGCTTGCATGGAGTCCACATCGCATATTATATTTTAGTTCATAAATATTTATTTTACGTTTTAATGATAATGTAAACATGTATTACTACTTCCGCTGTTTTATTAACAAATGTTTTATTTAAAAAGTCTCATATAGAGTCGTTCTCGTTTATACAACTGTGTTATGATATGATTGGTCACAATTACCCCTGGTCCATTTTGGGGGGTGTGACAGATTGGTATCAGAGCAGGCTGTTGTAGAGAACCAGGATTGCATTTTAAGTGTGCCTTATACAATTAGGTACCTTAGCAATGTAGGACTACAACTTCCTTTGACTATAGTGCCTTTAATTGTTTCCTTTAACTATTAAATGCTACACTATACATTAGAAACTTTACTTATCTTAGAATGCCGAGCCAATCTAAGAACTCTGCTCATTCTCCTAAGTACTATTCAATTCCGCCACCACATTTAAATGCGACACCGTTCTCGACATTCCTATGTCATCTATCATGGTTTTCTGTATTACATATGTATTACATGAAATATTATCCATGATTTTTGAAACTCCAATATTTGTTACTATTCATACTCAAACGTATATAACCTCCTTGTTATACCACGTACCTATATGCTTTATGCCTTTATGCATCGGTTTGCGAACCGGAAAATGTCATTGAGTTATCGAGAATCTCAAAGATATTATAATGTCATCACTACTCATATTCGTTACTTTTAAATCTTTGTTTTCTCGTTATTTTTGATCATTGAATTTTCTTGACGGATGGCGTCTACGAAACTCTAGAATGGAAGGGTTTGGATTACCAATTTAAAGGATCCTATAGCTCAAGCCCTAGACCTGAATATGCCATTACGAATTGAAAGTCTTTAATCATTATCTGATTACATACTTATCATTTTTAATCTCAAGACATCATACTGCAATTATTGCATAAATGGAATATAGACAAATCATATCTTATCATATCTATCCCAATAGACTTTGTCTAACACTTTTCCTAAATTTTCTCCGTAAATTACGGAAATATTTTTCTATATATACGTATTCAAGGAGACGAATATATCATTCAATATTCAACACCCATTTCATATCAAACCTTATTCCAAACACATAATATGTATTTCTCACCTGATTTCTCAAGTTCCTCTAGCTCCGAAGATAGCGTGACGGGAGCACACCCACCGATCAATTACCGAGATTTCTTTAGAAAATGGGGATGGGTTCGCGAACTACTCACCCTATGAAGAAATGAAGAAGGTACTCCATATCACGAGCCAAACTTACCACCAAATGTCGGAGTACTCGATTCGCTTACCGGCGAACCTGTTCGCAATACCACTTTCACTCTTTTCGCAAGGATTTTCCGCCTCGAAGGTCGACTCGATGTAGCCTAAGACAGTATTCGTCCTCTACTCCCGAATTCTAACCAGATAGGGTTATTAGAAGAAGTTAGAAGACTTCGAACTAAATATCAAGAATTGATAAACCTTACGGAGGAATGGGTAAAACAAATCCATAGACTCGAGCAAAAAGTAGAAACCCTGGAGGAAACAGTGCACGATTTGGAAGCTAGGCTCACACCTACTACCCAAGTACCACAAGCAACACCAGCAACATAACCAGCACCACTAGTACCAACAATACCACCAACATCACCAACACCACAAGCATTGTAAGCACCATCAGCATCACCACCAACAACGTCAACATCACCAACAACAACATCTGCATTTCACGCCTCAACATCACACTCAGTACCTCGGATATCAACATCATACGCCCATAGATACCAAGGAATATTAGTAATAATGAGTTAAGATGTATTGACTCATTCTTCCTGAAGAATTATATATGTATACTTTATATATATATGGTTTGAAACAATAATAAATCTTTTCGTACTAAGCTATTACGTGTAAATCTTAACTAGTATGTACTACTTGGTTAATTCATATCACTAATATGCTATAATGTACATCCTTCGTTAATGACTTAATGATCGTTAATCACTGCTTCAGCACAATAAACTCCATTTCATAATAAATCAAGTGTATTATTCAAATACATGTCTGATTTTACACTTCCATTTTCGATGTACTTGAAACTTTTTAGAAAACATTATTCGTGTCTTGTGAATTTCACAAGAATTCCACGAGCACCAACATCATATACCGAGGTATATCAATAACAATGAACGATGAAGTATTGATTCATAACTCCATTAAAGAAATATTCCGCGACGATTATGTAATCTCTCAAGTTTTGAAGATTATTTATTCTTGTTCCAACCGCAAATCAAATGATTTTAATATTATATTAACTCATTAAATCTATATTATATTTGAAGAATACATATATGAACGTATATCTCCATAAAGATTGTAATTAAAGTTCTTTTGTACAAACTATTAATTGTGAAAATATTTTAACAGGTAGATAATACCCGAGAAATATTTATATCTCACATTAATATGTTGCATTGTACATTCTTCAATTCTGATTCAATAATCAGTAACTATACTACTTACGTTCACAAGATATATGTATCCGTTCACTAAAGAACAACCATTTTAGTACAAATTCAATTACATATTCTAATTTTGACATATCAGAATCCAAGTAAAGCTTTAGCAGGTGTTATCTTCCTAAAGATTACTAAATTCATATATATATTCATTCGTATTTTGTGATGAATTATCACGTCAAACCACCAAAATTAGAACCATTGATGGTTACATCCTACGCTTAAACACTTCAAATTCAAAATTCTTGAAAACACCTCGGATTGATAATCAATGATTCAGATTCATTAACCTTGAGAATGCTGACGAAGCAGCAAAAGCTATAGGTGGTCTTAATGGCCAAAAGTTTGATGATAAAGAATGACATATTGAAAAAGCTCAGATTTAGAACTGAAAAACAGATTGAGCTAACCATGAAGGAGACCATGGACAAATCACAAGGACTAAACCTGTAATCAAAGAATCTAGATGATTCGAATTCTGATGAAAACCACAAAAGATCTCCTTACGCATTCTAAATCCTTACAGAAGAATTTTCCTCATTATCATTGGATCTTAGAAAATTCTAAGATATCATCGTATCTTTCGTTATAAATATCCTCTATATTTATGAAGATACCTTCATAACTATTCTTGTCCGAAATTATTTATCACTTCGCACTATCTGTGTTACATAATAAAGGAAACTATTTTAGTTTCTATATTTCTATAACATACAAGTTTAAATTTTGAATGATTTGAGGTAGTGTTGGGAATTGAAGCATGAGTTAGTATAATATAATGACGTCAGGCCAATGTGATTATATTACAGTAAGTCATGCTAAATTTTTAATGGAAGATGATGATTCATAGACTTTATAATCATCATTTGCCATGTTACATGACTTTTACATTCTACTTAACCTCTGAACATATCAAGAACATATATTCTTGATAGTTCTATCCTTAGTAATTCTAGTAATTTGACAAATCAAATCGTGCTATTACCTTTCCTTCTGCTTTGTATATTATGATCATTCGAAACTCCATACCTACGAATTCTAGACCATTATTCGCTTGACTTGAAGTCGGGAAGGAAAAACAAGAGCATAGAGCTCCGACATATAAGGGAAAATATAAAGCCCGATAACAACACGGAAATTACAAACCGTGTATATCAATGCGTATAGCAACATAAAGACACGGGAGAATTAAAAACACTATAACCCCAAAGTAATTGTAGAAGTAAACAGATTCCTCTAGGGGTAAATGAAAAAGAAGAATGACATAAACGATAGTCAGAAAAATATCCAGGATAAGAACTGGATGGAGCATTTTCACAATCTTTGGAAGTATGAATCGCGAAAGAAAGTATAGAAGTGGTGAAGATAATGAAACAGAAGAAGCTAATTTATAGCAAAATTCTAGACACAACAATCAAGGCAATTTTAATTTCCGTAATTACCGGAGAATCAAATCTTATACAGATTATAAAGATTTCCTTTAAATCCCTTGAATTCCGGAAATCACCTTTAATTATGTCAAAAGTTAAGGCAAACTGATATTTCCTTATTTCAAACTTTTAAGATAACTTCATTTATAATCTTCCTATAATCGAATCATTTTATTCATATTACCCAATGTTGATAAAACAATATTTTCAACTCATATTCATCATTATTGTTGTAAAGAATGACAATCTCTATCAAATTTCACGACTATGATTTTCATGAACTCCTCTCTATTTTGTCTACCCTAGCGTGGTGGCATAAACGCTCAAGGTTTAAATGAGCTCAATATTATTCATAACACATTTTATATATCCAATTTACTGAAATGACTTGTATAACATCATCATTTTGAATGATCTCCGCATTAATAATAAAATGCACTTCATATAAGAACTTGTAGAAATTATGGTTTGTATGATTTTAATTCTTGAAACAGAACAATATTCTATCCGTTGGAATTCACGCAAGGCCCCGAGCATACCTGGGAACGTGAAAACTAAATAAAATGTAAATATCCTCGTCTATGTACGAACAACACCGATTAATGGCAACAACTAAATTTCGGGACGAAATTTCTTTTAACGGGTAGGTACTATAACAACCCTCATATTTCCATACCTGAATTGACTAATTTGACTATAGGGTTGTTATCCATACGTAATATATAATTAAATTTGACATTGATCAAATATTTATTTTTAGTCGACACTTTTTGTTAACTAAAGTTTACACTAATTATATAAAATAACTTTAGTTAATATTAATATTAATGCGTATTATATTTAAAACTATATGAAACATAATTATTAATTAAATGATAAGTTATTTTAATCATTATATATATATTTTTAGCTTATAAAAAAAAGAGATTTTTTTTTATAAATTAAATAATGAGCCCATGAATTTTGACTAAATATTTTCAAAAACAAAAACTTATTAAAAACATTTTTAACATGTTTTTATTTTTTTATCAAAATTGGCACCTTTATTTTATTTATATTTTTTTTTCAACAACCATTTTTTTCCTATAAATACCCACTTCCATTTCATAAAAACTTGTATCAAATCTTTAGAAAAACTCTCTCACAAACTTGGGAAAGTACTTGAGGTATTTTCTATATTTTTTATCGAATTGCTTTTATTTTTTTGTATATTCTTTAAAAATTCTAATATAATATATATAAATTATTTTTACATGTTATAATTAGTATTATAAGTATTATGATGTATAAAAATAATTTTGATAATTTACGGAATATTATTTATAATTAAATACGAATTATGTAGTATTTAAACATAAAAACAATATAAAATTCGTAATAAAATATTAAATAGTAATAAAAATAATTATAATTTTTTTTAGATTATTATACTTTTATAAACAAGCAAAAATTATAAAAATTAAATAAATGGGAAGATTAGTATTTAAAAAGAATTTACTTTTGCATTATTCTAAACCGAGAGAAATAATAAAGAAAATACAAAATAAATACAAACGTGTATTAAATATTTTTATAAAATTTTTATATGATTAGTAGCATCACTAGATACTTTAAAAAATATAAAAATTAATTTTAAATTATTTTTCCTATTTATTTAATTATAGGCCGATTACAATGGATAAATAATTAGAAAACATTAAATAAATTATATTTTGATATAAAATTTGATTTAATAATTTTTATAACATTTTTACATAATATAGAACCTGTAAAAAATATAAAATTATTTATTTAGGTCGATTTAATATTTATTACCTAATTAAATTTGATTAATATAAACCGAGTATATATATAAAGAAAAGTGGGAAATAAATACAAAAACTTGATAAAATTATTTTTATAAAATATCCTACTGAATTGTATAATTAACTAAGTTTATAAAAATTATAAATATAATATTTAATGAATTAATATTTGAATTAACATATATTAGTATGATTTTCGATTAACATAAGTATATTACATATACTAAATTAATATTATTATTATAACTTACGGTTAATAACTAAGTATACTATATAATAAAGTATAATGCTTATAATGTAAGTTAATAACAATACATTATTAATAAACACTTATTTTATAACTATACTAATTTAATAATAATAACTTATAGTATATAATATAAGATAATCAAATTGTTAATACATTAATAAATATAATATAACATATATAATAACATATAAACCTAAAGTGAAGGTTAATCAAAGATAATGTACAATTCATGTGAACTTCATCGCTACTCACGGTCGTAAGTGAATGATGTCTAGGTTGCCATTTATGGGTAAGCGTGTGGATCTCGAATGCCATGACTTAGATTCTGGTCAAGAATCATGGGCCCCCGGTTACATCTGGTCATTCCTGACTTATTTGATAGCAACGAAGTTTGAGTAAAGTTATACAACGTCTTGCTAAAGATTAACCCGAACTTTCTAAAATTGGAAAATTACTATAAGTGGAAACTTTCCATAAATAGTAACTTTCCGAAAATGGAAATTCTTTAATGAACCATTACTATCAATATAGTACTATATACTATTGTCTGTTAGGCAATGTCTGATCATACGTTCTATCTCTAGGTTGAGATCTCGGTCACGTCCTTCCGTTCAATTCTTTCGTGGAATATTCTTTTGTGCTACTAAGGTGATTTTCATAGCCCCACTTTTACTATTTACTTAAATATTTATAACTTTTGGGGTGAGACACATGCTTGCTTTATAACTGTTTTACACTTAGACACAAGTACTAAATTGTTAACTATGCTGTCATGCTTTGATTCATGCTAAATCCCTATCGTAATATCGTCAATTGCTATGTTTAAATGCAAACTTAATTATTGTGAGTAGGCCTATTGAGAGTAACGTCTCTAACCATTTGACCGTTGGTCTTTGGTTACATAATAATGATTCCACGACACTGACAGTACAAGGTGTCATAGGGTAAACTTGTTTAGTAGCGATATTACAAAATGCAGCAACACTTTTAGATTGATATTTCTATATCAATCAACTTTAAACTAAATCTTGTGGTCTAAAACTTTGGATATTATTTATAAACCTGTGAATTTCACTCAACCTTTTTGGTTGACACTTTAAGCATGTTTTGTCTCAGGTGATGATTGAGCTAGCTGTTTGCAACTTTGTGATGATAGATTTGATGCTTGCATCGAGTCCACATTGTATATTATATTTTAGTTCATAAATATTTATTTTACGTTTTAATGATAATGTAAACATGTATTACTACTTCCGCTGTTTTATTAACAAATGTTTTATTTAAAAAGTCTCATATAGAGTCGTTCTCGTTTATACAACTGTGTTATGATATGATTGGTCACAATTACCCCTGGTCCATTTTGGGGGGTGTGACATATATATCGGAATGAACAAGTTCAAGCTTCTCCTTCTTTGGCGCAATTCCCGATTTCCCTAATGATACCTTCTTTTGTTTTCCCATAGTACATGGCTCACAAAACCCGATATCCACCTTCTTCAAACCCGGAATCTTCCCATTAGAAACTAGCAACTTCATCCCCTTCTCACTCATATGCCCTAATATTCGGTGCCATAGAGTAGAATCGGCCCCTACATTACTCGTCATATTAACCTCATCATCATCGAATACCTCGACCATGTATAAAGTTCCCCTTTTATATCCCGATGCCATGACTTGACCATCCTTTAGAACACTCCACTTGCGATCACCGAAGGTAGTATGATTACCTTCTTCATCCAAGTGACCTATAGAGATAAGCTTCCTTTTCAAATCCGGAATATATCTCACATCTTTCAAAGTCCAATTGGAACCATTGGATGTCTTCAATGTCACATCTCCAATGCCTCTTATGTCTAAGCGTTTGTCATCCACCAATCTCACCTTCCCCCGATACGCCTTAAAATTCTTCATCATCTCTTTACTAGGATTAGCATGGAATGATGCGCCCGAATCAATGATCCAAGCTTCAACCGAATTTTCAACACAACACACCAAAGCGTCATCCGTATCCTCGGAAGTGAAGTTCACCTTAGCTTTATCCACCTTTGGATTCTTACATTGAGTGCTAAAGTGACTCTTTTGATTGCAATTCCAACAAACCGCAGATTCTCGGTCCTTAGAGTTAAACCTCTTTTTGAATTTCTTACCCTTCTTCGTACCCTTATCGTTCTTCCTGCCCCTGTCGGTATTTAAGAGCGACCCCGATGATTCCCCGGAATTCCTCCTACGAGTCTCTTCCCCTAGAATCAAATCCTTGATCCCCTCAAGCTTGAGCTTAGTGGTTCCTGTGGAACTACTAACTGCAGTAATTGTACCCGACCAACTTTCAGGCAAAGACG